>NC_064633.1:518974138-519585596 GCF_023864275.1 Schistocerca cancellata
CTATCATCCTAGCGACGGCCGTTTAAGCAATTCGAAAATATAGATAAAATCAGCACCCAAATTCAGTGTTTTTCACCAACGATGCTTGAGACAATTTTGAAGATCAGTTAGTGTGTCCACATTTCAGTTGATGAGTCTTAAGAAAATGTGATCTACGCTGCCTACACAGAAGCGTCGCTGAAAGAAGGCTGAAAATTCCGGGGCATGTTTTATGTCTGGTAGATGGAAGAGTCTCCAAATCAGCACTGTTGTGGAAACCAACAGATGACTACTGGAAACGAAATTTTACAAAGACCTTTAATGCATGTACTGAGAGGAAGATGAAAACCTGGCAGCTGATCCATTTCAATGGAGGAAATGTGATGCCCGATATGCTACTCAGCATTGGAAGAACTAAGTATAAGTAAGTATAAAGGCTGGTTCGCGCAAGGCCAGCCAGTAATTTAGTCAAGTGATTTAGTAGCTCCAAATGCCAGGTAAACGCTAGTAAGCAACTGAGCGTTAGTTGCAGTCAGGTGTCGCCTGTTGCCAAGTGTGTACTGCAGCCTGATTTTGAGCCCAAAGGGAAGCACGCTAGACATCTTGCAGCAATGTATATACTGGAAGAAGTGGGAAAAAAGGTTGAAACTCTGAGGAAGAGGAAGTGGATAGGAAAATGGGTTGGGCGAAAATAATTGCATGGAGCATCCGTTACGTTCCTGAAAGAATTCGCATATGAAGGCCTAACAGAATAATTTTCAAAACCGAGAATATCTGAATGTTGTTTTAATTTTCTACTAGAAAAAGTGCTTCGTAAAATCCATTGTTCTGACACTAATCTAAGAGATGCCGTACCTGCAGAAAGTAAACCGCAAGCAGCGTTGCACCTTCTTGCTCCTGGGGGTGTATTCGGGACCCTAGTACAACTTTTCGTCTATGTAAGCCAAATATTTCTTCATTTCTTAGAGAAGTTTATGATGCTATTTATGCAGTGCTGAACGAATACATCAAGGAAACGACTGAGAAATCGTCTCGAAGCACTATGGGACTTAACATCTGAAGTCATCAGTCCCCTAGTCTTAGAACTACTTGAACCTAACTAACTTACGGATATCACACATATCCACGCCCGAGGCAGGATTCGAACCTGCAACCGTTGCAGCAACGGTGTTCCGGACTGAAGCCTAGAACCACTCGGTCACAGCGTCCGGCTGAGAAATCGTCCTATCAGGCTTTACGTATTTATTATTTAATTTATTTTACAGCGATATATTTATAAAGTAATTATTATAAGACAAAATAAATTTTAAAACAAGCCCTTATTACACAATATCAAATTAAATCAAGACTGTCAGCCGTCATTTCTGAAGTGACAACGTCTGTTGCAAAATGTGTCCAGTTTAGTGACGAGTGAGAAGCATGTGATTGTGTTTCATCAGATCTTGACACTTCTGGTTCTGAGTTTGGTGTATTCCGATAACATTCGATGCTCAAAAAGTGAGTGACTCTCTCATGCTGATTGCATTATCGGTGGAGTTCTTGCTTTCTTGATTTGGAGCTTAAGGTGGAGGCGTACCCATCGAGGTGTGCGTTATGATCTCAATTCTCTTTTGCCGAATTGAGTTTTGTAATACGTGCTGTGGACGAATTCTGTTTCAACACAGTTGCATGTGCTCTTGCACCTGCAGAGCCGACAGCAATGGCAATGATTTTAGTCTGAGTGCATGTTGCTGATCCACAAGAAACAGACGAATCGAGAGAGAGAGCGAACGAAGACGGACGATAACGCACGCTGCTTACCAGAGGATATTCACACGTGTCCTGTGGCGCGCCAGGTGGGGTGGGGGCAACTAACTACTTGACTGGCTACTATTCAACCTACTGGATCGGGCCGACTAATCCGTTTTACTTACCAACTTCATCAAACAATTTCGTTCAGTCACTTGTAGTCACTAAATCACTCACAGCCTGACTAAACTGAGCTCGACAGGAACGTCGACAACCGCACAATAGTACGAACACCGACTTGAGTGGAAAGAACCAAAACAGGTGGCAGCGCTATAAATTCATCACGTGAAATATACCCTGCAAAGTAGTTTTTGCTGCTCCACTCCCTCAGACTGAAAGTAGCTAGCAAGCAGTAAACGCGAATAACCACAAAAAAGACACGTGTAAATCTACAGACATCATCTTTTGATAAGTAAGCATTGTGTTCGCGCGTCCATCAAGCGAGTAGAGACGGAGAGAAAGAGAGAGAGAGATAGAGGGAGAGAGAGAGAGTGAAAGGCAGGTGTCGGCACTAAAGTTTCTGTTTAATCTCGGAGCTTTTACGGCCCGACACCTGGGACGGGAGACACTCCCTGTAGCCTCACCACTTCCCGTATTAAAAAGCAATGAAAGGTACCGGCGCGTGATTTACTGCCGACGTAACTCAATTGCCCGTCCGGATTTACGGTGAGCATCCGGGCGCGTATTGACTATCGGAGGCAGCCGACGCGCAAGTGCAGCGGTAATTGGCCGACAGCCTGTGGCCGCGGGTCACAGAGTTGGCCTGCTCCATTGCCTGACGAGTTATGACGGACAGCTGGTTCCAGCGCTGATGCGCGGTTATTAACGGTACATTTGCTCACGCACCGTGTCAGGTTCCGCCGTGGAAAGCTATTCCACAGCCCACGTTACGTGATATTAATATTCATCAGAAGCGCTTGCGGTCGGGGAGCCAATAACGAACTAGCAACGGTAGAATGGGGCGCTTCTAAGCGCGCAGGTTTATCGCGGTCCTAGTTCTCTGCAATTTACGGCGGTGGCACGACCCGAAGACAAGCACTTCGCTCAGATTTGATGTTAGTTTCCGTCTTTCAGCGGTTGACCTAACCTCTCTTCCAGTTGCCCCAAACTAATTTAACGGTGATAAACAATTGCAATGAATAGTGGTTACTCAGTAAAATTGACTGGCAAAAGTCCAATAAATACTGACATTCCTCAGTAACAGAAACTCTACACGAAAACAATTGACACAACACAAATCTTTATAAGTATTCCCTATTCAGGCACTTCACACACAAAAAAGAGCTGCAAACTTATTTGGAAATACGGTTATAAAAATGTATGTCTCCATAAATCGCAAACTTGGCCACCACTTGCTCCACACAGTATACATTACCCCGCAACAGAACACAGTGCGATACACAGGGTGACAAACTATGGTGTGCACACACTTTATTCAACATGTAAACGTCACTACAGATATTCGGATTTAGGTTATGACATGATCGATATGCCTGCCATCATTGGTGATGATGTAACGCAGACGAATAGCGAAATTCCGCATGACCCCCTGAAGTTCAAAAATGGTTCAAATGGCTCTGAGCACTATGGGACTTAACATCTGAGGTCATCAGTCCCCTAGAACTTAGAACTAATTAAACCTAACTAACCTAAGGACATCACACACATCCATGCCCGAGGGAGGATTCGGACCTGCGACCGTAGAGATCGCGCGGTTCAAGACTGAAATGCCTAGAACCGCTCGGCCACAACGGCCGGCCCTGCTGAAGTACGTCGCAACGTAGATGCTGTCGGTCATCTCCGGAATGACTGTTTTCAGCTCAACAATGGAATTGAGGTTATTGCTGTATACTTTGTCTTTAATATAGCCCCACAAAAAGGAGTCGCATGTGTTCAGAATCGGAGAATACGGCAGCCAGTCCTGGCCCAAGCCAGAGGCTTCTGGGTACCCCAGAGCCAGAATGCGGTCCCAAAAGTGCTCTTCAGCAAATTAAACACTCTTCCGCTTCGAACAGGTCGAGTCCCGCCCTGCATGAACCAGATCTTGTCGAAATCAGGGTCACTTTGGATAAAGGCTACTAAATCATCACAGTCACCCATTAAGGGTGAAGAACTTCTCAATCACGAAATGCAGATTCTCAGTACCCCAAATGCACCAATTTTGCTTATTGACGAATCCATCTAAATGAAAGTGGGCTTAGTCGCTAAACCAAGCGATATTCACATCAAAGTCCTGTTCTTGAATTGTGTGCACAATGGTGTTGGTGCAACACAACTGCTGTTCCTTGGTCATGGGGCATCATGGCTGATGGATTTGAATTTTGTATGGAAAGAGAAGCAGGTCTTCAACAACAATTTTTCTCAGTGTCTTCCTGTTGTGTAGCTCGACTGATCGATTTTCTGGAGGTGCTTTGAAATGTAGCGCTTGTCTACCCGATGTTTTCAGATGTTTTCACCTTTTTTGGACGAACCGACATAGCCAACTCTGTCAGCAAGAACACTACCCGTTATCTCAAACTAGCGAATCAAATTCTTGATTTGTAGCACGCTTGGAGCGGTTGTCTTCAGCCTGAACTCGGTCACAAACTTCCTCCGAGCCGCAGTTGGGTTGTTATTGCTCGCACTGTAGGTTCACAAGAGCTTTACGCTCATGCACGCTGTACGGTGACATTTTCAAGTGCAAATGGCCGACGACAACAAGGTGCGTACGCATGCGCAAACCGTACAGTCTGAACGTCCTAACACAAGCCTTTCAAAAATTACGACGATTTTATTTCATGTTGTTTCGGTTGTTGTGGTCTTCAGTCCTGAGACTGGTTTGATGCAGCTCTCCATGCTACTCTATCCTGTGCAAGTTTCTTCATCTCCCAGTACCTACTGCAACCTACATCCTTCTGAATCTGCTTAGTGTATTTATTTCATGTAGTTCAATAATTGTCACCCCGTATAAACCACTGTGCAACAGATCCTTTCAGGCTCAACCACTATGACAGACTACAATAGCTAACCATATTTATGTGAATAGACACACTCCAAATGACGTCCGCAACAGCCTAATTGTATGCCATACGAAAAATTAATCCATCTGTAAAACCAGGAACACTAAAAAAAGAGAAAATAATCTGGAAACATCTTAAACGAAGAAACTGAGCTTAATAGCCAATGATTCTTCAGAAATTCCAACAGTTTACTTTTTCCTAAAGTAGCCAGAATTCGTAAGTTATACCATTTTACGAAATACGATCACATCTGATATCAGCAGGAAAAGTTCGTTTTGTAAATAAAATCGGTATACAGCTAAATCGTCTTACAAATAACATCAGTGTCATTTAGGTGTTATTTGATTTGTATAACTGTGTAAATGTTCTGTGAAATTGTTAATACAAAAATAAGTATTTCGTTTTTGTAATATGGGTCCACTGCTTCTACAATTTTTAAGGACAACATATTACCTTTTAGCTCCTACTGTTTTTTATTTTAGTATTGTAACTTGTAATATATCTATGTACTCTTAACATAACTAGTAGAAACCTGTTTCCACAAAACGATATGATATGATCAAGCACATGAAGATGAGCCTCCATGGATCGAAATGCATCATGTGTGTTAACAGAAATCATGACTTGCTACTGAAGACGGTTTGTTTTCTTTCTTACGAAAGAAATAGAGGCAAGGCGGCAGCATTGACAAGAATGGACAAAATTAATATACTTTTTGCTCCATATTATTGTTGGCTGCTTATTTGCATGATGGTGTACGAACATCGGGATTCGTAGGTTCATAGAGAGTACCCAAATCACTGACACATCGAGGAAAGAGTGGGGCAGCAGCTCACGTTAATTTCGCAGTGAGTGCCAACGACGAAATACAAAACTCTTTAAATTTTCTCAGTGTGCCTTTTATTTCCGAACCAACCCATTACCAGTGTCATCGACGGCTACGCACTCGACACATCAGTAGGGAACATCACCCACGTTAAAGAAAGTACACTCCTGGAAATGGAAAAAAGAACACATTGACACCGGTGTGTCAGACCCACCATACTTGCTCCGGACACTGCGAGAGGGCTGTACAAGCAATGATCACACGCACGGCACAGCGGACACACCAGGAACCGCGGTGTTGGCCGTCGAATGGCGCTAGCTGCGCAGCATTTGTGCACCGCCGCCGTCAGTGTCAGCCAGTTTGCCGTGGCATACGGAGCTCCATCGCAGTCTTTAACACTGGTAGCATGCCGCGACAGCGTGGACGTGAACCGTATGTGCAGTTAACGGACTTTGAGCGAGGGCGTATAATGGGCATGCGGGAGGCCGGGTGGACGTATCGCCGAATTGCTCAACACGTGGGGCGTGAGGTCTCCACAGTACATCGATGCTGTCGCCAGTGGTCGGCGGAAGGTGCACGTGCCCGTCGACCTGGGACCGGACCGCAGCGACGCACGGATGCACGCCAAGACCGTAGGATCCTACGCAGTGCCGTAGGGGACCGCACCGCCACTTCCCAGCAAATTAGGGACACTGTTGCTCCTGGGGTATCGGCGAGGACCATTCGCAACCGTCTCCATGAAGCTGGGCTACGGTCCCGCACACCGTTAGGCCGTCTTCCGCTCACGCCCCAACATCGTGCAGCCCGCCTCCAGTGGTGTCGCGACAGGCGTGAATGGAGGGACGAATGGAGACGTGTCGTCTTCAGCAATGAGAGTCGCTTCTGCCTTGGTGCCAATGATGGTCGTATGCGTGTTTGGCGCCGTGCAGGTGAGCGCCACAATCAGGACTGCATACGGCCGAGGCACACAGGGCCAACACCCGGCATCATGGTGTGGGGAGCGATCTCCTACACTGGCCGTACACCACTGGTGATCGTCGAGGGGACACTGAATAGTGCACGGTACATCCAAACCGTCATCGAACCCATCGTTCTACCATTCCTAGACCGGCAAGGGAACTTGCTGTTCCAACAGGACAATGCACGTCCGCATGTATCCCGTGCCACCCAACGTGCTCTAGAAGGTGTAAGTCAACTACCCTGGCCAGCAAGATCTCCGGATCTGTCCCCCATTGAGCATGTTTGGGACTGGATGAAGCGTCGTCTCACGCGGTCTGCACGTCCAGCACTAACGCTGGTCCAACTGAGGCGCCAGGTGGAAATGGCATGGCAAGCCGTTCCACAGGACTACATCCAGCATCTCTACGATCGTCTCCATGGGAGAATAGCAGCCTGCATTGCTGCGAAAGGTGGATATACACTGTACTAGTGCCGACATTGTGCATGCTCTGTTGCCTGTGTCTATGTGCCTGTGGTTCTGTCAGTGTGATCATGGGATGTATCTGCCCCCAGGAATGTGTCAATAAAGTTTCCCCTTCCTGGGACAATGAATTCACGGTGTTCTTATTTCAATTTCCAGGAGTGTAGTTCGGTATATCGATGGACAACAGTTTGTGTATGCTGTCGCTTCTGTCTGGCAGTATGGCATTAGAAAATTGCAGTGAAATGCAGGAAGAATTGCAGCGGATGGGCACTTGGTGCAGGGAGTGGCAACTGACCCCTAACATAGACAAATGTAATGTATTGCGAAGACATAGAAAGAAGGATCCTTTATTGTATGATTATATGATAGCGGATCAGACACTGGTAGCAATTACTTCTGTAAAATATCTGGGAGTATGCGTGCGGATCGATTTGAAGTAGAATGATCATACAAAATTAATTGTTGGTAAGGTGGGTGCCAGGTTGAGATTCATTGGGAGATTCCTTAGAAAATGTAGTCCATCAACAAAGGAGGTGGCTTACAAAACACTCGTTCGACCTGTACTTGAGTATTGCTCATCAGTGTGGGATCCGTACCAGGTCGGGTTGACGGAGGAGATAGAGAAGATCCAAAGAAGAGCGGCGCGTTTCGTCACAGGGTTATTTGGTAAGCGTGATAGCGTTACGGAGATGTTTAGCAAACTCAAGTGGCAGACTCTGCAAGAGAGGCGCTCTGCATCGCGGTGTAGCTTGCTGTCCAGGTTTCGAGAGGGTGCGTTTCTGGATGAGGTATCGAATATATTGCTTCCCCATACTTATACCTCCCGAGGAGATCACGAATGTAAAGTTAGAGAATTTAGAGCGCGCACGGAGGCTTTCCGGCAGTCGTTCTTCCCGCGAACCATACGCGACTGGAACAGGAAAGATAGGTAATGACAGTGGCACGTAAAGTGCCCTCCGCCACACGCCGTTGGGTGGCTTGCGGAGTATAAATGTAGATGTGGATGTAGATGTGTACAACGAGCACAATTGCAAGGAATGAACGACACTATATGTTACAGGAATGCTATGTTGGAAAAGTTATCCATCTTTAATTACCTCACGCGTGATTCCATTGTCGCGGCGGCGTAAGATCAGTACAGTGTGATGCAGTGTGTAGACCGCAGCTGCTTTGCGTGCCAGCCTCACTACATCAGGTGAGGCGAATTTACGAACGTCTCTACGGAAACGCCTCTTATTGCTGGTACTGTGTTGACGTATCTGTGGAAACGCCTGAGTGTTGCTGGCGTTATGTTGATGGAAATCGTTTTCATTTTTTTATTCGCTAGTGCTTCGCAGTTGGAAACTGTTGAAAGTACACCGAACAGTAATGACTGTATCGGCTGCAGTACGTTTGCTCTGTTTTCTGTATGTATGTGTATGTGCATGTGTCGTGGACATCTCCCAGGACCACGTCCTCCCGCTGGTGGACCCAACTTCGGACTTACGATCGTTAACAGAAAACCTCTCGGCCAACAGAGGACCTCCATCACATGTGTGATGAAACGTGACTATCCTGTTTAGACACAATCCTCTATACGAACGAAGATTTATGCGGTGTACTCTATTCCCATGTCGCATCTTGGGTATAAAATCGAGACTTCAGTTTCATAACTTCGTTTTTTATAGGACTGATGCGGGCATACTGTAATTTCTGAACTGTGATCGGATGTGAACAGTGGACGTTATACATCTCTATAAAGCTACATTGTGCACATATTATACAGAATCGATATTTTACGGAAATAGTTTTTTTTTCATTTTACAGATTGTTACCATAGTTTTGTCGTAGAGAAACCTACAAGAAGGATGTATCTCATGCACTGGAAATATATTTCTTAGAGTGGAATATTAACAGCGCTGCACTCCACATGACTGATAGGTCGCAAACTAAAGCGATCTTGCATTGTAGCCTGTTTTAAGTGCAGAGCCGTGTAGTCTTAGGACTGCGTGTGTTTTATGTTCTCTCTTGCCGATACCCTCCTGGTACTGGTCCCAGACGCTAGAACAATACTTTGAAACTTATAGCGTAGTAGATTTACGTAAAGTACGCAGCTCGTGGTCGTGCGGTAGCGTTCTCGATTCCCACGCCCGGGTTCCCGGGTTCGATTCCCGGCGGGGTCAGGGATTTTCTCTGCATCGTGATGACTGGGTGTTGTGCGTTAGGTTTAAGTAGTTCTAAGTTCTAGGGGACTGATGACCGTAGATGTTAAGTCCCATAGTGCTCAGAGCCATTTTTGGTTTACGTAAAATGCTTCTAACTCTGTCTGCAGCTCCATCATGCATGAACACCAAATTCTTTCTTGTTGTTCTTAACCATCTGTTATTACATCACAACACTTTCAAATCAACTACTATACACCAATGAGGCGTGCTAACCTCCTCGACATGTGCGCATCTGGAGAAATCTTGTGAACTCTGTTGGGCGAGGACTCGGCAAGCTCCATTCATTCACAAGATGTGGAATTTAATGGTCAACTTCTGGTCAGCTGCCGATTAAATCAGTAATGGTGCTGCAGGGTGCGTTGTCAAAGACAGTGCGAGGGGGTCTTTCAGTCTCTAATTTTAATCCAAGACTGCGAGGATGTTCTGTGACACCCATTCGCATAGAGATAGGCTGTAAGTTATGAACTGTGATCGAGATGCTAGAAATATGTAGACTGTGTCTCGAGAATTAAAAATGAATGGACGTACTACAAAGTCATCTGTCTACATTCGCAATGATACTCGCAAAATAGAGAAGGGGCAGTTTAGTGATGATACTGAAATTAGAAAACATGTTGTTTAATCATTAGTCGCTGTTGATATTAATGTAAAATTGCTAGAATTGTTCGCGCTATCAACTGTAATACAGGACATCGACGGCGTCTTTTGCATCCCATCCGTACACTGGTACACTGTTGGTTACCACATAATAATTGACTGACATTGCTTGTTTGAGATGGAGAATGAGTTTTGGTGGAGGTGTAACACCCTCTGAGGGTGGCTAGCACCGAAACAGTGATTGCACACATGACTACAATATGAGAAATCAGTCGAAACGGAATGCAGAGCCATCAGCTATATCATCACTGTGACTGATGAGTTGAAATGTTGAGGTCAAAAATCACCTTCGGACAGCAGTTTGCCCGCATCTCGTGGTCGTGCGGTAGCGTTCTCGCTTCCCACGCCCGGGTTCCCGGGTTCGATTCCCGGCGGGGTCAGGGATTTTCTCTGCCTCGTGATGGCTGGGTGTTGTGTGCTGTCCTTAGGTTAGTTAGGTTTAAGTATTTCTAGGTTCTAGGGGACTGATGACCGTAGCAATTAAGTCCCATAGTGCTCAGATCCATTTGAACCATTTTTTTGACAGCAGTTTGAAAACGCCCACAATGCCACCAAACTATTCCAGTTTCCCTATGTTGTAACTGTCTTTTATTTAAAATCATCCAGTGTGTGTGGTGTGTAGGAGCAGCAACAACATGATTTACACTGTGCAACATCTAGTGCTCCGTGAGAAGCAATGGATCAGAACATGCTAATGTCAGTATAGAACCTGACACAGACTTCGAAGCTGTGACGGAAAAAGCAAAATAGATGGTAGTGTACAAAGCGTGTTACAGCAGACAAAACAATGTTTCAAACAACGCCACAGAGTCACAGAGGCCATCTCTTGCGACTTACAGCATAATTTTTGGGATATCGCCATCTTCCCACAGTACAGGCGAAACAACGTTGTACTGGTCTGTGCACTGGATCAATACCTGTATATTCAATAGAATCATCACATGTGCTCGATGCCAGCACACACATGTTGTTTGTTTTCAGTATATGTGGACATAGAGATTCGATAAAAATCTTATCGAGTTCTCTATCAAACGAGAGCTTTTATAGTTCGTAATTTTTCTCTGTTGGATGGTGCAGGATAACGATGATAGCATGTTGCGGTGATAGACATCAATGGGCCCTGAGCGACACTGATCTGCTTCGAACAGCAGTACCTATATGTAGTTTGGAGACGCACCACAATGCAGTAGCAAAATCCTCGTCCTTCTCACGGTTCCCGTACTGTCTTTTACAATAACTCATGTTGGAGGAGCAGACATCGTTTGGGGCTGACCTTACGCATCGTACACTGTTGGTAGAGCTATGACAACATATTCCCATTTCCACCGAGTGGTCATTACACAGTCCTGTCACCGAAGTCAGGTATTTATGTATCTACATGGGTTGCGGAAGGTGGCAGATATAGCTCTGTCTGACTTCTCCTCAGTTCCGTCTTAAGTTGGAACGATCACATGCGTAAAGCTGCAGAAGTGGCAGCAGTTGCAAGAGGCATAGGGACTATCTAAAATTTTACTGTAGCAGATGGATTCGAAGAAGGTAACTCGTTTGGAGGTATGAGACTGCCAGAAGTATGATTCACTAGTGACTGTAATCATTAAAAGACTTCTTCATAGGATCCTACACAGGTATGGGGTTGAATGGAAAGACTTGATTTCAAATCTCAGACAGCATTTCTAATGGAGATCGTAACACTAGAGGTCTGAAAAGCCTGAATACATGAGTACATGAGCTGAATCAGCATAGCATCTACTCTATGTCATCCTTCTCAATCAACTATCACCTATAACCCAATGGGTATATCACGGAATCTCTGACGTGGCATCGAGACAGAATGTATTACAAATACTGGAAAAATATCTAGCGGCGGCGTGTTGGAGTTGCAAATACCGTTTTCATACCACCTTCCTCCGCCGAATCACTTTCTAAATTCTGTGATTTTATCACGAGGTTGCATCGTCAGCGATGTGCAACTGCAAAGTTGGTCTGATAATGTACACTCCAGCGATCACTGTCTACATTGTGATCACTGTCTACATTCAGTGTCGTGGTATTTTTCTGGAATGACCACTTCATTCAGTGGTAATGCCATACCTCGATTTATAAAGCCAGTATAGCTTTTAAAATGCATACTTGTGTGCGCCTATAGAACCAAGACCGATTGTGATAGTAATATGGTCGTTGCAGTCATGTTTTTCTTAAATATCTGGCGGGTATTAAGGGGCTCCGGAACGCCCTATACTTGCAATGTTAAAATAACGCTTATAAATTACATCTTTCCTCACAAAGTATTTGAGGTAGGAAGTTGAACTTTTTACAGATTATTTATTGGAATATGGGCTACAACTTAACACAGGGATTTTACAAAATTTTAGTTCAGTTATTAAAGATGATTTTTTTTCAATTGTAATGAAAATTCACAACATTTTTTTGCAATTTTTTATTTATATATTCAAAAATATACAGTTTTTTGGAAAAAGGCTGTGTTAAATTATGCAGAAGGTACTGTGTAACATTTACTGAAAGTTTGAAACAAATATGTTTGGAAGATCCTTAGAAAACATGTAATTAGTATGAGAAAATAAAAGTTTTGGGAATCGAGCGACAAAGATTGGATTAACTTTTTAGTACATTCCAGGTCCATAGGATGGATTATCTTCATCCTCTGCAAACTCCTCCTCCATCTTCCTCTCGTTCCTCCTCCTGTTTACTCTTGCTTGTATTTCTAGACTCTTTACAGCCCTGTCTGCAGCCCGAAGGCGTTCCTTGTCTAAAGCAAGCATCGCTCGTACCATGTTAGAACCTATCTTCATTCCCATATTGCTAAATACCTTGCACCTTACAATGTTGCCATCATTGAAAGTCGCAACAGCATCATACACACCAAAGTGAAGTGTTTCTATTCCAACAAATACAGTCTTAGGGATTCTCGACCATATAACACTATTTACACTTTCATTGCGGTTCTGAGTTTTTCCGTGAATACACTTTTTCAACAGTTCAGGTGCTGCTAAGTCTCTGACAATAGGTTAGCCACAACACATACTTTATCTCACATCACTAAAATGTACCTGATGAACACGGACGTTATTAATAACACCATTTGACAGCAGTTTAACAGCGCCACAGTGGGTCACGCCCATGTAGAACACATTTCAAAAAAAATTTAAAAATAGTTGTAGTCTTCGGAATTGAATAAATTATATATCTATTAAAAGGTAATAGTCTGCAGATTCAGAAAACGCAAAAAAGTAAAAATTGAACTTTTTATGATTTTGAGCCTTTCCGGACCCCTTTAAGACGATTAGGCATCTTTTTCTAAGACACAGTGGTACCAGTCGCAGGAAAAATTTATGAGACTTGTCCACTCATCGCTGGTTTTCGGTCAGTATGATTTCGTATCGCTGGCAATCAGTTATTGGCGAAGTATTATACTTAGTAGGATGGGGTGCATGATGTGCTCGCCATGAGCATCAAGCTTATAAAGTATGCCCGGTCATAAGGAAGGTACGGATTTGACATGGAATACTGTGATAGCAAAGGGAAAAGTATGTCAAGTAATAAGAATGGTACAGATATTTCTATTTCCTGGGCAACAGTTGTCATCAGGGTGGATTTCCGATACTTCGCTCATTGTCAAATGTCGTCCAGTTGAGACAGCGATTGTAATATTTAATTGTAAGTACAGCAATCAAATATGTATATGGCCAGTTTCCTAGGAGGATTCTGTCTATTGGTGCATGGCGCTTGGCGGCAATGATGGCCTGTGGCAGAAATGTTTCACGTTTCTCGCTAACCGCAGGATCCGTCTGAATGGAGAGGCCTGTTGTGATGCAGGAATGCAGCTGACTTAACTGTGTCATCTCCTAGACAGCCGAATAGCGAACTAATACTTGGTATGTGTTGGAATGCTTTGCAGATGGCCTGGAAATATGAGAAAATTCAATATAGAAGTGTGTTCGTGCTGGACCATTATTCCCTCCCATGTAAATTGTCCGGTTGGCTGCTTCTGCACATTTCGCGCCTTTATTTAGTTGAGAGAACATCGATTGTGGTGTGTGCATACAGCAAGAGAAAGACGGGTGGAAGAAATGATTTCTGGTTCTCTAGACATGAGGAACACCTTAGTTAACTTCGTAAATTATAGGGATAATATGGAATTTGTTACATCATCGACATCGGTATTCGCCAGGGTAAATATCAGTTTCCTATTTTTTTTCGAGTTTTGACGCAAAGGTCTTCGCAAACGGGATACCATTCTAGTTACTCAGTGGTTTATAGCACGTTCCCCAGCGCTAAAGTTGCCCCTTTCTATCGAAATACACTCCTGGAAATGGAAAAAGAACACATTGACACCGGTGTGTCAGACCCACCATACTTGCTCCGGACACTGCGAGAAGGCTGTACAAACAATGATCACACGCACGGCACAGCGGACACACCAGGAACCGCGGTGTTGGCCGTCGAATGGCGCTAGCTGCGCAGCATTTGTGCACCGCCGCCGTCAGTGTCAGCCAGTTTGCCGTGGCATACGGAGCTCCATCGCAGTCTTTAACACTGGTAGTATGCCGCGACAGCGTGGACGTGAACCGTATGTGCAGTTGACGGACTTTGAGCGAGGGCGTATAGTGGGCATGCGGGAGGCCGGGTGGACGTACCGCCGAATTGCTCAACACGTGGGGCGTGAGGTCTCCACAGTACATCGATGTTGTCGCCAGTGGTCGGCGGAAGGTGCACGTGCCCGTCGACCTGGGACCGGACCGCAGCGACGCACGGATGCACGCCAAGACCGTAGGATCCTACGCAGTGCCGTAGGGGACCGCACCGCCACTTCCCAGCAAATTAGGGACACTGTTGCTCCTGGGGTATCGGCGAGGACCATTCGCAACCGTCTCCATGAAGCTGGGCTACGGTCCCGCACACCGTTAGGCCGTCTTCCGCTCACGCCCCAACATCGTGCAGCCCGCCTCCAGTGGTGTCGCGACAGGCGTGAATGGAGGGACGAATGGAGACGTGTCGTCTTCAGCGATGAGAGTCGCTTCTGCCTTGGTGCCAATGATGGTCGTATGCGTGTTTGGCGCCGTGCAGGTGAGCGCCACAATCAGGACTGCATACGACCGAGGCACACAGGGCCAACACCCGGCATCATGGTGTGGGGAGCGATCTCCTACACTGGCCGTACACCACTGGTGATCGTCGAGGGGACACTGAATAGTGCACGGTACATCCAAACCGTCATCGAACCCATCGTTCTACCATTCCTAGACCGGCAAGGGAACTTGCTGTTCCAACAGGACAATGCACGTCCGCATGTATCCCGTGCCACCCAACGTGCTCTAGAAGGTGTAAGTCAACTACCCTGGCCAGCAAGATCTCCGGATCTGTCCCCCATTGAGCATGTTTGGGACTGGATGAAGCGTCGTCTCACGCGGTCTGCACGTCCAGCACGAACGCTGGTCCAACTGAGGCGCCAGGTGGAAATGGCATGGCAAGCCGTTCCACAGGACTACATCCAGCATCTCTACGATCGTCTCCATGGGAGAATAGCAGCCTGCATTGCTGCGAAAGGTGGATATACACTGTACTAGTGCCGACATTGTGCATGCTCTGTTGCCTGTGTCTATGTGCCTGTGGTTCTGTCAGTGTGATCATGTGATGTATCTGACCCCTGGAATGTGTCAATAAAGTTTCCCCTTCCTGGGACAATGAATTCACGGTGTTCTTATTTCAATTTCCAGGAGTGTAGTTTCCAGTTGTACCTTCGGAATTATGGTGCACGAGCGATACTGCTATTCAAGTACTATTGCTAAGTGCTTGATATCGAAAAGTATCGTGTAAGTAGTATGATATTGTGCCAAACCATTTTTAATCTGGAGATGAGTGTACAAAGCAAGCAAGTCAGGACCAGAAAGAGTAACGCCTTTGTACCGAGGGGAAACGTGTCCGACTTTGTACAACAGTTCGGTGTGTGATTTCGGTCCGCTGTGGGCACTCTGGTAACGCGTCGGGAGTGGATGACTAGTGACCGTCGGATGTGGTGGACGACCGCCCGACCTCGAGGGGAATATCTTACGCTTGGAGGAGTCTGTCTCCGCTGTATACGTACGAGTGTCTGGCGGGCGACAGCTATATGCTTGATGCAAAAAGGGCGATTTTATATGGCACAGGATACGAATTGTATGTTTACTACATCGACAAGGTACTTGGTGATCTATTGCCGGGCTGCAGATCGGCTTCACGCTGTAATATTCAAGCTTTCTTCCTCAGTGTCAGAGCAGTGTAACTGATCAAGTGTCTTTCCATATTTGACGATTTGTAGACCACTTTTACAGGGTTTAGGTGTCAGTGCAATGTGACGATCTGTACAAAAAACGTTTTGCAGCTGAAAGTCTCATCTGCAGAAAATAAATGGCGGATAGTGCTCCTGCACTGCCATCAGCAGCAGTTAGGCAAGAAAATTCATTAAGAACCAATCAGAATGCTCCTTTCATTCGCAAGACATCCTTTGTGGTGGGACGTAGGAGCCTCTACATAGCAACCTGAATGGTTACTATTTCTGAGATGTATGTTGAAAGCAGGGCGTCGCGATTACTAGGAAGGGTAGCACGTGTCGGACAGGGTGCCACGTTAGGACCATCAGGAATAATGCAATCGGTGCTATTCTGGGGTATTCTCGTTAAAAGCTCCTGTTACGGCCAGAATTTCCGTGCAGACAAGCTGAGACATCAGGGAAGCTCCTACAAAAGCGTGTGTAAAGTATTTCTATGACACTTCCCGATTTTTGTGAGAGGCTGATATGTGATGGATGGGCTCTGCTATTAGTGCATCAGGGAGAATGCGTTCGGCGTTATTCTGGACTATTTTCGATAACAGATTCTGAAAGCACTGCAGAAGATCTTCACAGAGCGCCCAGAGGAAGGGCTTTTCTGTTATTTACGTAGACATGAGACACCAGTATAACACTGACAGCCTTTTAGCTGCAGCTGCACGGATGAGTCGCTACGCAGACATCTCTCTCTTGGCAATTAGGACTGCCGTGGAGCAGCAGGTATGCGTTCCGACTGGGTAAGCGGACAGAAGCGCCTTGCATGTTCCATTAGGATCGCTAGGGAGAATGCACCATTTGCTATTCTGGGAAGCATTGCAACAGATTTCTACAGCGCATTCAGAGGGGAGATTTGACTCTTATTTACATAGACCCGTGGCGTCAGTATAACATTAAGAACCTTTCAGCAGCGTCAGTGAGGGTGAGTAGCTATGCGGACATCTCTCTTGGCGCTGGACTGGCATATATGACTCAGCTACGGTGGTTACGTGAACACGTGCACGTCCAGAGGGTGACTTGACTCTTATTTACATAGACATGTGACGTCAGTATAACACTCGAAGGATCCTGACTATATAATGAAAATAGACGCGACTTTCACCTGCTGGCTGTAGGCAGCATCGGCCTGAGAGCAGTGGCTCACGCCCCTGCGTTCGTCTCTCCCGCGGTGGCTCGCGTCCGGAGACGGGGGCGTCGGTCCATGGTCGCGTTGGAACATTTGTTGGGGACAGTTCGCCTATATGTCGCGGATGGCGATAGCTGTAAAGAGTTTTTGGCATGCACTGACTGTTCGTGCACTGCATTATTTTCGGCTGTTTAAGCGTTGTGAGTGTGTGTTGTTGTTGTGGTCTTCAGTCCTGAGACTGGTTTGATGCAGCTCTTCATGCTACCCTATCCTGTGCGAGCTTCTTTATCTCCCAGTACTTACTGCAACCCACATCCTTCTGAATCTGCTTAGTGTATTCATCTCTTGGCCTCCGTCTACGATTTTTACCCTCCACGCTGCCCTCCAATGCTAAATTTGTGATCCCTTGATGCCTCCGAATTTTTCTTTTGTTTCCTTTACTGCTTGCTCAATATACAGATTGAATAACATCGGGAGAGGCTACAACCCTGTCTCACTCTTTTCCCAACCACTGCTTCCCTTTCATGCCTCTCGACTCTTATAACTGCCATCTGGTTTCTGTACAAATTGTAAATAGCCTTTCACTCCCTGTATTTTACCCCTACCACCTTTAGAATTTGAAAGAGAGTATTCCAGTCAACATTGTCAAAAGCTTTCCGTAAGTCTACAAATGCTAGAAACGTAGGTTTGTGGATTTCCCGTTTGTGGGCCGTATCGTTGCTAGAATTATTCCGTGCTCGTCTTTGCTTTACTGAAATACTTCCCTTTGCTGATCATGTGAACACAACGCTACCAGGGGGCATTCATCTCTCTGTGCACAGTGTTCATCATTATACCACGGCGAACAGATTTCATGATTTCTAAGACTATAGATGATTTTATGCAACAATTACAACTTAGTTACGATGATGTAAGTGCTGCTATACTATAATGGTGCTACTGGACGAACATGAAAATCATCACGTTCATGATGAGTAAGATAATGGCCCCTTTAGAACAGCATGAAGCAACTAACAGTCATTGAGGATAAGGATGGCTAAGGAACGGAAAACGGAAGGATATATGAGGTGGTTCGTAGTGTGTTGGTTGAAGTTCCGGCAGGAGTGGAGTGGATAAGGTACGGAAGTGCTTGGAGAATGGTATACTAGTATTGTGGTGCAGCAGGGTGATTATTTTATAGGATACTGGGTGCCAGCACTAGAATTTCTGGTTAAGAAATTGGGTTGCATAGTATTGCGATAAATCGGTGCATGTGTTGTAGGGATAGAAGTGCTAGTAAATCCATTTTACTGGCAACGTCTAAACATAGATGGCCAGTAACAATCGACCCCAAAGTCGATGAATTTATATAATTGCGTAAAAGGCAACACACAGTTGCATTTAATATAACTATTGTTTATTAATAAATGCAGCAACAATTAACTTCACACATACTCCACAACATTCTATACATATGCTACAAAAATGACATTCTTAGAGTCGTTTCCTCTTCAGCTTGCTGTGTTGTTGATAGAGAGGATATCCTGCTTTTGAGAATATTCTTCTACAAGCTGACGGTTTGACAACACAGCTCAAATACGTTACTACTTTTTTCGTAGATTTGGATAAGTATTACCGATAATAAGATTCCATACTTATAATATGCCATTTTTAAGAACTAAAGGGCGATGTAACTGGGACGTGATGATAGCTCTGTTTCTGTTTCAGTTTGCTGATAGTTCTGTTTTATGTTATTATATAATGTTCAATCCATAAATTGATGCGGCTCTTCCCTGACGATTTTAACCGCCTTCGAACAACCCATTTCATATTGAAAGTGTATATTCTTGAATACAGAATCGATGGGTGTTGATATGCCTAAAAGTTAAAATGTTCAGTAGACAGTAAACGACTATTGGTATCTGTTGTGATAACTCCTCAGATTCTTTTTCAATAGTCTGTGCTGGTTGCATGCCCAGCGTTTTGATTTTCGGCATAATAGTTACTGGGATTACTTTACTGTTTTCAATGCATTTACTATCGACACAGAATGTCACAAATGATGTACGATGTAAGGTGCTGTTAGCTTAGAACGTATACTATGATGGCAATTATTGACATCATTAACCACTGGACAAAGCAGCAAACATCTTTCATACATATAGATCGTTCAGTTAATGACTACTTAGTGAATTTACCTTTGCTAAAAAGTGATAGAGAACTCAAAAAAATTCTGGTCCCACGTAAAGTCTCTAAAAGGATCGAAGGCTTCCATCCAGTCACTCGCTGACAAGTCTGGTTTGCCAGGAGAAGGTAGCAAAAGCAAGGCCGAAGTGTTGAGTTCCACGCTTAAGAAATAGTTGACGCAGGAGAATCGTACAAACGTATCGTAGTTTGGCCATCGCACAGTGTCTCGTGTGGATGACATAGTTGTAAGCATCCGTGACGTAGAGAAAAAACTGAAAGAGTCGAAAACAAATAAGTCGCCAGATGCGGAGGACTCCTAGTTCGGTTTCGGACCCAACAGTTTTGTGTTCACAGACAGAAATAAAAGCATTATTTTACACCTTTTCCTTCACTTTTCTGTCCACGACCATGTCACAGATTACTGTGGACTTTGGTTTTTGAAATTTTTTTATAATTGTCTGGGAAGGTATTGAAGCTATTTCCATTATCTTTAGCTTGTGAGGGTCACATCATAAAGACTGTTTATGAAAATGTTATCAATTGTAAACAGCTGTCTAAGTGTACTTGAGTTTGAAAATTCGTTACTGGAACCAGATTGTATCAGTCAATGTTTACAAGCCCATTTTTTCTGCCTGAATATTGTACAATGTCAACACTACAATCCCACAAAGTATTAAAATATTTTTCCTTGCATGGCAAGTAGGCCAAGAATGGGTCTCAATTTCTCATAAAAGGCTGTAAATTTGCCACTGGTTTTTCCTCACTCTGTCTGCGAGTGGAACAGCAAAAGAAACAGCTAATTGCAGTGAAAGGTACACTCCGCCACGCACCGGTCTGTTGCATTCGGACTATGTATGTAAATGTAGATGTAGATTTTGTTTGAAGTCTGATTCTTTTCTTAGTTCATCAGATACTACTACGCTTTGAATAAACGACATTACAGTCCTTTTCATCAATTACGGCAGTCTTTTCCTTTAACAATTACAACGATGTCGATAAAGAATCGTTTAACTGACGATAAAATTACTAACTTTGTTAGTAAGTTACCTGGTTTTTGTTGCCAACATCGATGTTTGGTATTTTGACTTTTACGTTGATGGGCCAAATACTAGAGTATCGATACCGAAACATCGATGTTTAAACTCCAGTCACCAGTAATTTGTGAATAACGTCGGTCATCGAATGTGCCCGTAATGCGTTGCGCGCAACCTTCCAGGACCAGGAGGTGACTGATACACCAGATAGTGCAAGTATGACTATTAGGCAGGTTCCCCCGTTGGTTTAGACAAATTATTGACCCTCATTTTTCGTCTGAGAAAAAACAAACAGTTTAAATACGATAATCCACAGAACAGCGTTGATTTAAATCAATGGGAAGAGTTGAAAATTTGTACAGGACTGGAATTCGAACGCGGGTCTCCCTCTTACAAGCCATGCGCTCAGGCCACTGCTCCATCCGGACACAGTAGTCAGTGCAAGTCCACGGACTACCTTAGCATAATTCTCGTCAGACCCAAATTCTCAACTTATCCACACACCACTGATGTAGTGTCCCTTGTCTATTCTCCTCATTATTGGCGGCATTTCGCCGAAATCTGCAAGAGTTCGAGACCGGTGTGCATAAGCACTGAAGAGATCATTGGCCGTCTCCCCTTGTCTGTCCGAAAGAACAGACACCACATATACACACTTAAGCGCCAAAGAAACTGGTATAGGAATGCGTATTCAAATACAGAGATATATAAACAGGCAGGATACGGCACTGCGGTCGGAAACGCCTATATATGACAACAAGTGTCTAGCGCAGTTGTTAGATCGGTTACTGCCAGGTTACCAAGATTTAAGTGAGTTTGAACGTGGTGTTACAGTCGGCGCACGAGCCATGGGACACAGCATCTCCGACGTAGCGATGAAGTACGGATCTTCCCGTACGACCATTTCACGAGTGTACAGTGAATATCAGGAATCTGGTAAAACATAAAATCTCCGACATAAGTGCAGCCAGAGAAAGATCCTTGGACCAACTACCAGAGAAGAGAATTGTTCAGCATGACAGAAGAGCAACCCTTCCGCATATTGCTGCAGATTTCAATATTGGGCCATCAACGAGTGTCAGGGTGCGAACCATTCAACGACACATCATCGCTATAGGATTTCGGAGCCAATGGAGGAGGCATCCTCATTAATCCATGCACCCTGCATATCAGGATGGAGGCTCTGTAATGGTGTGGGGCTTCTGATGCTGGAGTGGTATGTGACCCCTGGTACGTCTAGATACGACTCTGACAGGTGACACGTATGTAAGGATCCTGTCTGATCACCTGCATCCATTAGTGCTTTCCGACCGACTTCGGAAACTCCAGCATAATAATGTGACAACCGACACATCCGGAATTGCTACAGAGTGGCTCCAGTGGACAGCCCTGCAGGATTCACAGTGTGAGTTCCATCCCACATGTCGAGTCCACACCACGTCGTGATGAAGCACTTCTGTGTGCTCACGTTGGCCCTACACGATATTAGGCAGGTGTACCAGTTTCTTTGGGTCTTCAGAGCATATAGCCTTGGAGTAATTCACGGGAATGTGGCATAGACAGCTTCCTTGCCGTAGGCAACTGACAAATACTGCAACTGGAACGACATCGGGCATGATCATGGAACGTCCCTTGCGTGCAGAAGCCTGTCCTTCCGGACCAGCCTGCCTCTGCCTGCAGGGGCTGTGGTCAGCGCGTCGGCGCCGCCTGTGGGTGGCGTCAGCTGCCGCGTGGCCGCGATGCGTCGGCGTCGCGACGCGCCGCCCGTCGCGTCACACGTCACATAGTGTCTCTCGCGGCCGGGCGCCGCCCCCGACGCCGCTGGTTCGCTGTCACGACTGCCCCGGCCCTCCCTGGTTTATGGAAAGAGGGGGGAGGGGTAGGGGGTAGGGGGTAGGGGCCCCTCGTGTCGCCGGCAGCCGGCCTCCAGTCGCCGCGCGGGGTCTGGCCCAGCAACAAGTGGTCGCCGCATCCCGTGCTCCGTGACGTCACGCGCGCGTCACCAAACACGCCGTCGCCGATTCTTCGTCGCGATGATTCACCTGTCGTGACTTGTCGTTGAGAATCCGAGAAAGGACTCTGATTCACAGCCGAAATTCGCGAGGGCTGGCTGACGGCGTATTTAGTGCCTTGGTTGTGTGATGCGAGCTCGAGCCGACTAGGCGACACGCTCTTGTGCCAGTGCTTCCGGCTACTTAGTTCTAAAGCTACAACGTTGTGGCAACAGACTGATAAGTGTCCGTCATTGCGAGAAAACGACCCTGGCAACGACTAGCCGATCGTTGTCGTTGCCGCACACGAGGTCTTCAGCAACTGGCATGGGAACAGGTAAGGCAATTTTTTATTTTGTTCTTTGCTCACTTTGTTATCTTAGGCCAGTGGTTACCGACGTTTCTGATACCATTACCCCAGAGTGAAATCAGGCTCCACTCACCATCATCAAAATTAGCACCTAACAAAACCATGCAATGAAAAAGAACTTTCTTTAAACTCTTTCATTTTTAAAATGACGGAAGATGAATGATTTTAGGTGTGTTATTAAACCACGGACTAGATTAGATTAGATTAGATTAGTACGTGTTCCATAGATCATGAATACGACATTTCGTAATGATGTGGAACATGTCAGGTTAATAAAAGGTGTCTAAACAAGATATTAAATTAGACAAAATATTACATGACACTCAATTTGTTTTATGTTTGGTTGGGAAATTACCCACTTACTATATCCAAAAATTCATCTAATGAGTAGAAGGAGTTGCCATTAAGAAATTCTTTTAATTTCCTTTTAAGTGCTATATGGCTATCTCTCAGACATTTGATGCTATTAGGTAAGTGACCAAAGACTTTTGTGGCAGCATAATTTACCCCCTTCTGAGCTAAAGTTAGATTTAACCTTGAGTAGTGAAGATCATCCTTTCTCCTAGTGTTGTAACCATGTACACTGCTATTACTTTTGAATTCGTTCGGATTGTTAATAACAAATTTCATAAGTGAATATATATATTGCGAGGCTACAGTGAAGATTTCTAGCTCTTTAAATAAGTGTCTGCAGGATGATGTTGGATGAGCTCCAGCAATTATTCTGATTACACGCTTTTGTGCAATGAACACTCTTTTACCCCAGAATATGATGCCATATGAAAGCAGAGAATGAAAATAAGCGTGGTAAGCTAATTTACTCAGATGTATATCGCCAAAATTTGCAATAACCCTAATAGCATAAGTAGCTGAACGCAAACGTTTCAGCAGATCCTCAGTGTGTATTTTACAGTTCAACCCCTCATCAATGAATACACCTAGAAATTTTGAATATTCTACCTTAGCTACCGATTTCTGATCGAAGTCTGTATTTACTAATGGGGTCATTCCATTTACTGTGTGGAACTGTATATACCGTGTTTTGTCAAAGTTTAATGAGAGCCCATTTGCAGAGAACCACTTAATGATTTTCTGAAAGACATCGTTTACAATTTCACCAGTTAATTCTTGTCTGTCGGGTGTGATAGCTATACTTGTATCATCGGCAAAAAGTACCAGCTAATGACTAATGATTCAATGAGTCAACTGGTACTACTCATTTCTAACTACCTTCTCTTTATACTGTGATAAAATGCATCGTGACTGCTACCTACAGCTCCTTCTTAAATAAGAAAGCTAACCATTCACATTGAAGGTAGACGCGTGCTATAAAGCATGCCTCCTCTGCACCACTCGTCTCCTTAGTGACAATTGTTTCACCAGTACCCTGCGGCTCCGCTCAAAACAAATCAAGTTAAAAAGGCTGCACTCTACCTGTTGTCAGCACATCACTTGATTGCTGGACTTCTTACAAAAGACAGAAATTGGAAGACTTCAGGATGACAGTGCCATTAGTAATAACAATAAACTGTGTCTGTCGTACAGCGATGTAGTGCCCATTGTACAGTTATTGTTGTGTTCTGCAGTCAGTCCGTTTTTCTGTCGCGAAGTGAATATTGAAGCAATGTCTGATCCACTGTGGAACTACCTACAACTCAGTTAAGGCATTTTCATGAGACATTTAAACATGTCTGATATATGCTCGTATGTCTCAATTTTACTCCCATAGATGCGTTGCACAAAGAACCAAATGTGTGCGCAGTTGGCGGACTTCGAAAAACATGTTGTTCATACATTAGTTTCTCAAAAAATGGCTCTGAGCACTATGGGACTTAACATCTATGGTCATCAGTCCCCTAGAACTTAGAACTACTTAAACCTAACTAACCTAAGGACAGCATACAACACCCAGCCATCACGAGGCAGAGAAAATCCCTGACCCCGCCGGGAATCGAACCCGGGAACCCGGGCGTGGGAAGCGAGAACGCTACCGCACGACCACGAGACGCGGGCATTAGTTTCTCAAGCAGTTATCTCCACCACATTGTGTCACGGATTAATTCCAGTATTAGAAACGCAAGAGAAATGTAAACGTTGGTGACTTACGTAATGAGTATTACAGTCTTAACAAACAGTGACAATAGTAACGATCTTTCAAAATAATTTAATTTCGTGACCGAAACACAGTCGCAACCTTTTCTTTTTATCCATCATAAATTTTCATTTTACCCTTTTGGAAGTGATTACCCGAAGGTTGGGAACGCACTGGTCTAGAATGACCAGCAATATGACATTTTCACAACGTAGAGGCAGGCTGTACTACAAGTGCGTGCGTCAGATCAAGATACATCAATAAATTTTTTTCTGGCGTATTTACATGGTACTGCTCGTTATACAGGAATTGGCACTGAGTGTTACGCCATTTAACTTGAGGCTGCACTGACTGACAACACCTGTCCACTTATACTGATACGGGTAATACGGAACTTGTTTCATATTTGTAAAGCAAATGTTCTCACTCTGCCACGGAATTGGCTATTAGCCACGTAGTCAGATGCTGTAGTGCGACCTCTCCGTCAGACTCGAGCTATTACCGCATAGTTCTGCCTCGGCTTTTGTTGCAGCATTCCTGCTGCAGCGATCCAGTGTGGAACGGCTTACGCAGCTTGTTAGGCAGTCCATGGGAAGAATACATTAGCGGTGAACATTTATTACAAAGAAACGGTTCGGAATTGTTGTGTGTTGTACTGTAGCAGTGGTGTTGCATTATCACTGTACGTGAACACTACTTTCCCTTTATCCTTTTGCGCCGGCCGGGGTGGCCGATCGGTTCTAGGCGCTTAAGTCCTGAACCGCACAACCGCTACGGTCGCATGTTCGAATCCTGCATCGGGCATGGATGTATGTGATGTCCTAAGGTTAGTTAGGTTTACGTAGTTCTAAGTTCTAGGGGAGTGATGACCTCAGATGTTAAGTCCCATAGTCCTCAGAGCCATTTATCATCCTTTTGCGTTATTCTTTGTCTTCTAAGGTTCCGTGACTTGTTGGTGTCCTACCTTCGTCAGTGTTGAACCGTTGCGCTGAAGAGGCTTGAAACCATGTAACAACACAGTCGACAGCGAGTGCTACTGATCTCTGGATATGCATCGTTCTACGTCAACTATCATGGTTTCCTGTTAGGTTTGGCTTATTCGGTGATGAACAGCAACATAAGAAAATGATCATCGCGTTATATAGGATGATATTGGAGCTGAAAGAAAAGGAATGCTACAAAGTAGACGAGGAAATTAGGAAAATTAGATTAAACGTGTAGGATACTGGAGCCAGAGTATATGAGTGGTGCCATTAGTCTACATCTGTAAAATGATTCAACGAAGAGTAAAAGCCGAGCTGACGTGTAGATTAACACTGAAAGAGCAGAGACCTGTAACTTCTGCGTGGGAAGTAGGCTGGTCATTCTGAAACAGCGCTTTGGTGATAGATGTGTAGAGTTGTGCTTCAGTTATCTAGAGGGGTTTGGAATGTAAACACTGAGAGTGCTCGATGCAAAAAACCATAATTTTTTCTTTAAAACTGAGGTTTCAATTACTGAGAAAACGCTGGTGCAAATAATGACGTGCTGTAATATTGGCCGTAGGCCATACATTTCTGTCGGAAAGGTGTGTTGTACGTGTGTGTGTGTGTGTGTGGGGGGGGGGGGGGGAGGAGAAAGAGAGAGAGAGAGATTTCTTTGTTTATTTAGAATTACTTTATCCTTTTGTGAGAGAGAGAGATTTCTTTGTTTATTTAGAATTACTTTATCCTTTTGTAATTAATGATTTCTGTCCGTAAAAGGTTTAATGCAGTTCTCCACCCTAGTCACAGGGTATAATGGCTGGGTAAAAAAGGATTTCTTTCTTTTTTGAAGAGTCACAATTTCGTTACTCATTGTTCTGTTACCTACACAGCTCTAGCTATTTGACAGAGTTTCTGTTTTTCATCACGATTGCATCCAAACTTAAATTACGTGAAACTAACGAGGGAAGATACCCGTGAATTAAGTGTAATTAGATGACAATAACGAATGATAGCACACATACAAAAAATATTATTTTTATATTTCAGTCGCAGTGCCCTAGTTGGCCAAATGTCTCAGAAATCGTTGCGTGAACTACACATTAATATTCCAAATGTTACTAAAACAATAAAATCACTATCAAACACAATGTGAAATGCACAAAATACGGTAAAATCCAATAACATTGGCAGTGGTACAGGCGACTGCGTTGGTCAGCGACACGAAAGGCAAGTCTGTAAACTGTGATAGGCCACACTGAGAAAGAAAGGCTGCCTCAGACGGACGAAATGACAGAATAATTATTCAGTTTCATGTGCAAGTGAACTTTACTCTAAATCTTGTTCGTTCAGTCAGTATATCCTTGTCAATTAGAAGGGGAGACAATATCCGAACATTCTGACTTCATGTCAGCACACTTAGATTAAACTACCAAGCGATTTGGCGAAGCAGCAAGACATCCAGATTCGGGTTTTCACTTGGTTTAGCCAAAGGGCGCTGCCCATTTCCCTCCCCAGCCCGACACTGTACTCCGTCTCTAATGATATCGTCATGGACGGGACGTCAAGCCCCAACCTTTCTTTTACTCTTAAACTGATGCTGATCCGCGAACGACTAGACCACGCACAGCAGAGTCACTCGACAGTCCTGTGGCGCGTCCCAAAATCCAAAAAAGCTGGTCCGAGCCCCGCAACGGCGCATCCGATATAACTGCTTGTGCCTGTGCCGTGTTATTCCTCTCTTTTGCTAAAAAGCACACGAACGCGATTAACTGATTTTTTTTGTGCACTCATTAAATTTTTTGATGTCGTAGTTTAATAACTAAACAATCGAAATAGCTCCGGGTAAGAAATCAAATCAAAATATGTAACGAAGTTTTCTTCTGAGGAAGTTATTTTATACTTTGACATCCTCGCTAAAAACAATACAATAAATTTCGTATGGATGCACACACATTTTATTATTACGCTGTTGTTGTTGTTGTTGTTGTTGTTGTGGTCTTCAGTCCAGAGACTGGTTTGATGCAGCTCTCCATGCTAATCTATCCTGTGCAAGCTCCTTCATCTCCCAGTACCTACTGCAACCTACATCCTTCTGAGTCTGCTCAGTCTATTCATCTCTTGGTCTCCCTCTACGATTTTTACCCTCCACGCTGCCCTCCAATGCTAAATTTGTGATCCCTTGATGCCTCAGGACATGTCCTACCAGTCGATCCCTTCTTCTAGTCAAGTTGTGCCACAAACTTCTCTTCTCCCCAATCCTATTCACTACCTCCTCATTAGTTACGTGATCTACCCACCTAATGTTCAACATCCTTCTGTACCACCACATTTCGAAAGCTTCTATTCTCTTCTTGTCCAAACTACTTATTGTCCATGTTTCACTTCCATACATGGCAACACTCCATACAAATACTTTCAGAAACGACATCCTGACACTTAAATCTATACTCGATATTAACAAATTTATCTTCTTCAGAAACGCTTTCCTTGCCATTGCCAGTCTACATTTTATATCCTCTCTACTTCGACCATCATGAGATATTTTGCTCCCCAAATAGCAAAACTCCTTTACTACTTTAAGTGTCTCAGTTCCTAATCTGATTCCCTCAGCATCACCCGACTTAATTCGACTACATTCCATTATCCTTGTTTTGCTTTTGTTGATATTTTTACGCTATTATTTTAAAATTAATATTAGATATAACTGAAAAAACCGTCTTGAAATAAATGACTGCCATTTGGTTGAAAGCTCATTTATTTATAGTGGAAAGTATCTTCAGTCGTACGTCTTTCGGATTTCTAACAAGGGCTTCACCTCTATGTTTGCGTCTAAGATAAATTCCAATTGCCGTGTGATAACTTATTCTCGATTCAAGCCAAAAGCATTACTATCTGGTGCGGAGCTCTAAAACTATAATGAGCAATCGTCTTCTCTGAAATCTGCTGTTACCTTATTAACTTAAAATTTATCGGTAACAGTGTTCTGACTTCCTTCAGTGTGTTGCTCATTATGGCAGCACTAGCTCCTACAACTGTAAAACTAGTTTCAAATATGGATGTCAGACTGCGTTTCATACCTGTGGATTGCCTGAAAGACATATGCTATCTCAATTTCATTCTTTAAAGAATAATTTGTCTCGCATCCCATCTGAAAAAAGATGCTAATTTCCACAAGTATGCCACCAATGACAATGCCACTGAAATTTTGCAAATTCGCAGTCACTAAGAACATTATTGTCCTTTGGGTCTGTGGACTGTGCTCTCTACGCACTTTATGTGTGCACGGTTGTTACCAGCAGCCAAGGAATTCATTCTAAGGTAACAATTCTTTTTTTTCTATATTTGCCACCGCAGATAAGCTTCTACCGCCATTAAATTTCGGCTAAACATAGTTGATGGCTCTGAGCACTATTCGACTTAACTTCTGAGGTCATCACTCGCCTAGAAAAAAATTGCTCTGAGCACTATGGGACCTAACAGCTGAGGTCATCAGTCCCCTATAGCTTAGAACTACTTAAACCTAACTAACCTAAGGACATCACACACATCCATGCCCGAGGCAGGATTCGAACCTGCGACCGTAGCGGTCACGCGGTTCCAGACTGAAGTACCTAGAACCGCACGACCACACCGGCCGGTTCAGTCGCCTAGCACTTAGAACTAATTAAACCTAACTAACCTAAGGACATCACACACATGCATGCCCGAGGCAGGATTCGAACCTGCGACCGTAGCGGTCGCTCGGCTCCAGACTGTAGCGACTAGAACCGCACGGCCACTCCGGTCGGCAAACATAGATGATAAGTATTTACCTATTGTTATTGCTGGAAAGGTATTTAATGAAGTAAACTGGAGGCTGCTTCGTAATTTTACAAGCAGCTCACGATAAAAATTTTAATTTTAAAAATGGCCATCAGTATCGTTAACTTTTATTGAAAAAATTCCGATACTAAGTCTGTTTATAACCATAGTTCAGCAAGTTTGATTAGAGGAAAATCAATTTTTACCGATAAGTAGAGACTACTAGCATTTTCCAAAGCAACTGAGTATGAAATTAAGGTCGAAACAGGAAAATGAAATTCAGAGATGATGGCTAATGTTTCAGCTTCTAAAATCATTTTCATTTTAATACTTCATGTAACGTTTCTAAGTGTAATGTAAATTTGACGTATTACGTAAGTTATGTTCACAATAATACACAATCGGGTCTTGACACCCTACTGCACTTCCTATTCAAAATTGCATCTTTTCGCGTTTGCTTATACCTTTGCAGCCCGGAAGAAAACAAATGTCTGACATGTCTCGTTATGTACAAATTATACAAACTCTGTCATATTTCTAAGAAAACCTGACGCATTGTAAAAATTATTATTAATTTTCTGTCCCAAGTATGGTGCAGGTTTACAGTGGATTATTTAACGCACTATTTTGACATGCGTCGGCAGTGGCGTTTCTGTAAATTTTGCCTATGTAATACGTTTCTCATTCTGGTTTTTATAAAGTTAATAATAGTTCTTGTTATGAATGTGGTACTAGCAACGAGGAGAAAACACTATCTTCAAATTATGTAAAAAGGAGCAATAAAGTCGTGTGCACGTCATACGTAATAAGAACTATTTTAACTTTAAAGTGTTTGAAATATAAAATGGTATTATGGGTACTATATTTACAGAACCACCTTTGTTGATGTTTTTGTCAATAAAAGGGAAACACATCTGGCATATCATTCCACTCAGCTGCAGTACGCTTAAGACAGAAGAAATCAAATAATAATCGTTACCAAACAGCTGCTGCGAAAGATGAACATCGAAACATAATCACGTGTTTTGACTGTAGTAGACAGTGGAGAGCAGAAAAAGAGAGAGCGGGAGAGAGACAGGTAAAACAGGGGAACAACAGGATGGATGACTCCGAAATTTAGTTTTCAGGTCAAGTATTGTGCAGTTTGAAATGATTTAGGATGTCACAACGATGCCGTTGTACAACCATCCACAGTTGTCATGCGAAAGCTTGCGCACCCTGTTGGAAGCCGTCAAGCCGTAAACTACAGAGAGAAACGGATCAAGTACAGTGGCCTGCTACCTGTCGTTATAAGTTACGAAGCACATTGTTAGACTGGAAGGGGAAGCGAAGTTATTGTCCGTGCTCTTGTTGACGGACAGTTCCCGGAATTTGCCTCAAATAAATTGCCTAAAGCACGGAAAACGTAGACCATCATGGCCGGAGTACTGTTCGTCGGTTTCGGATGGTTGGATTTACGGATGAGATAGAGAAAATTGAAAGAAGAGAGCGCGATTCAGGGCACTTTGGTTCTGGAAGCCAGAGAGCTTTACAGAAAGTATCGATGAATTCCAGTGGGAGGCACTTCAATAAGGACGTTATGCTTCACGGCGAGACTCCTTCCTAAATTTCATAGGTGCTGCGTTTCTGTACGATTTAGAAAACATATTTTGCATCTTGCGATATGTGTCTCAAAGACAATAACCGTAAAATAAATTCAGGTTTGCACAGACTGTGTAATATATGTACCGAGCGCTAATGAAACAGGAAGGAGCCGACATGATACTTTTACATTATACACCCTTTCTATATAAACAAATAAAGTAGTCCCGTATGTGTGTGTGTGTGTGTGTGTGTTCGTGTCTGTGTGTGTGTGAGAGACCTAGGTGGATGCAAGTAGCTGCAGTTGCTCAGAGATGCATGTACCTGCACTCGACATGGTAGCGTGGATAGCTGCATGAAACCAGCGCCCAGACTGAAGACGACGTCAACAACAAGAACAACAACATCTAACAAGTAACCCCTAGAGTGCCATGTCGCAAAAGGCCACTGATGTTCAGGCATTCGACGCCTCTCGTATTATCCACCATGCAGCCACAACATTAGCTGCTAACGGCAACAGAGGTCCGAACTTTAGGTATCCTATGGTGAGCACAGCATGGAGCTACAGAGGGCAGTTAAACCACTTAGACGACGAGAAGCTCATAGCAGTGCTGCAGTGCTAGTGGTGTTGATACGAAGCAGAGCAGTGGCAACGGTAAACAAAGCAAACATTGCATTATATGTACGGCAGTTGCCGAAGTTCGCATTCCGTCACGAAGGAATCCAAGGAATTTCGCAGAGTGAGAAAGAAGTGGAAGATGGAATATAAGCGTTTCTCCAAGATGTGTTCAGTGGCATGTGTTGTATCGTATGCGCTTGAGTGTGTAGACATTGTAAATGAAGAGTGCTATGATGATACACATGCTTAACAAGCGAAAGCTATACTGAAACTATTGTCGAGCCATGTATTTATTCACCCTTGTCGGGCAGGTTCAAATGGCTCTGAGCACTGTGGGACTTAACATCTATGGTAATCAGTCCCCTAGAACTTAGAACTACTTAAACCTAACTAACCTAAGGACATCACACAACACCCAGTCATCACGAGGCAGAGAAAATCCCTGACCCCGCCGGGAATCGAACCCGGGAACCCGGGCGTGGGAAGCGAGAACGCTACCGCACGACCACGAGCTGCGGACTTGTCGGGCAGGGAGCCACTAATCCCTCCTCCAGTTAAACGCAGTAAAGGACAATTGTTGTCCAAGAAGCGGGTACTAAATACAATGGAAATGCCAAAAAAGAAAAGAAAGAAAAAAAAGAACATAAAGAAAACAGATTTCTAAGAATTCCGCAGCAATGTGACCGTGTAGTCCATAAGAAAAGCAACAAATATTCAAGGGAGAACAAGGTGCACTTGTTACTAAAACAGATGTTTCTGAGTTTAATGGCTCTTCGATACAATTTACGCAGTGTGCAAGATGGTAACTGTGGTGTCACCGCCAGACACCACACTTGCTAGGTGGTAGCTTTAAATCGGCCGCGGTCCATTAGTACATGTCGGACCCGCGTGTCGCCACTGTCAGTGATCGCAGACCGAGCGCCACCACACGGCAGGTCTAGAGAGACGTACTAGGACTCGCCCCAGTTGTACGGCGACTTTGCTAGCGACTACACTGACGAAGCCTTTCTCTCATTTGCCGAGAGATAGTTAGAATAGCCTTCAGCTAAGTCCATGGCTACGACCTAGCAAGGCGCCATTAACCATTTCTAGAGAGAGTCTCACTTGTATCATCAAGAATGCTGTATACAAATGATGGATTAAAGTTAAGTATTCCAGCAGCTACGTACTTTTCTTTATAGCATTCATTACGTATCCTGTTTCAGACCTAACGCCAGCCGGCGTGTGTAAACGCGTGCCTTTCGGTTACCCGTCACTGTGGACTGGCTGTCTTGTCAGTCCACTACAGTAACCTACAACGTTGTGAGTGACAGAGATTACAGCGATTTCAAGGGAATCGGTGGGTGGTTGCATAACTTCAGTGCTACAGAATTGGAAGACGTAAGATAACGAAACTTCAAACAAAGCGTCAACTTCACGATGCACTTCAAACTGCCGGATCGGCGCGAAAATTTGTAGATGAGATAAACAAACTTATTCCATCGTTCAGTAAGGAATTTGTTTTCAACTCCGAGCAGTCGCAATTTTAAGAGAAAACGTATATGAAAGAAACCCTGGAAAACAGAGATACCAAGAGAACTGTATCAAGATCGACTAACAACAACACCTTAATGCACTCGTACAAAGTATGCCGATTGTAAATTTGGATGGTAAATCGACTCCAAAGTTATTATTTGTGCTGCGAGAAGTTGGAAGTGCTTGCCGCCTGCGATTCTTTCTAGTGCGTGTGATCTTGCAAGGATAGTAGAGAATATTCATGTCTCAGAAAGCAAGAGTGGGAAAATGGGCGGAAGAGAACTACAAATATAGTATGAGCACTGCTTTTGGCCAATAGCTGGTCAAAATAACGTACTTACGGTTGATTCCTGGTCTGCGAGTAAAAATCATACTCCTTTAGAGCAAACTATCCCTCCTGAATATATGTGACATAGCAGTTCATACCACCTGGAATTATCGGAAAAATTCAGACTCTGGATGTCTATTTATCCGTGCCTATAAAATATATTATCACACCATCTACAGCTACGCCTTAAAGGATAGCCAGTTCCACGATAAGCTCCGTGATAGACTGTTCCGCATTCGGCTGCACACCATCATATTCCATGAGTTCTCATCACTCTGTTAGACCAATCCAATATGTTTCTACATGCATTCTTTAAGAGTGGGCCGGCCGGGGTGGCCGAGCGTTTCTAGGCGCTACCGTCTGGAACCGCGCGACCCCTACGGTCGCAGGTCCGAGTCCTGCCTCGGGCATGGATATGTGTGATGTCCTTAGGTTAGTTAGGTTTAAGTCGTTCTAACTTCTAGGGGACTGATGACCTCAAAAGTTAAGTCCCATAGTGCTCAGAGTCATTTGAAACATTTTAAGAGTGGATACCTAGCTGAACGTCATGTATGACCAAGAAGTTCACCTTAGATCTTGATGGTGCGAACCTTTGTGATCATTGCGGTGCCCCTTTTCGTATTCGGTGTTCGTTGTCCAAGTCAATGGCTTGTTTTGATCATTTCTTGATTGCCGACAATGTCCATTTTGTGAAGTATAATACAGACGTCCCGTAGAAGGTTGATCTCTGTACTTCCCGAGCACTTTCTGCCACCCTCCTTGTGCACATGATGAGTTATTAGCAGCAAATATTTTTCCTGTGCAATTATTAACACAACACTTTCTAAGGAGTCTTACTAAAGATTGAACTTACGACATCGCACTTAAGGAGTTCCTTGTAACGTAAGTAGTGGGGTCAGTAGGGCCTCATGTGTAAAATGCGGAAAGAAGGAAAATCATATTTCGAAAAATACGACGACGATTACAGGCCACGAGAAGAAAAGCCAAGTGAAGGTATCTAAAAAGCATGAGTGGGAGCTCCGGAAGATTGTCATGGAAATAGATGTAACGAACTACATAGGAAACTGAAAAGGTTTAGGGAGGATTGAACAACCAACACAAATTCATGAAAGATGTCAATGGAAGAGTGTCAATGGATTATCAGGGTACTGGAAGAATAGGAATGGCATACGTCAGTGACCTACTAAGCTAGAGAGAGCCAAGTGAATTGTTCTAGTTCACTGATACAGCAACATTTGCTCCAGAACATTCTCCACCAACCATTGCTGACGTAAGGACGTCAAGAGTGCAGGAGAGGATGTAGCTCCCACTGAAGTTCTCAAGGCTAGGGACGAAGCCCTCTGAGTCAAGATCAATAAATTCACCAACCTTCTTAATAAATTTTAAACATACAAAAATATGCAGTGAAAAATTGTATAACGTTAGCTAAAAACATCAAAGACATAAAAAAATCCCCGAGTGCAAGATTTGTGTCTTCTGACATTACTAACCTACACACGAACATCCCAATCCAGAAAACAATGGGTATCATAGAACAAAACCTACTCAAATACGGAAAAATCTCAAGGCACTACAGAAATTTTGCAAGTAACAAAACTTGTCTTACACCACAATTACTTCGAGTTTGATAATAAAAAGTATACACAAGAAGATGTCTTCGTGATGGGATGTAGCACTGCTGGAACCACAGCTGACATATTTTTTAACAGCTTGGAAGAAAAATTCTTGGGGACAAAAAACGCAAATAATCAAAATATAATATACTACTATAGACATGTAGACGACACTGAATCAGTCACACCCCAAAATGAAATTTACCATAGAACACGAAACTAACAAAATAATTAACTTTCTCGACTTCACTATTAAGAACATTAGCAACAAACATTGCCTCGAAATGTACGGAAAGCCTACCACAACAGACTGTATTATCAGAGCACACTCGTGTCATCCCAAAGCCCACAAACTCACATTCTTCCACCCAATGCTTAACAGATTAATAAATTTGGCACCAGAAGAAGACGCAATAAAAATCTTAGAATGATAGCCCAGCAAAACGATTATGACCCCACAATTGTAACGCAATTATACTATAATAAAGCACAACGAAAAGACTAGATGTACATAAAGAAATAACGTTAAACATACTCACAACGAAAAAGAACAAAACAACATACGTAACCAAATATTATCTAGGAAACATATCAAACAAAATCAACAAATTATTCAGCAAAACCGACATCGCCTTTGCATATCAAAACACAGCCTCAAACACAAAATTCACAAAATTTCGTGTAACACATGCCACAACTCCACGTAGGGTAAACCGGTAGAAACTTCGACATTAAATATAAAAAGCACTCCGGAGAAAGTGAAAACCACCCATCCACATTCTTTCAACATTTTCAAACAGAAGAACTCGACGTAAAACCCATAAACGAAGCACTAGAAATTCTGCGTATTACGCATAAGGGAGCAATCATGAATATCTTTGAGATAATGCACAAAAAGTACATAGAAAACTTCATTCACTTCGTAAAGCAAGAAAACGGGTAAAGTAATAAATCAGAGACACTACATAGTGCATATCCGTAGTAATAGCGATAGCACCATGAAGGGTATACAACAAAGACATAACACCAAGGAAACATCACAAATCGTAGACAATAACAAAATTATTACCAAAAAATAGAAATATAACTTTAAAAAATCTCAGTTAAAACTAAAACAGATCCAGGCATACTTAGAACCAAACCCATAAAAGTAATAAAAAAAACCGAATTTCTGCACATCACCTACTTATAGTGGCAACTATGTAAGCATGTAATATTGTGCATCAACTATCATCCAAGCTGTCAAGAGAAAATTATTATACATAAAACCGACTAAAGCTAGATTTCTGTCTCCAGCGTACAGCTATGAAAAATCAAAACATGGCAGCAACGATGTCACATGTAAGGTAAAAATACCAAACGAATGCACTATAACTTTTCCGATCATAGTCACAGGCCATTATATTAAGACGATCACTTACTTACGCTTTTACAGCGCACCTAATGACGGCAATATGGCCAAATGGGCTCATCGTCCGTGATTTATAAAGTAAAAACCATTAAAAGAGCAGAGTAGCTGGCTGATATTCATAATAATCGTGTCATTAGAAGACAAGTTAATCTAATCGAGTTAATCTGCACAAAAAAGGCAATACCAGTGTATTGGAAGGTATGTGTGATATGCCCATACACAGAACGAAAGATTAATTAGTATGTGAAAACTATAGAGTCATACCACTACTCAGCATCCCGTAAAAGATCTTTTCCAACCGTCTACAAAAACAAATCGAACCACTGGCAGTGGCAATAGTTGGTGAGTACTAAGGAGAATTCCAAACAGAACGATTAACCATCGACCAGATTTTTGTTCTAAAATATAACTGTGAGAAAACGTACGAATACTGCCCAGAATCAATATTCTTCAAGAAACGCTTGCAATAGAATCCATAGACCAGATATGATTAAAACCATGATAGAATTTATCATGCCAAAGAAACTGTGGAGATTTGTAGAGATACGCTTAAATGACACAAAAGCTAAGACAGGCAAAGGTTTCAAGTGGATGCAGTACTAGAACAAGATGGATTATCACATGTCCGTTTGAATTTGGCACTGGAAAATGTATCGCAGGGGTTCTTCAAAGAGAATTTTCAGGGTGCTGAAATCGCCAATGGAAATATCACCTATCTGACCTAAGCAGATGGCGTTGCCCCAATACGACGCACACAAGAAGAACTGAAAGAGATGTACTAAGACCTTGAAATCAGTGGCACTGAAGTTCAGGCTGCAAATTAGCTCTGAAAAAACTGAGTGCATGACCACAAGAAGAAAGCTCCACAACTCCAAAGATCTATCAGTGAAATGTAGGCGAGGGTGTTTTAACCTGGAACGCTTCAGACTTTCACCTCTTGCCAGCCCTATAACAAACGTTCAGTATATCTTATTACTCCATTTTGATTTGATAGCATCCATGTTATGTTTGCTGTAGTATTTTCTCAAATTACATAAATTACTCACCAGAAGCAAGCTTTTTCCAAATGTGAAAAACTGTTCGAAGGTGCAACACGCTCTTGTACCTAGGAAAAAATACTCTACTCCAATTTAAGTGCTGAATAGAGAAAATATTGTCATTACCGATACTGTATTTAGTAGCCTTTGTATTATGTCATTATTCTCCTACACACAGACAATCAATAAGCGAAATCAAAGTAAGCCGTATTGTCAAAAACCAGTTGAAAGTTAAAAACATTTCGAAATAGAAGCTGTTGGCAACTAACACACAGTTCCGTTGACAAGACAGAGAAAATTGTTACGACGTTAAAGAATTAAGAAAACTCAGTTCATTTGTAACCATCACATATACCATGGTAGAAGAACGTCTTCTGAGTCGACGAAGTACAGCTTAACCGCCCACACTTTATGTAACTACGAAGTTTATTCGCTAACTGCGAATCCCTTGACGTCAGTTGTGTTAGGTATAGAATTTTTTTAGTCGTTAATGATACGTAGTAAAAGAATCACACAAAAAAATCAGGATCAACCCTAAGGGCACAGCTACTTGTGACCCTACCAAACAAAAATAAACTGCTCCTTCTTCTGACGTTGCTATCCTAATTACACCTAAACCTCCCCCCCCCCCCCCACCTGGCCCCTCACCAAAGAAAATTAAGATAACTGAAACCGGCAGTCGCTCGAGTGCCAATCCCTCACGGCCATTTTATAAATTTTTGTTTGTTTTTGACTTTTTAATCTTTTCGTTTATATTTTATTTATTTTGTTAAATTTTGTGTTCGTATTATACCGGGTCGTTGGTCTGTACGTGTTGGTGCACATTACTGGGAGGGTGATCATGATTGCGTCATGAAATGAGGATGCGGGGCACACCCAAACTATAGGGGTGTCAAGAAAAACGCCGTGGAAATATCCTTGCCAAGTTTCGTGGGTAATGGGGCTTCTGGGCGAGCGTATTTCGCGAGATCACAACCCGATTCCAGAAGTCGAGCACCGTATGTGGACCGCTCTGAAAGAGGTATTCTGAAGCATGTCTTCGAAATCAGATGAGGGCGTGGTGATTTGCAAGAGGGTAGTGTGAAGTCTGGGACGACAACAGGAACTCCGGGGTAACCGTCGTTGGCGGCGCGCGGAGGTAACTGCCCACGATGCTTTGGATGAGGAGAGAAACGTCCCGTTTCAGGGGCCACGTGAGAAGATGCTTGTCTGTGTCGTCAGGCTGGCAGGCACAGAAAAGTGGCGACATAGTCCTACATGATGAAGTCGACGATTGGTCTGAAATTTGCCGTTGACAACGACATACCAGAGTGCAGACATGTACGAGAGTAAAAGGGGTGCGTGGACGCACCCCCAAAACTGCCCGCCAGTTAATGTCTGGTGCTGTACCTCCATGCGGTTGCGAGGGGTGGACGATGTGATCAAAGGATAGAAGTCCTTCGGACAAGGAGGGCGGTTGACCGGGAGATAGTTTCGAACGTAGCTGATTTCGACGAAATACGTTACGACATTGTACAACAATGGGGAGATATTTACTATGTCGAAAGAGAAGCTGGTCGAAGGATATCACAGAAACTACGTGTGAAAGATGGGGAGGACCCCCGCCAGTGCCGCAGCATAGTATGCACAAAAAAAGTATGACAAGTTCACGGCCGCCCGGTAGAGGGGGCAGTGCTGGAGTTTGCTAACGGATCTTGAAAAGCGCCCCTGCTGACACAAAGTATCCGATGGTCAATTGAAGTTGGTAACCAAGGAGTAACAGCATCGGGGGGATCCGGGCAACGTGTACTAGTTTAGGGGCCACATATGTGTTGACGTAGACACACGTTATAGTTGGTTCAAGCAACGAAGGACCTGGCAGCGAACCACTTCGGTTATCCGCGCACTCCCTTTTGTCAACTGAAGTAGAGAGCAAGGCGAAACTGTAGGCGCGAAACAGCTGCTATTACTCTCTACAAACCGTGTTAGTATCTAGGAACATAATGCAATAAGTAAAACTGAGAATATATGAAACATCAATAATGCGAGTGGTATTACATTGTTGTCAAGCCTGCGGCACCAGAAAACAAGACCTTAATCTGAGTTAAAGGTCCTCAGGAAAATAAATGGACCAATCTGGGATCTAAGTACTGGAGAATGGAGGATGTGCCACAAAACAAACCCAGAAGGATTATACAAGTTCCTAACATCATTGGAGTGATGAAAAGAAAAAGACTACAGTAGGCTGCACATGTCCTGAGTATGGGAGAAACGAGATGGCACAAAACTGCAATGGACTGGATTCCATCAGGCAGTAGACCAGTGCGGAGACGTGGGAAGAGGGTGGATGGGCTAAGACAAGATTTGCTGCAGCTGGGAGTCCAGGACAACTGGAGGCAGGCAGCAGAAGGCAGATGGAGAACCATAACTGTGAAGTTACGCGGTCCTGCTGGCCTGCAAGTGTGAAGTACAGTAAGTAAAGTGTTCCCATATTCTTCCGAAGTCCAAACTGATCTTTCAAGAGGTTGGCTTCTACCAGTTCTCCCATTCTTTTGCAGGTAATCTGTGTTAGTGTTTGTAAAACACATTTTGTTAAACTGATGGTTCGGTATTGACCTTCGCATCGTCCATCATTGATACTGGTATTATTACTCCTTGGACACGTGAGTGGCTGTACTAGCAAAAATGCTTGGGAGGCGTCTTTAAGATACACACTTTAAAACAAGCACCAAATTTTGGTATTAAATAAAATACTATAAAGTTTTGAAGGGGATGGTGAGGCAGAATGAATAAGAAAGTATTTCCTACAATAGCGTGATCTTTATTTTAGTATCATATGAAATACAATATTTTAAATAGAGTCATAATTTATAGAGCTGAGTAACTAACTGTCAGTTTTACCAGAATAGTTCCTCATTAAGAGTAATTGTTTTTAAAAATTACTTCACTACGTTCTTCGCACATATTTTTGTGCCTTTACACAATGATTGACCGCTTTTCTGTGTTATAGATGTGGGCACATGAAACACCTTTATTTTGGTGATTTTCTATTTGCCGCAATCTTGCTTCGTTGATTACTAATTCCATAATGTGCTGGGGCTTGTAGAGTTTCATTTTGGATGCATGGTTTGTTGGTTTGTTGATGTAGTTGGGATGTTAATGAGAAAATAAGCACTAGATGTTTATTGCTTCTACATTCAATACGTTTACTCATAAGATGAAATACCATCGTCTTGACTGTGTCTTCTAAGCGCATGTACTTGCGTTCTGATGAAGAGCATCTACTCCTGATGTACATTCATTACGGAATAATGCTATTTTTACGTCTTTCATCTACAGTGATTCTGTTTAGCATCACACATTCGTTTTATTTCGCCACACAGCTCGCAATTGCCAAATCATCTTTCAGACGAAAATGATGATTATAAGACTTCTCAGGTCATGGGAGCCTTCCTTTCGAATGGATTTTCCTTTTCGTGTAGATCCACTAACTCTTACTGGACAAGATGGAATTTTTATCACTGTGTGCTCGCATTCTGTTCATTGGTGGAAATGATACACTACATTGAGTTCCATCATGACCGATGTGGAAATCAGCAATTCTGCACTCTGCATGATCTATTTCTTCAGTGTTTGTTTCACTTGGGACGCTAGAAGACGTTTATCCGTTATCCTGATGATCATAACTGTCTGTATCTCTGCTGTCATCTTGATCAAAGAGTTCAGTCTTGAAGTTAAAGTTTTGATCACTTGTGCTGAATTCAGATGTTCTTCTGGTTTTGCACGTAGTGTGGTGTATAACTATTTATATGTTCTATGTAAGGAATAAAAGTGTCTTAGATACTTATTCTCTTTATGATACAAAACGTATGTTCATCTGAAATTGTTCTGACATTGAACAATACACTTTCTTTCAATTGAGTACTGCGTTATGGCCTTAATAGTGTAATTCTGTCAAACTGATAACTATTACCAGTAAAGTAGCAACTTTATCACGTCATTGAGGTAAAATAAAAGTGAAGTATCGTAAAGGATTACTAAGGTTTCTGAAAGTCGCCTGTCATGCATTATACGAGTAGGCTACGAAATTCACAAAGCAAAATAATTAATTTCACTTGTAAATACAAATCGCTTTCTTCAGAAGAAACATTATTTGTTGCTAGGATTGAATTTTAAGATAATTTCTTGAGAGAGTGGAAGGTTTCTGGGTCTAAAAGACCACTTTTATGCACCCAAGTGTTAATTCTTCTTGAAGTCTGAGAATATTTCACCTGTCACATACTTCCTGCATAACAACTTTGTCATGGTTGGTTCTCTCAAGGGCCGTAATAATTCTGACAAATCTTCATCTCCTTCAAATGCCTTGTTTCGTCCTAGGTCTAGCAATGCTCTTTCAAATATTTCCCCCAATATGGGATCGTCCATTTCGTTGTCACCCAATTCCTATTCTCTTTCCCTAATACTCTCATAAAGTTGCCTTTCTGTATGTAACAGTTCTGTATATTCCTTCCACCTTTGAGCCTTTTCCATTGTGCTGCTGTGGTTATCAGAGATGAAGAAACTGGCAGAGCTTAGACCAGCGTTAACATCGGCATTAAACGAGTACCAGACTGAAGACCACAACGGCAACTCCTCTCGAATAGCCCCTATGGTGACGCCCGCCAGATACTCGCAGCGGGCAGCGTGTGCCACAGACGGCTCGCGCTCGACCCTACCAATTATGCTACCAGCAATACAATTGCGTATGATGTATGATCTAACATCCAGGCCCAATGAACAGCTGTGAATACAATTTTGTGTGACCCTTCAACAAGAGAGCTTTCTCAACAAATGAGATATCACATAATTCGTGATTAATTTAGTGTAAAATTATTTTATGTGATCTCTCTTGTTTTAAAAGAATGGACTTTTACCACTTTCAAAATAAAAGGTCAGTATATTGAAATAGTAGGCTAGAGCGTTTGAATACGATCGCCAATCCACAGCGAAAAGCAGGTAAATCAGCGCCACCAGATGAAGAAAAGCTTGAACGCACGTGCCGTTCCACAGCGAGGAACACATGTCTAGGCGCCGATGTGAACGCGTTAAAGTATATTATTCAATGGCTTACGTGAGGCCCTGTGCAACATCACAACTTGCAGGTTGCGTATCTAACGGCTTCCAGGGGCAACAGAAATTTCATTTTCACTATTTCATATAATTATTGACCGAACCTGTAAGTTTAAAATTCTGTCATAATCTAATCATTCAGAGGTATAATCTTACTTTAAAGGTGTAACACCGTAAGTCAAGAATAAAAGTTAGAAACTGTGCACATGTGAGGCTGCGAAGTTAATCCGTGAAAATTACTCTTAGTGTACTGTTACAGTATTTGAGAATGTGAGCAATTAGCGACTTCTAACAAACTTTACAGACATTTCCAAATCTTTTAAAAACTTTTCTCAATGGTTGATCCCCTCCTCCCACCCCCCCCCGCCCCCCCCCCCCCACCGAATGAAAAGAAAAAAGTTTCTCACTTACTACGGTTTAGTTGTTCATGCAGCAAAAGGTCAGCATCAGGAGTGATGTTTCTATTTTATTGTTGCTTTACTACGAACTCTATTAGCAATACATTTTGCGAACAGTGTCCACATGTATCGGTGAATGACTTGGAAAATTATACCACTGCGCGATACATAGTTCGGGAGATATGACGGTTTGTCATGGCGAGTACGATTCTTCAAAAAATTGGCCGCAGGGGATGAGCGGGGGGGAGGGGAAGGAGGTACTGCTCGTCGCTAACCTACGGCCGGATTACCATCAACACTGTGACATTCAGCCGGCCGGGGTGGCAGAGCGGTTCTAGGCGCTGCAGTCTGGAACCGCGCGACCGCTACGGTCGCAGGTTCGCATCCTGCCTCGGGGATGGATGTGTGTGTTGTCCTTAGGTTAGTTAGGTTTAAATAGTTCTAAGTTCTAGGGGACTGATGACCTTAGAAGTTAAGTCCCATAGTGCTCAGAGCCATTTTTTTGTCACATTCCTTCAGTCCATGAGGCGATGTAGAAAGGTTTAGAGGATGGTGATGTAAAGTCTGCTGATGAGAAACATTACGCAAGCACTTGGCAGAATTCGAACCTCACAGCCGAGCGCCACCACTAAAACACGTGTTAACGCGAACACATACGGAACTGCAAGCTCGACAGTCATGGAAGATTGAAGACTTCCTGCAAGCATGCTTTACCATCTGTAGGGTAATTTTACACAAGCATTCGCAATGCTCAAGCTGCCTGAGTCGATCAATTTTGAGTCATGTAGTTTTGTGCAATCAATTCAATGCACACATGCGTGAGCACTTTTATGACAATGTGCACGCTTGTGCTAGCAATTGCGAGGTGATCTTCGCATCGGCACTTGTCGGGTGACGAGAAGAAAATCACTTGGAATCTGCTGGGAAAAAATATTCCAGTATATGAAAGGTAGTCTCGTTTTAAGAGGCAAAGAGGTGTGTTGCATACGTCGTGCTTTCATAAAACTACATATCACACGATACAGATATGCATATCATAATCAAAAACATAACTTTTCTCAAAATCACCTATAGGAAGAACAGGAAGAAACAATCGAAAGCATTTCTTAATCCGGGACAGAAAGAGATGAACTACACAAGTCGACAGTATTCATAATACGGCCAACACACGAGAAACAGCAGTATTTCCATCAGTCTGTACCCTACGTGTCACGTTTCCTCTTTCGTTTTTCCCGCTTAACTACGGCAGTTCCGGCCAAGTCAAACAAATCTTCGGCTTTGGTGCCACATTTTTTCGCAGCGCCAGCTGATGCTTGTAAAGGGTGAAGGCAAAGGGGACTGGTCCTTGCTCGCAGAAAACCCTTTGACCACGCGCGCTTATTAAGCTTGCAGTTCCATGTGTGAGCACCTTTAGGGACCTCAGCTATGGCATAAGACAACTTGCATATTTCAGATATAAATGTAGATTTGCAAACCAGTTCTACTGTTTACGATTTGACTGTCATAAAAACTGCGCCAACTGACTTGATATGCGACCGGAAATTGTACAAACAATGATGCAAGAATTTTAGTACTTTGGAATAAGTAGATTTCCTGAAGTTTGAATGAAAATTTGGTGGCAGTGTGAACAATATGTTTGACCTATCCTGTTGAAACATAAAAAAAGCTTGCACCCCAACAAGTTGTTTTTGAGGAGACATAGTTCCTGACTCGCAAAGAGCTTTTAAGTTATAATAAACTGCAGCACATCTTCCTTCGAAGAAATATGATACGTAACGAATGGGTTGTCGCACTAATTCCTATTTGGCTTCCGGTACACCGCGTGCGTCAGTTCTGATTTTCTGTACGGCCTGGACAGTGTAATACTCTGTTATACATTGTAAAGGAATTGAGACACTTCTAGGAGATTTTAAATTGTACTCAGGGCAGTGGCGAAAGGTTTAGTAATTCGAAACCTTACGCTAACGATTTGCTTCCCTACGCCGATCACATTCTGGAGATTAAAACTCCTTACAAGACCACCACTGGAACAAGCTACGTCTAGCAGGAGTGCCACAAGCATAACGCGATTTTGTTACACAGACGCCGGTATGTCCAAGTGAGCACAAAAACCAAATGTTTACAAAATAACACTGCACTGCAAATTAATACCTAAACCATATGTAAGAATCGAGGTACCGAGAGAAATCTTCAGAGGTAAAGGACCTCCGGGCGTATGCCACGAGAAGGTTGTAGGACAATCACTGATCACTACACACATCTAAATGATCTAGTGGGTAACGTCGGATAGCCCATGAAGCTATTCACCGATAAAACTCTTACACACAGAGAAGTCGCAAGAAATTTGTAGTGAAAGCCAGTTGGACATGTAGACCATCGTCGCATATTCCTGGGATTGGCGGCTAACAGCCAACAAACAACAAACGTATCCTATTGGGCGTTAATAGGGGGAGAGATCCGTTGTTACATGATTGCACGATTCCGAATAATCGTTGGAAGCAGCCAAACCAATTAAATATCAGGCAATATGCGTAAAAACGTTTTAGAGTAGAACTATCGTGTAAAACTATTAGTAGGAAAGACAAATACAAGACTGAGATTCTTTGGCGGAATAATCACGAAGTGTTGTCCACCCAAGAAAGAGATGTTATACAAAACCCTCATTCTACCGATCCTAATAATGTTCCGAATTCTTTGTGCATTTCACGAGTCAGCATCACACGTCACGCAAACACTAGACGGCAGACAAATTACATTATGCAAATAATAGTCTCCGTGTAGACATTACATTGAACACAGAACACGTTGGTTTAAGCTAAGTTCATTATGTCATTTATCGAACTCCTAAAGCTCCTAAACGATGAAACAAAAGCATGTGTTTGGAACGTCAGCCATTCTGCTGTTTCAGCTTCTTAAATCGTCTTAGCTAAAACACTTTGTAATAATCTGTTCTGTTTTGTATTTGGCAAACTATAGACATTTGATTAATGACGTGACAAACATTTCTGAAAACTGTGTGTTCAAAAATGGTTCATCTAGCGGTTCAGGCGCTCAGTCCGGAACCGCGGGACTGCTACGGTCGCAGGTTCGAATCCTGCCTCGGGCATGGATGTGTGTGATGTCCTTAGGTTAGTTAGGTTTAAGTAGTTCTAAGTTCTAGGGGACTGATGACCACAGATGTTAAGTCCCATAGTGCTCAGAGCCATTTGAACCATTTTTGAAAAATGGTTCAAATGGCTCTGAGCACTGTGGGACTTAACATCTGATGTCATCAGTCCCCTAGAACTTAGAACTACTTAAACCTAATTAACCAAAGGACATCACACACATCCGTGCCCGAGGCAGGATTCGAACCTGCGACCGTAGCGGTCCCGCGGTTCCAGACTGAAGGGCCTACAACCGCTCGGCCACAACGGCCGGCACTGTCTGTTCGATGCTAAATGTGATACCCATATTAAGACTGTGTAAAGATATTTGACTGCACTAGGTTTTCATTCGGTGACATACGGTAACTTAATCGCAAACCAACATCGGAGTTGCAAGAATAATGCAAAGAAATTAAGTGGTGTTGTATGAGTAGGACTGAAAATAATAATGCCTTCATTAATGTTAGCATTGATCATGTACGCATAGCCTGCAAACTGACTCGTTCCATATCACTTCGGTAAAAGAATCGTTCAAACGATCTTTGGAACATGTAACTAAGTAATTAAATAAATAATTAACTGAGACACGTTTTGTATGCATAGGTTAGTTATATACATTTCCTGAAGATGAAGCAGTGAGACCCGAAAAACGTTGCGTATCTCAACAAACTTTATATTTGTGAGTGGCGGTAACCGGATTGACTCATTGACAATAAACTTACTAGTTCGATCGCGGTCCTATTAACTACTGTTTACGTCAAAGAAAGTTAATTTATGTGACAGCGGAACATCTATTTTCGGTATCGTAACAAAGAACAGATTACATGGCTATAAGTATCGTTTATAACCACTAATGAAGCTTACCGCAAGAGTTTTATGAAGCATTATTATTATCCGGTGTTCTGCTTCACAGCGAGGTCTTTGGACAATACTTACTCGCCATCCTTCTCTGAGTGTTCCAAAGATTTCTTAAGTGCATAACTATTAAGTAGTTTCACTTAATGTATCAACTTGTATCTGTTCTTTCTCCTCTTTTGTTTTTCATTTAACTTTTCCTTCCAGTGCACCTGTTAACAAACATTGTTTTCTGAGAAGTGTCTTAGCTAGTTCTTCTTTCTCTCTGTTGTATCTTGTAATGTTTCAGTACCAATGGTTTTTGCACTTACCCGTTCTCTCTTGCTGCCCATCTTATCCTTTCTAACGACCACCATATACCCCTTTCTTTTCGTCCTGCTTCCTTACTATCCCTGTTTCTTTCCAATACGATTCACACGAAACGGTTGACGAAACGTTTTCTCAGCTGTAGGTTCATTCTCTCAGTATACACATTTTCCTCTGGATAATTTCATTCTTGGCAATTCCAGTTACGGTTTTTATTTCTTTACTTCGTGTCACGTCCTGCTTGACCAACACACTTAGGTACTGAAAATACTTTGCTGCTGAATTTTGTCTTGACCTATGATTACGTTTCCTTCCCTTGTTTTGTCTCCATATTGATACTTTTGGTTCTTACCAGTTTTCATTATTCTTGTCATGATGCCTTTAAATCTTCCGCCGAGGTGTTCATTGTTTGTCCTCCTATAACTAAACTCACTTTGTCATCTGAAAATTTAATCAATTAGACCCATTTTCCAGCGACAAAAATTCCTATGATCCCATTAAAATGTTTTTTCATGACCTCTAAGTATACTGGGTGAATTACGTAAACCTTGCACAGCAAATATCGTGGAAATGGAAAGCGTTATCAGCGGTTTTTCAGAGAATGAATTGGTAGACAGAGGCTAGTATTGTTAGCCAATAAACAGATTTCAATACCACTTGGAAAGTCTACTTTTTATGTAAACACACACTTTTTGAATTGAACAATGCCTATTGACATTAACAAACTAAAAATGAGATCAATCAGAATGTCGATGGTGTCTTTTGCAGGATTCTAATACGAGTCTTTTACGAGATATAGTATTTTGAAAAGTTTCCACACCGACACTTGTACAGTAGCTGGGTTAGCACACACTAAAGAACAACTCAAGTGCGTACACTGGTCACGTGGGTTCTGACCAGTAACGAGACACAGGTTGTGCTAAAAATGACCACTGGCGGCGGCAATACAAGTCTCCAGTCTGGTATTGAACGACTGCTGCTACCGTGCTATCATTTCAGCTGAGATATCTGAGCAGGCTGCAGTAACACGTTGTTGCATATCATGGGGTGTAGTTTGTATGTCCTTGTAAACAGTGTCTAGGTGTTACATTATCACTTTCTTGTAACTGGTTGAAGAGGCTGATAAATAATTGCCGAGATGGTTGACGTCTATTGGGATATATTGCCTGATACACCGTAGAAGAACGAACTGCATTCTTCCTGCGCTCCGCATACACCATGAGCATGTTGACGTTTTCTGCATTAGTAAATCCCATCTTCCACTCCCGACCTACTGCTTGGACTGACACACAGGAACTGACTAGGAAGTTTCAATGCACTCAAGGAAAACACAAGCACAGTGTAAGCAAAAATAACAACGCCGTGCCTAGCAACTAAGCAGGTTGAAGGGCACAAACAATCGTCGGTGTGGGAACTTCTGAAAATACGATATTTCTTAAACTACTCGCCCGAGAATCCTGAAACATAGGCCACTGACATTCTAATTTACGGTAGTTTTGGTCTGATAATGTCTACAGACGTTGAGTTTAAAAAAGTGTAGATTTGCAACAAAAATACACTTTCTAAGGCTCATTACAAACTGTTTATTGGCCAATGCATTCTATGAAAACTGCACATCAGTATCGCTTTCCATTTCTGCAATATATGCAGTGCAAATTTTAGGTGATTCACCCTGTGTATTGAACAGAGTAGGAGAGATAGAGATAGAGAGAGAGAAAGTGTGTTTGCGTGTGTGTGTGTGTGTGTGTGTGTGTGTGTGTGAGAGAGAGAGAGAGAGAGAGAGAGAGAGAGAGAGAGAATACAGTAAGACCTTATTTCTTTTTACGCAGTCAAATAATTTTCTTTTTCTAAGTAGGCAAATACATGGAACTTTTCTATTTTCTCCTTCCTTTTATGACTGCTACCTGCCAACTCTAAGAAGAGTTAGGTAGAAGATTCCTTCCGTCGGATAACAGTATTTCCAACGACAGGTGAAGAAGACAATAATTTAATGTTCTCTTAAACATAAACTTACCAGATCCTCTCTATACACGTCCACATGTTTCATGTTGTCTTGTACAAAATAAACCTTATGCGTATTTGAACTGTCTTTAGCATTCGAAATCGTCCAAAATTGTAACTGTAATATTTTCGTATAACAGAGACAGGGTACTGAAAGAGTTTCTCTTGGAGGCGGCAGAAAGATCAAGAAAACAGAATGATAGCTCTCTACAATAGCTGCCAATGTAGACTAACGGTATTTTGCACTTCAGATAATGTAAGATTGTAGTAAACCTAGAATGTGCTGTTCATTGTGTCGCAGCAGTCATGAATCATGTGCTGCAAATAACTTTTTGTAGAAAGATTGTTCAAAAACAGTATATGAACTACACTGAAAAACTGTACTCAAGTGCAGAAAATTTCTGTCAGATTTTATGAAGACTGGACGTTGAACATTTACGAATGAGAGAGACGCGAACGGTCAATGGCTGTTTTGTTGTGAACAGGAAGTCGAAAACTGTGAATGTTAAGATTTCGAAGAAAGATATCAAACCTGATCAAGAAAACTTCAAGATTTGGATTTTGGGGTGGAATTTACTCGCCTCAATCTGCAACTGTTGCGGCCAAAACTGTCGAATTTGGTATTCGAATCCTTTGTCCTGCATATTCTGCTTATTTGACCCACTACCAGAGCATTCTCACCAATCTAGCGAAATAATCTAGCGAAATAATTCAAACGTACATAGGAAATCTCAACTCCAAGCGAGGTGACATGGTGCTTAAGATCCAAGGGTCCTTTCTCTCAGTCTTGTCTAACCACCAATGTACTCCGTCTCCCATAACTTAGGATGTCGATGGGATGTAAATTTTGGTCATCCTTTTTCCTGGTGAATCATTGTCCCAAATGATTCACTGCTTTTTACGGCTGGAGAGCCTTTACTTCCATTTTCTTCGAAGCCTCCTCAATGCTCTGGTAGGCTGAAACTCCAGTTTTACTGGATGGAAACGGTAACCGAATAATGGCTTAAAACAATTAGCTACATTTGTAAACATTTTTCGCGTATGAGGTCGTTGCAAAAATGTAGGTTTTGGTGCTAACAGAGGCAGAATGTGCTCATAGATCGTAACTATATATCTCTATATCCGGAATAGTGACATTTTATAGAAATAATATCGGTACTCATACGCTGATAATGTCCTGTTGATATACAGACCATATCGATACAAAAAGAAAAAGAAGAAAGGCCCTGAAGACCATGCGACAATCGTCCGACCTGCGTCTCATCCTGAGTCATTCTCTATAGAGTGTGGAACTGAGGTGCATGGAGGTGGTGGTGGTTGTGATGGTGGTCGTGATGGTGCTGGTTGTGGTAAGGTCCTATGGGACCAAACTGATGGGGTCATCGGTCCGTAGGCCTACACACTACTAAATCTAACTTAAAGTAACTTACGCTAATGACAGCCCACACACCCAAGCCCGAGGAAGGACTCGAATCTCCGGCGGCGGTAGCCGCGCGAACCGTGGCAAGGCGCCACAGACCTCGCGGCTACCCAGCGCGGCAGGTGCATGGAATCAGCACAACGAACTCCCAGCCGTTTTCGACGTTTCGACATTGGGCCGCTGCATATCTCGATATATCAGGCTTCCTCATTTCTAATTTGTACATACCTTTCCTCGGCAATATAACGTAGCATTCTTTTCACACGTCTTGTCTAATAAACTTAACAAAACGAATATCCATTATTTTTAATATTTCATAGGTATGTCTCCTCAGCGAAATTAGATGGTAAGTACTTAACTAGGTTTTGGTGATTTCATTTTCACGTCTTGACATTCTATATGTCTCGCACATCCGTGTCTCTATCTCTCTTCATACGGAAGGTAAGAGACGAGTTAATAAAATGGCTTAGTAAATGCGAATAATCATCTGAACCAGATGCAAAAAATGAGAGAAATGCTCGAACGAGAATCTTTGAAAATGGTGCTCGAAGTGAATTGGCATATTGGCTCTTAGGCCCAATCCTTTCCTGCTATGACACGTAGAACATTCTAAATAAATTATTTGTTTTGTAATTCGCCTTATTATTTTTTGCAATGATGTGGGAAGCATAATTCTGTGGTATCAGAATCAGTTCTTAATCTTTTTCCGTTCAAAGAAGTTATGTACGAAAAGAGATAAAATGTTTTCTTCATTCTTCTGACAAACGAGAGATTTGTCGCTTAAAGCGTTCATCTTGCTTACCTCTCTTCGTTTTCCTGTAACTGTAAAATCCCTGTGTTATCTCTTCAAATGATCTCTGACTAAATGGAGGAGTCCTTGGCTCACGGTAATCCCGACGGAACCACTGCTTGGCAGAAAGACCATGTACCATCTAACAACGAATGTTCGAAACGTTTTCTTCATAATTTGACTCTTGGAACAGGTGTACCGAGAACGCGATAGTAATAAAAACGCATTTTGTGAAGAAAATACACTTAGAACGTTTGCAGCGAGGTACTGTCGTTGCAAATTACTCCGAAGAGCAGGGCGATTTGAAGATGAACACCACTTGGCACAAAGACTGAGAGATGATCCTTAGAATAAATGAATACAGTGCGACACACGTACGTAGACAGAAAAAAACAACAAATATCGTGTGACTAGACGATCGGCGATCAGTGTCTGGAATCAGCTGCAGTTGTCACGTAACTAGGAGTATCTGTTCGGAGCAATTTAAACTGCGACGTCCACATAAATCCAGACGTCGAGCAAGGAAGATTATGGAGTGAGATTTACAGGTAAAATGCTGTCGACGTGTAATTCACCCACAAAACAGGTGTCATACACTACCATCTTTCGCCATATTCTTGAGTATGGTGCGTCGATCTATAGCTTTACCAAGTACATTTATCGGAAAAGAGGGCAGATTCGAAGAAAATCTGCCCTGTTTGTCATGAATCTAAGCAGCCAGCGACCAGATCTCATATTGCTAAAAGATCACATTCAGCGTTATTTTAATAGCCTTTACGTATGAAGTGTTACAAGACTTGCAAGGAGACTGTAAATTATTGGAAAGAATGTTGGACTCATAGGGACTGTTCACACTATAGTGGGAATCCATACCAAGTAGTAACACGAATAGAGTATGAATGCAGATGAACTAATAAAATCTTTACGATCGACTTTGTCATATTCAAATGAAAACTCAAAAGCGATCAGTAGAAACGTAAACATTAAATTTAGATAAGAAACACAAGTATAGATATGTGCAAATTGTGTATACTGCTACAGCAATAGTTCTTGGTACTTAAATACTCCACGTGTTTCGTGACTGAAATTCATTTACAGATGCTGTAAGAAACATTTCCATCATAGGTAAATTCTTCCGACGGTGTAGCAGTTGGTATATTTCATGTCCTACTTCGATTCATAAAAACGCTCGTAAGCTTCAGCTGTCGACTGTCCATTTTCTAAACACGCTTCTGATATCCAGAAACGTAGAAGAGTACAGAGCACTATACACAGTCATTTAATTACTAATAGAATTAACAGGACATGGCAAATATTCTACATTGTACTACAAAGTAAAGAAACTAAGTAATGTTGACAACTGAATGGATACTGATAGGAATAAAATTCCGTGTACAGGCAAAGAAACACCTTTTGTTCCATATATCAAAAGGTCTGTCAGCATGTGAGGCCTCTCTTGATCTCTTAAACCCTTTGTACACCAGATACTTGCTTGAGCCTATTGGAAAGTGAATATACTGCAGCGCCGGTAGCGTTTTATTTCTGAACTGAGTCTCGCTTGTCACAAGTGCTCCTCTTTGTTTACACGTTGGCGCCAAAATTGTGTATGCCAAACGCTGTCTTCCGTACTGGTGTGCAGGATGGTGCAGAAACTTTTTGTGTCAGATACCCGTCAACAGAACGTCACGTTCCCATTAGACAAATTGGCAACATGTCTTTGTTTAGCCCTGTATTGAGTTGTGAAAGTGAAGTGATGAGGGACGGTCCGTCTCACAGAAAGTTGGAATATAGTTATATAATAATAGTAGAGTTAATTAACGGTGAAAATGGAATTCATGAGCAATATCCGTGACAAACGTCGTATAGTTTGTTTTGTATAGGCTACTGCTAGGAACTGAACGAGTGGGAAAAAGTGTCTTCGACACATTTCAAGATATCAACATTTATTTGCTCAAGACAATATGTACATTTAGATCACACCAAACAATACCTAGAAGGCATTGCGTAGTGCCATTTTGCTTTATCGTTCTTGTCTTATTTTCTCTGTAAGGGCCAAATAATGTAAGAAGTGTATTTTTCTCCTTCAAAAGAGCTATTTGTTTAAAGAAACTGAGTTCATTACTGTTTCTACTTATTGCATATAGCAGGCTTTTGCCCAGGTATTGAACAACTTTTTTCTATCAGGTTTTTGGTTACTCTTGTGAGACAAACATCGCAGAAAATGTGTTAAGTCCTCATGCAACAGCTGCCATTTTTGACGAAAACAGAGAATAGAATAAAGAATAATAAGACACAAAAGTACAAAGTCCATTACTATGCCATGAGTGGTCACTGCGTGAAATAGATTAACTTTCGATGTTCAGTGACGACACCAACACTGCCCGTTTCATCGCATGCGCAGTCTTCAGCTCGCTCAGGATTGCAGAACTTTGTACTCGAGACAATCAACTGATCAATGGCGTTGTTGGTGAAGCTGACATGTGATGTGCTCCGTCACAACCAGTCAAGTTAAATAAGAAAGTCGCTCGTATAGAACAGGTTGTAGAATGAACGCCACGATGGTAGGGCACAGTGATCCCCAGTGTGGACCTACTACTTGTCGGAATGAAACATATTTTGTTTGCAGGCGAGGACTACCGGCTGCAGGCGCCCAGAGCGGAGGCTGGCCAATCAGCGCCCAGCTCGTCGCCTACTTGTGGACCTGTGGAGGGGGTAAGTGTGATTACCCGCCGCACACGTCTCCTCACAACGCATTCTCCACCTGCGATCTCTCTCTCTCTCTCTCTCTCTCTCTCTCTCCGTGCATGATACGCCACGCATTATGCCTTCATTTTCAGCCCCCTCCAACATCCGCTCGTCACGTTGTTCACCAGACGAACAATGGCCATGTACTGTACACAGACAGCTTGCACGTGCGCCGTCTGACGTCCAGAGCCTGACGTTGGACGGTGCGTATGTATTACGTAATTGCAAATCACACAACCTTTGTCTTCGTTCGTGAGGGCTCGTAGCATAGCTATCACGATCGTTTCCTGGCAATGGTATTTGTTTCTTTACTGCACCACAACGTTATGATTGTCGGAGTTTATGACGTTCCCTGAGTAGTGTGGTAGTGACACTTTACATCGACTGTTCAAGGTTAAGTGAAATACACAGCTGAGCTTGCCCGCATCTCGTGGTCGTGCGGTAGCGTTCTCGCTTCCCACGCCCGGGTTCCCGGGTTCGATTCCCGGCGGGGTCAGGGATTTTCTCTGCCTCGTGATGGCTGGGTGTTGTGTGCTGTCCTTAGGTTAGTTAGGTTTAAGTAGTTCTAAGTTCTAGGGGACTTATGACCACAGCAGTTGAGTCCCATAGTGCTCAGAGCCATTTGAACCACCACAGCTGAGCTTATGTCATCAACTTGTGCGTCTCACTAATGATAATTGGATAAGAAATTAATTTATGTTGCCATATATCATGATAATGAACGGTTCTGTTACTTGTTGTCTGAAAACGATATTCACAAGCTAGGTGAAACATGTGAAATACAGGGCTATTACAAATGATTGAAGCGATTTCATAAATTCACTGTAGCTCCACTCATTGACATATGGTCACGACACACAACAGATACGTAGAAAAACTCATAAAGTTTTGTTTGGCTGAAGCCGCACTTCAGGTTTCTGCCGCCAGAGCGCTCGAGAGCGCAGTGAGACAAAATGGCGACAGGAGGCGAGAAAGCGTATGTCGTGCTTGAAATGCACTCACATCAGTCAGTCATAACAGTGCAACGACACTTCAGGACGAAGTTCAACAAAGATCCACCAACTGCTAACTCCATTCGGCGATGGTATGCGCAGTTTAAAACTTATGGATGCCTTTGTAAGGGGAAATCAACGGGTCGGCCTGCAGTGAGCGAAGAAACGGTTGAACGCGTGCGGGCAAGTTTCACGCGTAGCCCGCGGAAAATTGGCTCATGCCACAACTGGAAACCGACAGCACCGACTTCATCTTTCAACAGGATGATGCTCCACCGCACTTCCATCATGATGTTCGGTATTTCTTAAACAGGAGATTGGAAAACCGATGGATCGGTCGTGGTGGAGATCATGATCAGCAATTCATGTCATGGCCTCCACGCACTCCCGACTTAACCCCATGCGATTTCTTTTTGTGGGGTTATGTGAAAGATTCAGTGTTTAAACCTCCTCTACCAAGAAACGAACCAGAACTGCGAGCTCGCATCAACGATGCTTTCGAACTCATTGATGGGGACATGCTTAGCCGAGTGTAGGAGGAACTTGATTATCGGCTTGATGTCTGCCGAATCACTAAAGGGGCACATATCGAACATTTGTGAATGCCTAAAAACACCTTTTTGAGTTTTTGTATGTATGTGCAAAGCATTGTGAAAATATCTCAAATAATAAAGTTATTGTAGAGCTGTGAAATCGCTTCAGTCATTTGTAATAACTCTGTAAATGTTCCGCGCTGCCGCAACGTAGTTGGATTCTTCATAGAAGCAAATGTCACATTTTGATTTCACAAAAGTCTCTGATATCCTGAAACTGTTTACATGTAAGATGACTTAAAAATATTTTCCAACATTCGCTTAAATATCCTCTCTTCGATAAAATCCTGCAGGCTACGTCTACGTGTATGACCCGAAAGGCGTTGTAAAGTGCACGGTGGAGAGTACATCACGACAATATTGTCGATTTTCTTTCCTGTTCCTTTCGCTTATTGTGTGGGGCACTACTGACTGTCGAGATCGCTCTCTGTCGTTCTCCGTAATGCACGTACACCCTAGACTAGACCAACGAAGGCCAACGAACGACAGATGGTTCAAATGGCTCTGAGCACTATGGGACTTAACAGCTGAGGTCATCAGTCCCCTAGAACTTAGAACTCCTTAAACCTAACTAAGGACACCACACACATCCATGCCCGAGGCGGCATTCGAACCTGCGACCGTAGTGGTCGCGCGGTTCCAGACTGTAGCGCCTAGAACCGCTCGGCCACTCCGGCCGGCTCGAACGACAGAGACTGGATTCAGCCGAATATTGGTCGGTGGCGCACTGGCATTCGAATTCTCATCTACACAAACGAAGGGTTTTAGGCCAAGCGATACGGCCATGTGGAATCGCAGTTGGCTCGTAACTTGCCATCGTTGCTCCTGTGTTGTTATTGTTGTCAAGTAGCGTATTAATTATATATCCATTAAGAGTCACTCACAGTTTCATTTGATTCCTTCGTCGTTTACGACGGAAAGATAACATTAAAGCCACCATTTTCTTATCCACGTCGTGCATATCACTCTCTAATAGCTGAGTTATTTCCCTTCAAGCGTCTAGTCTTTTCAGTTTATTTTTATAATCGCAGTTCGTAGGGGCCGATAAACATTCCTGTTCACGATAAGGCTCTATCAGCTTTAATGCTGTCTCTATGTTCCACTCTACACTCCAGTATTTTTAAAGACAAGAAAAACACATCTTTTGCGAGTGAAACAGCGAATGTTGAAGTTTCCCACGATAGCCGCAATCAGTGTTTTATTGATAGTTCTGCTGTTTAGTGTAACAGTCAACTACCGTACTTCAAACTGTAAATTCCAGACCTTCTGATGATGTTCGTTCGGATTAAAGAGCGAAACTGGTCAATAAAGCAAACTAAGTGCGACTTGTGGCTGCCCTTAAATACACACCCAATTTAAAGGCACACTGACGTCACAAAAGTCAAGGTCTAGCAGTATACACATACACAGATGAAGGCAGTATCGCTGATGATGATGATGATGATTTACGGTGGAGGGCGCTAAACCTCAAGGTCATCAGCGGCCTTGCATTAATGTCTGACCGAAGATGATTTTCTCAACCCATGGACGAAAATCAGTAAACTGGAAAACTACGTGCGATCCCAGGAACAGGCAATGTAAAGCAGCCCGAAGAAGGTGAGGCTCAGAAAGCCCGTAATAAAACCCCAGCGTGACACAGCGGGATCACTAAAAACAATTATGGATAAAATATCTGGAAAGATGTTGTTAAAAAATGACAAATAACCGTGGCTGGATGACAACTTACATATAATACGTGATCCAGCCACTCGGTGACACTTTACAGGACTCTGGGGAGAGTTCCGGACACACACAAAATCTTAAGACACGAACAACACTCGCCTCGTTATCAGTTAAAATATAGTTTGCAAGAGCTGATGGTGGTGAGGCGCAGACACCACGAACCCATGCACTGAAGCTGTCATCGAAGCATTGTGGAAACTGGTGTTGACTCCATAATAGTGTCGGCTGTGTTTACATGGAATGGACTGGGTCCTCTGGTAAGAGGTACTTGGAGCCGTTTTCAACCATTTATGGACTCCATGTTTCCAAACAACGACGTCATGTCTTCCGGCCACAGTTGTTCGTGACTTGTTTGAGGAACATTCTGGACAATTCGAGTGAATGATTTAGCCACCCAGACCGCTCGACGTGAATCCCATCCAATATCTGTGGGACTGAATCGAGAGGTCAGTTCGTGCACAACATCCTGCATCGCCAAATATTTCGCAATTATAGACGGCTATAGAGGCAGTATTTCAGCAAGGGAGTTCCAACGACTTGCTGAGTCCATGTCACGCTGAGATGCTGCACTATGCAGTGCAAAAGAAGGTCCGACACAATATTGGAGGTTCCCATGACTTCTGTCATCTCAGTGGATATATTCCGAAAAGCATTGTAAAGTGCATGGTGGAGAGTACATGGCGCCACCACAATCGATTTTCTTTCCTCTTCCATTCACGTAGTGGGCGAGGTAATACTGACTGTACATATCGATATATGTCCTCTTCGTAGCAGAGCGGTCAGCGCGGCGTGTACAGGAGCAGGGTTCGATTCCCGGTAGCATAAGGGATTTTTCGTTGGTGGGAGAAGCAGGGGCTGGTACAGGTTGCACTCAGCCTGGTGAAGCCAACTGAGGAGTTACTGGACAGCTTATTAGCGGTTCCAAGGTTAAGAACCAGACAACAATCCGGAGAGCGGAGTTCCATCCACATGCCTGTCCATACCGCATCCAGCGACGCATTTGGCAGAAGGTGTGGCGGTCTGTCTACCCCGATTGGTCCAGAGCGACCATAGCGCGAAGCTTTTCGTTACCTTATATCGCTCAGCAAAGGACTTGGAAGAGCAGTTGAACGGAATGTATGGTATCTTGAAGGGAGAATATAAGATGAACATCAACAAAAGCAAAACGAGGATAATGGAATGTAGTCGAATTAAGTCGGGTGATGCTGAGGGAATTAGATTAGGAAATGAGACACTTAAAGTAGTAAACGAGTTTTGCTATTTGGGGAGCAAAATAACTGATGATGGTCGAAGTAGAGAGGATATAAAATGTAGCCTGGCAATGGCAAGGAAAGCGTTTCTGAAGAAGAGAAATTTGTTAACATCGACTATAGATTTAAGTGTCAGGAAGTCATTTCTGAAAGTATTGGTATGGAGTGTAGTCATGTATGGAAGTGAAACATGGACGGTAAATAGTTTGGACAAGAAGAGAATAGAAGCTTTTGAAATGTGGTGCTACAAAAGAATGCTGAAGATTAGATGGGTAGATCACATAACTAATGAGGAAGTATTGAATAGGATTGGGGAGAAGAGAAATTTGTGGCACAACTTGACCAGAAGAAGGGATCGGTTCATAGGACATGTTCTGAGGCATCAAGGGATCACCAATTTAGTATTGGAGGGCAGCGTGGAGGGTAAAAATCGTAGGGGGAGGCCAAGAGATGAATACAGTAAGCAGATTCTGAAGGATGTAGGTTGCAGTAGGTACTGGGAGATGAAGAAGCTAGCACAGGATAGAGTAGCATGGAGAGCTGCATCAAACCAGTCTCAGGACTGAAGACCACAACAAAAACAACATATCGCTCTATACAAGCCTTAAACTCTTATTATTTTGTTTTGATAAGCCACAAACGAGCTCTACGGTGGTGGTAGCATAACGGTCGCAGAGTCTTCTTCCAGTACAGAGCCTCTAAATATAGCCAACAACTTTTCGCAAGAACAACGTCGTCTTTCTTGCAAAGATTCGCATTTCAGTTCCCAGGGCATTTCCGTTGCACTATCGTGTCGGCTATACTGACCTCTTAAGAACCCAGCAACACATCTCTAAATTCATTGATGTCTTCAGTAGGGACATAAGCTGAAATAATAAATTAAAACTTGTGCCACAGCAGTGTGTTGAGTTCGAATATCTTGCTCACTAGACAGATATACTAGCCACTACACTACGGTGGTGTTGCGGCTACCGCACTGCACACCTGACCGCCCTAGTCGCACGCAGTCCCTCACACAAATGTCAGTCCACGTCATTTGCACATTTTCCCCTTCTTAAGGGGCTCCGGAACGCCCTATACTTGCAATGTTACAATAACGCTTATAAATTACATCTTTCCTCACAAAGTATTTGAGGTAGGAAGTTGAACTTTTTACAGATTATTTATTGGAATATGGGCTACAACTTAACACAGGGATTTTACAAAATTTTAGTTCAGTTATTAAAGATGATTTTTTTCAATTGCAATGAAAATTCACATCACTTTTTTTGCAATTTTTTATTTATATATTCAAAAATATACAGTCTTTTGGAAAAAGGCTGTGTTAAATTATGCAGAAGGTACTGTGTAACATTTACTGAAAGTTTGAAACAAATATGTTTGGAAGATCCTTAGAAAACATGTAATTAGTATGAGAAGGTAAAAGTTTTGGGAATCGAGCGACAAAGATTGGATTAACTTTTTAGTGCATTCCAGGTCCATAGGATGGATTATCTTCATCCTCTGCAAACTCCTCCTCCAGCTTCCTCTTGTTCCTCCTCCTGTTTACTCTTGCTTGTATTTCTAGACTCTTTACAGCCCTGTCTGCAGCCCGAAGGCGTTCCTTGTCTAAAGCAAGCATCGCTCGTATCATGTTAGAACCTATCTTCATTCCCATATTTCTAAATACCTTGCACCTTACAATGTTGCCATCATTGAAAGTCGCAACAGCATCATACACACCAAAGTGAAGTGTTTCTATTCCAACAAATACAGTCTTGGGGATTCTCGACCATATAACACTATTTACACTTTCATTGGGGTTTTGAGTTTTTCCGTGAATACACTTTTTCAACGGTTCAGGTGCTGCTAAGTCTCTGAAAATAGGTTTTATCACCTCCATTATTGCATGAGGCAGACTATGCTTATGAGTGTACACTTCACCAGTTAGCAATCCTTTGTTATATTTACACCAACTGTCTTCTTCTTTGAGACGCAAGCTATGTTGGGGATTTTCATCGGTTGAAGAAGTATGAAAAAAAAGAGCCCAAACAGCCTTCTTCATTTCGTCAACACTTTGGATTTCTAATTTCTAATAACTTTACTTTTACTCATTATTATACTTCAACAAAACAGAGACTCAAGAAACAGAATTAATTACGAGTATTTTCGAGATAACGACAGAGTAAATAAACATGAAACAATCGACAATCACACCAGCGATATATATTGAACCATCACAGGTTAGCCACAACACATACTTTATCTCACATCACTAAAATGTACCTGATGAACACAGACGTTAATAATAACACCATTTGACAGCAGTTTAACAGCGCCACACTGGTGTCGCCCATGTAGAACACATTTAAAAAAAATTTTAAAAATAGTTGTAGTCTTCGGAATTGAATAAATTATATATCTATTAAAAGGTAATAGTCTGCAGATTCAGAAAACGCAAAAAAGTAAAAATTGAACTTTTCATGATTTTGAGCCTTTCCGGAGCCCCTTAAATCGTCAGTATTGCCGAGGCTCCCTACATTAGAGTAACGCTCCAGCTTTGTACGTAACGAGGAAAGCCTGCCTTTACGTCATGCATAGGTGATCTATTGACGTGGTGGAACAACATTTTTCGGGAGACATATGAGTCTCTGTTTTATCTTCGATTACTTCACCTATGTCTGAGGTACAGACAGGATTTCCAAATTACGTATAATGCTGGGATGCTGTTCCAATATCAGAAAGTCTTGGCAAGCTCGATGGTTTAAGAAGGGAAAAATAGGCTGAACATGTGAATTGAAGGTTGTGTTTGGGAGGTCAGTGGACTAGAGTAAACCATGCAACTGTGGCAACCACAATACGGCGGCGGTGTAGTGGTTAGTACGTCTGCCACGTAAGACAGGGACGCACGTTCGAATCTGCCGGCACGGAAGCTCAGCGTATTCGGTCAGAGGGTTAGCTACCCTCTGTAATAAAAAACTGAGTGAATGGATCGACGAAGAACCTGAACGGGTGTCATCGGACTTCCGCCCCGAACAAATTCAAAGAAAAATATAGAAATAAATGAGACTAAAAAATGCAAGCTGAGCACAAATTTTACTTCATTGCTTCATCTTCTATCCTTATCGAAGATAAAGTTGAGACTCATATATCTTCAGGAAAATGTAACTCTATCATTTTGACTGTTTTCATGCCTTCCTAAAACCAGAATACTACTTACGAATCCATCTCACTAGGTTCTTCTATGCTGTTTCCTTTACACATTATTACCCCTAAACATATGAGACTCCCAAGAAAGGCGAAATACGAGGCATAAGCCTTCTGCACTGTTGAAAAGTCAACTACGTTTTGTGTACAAGCTAATGCTGAGCTACCAGCAGATGCTTGAAGACGAGGCCAGTTGTCCTGCTAAAGCCTTCTTATGACGTTTCAACACTCACAATTAAGTGAGGAATCTCGAAATGAACTGTAAAGTCCTACGAATAAGGGGCAGTTAGACGAAAACAAGACAGGTGGAAAAAAGCAATAAAACTGTTATTGTTTCAAAAGTAATCACCATAACCCTTCATACATTTATCCCACTGTGAGCCAAGACAGTCAGTAGCTTCATGGAAAACTGCGGTTGCCTACGAAACCATGACTGTACTCAGGCGTCCACCTCTTCGTCCGAAGTAAATTGATGGCCAAGAATGTCTTTCTTCAAAGATGGAAATATGAAAGAATACGGAAATCGCAAGGGGACATATCAGGACTGTATGTCTAATCTCGTGGGCCTGCCCACGTGTCGAGGGTTATTTCGACTATGCTGCAGAATTTTCTTTGAGAATCCCTTACACAGCCGAGCGAGGTGGCGCAGTGGTTAGCACACTGGACTCGCATTCGGGAGGACGACAGTTCAATCCCGCGTCCCGCCATCCTGATTTAGGTTTTCCGTGATTTCCCTAAATCACTCCATGCAAATGCCGGGATGTTTCCTTTGACAGGGCACGGCCGACTTCCTTCCCCATCCTTCCCTAATCCGATGAGACCGATGACCTCGCTGTTTGGTCTCTTCCCTCAAACAACCCAACTCAATCCCTTACACATCATCCATAGAGTCCGATCTCTCCCCAGTTGGCACTTTTTCTTCTTGACAAATAAGGTGTTTCATCCTGATTGGGGTTCATTCGTAAATCCGTTGGAAGTTTGGACACTGGAGGTGTTCAGCTTTAACCGTGGATTACGCACTGCATAGTTTAACACTATCTGCAACGCAAAAATTAGCTTCGTACTACGCGTCTGTAGCTTTTTTATGTACGTGGGAAACGCTTAATAGGAATTTTCAGGTATTAATAAATCACATGGATGACAATACACCGTCATACATTGTGGTATGAACTTCCTAAGAACATTATTGCTTGAGCTATAGGTTACTTTCCAAAGACAAAAGTTATGTGAAACTATCGTAAAATCTTTTTTACCGCAGTGCTCGGCAGTTAGCGCCAGGAGAACAACGAAACTACGCCAACAATGCCCAAGTATTCTTTCGTACCCAGAAGAGTAACCAACGAGTACGATTAATAAAACTCGAATACATCTGGTGCGAAGACTTACCCTCTATTGCAACCCTTGTTGCCTAACTTTATACGTACAACAATACATACAGCTACTAAGTAACAGGGAACTATGCGGCAGGCACTTTCCATGACGTATGCTCGATAAAAGAAATAAGGAGATCATCTGCAGGCGCCGGTACTTTCGTAGCAGCAAACTGCAGGCTCTTAAGAGATACAGGTGTCTGAGAGACTAACGCCACGAGAGGATGGAATAACGGACACGAACGCACTATCATCAGGCACTTTCACTACATTAAGGGGCGGCATGCGTAAATACTGGACCATCGTTACGATACCTCTGTACACAGGAAATACCGGGAGGTGCAACGGCGGTGGGCAGAGCGGTCAGGTACGCCAGCCAACACACCACCTGAAGCGCTGCTGAAGTGCCACAGGTTCACTGAATGAGAAACAGTGAGAATAATCAGATACTTGAATGGGCAACTAGACTTGCGAAGAGGGCAAGTAACGACATTTTACGCTAAAGGCCTAATGGAAATCTGTGCTACTACACGTTGTTGTTCAACGTTGTTCCTAAACGTCTAGAAAACTACTAGAGTGCTTTAGTTCAGAATTTTACACAATACTGTAATAAATGCTCGGATGGACGTAGGCTGCATATTTTTTAATACATATGGGGCATAGATCTATATTTACCACATAAACGGGTGACGTCATAAAAAATCTCGACAAATTCTTGACCAGTTTACTTCAGATATTTATCTATACTGTAATAAACCTTCGGATGGGCGTAGGCTAGAAATTTTAAATATACGTGGTACACAAATATATATTTAATATCTATACTACTGTTCAATGAGAAGTCGTTAATTACATTGTTACCAAAACTATCTAAAAGTTCTTGACCGATTTACTTCAAATTTTTACACAATAAGCCAATGAAATATCGGGTGGGCGTCGGTTACATTTTTAAAAAATACATCGTTTGTAAGTATACATATACGACATAAAGCAAATATCGAAGTCCTCTTAACCACTTTAATTCACATTTTTCAGCGACACTCTACTAAAAGTTCGGACGGACATAGTCTACATTATTTTAAAAAAATGATGTTTACATATGTACATAATAACTTATGAAGAGGAAATATTGATAGCAAGAATCTCGAAAGTTTACTGAACGATAGACTTCTAACTTTTACACGATATTAAAATTATATATAAGTTGTTATCAAACATCTCGAAAAGTTCTCGGTCGACTTACTACAAATTTTTACACACTTCCAACTTTTGTACAATATTCAAAGAAGCACTTAGACGGACATAGGGTATATACACGGAAAAACTGTTAGCAATATCTCCAAAAGTTCTCGAACGACTTACTTCAAATTTTTGCTCGATACTCTAATAGATAATCAGACGGACACAGCCTACTTATTTTTTTTAAAGAGGAATCTGTAGGTTTTCTTTTAAAACTATCTCGAGAAAGAAAATGCTGTGCTAAGTTGTGCTGTCAAAATATGCGTTTCGTTTCCTTTTTTGCAATAATTTTTAACCACGATGGCAGGGCATTTAAAGACAAATTGTTTCTCCTACATGTATTCTTCCCCATTACTATAATCTTAATCAAAAATTTATATACAGCTATGTGCTATTTTGTTTTCTTTATCACAGTCGATTTTAACAGAAAATGCAAAAACTGTATACGTGGCTTATCGCCTTATGATTATAAGGCTTCGTGCAAAGCTGTGTAATCCCACGATGATAAAGGCTGGAACTGAAATGACTACGCTCACAGATCCAGCAGTTGGAGAGTTCTCTCTTATTTCCCGTATAGCCGGCTGGCGTGGTCGAGCGGTTCTAGGCGCTTCAGTCTGGAACCGCGCGATCGCTACGGTCGCAGGTTCGAATCCTGCTCGGGCATAGATGTGTGTGACGTCCTTAGGTTAGTTAGGTTTAAGTAGTTATAAGTCTAGGAGACTGATGACCTCAGAAGTTAAGTCCCATAGTGCTCAGAGCCATTTGAACCATACCCCATATACCAATGATTCCAACCAATTTACCCATTTATTTTAAGCGACTTCAATTTCCAGCCAAGTTTTCGTTGGCTATAACAACAAACATGGCTCAAGGTCAGTGAGGGGTGGCGAAGAGGCGATATAAAAAAGGGAGGAAGGTGAGGAAATGGTTATAGAAAGAAGGAAAAATGAGGCGGGAAGAGATAGGAGAAGGTGGAGAGAGACAGGGGGAGGAGGAAATGGAGAAGATGGGAGATGAGGAGATGGAAGGAAAGGGAGAGGGGGAGGGGATAAGGAGATCAGGACGTATATCCAATTCACATCCATATTTAGCAATTTCGAAGTGTTGTCGAAATAAGAACACATTTCCCTAACATGTCATGTGGACTGCAGAACACGGTAACGTGTAATCATCAGCCCTATCTATATCTATGTGTCCACTCTGCAAGATAAGTTACAGCGTCCAGCTGAGGGTACTTCGTGTACTGCTCTCACTTACCCCCTACTCTGTTCCAGGCGCCAAAGGTTCACTCGAATTCCTCTAACTCTACGTTCATGGTCTTTTCATGATACATAAGTAGGACGAGGCAATATGTTGTTTCACGCCTCCAGGTGCATGAATTTCAACAGCCAAGGACACAGTGATGCAGAAGCCTTCTCTTGCCGCGTCTCCCACTACAGTTGGAGGAGAATCTATGTGACGCATTGGCGCTTACGTGAATATGTAACGGAAGAGGCTGCTCTCCTCTTCTACCATCTGTCCCATCTGGCAGAGATCCCAGAATGACGAGCAATAATTAAGTATTGGTCGGATGAAGTTTTTGAAACGCACATCCTTCGTGGGCGGTCTACACTTCTTGATGGTTCTTCCAATGAGTATCAGCCTAACGTCTGCCTTACCTACGCTAAGTTTTATGTAGTCGTTCTACAGTGACGAAAAAAAAAACACAGCACCAAGAAAGAGTTGTGTAACATAAACTAAAGTTGGTAGGCGTGTTTCTACAGCTGGAAGACGATGTCCATTCAGACTTCAAACCAGTCCCGTAAGAGTAGCACTAATAGTGCCACTTTGAGGATGCAAATCAAGTTTGCTTTAAATACCCGCCGTGACTGTCCAGAGCGTTAATTACCTCTGAGATTGGATGAGGTGAGTTAATGTTAGTCAAGCATGACTTCAAGGGGACAAAGTGCCGTGTTCAGCACCTTACTAAGCTTGTACGATGCCGGATAGAAGGGCTACAAGGAACTGGATGTTCCTTCTGCGATACTGCAGGAACGGTTGTCACGAATGTAGCCAGTGTACACGACTGCTGGCAGCGGTGTTCACGAGAATGTACGGTCGCAAGAAGACCGGGCTCCGGGAAGCCACGTGACACTACCGAGAGGGAAGACCATCGTGTTTTGCGTATGGCTCTGGCGCATTGTACTGCGTCTGCAATAGAATTTGATCAGCAGTTGGCACCACAATGACACAGATAGCTGTTACAAATCGGTTACTCGAAGGACAGTTCCGAGCACGACGCTCTATAGCGCGCATTCCACTGATCCCAAACCACCGCCACGGTGGTGTCAAGGAAGAACTCACTGGAGGGCAGAGTTGAGGTCTGCTGTTTTTCCTGATAAAATCCGGTTCTTCCTCCGTGCCAGTGGTGGCCTGTGTTGGTTAGAAGACGACCTACAACTAGCGTTATGGTCTGGGGTGCGATTTGGTTCGATAGTCATCTCATTAACTGGAAATGGGTGCAGCAGAGGCTGGGCCTGATTACCCGCAGCAGCCCAGCCAGCCACTGCACCGACATCCTGCTCTGACCGGACGCGAAACATTTTCCCGCTACCAAGAACAACACCGTGATGTGGATGTTAGGACAGTTTGAGACATATATCATCATCCACAATAGTGAAGATAATCTCATTAGTTTCGAGGCTTACATGAGAACGGCACGCTGGAAGATGAAACGTTACCCAAATTTCAGGAAGATGTTTGCTAACATGTTAGACATATTTTTTTAAAAACAAGGCGTAGGGTAATTCTCGATGCCGGTAATGGCACAAATCACATAGGAAGACTATGTAGCGAACAAAATACGCAACGAGTAAGGGGTTATACCAGTTCCTAGGACTACTCCCGACTTCTCAATGGTGTTATTAACTTCATTATGACGTTTTCATTAATTTATGTACCTGTGCATCTCTTGTCATCCGTTTGTGTGCTCCAAATGACTTTGAGTTTGGACGGTTATGAATCAAATGACAGAACTGTCATTCCGGTTAAGACAATCAATTATATACATGTTTGCGTTTCGGATCTATGTCTCTGTCTGGACTGAAGAGGCTACTATTTATGTTCTATTTTGTAAGCTTACAAATGGCACTAAATTGAAATGTGTTCTTCAGTCTATTGTAGGATACAATTCGTGTTGAATCAGTTCCAGCACTTCAATATTTTGTTTTTGTGCTTATGTACATATATGGTTGTTTTAATAAAGGAAAAAAAAGGTTAAAAAAATAGCGGGAGCTCTCGAGTGTTTAGCCGCCGCGGTGTTGCAACTTTTTACCGTTAGTATATTTTAAATCTTACTGTACTCGTACTCCTAGTTACTTAGTGTACGTGACTACTTTTAGTGATAGTTCCTCAATCGTGTGAATAATGTAAGTTTCTTACTATTTGTGCACTATATTACGTTTGTTTAAGTTGAGGGTCAACTGCCAACCTCTCCACGAACCTTCGCTGCTCTGCTGGTGTTTCTGCATACAATTTTGTAGCCTCGTTATTTCTGTGAGTACAACAGCATCATCCGTAGAACGCCTCACGGTACATCTGATGTTATCAACTGCATCATTTATGTATATCTTGGTAAGTAATGGCCCTAAAACACTGCTTTTGGATACTTCCCGAGACACTGTTAGGCACTTGTACGTCCGAAGACTTCTCTCCGTTAAGAATGACCTGCAACGTTCTGTTTGCTAGGAACTCTTCAGTCCAGTCACGCAGTTGAGCTGATATTCCGTTCAGTAGCATTTTGTTCATCGAGCAGCTATACGGAATCATGTGGGACGTCTTGCCAAATCCAAGGAACACGCCATCAATCTGGTTGTCACGTCGGCACCTACTGCTTTCTGGGTCTCGCGGACGAACGATTGTTGTTTCCGGAAGCCGTGTTGATTACTGCAGAGGAAATTTTTCTGTCTTCACACACGCTGGAATACGCGAATACTATACACGTTCCAAAATTCTTCATCAGACCGACGTCAGAGGCATAGGCCTATAGTTTTGTACATGTGTTTGGCGGCCGTACTTGAAAACTGAATTGACGTGCGTTTATTTTCCACTCGCTGGGAACGCGTCGTTTTCAGGTCACCTACGGTTCACTGCTGCTAAAAGAGGAGCCAGTTCTTCCGTGTACTATACGATGAATCGTATTCGAGCCCCATCAGCCCATCGTCATACCACAACATAGAAAATAATTTACTAGGAAACCTCTCATACCAAAAATTCACACATGAGAAAACACAGATATGAAACCGGAAAATCAAGTGAAAACGCTGTTCCTCGCTCATCCTGGTATTAGCTCAGTTAACACAGCGTTCACATGCGGCAGAAACTGCGGATTGGGTGTGTATGTAAAACAGGAAATAAATTTAATCTTGATGGCATCAACGGAAGTTTCCAATGTGCTCGAATGGCTCACAGGAAATCATGAATGAACAGAATATCTTGCAGGATAAATTTTCTGTCCTTCTGTCTCTCTGTCTGTCTGTCCAACAGTCAAGACTGCTAGGCTATTTCTCAGGAACGGGAAGGGGTGTAACGTAGAAATTACATCACATACTAATGTCTACGATCCCTTCATAGACTTAAAAGTTTAAACTTTTAAGTTAGTGCAGTCAACAGATGCGGCGATGTTTGATACTTGCAAGCTCACTCACCAAAACCTGCACTGGGATGACGAATGTCGTGGGACAGCGATATGCACACATGGATATGTCAAATAGCATCGCATACACGAGCATTGAAATCCTGAAATCTCGTCGAATATTTAATTCGCCGTGAAATGTTTAAAATTCACATAATCGGACGTATTCGGTATAAGCGAGCGCCTGTTGTTCTTGCTTGTATCTGGGTGTTCTAACCGTAACCACCTTCTTATAACGTAAATTCGATTCAGTTGAAGTAAGTTTAAATTTGGGCGGATGGTCACAATATCACTTGGCACTCTGAGACAGTGACGCACCGCAGAGAGAGATAGCAATAGTAGAATTTAAATAAACAGTTTTCATACTACTAATCTGTTAATGTTCTTTGTTGTTGTCAAAAGTTTGTTCGTAATGCATGTCCGTGCTAGATTCCGTAATGTAATGTCACATACTCGTATAGAGGATGCTCGGTTTCATTTTCTTAAATACACACATCAAAAAACGTTTTGCATTTCCTCGGTTCCCAGAACACCTGAAGGTAGACGCTGACTGTGGATGCTGTATCACAGATACAATCCCTTTGACTGTTCAGAGATGTCACTACACCCGCCCAAAGATGTAAACAACCATGCATGAGCAACACCTATTAGATGGAGGGGGTCCGACAGCCGATCAGTTCCAATCATTCCACCAGGAAGGAGGTACACGCTCGTGTTGTCTGTAGTTCAATCATGCCTAACCGATCAATACGGCGGCTGGATCGCGTCCGCATTGTTACTTTGTGCCAGGAGGGGCTCTCAACAACGGAAGTGTCCTGGCGCCTCGGAGTGAACCAAAACGATACTGTTTGGAAATGGAGGAGATACAGAGAGACAGGAACTGTCAATGACATGCCTCGATCAGGCCGCCCGAGGGCTATTCCTGTAGTGAATGGCGCTGCCTACAGATTATGGCTCGGAGGAACCCTGACAGCAACGCCTCCATGTTGAATAATGCTTTTCGTGCAGCCACAGGACGTCGTGTTACGACTCAAATTGTGCGCATTAGGCTGCATGATGCGCAACTTCACTCATCCATGGCGAGGTCCGTCTTTGCAACCACACCATGCAGCGCGGTACAGATGGGCCCAACAACATGCCGAATGGACTGCTCAGGATTGGCATCTCGTTCTCTTCACCGATGAGTGTCGCATATGCCTTTAACCAGACAATCGTCGGACACGTGTTTGGAGGCAACCCGGTCAGGCTGAACGCCTTAGACACGCTGTCCAGCGAGTGCACTCCTGCTGTTTTGGGGTGGCATTATGTGGGGCCGACGTACGCCGCTGGTGGTCATGGAAGGCGCCGTAACGGCTGTAGGAAACGTGAATGCCATCCTCCGATCGACAATGCAACCATACCGCCAGCATAATGGCGAGGCATTCGTCTTCATGGACGACAATTCGCGCTCCCATCGTGCACGTCTTGTGAATGACTTCCTTCAAGATAACGACATTGCTCGATTAGACTGGCCAGCATGTTCTCCAGACATGAACCCTATCGAACATGCCTGGGATATATTGAAAAGAGCTGTTTATGGACGACGTAGCCCACCAACCACTCTGAGGGATCTACGCCGAATAGCCGTTGCGGTGTGGGACAATCTGGATCAACAGGGCCTTGATGAACTTGTGGATAGTATGCCACGACGAATACAGGCATGCATCAGTGCAAGAGGATTGCTACTCGGTATTAGAGATATCGGTGTGTACAGCAGTATGGAAGGTCTCGCTGCATGGTGGTACAAGAGCAATAAAAAGGGCGGAAATGAAGTTTATGTTCATCTGAAATTATGTTTATATTGATCTATATCCAATTTTCTGCAGAGGTTCCAGAATCCTCGTAACTAAGATGATGCAATATGAATTTCTGTTATGACATAGATACATTTTTAGTCATTTCACTTCACAATACAATTATGAGGAACCTCGATGGTAACTCAACACACACATTACTCTCACTTCCGACTCATCCTGAACAAGAACAAAGAATAAAGTACAAATAATTGTTTACCATTTCTTCTATTTTTAAGAGGTCCGTAATCATCATAGTAATTACCTAGAATGTTTATATATGTCATGATTATGTAGCAACAGATAATACTGTGCTATGAAAATTATCGAATATGTCGTACGTGACGTACAATGTACATTCAATGAGACTGTTTAAAAATTCTAGAAAGCATAATTAACATCAAAACTGAGGAGAACATCTTCAACAATAAGATCTCCCTAACTAAGCAGGATCCTCTAAAGCACTCAAACCACTCTCTTTCGTACACTTGGCGTGAGCAAAAAAAGGTCGTAAAGTTAATTAGACTGGAATGCACTGCACTGACACCACGGTTCTCGCCACAGAAGCGTAACTTTTCGTCGATTGTGTTAAGTGGCAACTGAAAGCAGCTGCTGGTTCTTCTCTCTTCATTTCAATTATGAAGTTGTGTAAGAAGCATATATATTCAAATACAGTGTCAACCTTATCCGGTTTATCGTTTCCCATATATCTTTGCAGCAATCTCCATTTACTATCTTCCAAATGCTCATTCTATCACTTGTCGAGTCTCAGTGAGACGTACTGAGAGTAGTTTGCATTGGCCCGAGTTTTGTCACTGGGAATGGTCTCGTAACGTAAATCTTCAGATCAGTTGTCTCGCGACTGAGTGGCGTCCAGCCGAGTGTTGGACTTTCCTCCGCTGGAGTGGACGAGCTTCATCAGTCGGCCGTAGTCATATGACCATACGGATAACCTGTTAGTTGGACGAATATGACCACAGTGGACGTCCAGGCTAAGAGTTGCGGGACACGTGCACAAAGGGATTGTTGACTAATCATGTAGATACATTTCAGGGCTACGATTAATAATTCACGCCTTTGTTCTGAACGGGTAGCTGCCTTAATCTGCTGCTGCCTGCTGAAATATGTGCTTCGCCCGTTGGAAGAAGCCATGTGCATTGTTTATGAGCAGATTTTCCTAGTAATCTAGTGAGAGACTATTGATTGTGAGTGTCTGTGTTTGTCGACTTATTGCTCTTATTGGCATAACCTGTTAACAAGATCGTTTCTTAACTGCACGTCCCCTAGCGTGCAGTGGCCGTCAGCGCCGGAGAAACCCCCCCCCCCTCCCACTACTGCAATCCCCTCTCCTACTGTGCTGTCGTTGCTGCAGTGAACCGAGTTACTTTCTGCGCCCTCTGCTAGCGCAGAGGACACATAAATCCGCGGCCTGATCTACAGATGGAAATTTCACTTTCTTCCTTTGACACGCTTGAAGCCTGTGAACGTGTTTTCTGACGATCTCTTTTAGGGCGAAACTCACGCTGAGACACATCACGCTGTTACTAAAACAGGAGTGTCCAGAAACACTACATAGATGAACATCACGTCCCAGAATGCATTATCGAACGACATGCGAAATGACTGCTTGGAACGGCAGCTTAGATCGCTCCTGGATGTTAAGAATGATCTAGGTGTCTCTCGTAATACTCCGATTATCTCCAGCTACTTAGCTGCATAGTTTTCGCAAATTCCTTGATACGTAATTCCAACAAGACATCGGCCGTCCACAAGTCGCAAAGAATGTTTGAGTCTTTTTCTCTGAAAGCAAATCTCACTTCATCTTTGACCTCCTAGCTCAACCGATTCGTCGTCTGTGGCCTGGGATTTACCGATTTTGGCGACTCGCTCTTACCACTTGTCCAATAGACGTTACAGCTTATCTATGTAGAAGGATACAAGCTATTTTCGCAATCGGTGGTGTATTTGTCAAATACTGCGTTTGTTCATGTCCTATTGTTCTGGTTCTTTCTATCAATATTTTAAACGGACGTCGTGTTCCTCTTGTGCCTGTAGAAATTTTCATTCTACCATCGCAATTTCGGTGTTTCGGAATTGTCAAGTATAATTAGTGCCTTATTGCGGCCAAGATATAAGTAATGATACACTTGTAAGGTTGTGTACCACTTCATAGTAACTGAGGCAACAACTGCGACCACTGGCATAATTAACTTAATGTTTCCATTTGTGCTATTTCCATGCAGACCGAAAAAGATGTAATTTACATCGGTGCCGTGACGTGACACCAGTTAATTATGCTGGAAAAGAAGTTATCAGTACATGTCACGTAAGGGCTAAATTTCATCCACTCATTTATCACTCTGCGTGTGGACATGTGTGTGCGTGTTCAAGCGCGCGCGCGCGCGCGCGCGTGTGTGTGTGTGTGTGTGTGTGTGTGTGTGTGTGTGTGTGTATCTTACGTAGTTAGCAACTGGAACACAGCACACCATCTGAGGGTTCTAATTTTTTTAATGTATGTTTACAATTTGCAGGTGGTGTGTCTGTCGCTAAACAATATTTCCGCCACCGTATTCTACTTCAACGAAGTCCGATGTATTAAGTCATTCTTTGTTAGTTAGTTGTTTTTCGTCCACAGATCACTTACAAGTTGGTATTAGACATGTCATCGTAACTGAAAAAGGTACAGCTAAGAAAATAACTAATTTATGCGTACAGTGAAGCTATCTGTTCGAAAACAGTTCATTTGTATGACATCACTGGTCGGTGCCCTCACTACACACAAGCTACACTACACTACACTACAATGCACTAAACCGCTCTTTACACACACACACACACACACACACACATACACACACAGACACACACACACACACACACACACACACACACACACACACACACACACGAGCTCGCACTCCTCGCATGAGGACCTTTATGACACTCTCGCCATGCCTCTCTGAAAAAGCTAGATCAGCAGCTCACCACAGTGAATGAGTTGTGGAGCTACAGAAGACGGAAAAAAATTAGAATTTTCCAACCAGAGATTTTGGTCATAGAATTTCGTAGTAATAACCTTTAAACTATGACTGTTTACTGTAGAATGATATTTACTTACTGCTGAGTAATGTTAGTTCAAAAAATGGTTCAAATGGCTCTGAGAACTACGGGACTTAACTGCTGCGGTCATCAGTCCCCTAGAACTTAGAACTACTTAAACCTAACTAACCTAAGAACATCACACACATCCATGCCCGAGGCAGGATTCGAACCGTAGCGGTCGCGCGTTTCCAGACTGAAGCGCCTAGAACCGCTCGGCCACAATGGCCTGCTAGTAATGTTAGTTTTTTACCATTTCCTACTCTGCTTTGTCTAAATAATTCTTCACTGTGTATTATAAATTATTTAAAAGGTATACTGTAACTGTTAAAATATTTGAATTTTAGTGGTCTGTTTAATCGCATCTGCATTTTATTCTACAGTTGTACTCCCGTGTAGAAAATGCTGATTTTTGATTTTTGGAGATGTACATTTAATCTCACTCTTTCTTCATCATCAAGAATGCTTCTGTTTGAGCTGATGTTCTTCTTGATGTGGATAACAGATTGGTTGATGTCCTCACAGAATCCAGATACAATCCCCTGCTGTTTCAACAGATCATTCCAGCGAGTTTAGTTAGTACTTTTAATTTATTATTCTAGTTTCTAGTTATGCTAGTCTTAAGACTATGCCCGTATTGTGTGTAACGGGACCATTACAGAATGTTTCTGGAGTTAAAGGTAGCGTGGGTGTAAGAACAGCACGTGACTGCAGGACGTTGTCTCACATAGCACCCTCATGACATTTCTTTGTCAGTGTATTTGTGTGCATATGTCAATGTTAATTGCTAAAATATTGTATTTGCTCTGTAGTCTATGAAATTTTTCTACTCACTTAATATTACATAATGACACACGAAGACACACGCACACACGCACTCATGCAGACGCACACACACACCCCCACACACACACACACACACACACACACACACACACACACAGAAACACACAGAAGAAAGACGCACCACGAAGGAATTATCCGAATGGGACGGAAAGCGGTAGACGTGATGTACATGTACAGACAGACAAATGATTACAATGTCAGATAATTTGGATGATTTATTCTAGGGAAACAGCTTCAAAAGCTGAGCAAGTCGATAATATATTCGTCCACTGCTGGACGTTATGCAAGCTGTTATTCGGCTTGGCATTGACTCATAAAGTTGTTTGATGTCCCCTTGAGAGATATCGTGCCAAATTCTGTTCAGTCGGCGAGTTAGATCATTAAAATCTCCATCTCCTTGGAAGGCTCTACCCATAATGCTCCAATGGTGAGAGATCCGACTACCTTGTTGGCCAACGTAGAAGTACAAACTCTCGCCGTGTCTGCTGAAATGTAAGCCTAAGATAGCTAGACATGAAGGGCAACACAATGGGATGTAGACTATCGTCGACGAACCTCTATGCTGTAAGGGGCTGCACCGCTGCCTGGGACCTTTCCAGGCACGTCTTCGCTTGTCATCTGCATACAGTTGGAAGCGGGCCTCATCTCTGAAGACAATTCTACACAAGTGAATGAGATTCCAGGCTGCAGAAGTGTCTGGAGACGCCTCGCACAGCGGTGGGATACGAACTGTAGCGGCACCACCGTTAAGGATAGGAAAAGTTAGTTTTGTGCGATGTTCTGAGCGCAAGCTACAGCCAGGTGTGGGCCAGATTGCAGTGAGTTACGCTGACCAGCGGTTTCGAAGTGGAATGGAGGCCACAGGGGCCATAGAACCGCTGAAAAGAGTAAACGCAGTGGTTCGCATGCCGCAAGCTATAGGCAGAAGGGGCCCACTGGCTCAAACGGTGTGTGGGGAGTATGTGACTCGGAGCGGTGCGTTAGCGAAACTGAGGTGCACAGACGAGTATAAATAGGTGTGGTTTTCTAACGAGATTCATTCAAGTGTGGAAGCTCTCCTGGACGGCAGGGCGTGTCACACTACTGGCGACACACGGCAACAGATGAGGCGACAGTGTCCCAGTCCATGGCAGGTCGTTGGTTCGACCCTCTGAGGCTGATGCAGGGTCCGCAGCCAGCCAGGGTGGGACACTCTTCAGGTCGCTACCGCGGGCAGTCGTCTCATCTCCCGACACACGCTGGAGACTTACAAGGCGAGGGCCGCAGGTTCGGACGCGGTCGTTGTCGCCACGTTCCCAGTTATGCCAGCCGAGGAAGAAGTCGCAGCGGAGCCGGCCTACGGCTCCCAGCGGAACAACACGGAGTCAACAGGGATGGTGGCCACTGAGTCGGCTAGTGGCGCAGCCATCCCGACATAATCGAAACTCTACAGCTGGCATACAAGGCCAGCTCGACACAGTGTGTTGTACAGGCCGCTGGGGTGCTACCTCAGCAATGCGGGGCCTGTGACGCAGACCGAGGTGAATGACGCTCTGTAGTGGAAACGAATAAATCATTTGAAAAGCTCGGCCGAGTTTTAATATGGCACCTCCTGGCACCCATCCACTACATTTGGTGTCAATACGCCACATCCGGCGTCTGATACTGCAACAGAACCTCTTGTCCGCCATATGTTCCGACAGCCATTTTTTTTTCATAGCAGCATCCTCTTGATTGTCATCCGCGGCACCCTTACTGCTCAGTGGTATGTCGACAATACTCTGCGTCCCCTTTGGTTACCTTTAAAGATAAGCCATCCTGGGCTTATGTTTGAACAATATAATTCCCACCTGCAAAAGGCGAGAGTTTCTGCTGCTTGCATTCGTGCCTGCAAAACCGTCCCTTGGCCAACAAGGTCGCCAGACTTCTCCCCAGTTGAGAACGTTCAGAGGATTATGGGCAGGGCCCTCCAGACAGCTCGTGATTTTGACGATCTAACGCACACAGTGAATAGAATTTGGCACGATATCCTTCACAAGGACGTGCAATCCGAATAACAGCTTGGAAAAGGGTCAGATGTGCACCAAAGCGTTCCTGATTTACTGAATTTGTAAAGTTCTTTCTCTTTAATAAATCACCCACTTTCTTCTTAAATTGTAATCATTTGCTTTTCTCTACATGTACGTCATATCTACCGATTTCCCTCCTATTCGGATAGTTCCTTGGTGCCGTGTCGTTTATCTTACAGTGTATTTTTTGTTTGAAGCAGAAATTCCTGTTCTACATCCACATCTACATTTATACTCCGCAAGCCACCCAACGGTGTGTGGCGGAGGGCACTTTACGTGCCACTGTCATTACCTCCCTTTCCTGTTCCGGTCGCGTATGGTTCGCGGGAAGAACGACTGTCTGAAAGCATCCGTGCGCGCTCTAATCTCTCTAATTTTACATTCGTGATCTGCTCGGGAGGTATAAGTAGGGGGAAGCAATATATTCGATACCTCATCCAGAAACGCACCCTATCGAAACCTGGCGAGCAAGCTACACCGCGATGCAGAGCGCCTCTCTTGCAGAGTCTGCCACTTGAGTTTGTTAAACATCTCCGTAACGCTATCACGGTTACCAAATAACCCTGTGACGAAACGCGCCGCTCTTCTTTGGATCTTCTCTATCTCCTCCGTCAACCCGATCTGGTACGGATCCCACACTGATGAGCAATACTCAAGTATAGGTCGAACGAGTGTTTTGTAAGCCACCTCCTTTGTTGATGGACTACATTTTCTAAGGACTCTCCCAATGAATCTCAACCTGGTACCCGCCTTACCAACAATTATTTTTATATGATCATTCCACTTCAAATCGTTCCGCGTGCATACTCCCAGATATTTTACAGAAGTAACTGCTACCAGTGTTTGTTCCGCTATCATATAATCATACAATAAAGGATCCTTCTTTCTGTGTATTCGCAATACATTACATTTGTCTATGTTAAGGGTCAGTTGCCACTCCCTGCACCAAGTGCCTATCCGCTGCAGATCTTCCTGCATTTCGCTACAATTTTCTAATGCTGCAACTTCTCTGTATACTACAGCACCATCCGCGAAAAGCCGCATGGAACTTCCGACACTATCTACTAGGTCATTTATATATATTGTGAAAAGCAATGGTCCCATAACACTCCCCTGTGGCACTGCAGGGGTTACTTTAACGTCTGTAGACGTCTCTCCATTGATAACAACATGCTGTGTTCTGTTTGCTAAAAACTCTTCAATCCAGTCACACAGCTGGTCTGATATTCCGTAGGCTCTTACTTTGTTTATCAGGCGACAGTGCGGAACTGTATCGAACGCCTTCCGGAATTCAAGAAAAATAGCATCTACCTGGGAGCCTGTATCTAATATTTTCTGGATCTCATGAACAAATAAAGCGAGTTGGGTCTCACACGATCGCTGTTTCCAGAATCCATGTTGATTCCTACATAGTAGATTGTGGGTTTCCAAAAACGACATCATACTCGAGCAAAAAAATTTTCTAAAATTCTACAACAGATCGACGTCAGAGATATAGGTCTATAGTTTTGCGCATCTGCTCGACGACCCTTCTTGAAGACTGGGACTACCTGTGCTCTTTTCCAATCATTTGGAACCTTCCGTTCCTCTAGAGACTTGCGGTACACGGCTGTTAGAAGGGGGGCAAGTTCTTTCGCGTACTCTGTGTAGAATCGAATTGGTATCCCGTCAGGTCAAGTGGACTTTCCTCTGTTGAGTGATTCCAGTTGCTTTAGTTTCTTTACGTTTAGTGAAAGTTTATTGAAAGATAACCAGATACAAACACCTTAGGGTTTCATTTGCTTTCTGTGCATCAAGTTTCGACGTTTTATGTTTGGTTACAATGTTGCTGTCGTCAGCAAAGTCTCATAGACTTTTCAAGTCGCTTTGAGCTCTGAAACTGCTATTCATTAACATCTGTTCACATCTGTGGCGTGTTTTCGCGTCCAGTTCTTGTCGGTGATGTTGTTACTACGATGTGGACGCATTAGTTTCCACGCGCCTGCTCCGTTTGGCACTCACTACGAAGAGCACCCGTCTTACGTGCGAGCTATTAGTCGTGTGCGGCACTTCTCTCGCAAATCACGCTGACTGACGTTTTAATTATCGTCCGCTTCCTAATTAATCACCCGGAACGCTTATCGAGGCTTAAGCAACGCACGAGCAGATTTAAGGCGAGCGAACTTGTAAATAGCAGCGCGAGTGCTGCAGATAAATTCCGGACATTAGTTTAACAAGTTCCCCCTCGCGGAGGAGCGGTCGTGGGGGAGGGGGTGGGCGCAGGACCTGCTCGCAGGGACGCCTGCTTTATTACTCATTGGCGGCCGTTAATTGCTGCGGGACAGAGCCACGGCCTGCCATTAGGAATCCTTAAATACGGCGCCGAACCGACCGGAGGGGGGGCTCCGGGAAGAAAGATGGAGCGCTAGAAAAAATTCAGGATACGCCGTAAATTTCTTCCGTCCCTACTTTACGATGTTGTTCGCGGCGGTGGCGGCGGTAGGCTAGCGGCGTCGCGCGATGCAGGAGTGGGGAGAAGGACGAAGGAATAAGGGGGGAGGGAGGGGGGCGAGAGGCGGAAGAGGACGCGGAGAGGCACGGACGATGAAATATGAGGCTCATCGCGTCCGGCGAACAATCAGGAGAGGCCGCGGTCCAGGCAGAGGCGGGAACACCTGCCGGAGGACGTGGAGCTCCGAAGGTAACGAGCCCGCACTGTGCAACAGGATGCTGCAGTCCGCTTCCTGGCACGGCACTCGCTACTTCTCGGGCCACGGGGCGAGAATCACGTCGCAGCTACAATCGACTCTTGCCAGTTCGAGGAGCGATAAATCCATTTTATCGATAAATGCAGCCAGCTCTCAAGTCGCTTGAAAAAACCTCCATAAACCAAACAAATATAGGGTGCTTATAAATAAGTTATAGAAAAGTAACCTTTAATTCTGAATAAGTTAAATAATGAAACTTCATAGCAGATTAAAACTGTGTGCCGGACCGAGACTCGAACTCGGGAATTTCGCCTTTCGCGGGCAAGTGCTCTAACATCTGAGGTACCCAAGCACGACTCACGCCCCGTCCTCACAGCTTAACTTCTACCAGTACCTCGTCTCCTACCTTCCAAACTTCACAGAAGCTCTCCTGCGGGATGTTTCCAGAATGAAATTTTCACTCTGCATCGGAGTGTGTGATGATATGAAACTTCCTGCAAGATTAAAACTGTGTGCCGGACCGAGACTCGAACTCGGGATCTTTGCCTTTCGCGGGCAACTGCACTCGGCTGCAGAGTGAAAATCTCATTCTGGAAGTTAAATAAGTTTTAGAAATGTTTGATACGGCACTGACTGCAGTGTATCTTCAAGTTTTATTTACAAATGTTGAATGCAACACAACAGACGACTTATCTGTAATCAGTTTGCCGCACGGAATGGCCGCGCGGTTTGAGGCGCCATGTCACGGATTGCGCAAGCAAGTTTTGATGTATGGTGTCAACTGCTTGTGTTATGCGTTGTCGCGGCTCCGTCTTTGATGTAACCCCATACACAGAAGTCAATTGCGGTTAAATTAGCTGATCACGATGGCCAGGATATTGTTTCACCACTTCCAATCCAAGTCAACACATCCCTACAGAGATCCGCGTATTCAGGATAATACCAGTTACCGTTGACTCAGTACAAAAGAAAGAAAAGGCCATCAATGTTGTTACAGATTTCAGAGAAAAAAACATTTACCTTAGGCAAGTCCCGTACATATTCGTTATGTGACATGGTTTGCGCTCACTCCATATCCAAACATAATGCCGATTCGCTTTACCGGAGTTACGGAAAGTGGCTTCGTCACTTCGCACAATTTTATTATTATTATCTTCAGTCTGCATTTGGTTAATTTCTACCCGAAACTCGGCTCGTTTTTCTCTGTCACTTTCTCTCAAAACTTGAAACAGTTCCAATTCGTAGGAGAGCGCATACAGGACGCTGGTGCGACGTATTCTTGAGTCCTGCTCGATTGTATGAGGTCCGTGCCAAGTCGGATTGAAGGAAGACATCGAAACAGTTCAGAGGCGGGTTGCTAGATTTGTTACCGGTAGTTTTGAACAACACGTAAGTGTTACGGGATGGAAATCCTTGGAGAGAAGGCGGCATTCTTCTCGAGAACCACTATTGAGAAAATTTAGGGAGCCGGCTTTTGAATGTGACTGCCAAACGATTCTACTGGCGCCAACACACATTGCGCATAAGGACCACTAAGGTAAGATACGAGAAACTGGGGCTCATACGGACGCGTAAAGACTGTCGTTTTTCCCTCGGTCTATTTGTTAGTGGAACAGGAATGACAAGTAGTGGTACAGGGTACCCTCCGCCACGCACCGTGCAGTGGCTTGCGGGTTATCTATGAAGATGTAGATGTTTGAATTACAGGCTTTTCCGTGATACCTTCCACACCGTAAAACTAGACATATTCAATCCTAATCTGGCATGTCTCGTTGATTTACCAAGGCTATGAATGTAAGACTGCCGAACTCGCTGTAATTCGGTGTTAGCGACTGTGTATTATTCGGTGGTTCCAATAGTTTCATCAGTTTTTCAGATAAAAACACTCCTGGAAATTGAAATAAGAACACCGTGAATTCATTGTCCCAGGATGGGGAAACTTTATTGACACATTCCTGGGGTCAGATACATCACATGATCACACTGACAGAACCACAGGCACATAGACACAGGCAACAGAGCATGCACAATGTCGGCACTAATACAGTGTATATCCACCTTTCGCAGCAATGCAGGCTGCTATTCTCCCATGGAGACGATCGTAGAGATGCTGGATGTAGTCCTGTGGAACGGCTAGCCATGCCATTTCCACCTGGCGCCTCAGTTGGACCAGCGTTCGTGCTGGACGTGCAGACCGCGTGAGACGACGCTTCATCCAGTCCCAAACATGCTCAATGGGGGACAGATCCGGAGATCTTGCTGGCCAGGGTAGTTGACTTACACCTTCTAGAGCACGTTGGGTGGCACGGGATACATGCGGACGTGCATTGTCCTGTTGGAACAGCAAGTTCCCTTGCCGGTCTAGGAATGGTAGAACGATGGGTTCGATGACGGTTTGGATGTACCGTGCACTATTCAGTGTCCCCTCGACGATCACCAGTGGTGTACGGCCAGTGTAGGAGATCGCTCCCCACCCCATGATGCCGGGTGTTGGCCCTGTTTGCCTCGGTCGTATGCAGTCCTGATTGTGGCGCTCACCTGCACGGCGCCAATCACGCATACGACCATCATTGGTACCAAGGCAGAAGCGACTCTCATCGCTGAAGACGACACGTCTCCATTCGTCCCTCCATTCACGACTGTCGCGACACCATTGGAGGCGGGCTGCACGATGTTGGGGCGTGAGCGGAAGACGGCCTAACGGTGTGCGGGACCGTAGCCCAGCTTCATGGAGACGATTGCGAATGGTCCTCGTCGATACCCCAGGAGCAACAGTGTCCCTAATTTGCTGGGAAGTGGCGGTGCCGTCCCCTACGGCACTGCGTAGGATCCTACGGTCTTGGCGTGCATCCGTGCGTCGCTGCGGTCCGGTCCCAGGTCGACGGGCACGTGCACCTTCCGCCGACCACTGGCGACAACATCGATGTACTGTGGAGACCTCACGCCCCACGTGTTGAGCAATTCGGCGGTACGTCCACCCGGCCTCCCGCATGCCCACTATACGCCCTCGCTCAAAGTCCGTCAACTGCACATACGGTTCACGTCCACGCTGTCGCGGCATGCTACCAGTGTTAAAGACTGTGATGGAGCTCCGTATGCCACGGCAAACTGGCTGACACTGACGGCAGCGGTGCACAAATGCTGCGCAGCTAGCGCCATTCGACGGCCAACACCGCGGTTCCTGGTGTGTCCGCTGTGCCGTGCGTGTGATCATTGCTTGTACAGCCCTCTCGCAGTGTCCGGAGCAAGTATGGTGGGTCTGACACACCGGTGTCAATGTGTTCTTTTTTCCATTTCCAGGAGTGTACTTTAGAGTAAGGTTTATACTGAGGAAATTCTCTTGTAGTGATCTTGTTCACATGGGAATGAAAAGCAGCATTCTTTTGTGATCACTTCAGAACCATGTGTCACAGTAGATGGAAATATCTAGTTGTGATAATTAAATATGAGAGCGTCAATGGCATTCAATGCCTCTGTAAAAGTAGGAAGGACACTTTGATTGCATTATTTCTTGGTCTTGTTAAATAGCTAATTAACTGGTAATTTTGTGCAGCACATGTGACGAATTGTAACTGCCTACGTGGTACTGCCTGCCCTATGTTTAGTGCTTCTTTTAATAGTAAGCGACAGTACAGTCACTCATCGTTTTTCAATATTGATTAAATTTCGTATCTTTACTTTCTTATGCTGGATGTAAATACACAGCTAGTGGCTTCTGGAGCAAGATTCTTACATTTCTCTTCGCTGTGGCATCCAGCGCGGATATGTTGCGAGAAGCCTGGGTGGGACTGGCGCTTTGAATACGGAACGGCTTGCAACCGCCTTCTGAGCTTTGGGCTTGCAGAACTGCTCAGCCGACAACAGGCCTGGTTCTTCGAAATTAAAGCAAAGTGACCACAGGTCCCCTGAGTATTGCTGTTTCGACGAATATGTGCTTGATGTAGGCTGACCCAAACACTCGAAACCGCCATTTTGCCGTCGCCATTTCTGAAACTTACATTCTAATGTCATCTGCCCAATCAGATAGACCAGCAGCATCGAAACTGTGACGTGAATGTCGGAGCCACTGAGTGGTGAAACAGCAATTCCTTGGTAGTAATTTCTGGTTACTTAACTGACATACTGTAAGCGATGATGGAGAAGTTCCAGCAGGATTACTGTGCGTTTTGGTGTATTCAGGAAAATTCATGGTCGTCACTCTGGTGAAAGCTGTGAATCTTCCCTTCCAAAGAATCAGTTTTTGGGAGCAGAGAGGAATGTGGAGAAGACATGGAGATAGTGTGGAGAAGCGTGACCGTGAGGTCACATCGAGTGAGAGGCTCCGGTCACAGCCCGGTGTACTTTGAAGTCTTAAGTAGGTTTGGTTTTTACCATTAGCGCCGCGTATGTTATGGGCCACTCATAATTTGAGAGGTCTGCTCTGCAACTTTTGTTGCTTCTTTAGTAATATAAATTTTTTTGTATTATGGATCCATTTTTTAACTTGTGTTTGCGAGCTGCACAGATGTGGAAAGACATTCGCGATTTTGTAGCAGACTTTCTTTTAGTTTGAGGTACCTACCAGACCACGGGGAAGATCAGTTTGGATTCCGTAGAAATGTTGGAACATCTTAGAAGAAAGATTAAGGAAAGGCAAACCTACGTTTCTAGCATTTGTAGACTTACTGAAAGCTTTCGACAATGTTGACTGGAATACTCTCTTTCAAATTCTAAAGGTGGCAGGGATAAAATACAGGGAGAGAAAGGCTATTTACAATTTGTACAGAAACCAGATGGCAGTTATAAGAGTCGAGGGACATGAAAGGGAAGCAATGGTTGGGAAGGGAGTGAGACAGGGTTATAGCCTTTCCCCGATGTATATTGAGCAAGCAGTGAAGGAAACAAAAGAAAAATTCTGAGTAGGTATTAAAATCCATGGAGAAGAAATAAAAGCTTTGAGGTTCGCCGATGACACTGTAATTCTGTCAGAGACAGCAAAGGACTTGGAAGAGCAGTTGAACGGAATGGACAGTGTCTTGAAAGGAGGATATAAGATGAACATCAACAAAAGCAAAACGAGGATAATGGAATGTAGTCGAATTAAGTCGGGTGATGCTGAGGGAATTAGATTACGAAATGAGACACTTAAAATAGTAAAGGAATTTTGCTATTTGGGGAGCAAAATAACTGATGATGGACAAAAGTAGAGAGGATATAAAATGTAGACTGGCAATGGCAAGGAAAGCGTTTCTGAAGAAGAGAAATTTGTTAACATCGAGTATAGATTCAAGTGTCAGGAAGTCGTTTCTGAAAGTATTTTCATGGAGTGTAGCCATGTATGGAAGTGAAACATGGACGATAAATAGTTTGGACAAGAATAGAATAGAAGCTTTTGAAATGTGGTGCTACAGAAGAATGCTGAAGATTAGATGGGTAGATCACATAACTAATGAGGAAGTTTTGAATACAATTGGGGACAAGAGGAGTTTGTGGCACAACTTGACAAGAAGAAGGGACCGGTTGGTCAGACATGTTCTGAGGCGTCAGGGGATTACAAATTTAGGATTGGAGGGCAGCGTGGAGGGTAAAAATCGTAGAGGGAGAGCAAGAGATGGATACACTAAACAGATTCAGAAGGATGTAGGTTGCAGTAAGTACTGGGTGATGAAGAAGCTTGCATAGGATATAGTAGCATGGAGAGCTGCATCAAACCAGTCTCTGGACTGAAGACCATAACAACAACAACAACCTACCAGATGTGTGTTCGTAGGTTATCCCAGCGAATGTGTTACTTGAAAGCCTCTAGGTCTTGCAGCCTGATCGATTGATCGTTGTAAAAGGAGTTTTCGACGGCGTTATCTGCCATCATTATCAGGTGGTTCCTCGTGACTAAATTACTGGAGCAGTGGGTGCGATATATATACCGGTCGTCTCCCCCCTTCACTGACCCCGTGTATTGTCCGTGCGATGCGCCGGTCGTGGTGGTGGGGGTAGCTCGCTTTCGGGAGTCGAGTGGCTGGCCTCTGTCTGCACCCCACCTTCGCCGTGCTCGGTGTTTCGTTTCCATTGTGTTTGGAGAGTTTTGATTGCCGGAGCCCACATCTAAGTTGAAATTCTTTGTCCTGGCTGATGAAATTCTCATGTCGTATTTCGATAGCCTCCTTGTATCCAAGGTCCAAATAGTGGGATGTGTTGTGCTTAATTTTTGTTATCTTCGTATTTCATTTTGGGGTTGGTTCAGCAACTAATGGTTTTGTAGGCTGCTGAAAGTCGGTGTGCCGTTTGTGTTGCATACACCTTTCTTTAATTGCGCATTTCCGTATTCGCATGGTGTGTAATACAATCGATTATCATCAAAAAAGCTAAATCAAGAGACTAGACGAACCACTATGGATCTTATAGTAGAAACCATCTGTAACACTGGCTTGTCTGTCCTTGAGAAAATTTAAACTTTGCCCCAACACCAGCAGCACTACCTGTCGCAGAAATCATGAGCCGAGTGGAACAAACTGCCTCAGGCGGGAAACCTGCTGTACTCTCTCCTCGTCCGAGCCGCCGAGGCGTAACATCTCCAGACTAGAAAGAGCCAACGTACCAGCTTGCGGAACATTTAGTCTCGAGTCCATTGGCTAGAAAATCTGAGCATCACACCAAGAACACGGCCCAGTTCGTGGAACGTCTCTGGAAACTCAGACTGACCAGTTCAGATCTCACGCTGAATTTCGAGCATGTGTTACTTTTCAAAAGAGCTCCACTCAACGAGTCACTGGAACATACTGAGAAGAAATTTGGGTCCTTATTAACCAAACTATTCGATTTTCTGCTCAAGTCCACAATTTTTTTTGACAGACATTGGTATGAACAGACTAATGGCGTGCTTATTGGTAGTCCTCTGTGGTGGGCAATATGTGCATGGAGGACTTTGAGTACAAGTCACCAGACTCAGCACCACTAAAACAGACAGTCTTTTATAGATATGTTGACGATACATTCGTCATTTACCTTATGGGAAAGATAGGTTTCAAGCTTCCTTCCAATATCTGAACTCCATCCACAACCAGATTCAGTTCACTATTTAGGTGGAGCAAAACACTCCCTCCTCCAGTGCAAAGAAATCTTGAGAAGCTACTATGCATTAGGGATGTAACGGAAATTGTCGAAATTGGGGTAGGGGCAGGGGGAGGGGGAAGATTTTATGTACTTATATTTTTTGAATAACAGCAGCAGTGTGCAAAATTGTCAGCTTATTTATATAACACTCGCCTTTTCCCGTGGCTTCACCCACATATTCGTTCAATACATGTATTGAGCATCCCTCCTTATAGACCTCTCTGTTTCCACCTCTTGCTCCCTCTGTCTGTCCAATTAGTCATCCCATTTCTACCTGTCTCTCTCCTGCTCCCCACTCTGCCTCTTCATCTCCTCCCCCCACTCTCTTTGCCCATTACGTCAAGTGCCTCTCTCAGACCATATCTTTCTGACGCCTGCCTCTTACCATACTCTCCTCCCCTATCCCTCCATCTCATCTTCCCCTCTTCCTTCCCCATCTTTTTTCTACCTCCTTATGACTTCTGCTTACCTCATGCATCTCCCCCCCCCCTCTACTCATTCTGCCAATTTCCTTCTCCCTGTGCTTTGTCCATCCCTTCTCTGTCCGTCTCAACATGTCCCAGCTATGCTCATTGGCACCTGTAACATCTGCAAAGCTGATCGATAAAGTAGGCCAATACTACTCCAGTGCACATCATGCATGGCAGTATACATGTCAGGGCCTGGAAAGCTATTTCTTGTCCTGATACGTAGGCTGCTCTGCAAATCAGACCGATTTGGCAGATGTTATCGGTCCCACACAACATACTTGTTGAGCAGGGCAGCCTATATAAAAGGGGCTTTTTCCCATTATTCCTTATCTCTGGTCCTGTTGGAGCTAGGTGGTTATAAAACCCACTCTGCTGATACTCACAAGCTTGCCGCTTATGGCCCAAATTTGGTTGAAATCGATCCAGGGTTTCATAACAAATACCAGACATGCATACACACTCTCTGCCTTACGTATTATAATAATTACAGATAAATGTTTTGCTATAAATAATTAAAGATAAAATATAACACAAATACATGTATCAAAAAAAGGAATGCTGTTCCCTCCTGATTTATGCTCATGAATTTTTAATGAACCACGCAAAGACATGAGCAGTGACAATGAATCTATGTGATGGTGTTAGAGCTCTTCTTCATATATTCACCTCTCAATTCGACACATTTTTCACGATGATAGATCACTTGGTGAAGATTTGTTGTAAATTTTTGCATTTTGGCTACTCAGGAATACACTTCCAGTACAAATCCACGATCACTGCCGATATTTACTGAATAAATCCGTCTCAAACACTTAGTACACATCCTTATGTACAACACTGTTTCAGCTGTGTTATCATTGGATAAAAACTTAGGGCTTCGGTCAATGACATGCAACTTCTAAATTTTGATATTATGAGGACAAGAGCCAAAATCGAGTAATAAGAAAAGAAATATTTTAAGCTATCAAGATGGTTTGACATACAAAATTTTCAGGAACCGTTCCACCTCGAAAGTCACCTCATCGTCATGCAGGAAATGCCTGCTATGCAATGGTTTCTTCATCTGACGAAAGAGTATGAACTAAGTGGACATCATGTAATGAGGGTAAAAACAGAGCATTCTGGCAGTGAAGAGGCAATCGAAACCAACTAAACGCCGTGTCATCATCTTCTAATGGAGTCACTGGGCGCTCCATGGAGGGATGTTGGTCCAGCAAACCACTCTCCCTGTTTGTATCATGTCTTTTGGCCTTGGAGCCGCTACTAGTCACTACTCACTGAAGTGGCTCCTCAGTTTTCAACACGAAGTTAAGTGCGTCCCGTTCCAGCCCTCCCACCAAAAAAAAAAAAAAAAAAAAAAGCACTCCCTCACAATACCCAGAATCGCACCTGGGTGGTCAGCATAGCAGCCACACATGCTGACCACTGAGTTACCGAGGCGTACAGTACCATATGCGGGTGGGGAAAAATGTGATAGCCCAAAGAAGTAGCGCCTGTCACTCGTCCTGTGCAGAATCAGCTGGAGTGATGTTGTTGTTAAAAAAGGACACCCCTTTGGACAACTTCATCGAAGTTGGACAGCCTTCCCACCAGCTCCTATGGTTAATTCGTATACCCCTGTGACTGTTTTCCCTTCAGGGCCTTACGACGCTCGTTCAATAAGTAGTGCAACACCTTTTTTTATGGACCAGTTTCTGTTTAAAAATGCGGAATATGTTGCGGACATCGTGGAATATTCCCGCTTCGCCGCTGTAGTCTCATCGCAGATATTCATAGGAGCTTGCAACGAAGGGCGATCTGTGCGGAATTGCTTGAGCGTTATGAGCCTGATCGTGACAATTTTTTGTCGGCCATCGTTGCAAAATGGATTCATCACTTCGAACCGGAAACAAAATGGCAGCCCATGGAGTGGCCCTACATCACCTCTCCTTTGAACAATGGTTCAAAGCCGCACCTTCAGCCGGTAAAGTCATGGCGATTGTTTTTTGGAAATCTGTCCCAGTTTTTCCTCATGGTCCAACGATCTACTCTGAAGTGTTCTGTAGATCTCGCGGCTTCCGACTTCCATCTCTTTGGCCCAATGAAAACGTACTCCGTGGATTGCAGTACGTGGATGATCTGGAGGCTACTGATGCATCAATACGTTGGCTCCAACGTCGACAAGTAAAATGGAACGTAGAGGTGAAGTAAGGCCGTCACACTGAACAACGATTTACGTTGGAAAATAGAATTTTGTAACCAAAAGTGTGGAGAATAATATGGTGTGTTGTAATCTTGAATAAAACCAACCGTCCTTCAGAAAAAAAAGTGTTGCACTACTTGTTGAACGCCTGTCATGTGATACAGTCGTGATTTGTTTTATACGAGTGGGGATACAGCAAGAGCACTAATGCTAAGTGGGCAGATCTCTTGCTAGAGTGTCAAATGTTCTGCAGCCTACAGATCATTGGGTTACTTGTCTACAGTTCTATTATAGTTCTTTCCAACGGGAGTGATGCGGTATCCTTTCCAAACGCTTGGACCTGTTGCCGGCGCCTGAGCATATTAACTAATACTAAATAGAAAATAGGCTACTTCCGTGGAATAATCAGTTTAATTAAACTTTAGCAAGCCCTCTATGTGCAAAGAGAGATTATGAAAGAACACACCATTTTTTCTAGAATTGTCAGAGGAACAATTTTATATAGCTACGAAAACTATTAAGCAATTAAACACTGTACGCGCAGAAATCAACACGTTCCTTTCCAAATCAGTGTTATGCAGATGAGCCAAAGTACGCTACTGGCCATTATAACTGCTATACCAAGAAGAAATGCAGATGATAAACGGGTATCCGTTGGATAAATATATTATACTATAACTGACATGTGATTACATTTTCACACAATTTGGGTGCATAGATCCTGAGAAATCAGTACCCAGAACAACCACCTCTGTCCGTAATAACGGCCTTGATACGCCTGGGCATTGGGTCAAACAGAGCTTGGATGCCGTGTACAGGTGCAGCTGCCCCTGCAGCTTCAATACGATACCACAGTTCATCAAGAGTAGTCGCTGGCGTATTGTGACGAACCAGTTGCTCGACCACCATCGACCAGACGTTTTCAGTTGGTGAGAGATCTGGAGAATGTGCTGGCCAGGGCAGCAGTCGAATATTTTCTGTATCCAGAAAGGCCCGTACAGGACCTGCAACATGCGGTCGTGCATTGAACTGTTCGTGCAGAGGGTTGTTGTCTTGCAAACGTCCCCATCTGTCGACTCAGGGATCGAGACGTGGCTGCACGATCCGCTACAGCCATGCGGATGAGATGCCCGTCATCTCGACTGCTAGTGATACGAGGCCGTTGGGATCCAGCACGGCGTTCCGTATTACCCTCCTGAACCCACCGATTCCATATTCTGCTCGGCGGATACGCGATACGATAACCGCAATCGCGATAGGCTACAATCCGACCTTTATCAAAGTCGGAAACGTGATGGTACGCATTTCTCCTCCTTACACGAGGCATCACAACAACGTTTCACCAGGCAACGTCGGTCAACTGCTGTTTGTGTATGAGAAATCGTTTGGAAACTTTCCTCATGTCAGCAGCTTGTAGGTGTCGCCACCGGCGCCAACCTTGTGTGAATGCTCTGAAAAGCTAATCATTTGCATATCACAGTATCTCCTTCCTGTCGGTTAAATTTCGCGTCTGTAGCACGTCATATTAGCGGTGTAGCAATTTTAATGGCCAGTAGTGTACTATACGACTGAGTGGTGCAGAGGTTACGGATTACAGTCGCTGATCACCCGATTGTAGGCCATTGTCCCGGGCTACGTCACCAAACTATGCGGCAGTTTGCTGTGAGTGAAAGCTTAAGACACAGCAGATGGTTATCAGGTCATTCAATGGGGGCCTCAGCTTGGTTGCTCCTTAGATATCCTTTCACCACATCAGACGTGTGGTGCCATCGTTCACCTGCCTTTCATTCCGTACTCGTCCGTATCAAAACCCACTCATCTTAGCCTTCTACGGCAGTGATTATCAATTCGTGAAGGTGCGGTAGAACGAAAAGACGAGGCATCTGGGAGACCACAATGTTGCAACAAAAAGGGGACCCTGCAAGAAGAGGGCAGCAACGTTACGAACGTCCTGTGAACACATCTACATCTGCATCTACATGGATACTCTCCAAATCACACTTAAGTGACTGGCAGACGTTTCATCGAAACATCTTAACAATAATTCTCTGTTATTCGAAAATCGTACAGCACGCGGAAAGAAACGAACACCTTTGACTTTCCGTGCGAGCTCTATTTTCCATTATTTTACTATTATGATCTTTTCTCCCTATGTAGGTCGGTTCAACAAATTATTTTCACATTTGGAGGAAAAAGTTGGTGATTGAAATTTCGAAAACGGTTTCGCCACAGCGAGAAACGCTTTTGTTTTAATGATGTCCACACCAAATGCTGTACCATTTCAGTGACTTTCTCTCCCCTATTTCCCGATAATACAAAACGTGCTGCCCTTCTTTGAATCTTCTCGATGTACTCCGTTAATCCTATCTGGTAAGGATCCCACACCGCTCAGAAGTACTCCAAAATAGAACGGACATGCATAGTGTAGGCAGTCTCTTTAGTATATCCGTTGCATCTTCTAAGTGCTCAGCCAATAATCACAGTGTTTGGTTTGTCTTCCCCACAACATTTTCTGTGTGTTCTTTCCAACTTAGTTGTTCGTAATTGTAATCCCTAGGCATTTAGTTGAATTTACGGCCTTTATATTTGACTGATTTATCGCGTAACAAAAGTTTAAAGGATTTCTTTCAGCACTCATGTGGATGACCTCACACTTTTATTTAGGGTCAATTGCCAATTTTTGCACCATACAGTTATCTTTTTTAATTGTTTTTCAATTTGTTTTGCTCTTCCGACGACTTTACTAGACGATAAACAACAGCATCATAAGCAACCAGCATAAGACTGCTGCTCAGATTGTCCCCTAAACCGTTTATATAGATAAGGAACAGCTGAGGGCCTATAACACTACCTCGGGGAACGCCAGAACTCACTTTTGTTTTAATCGAAGACTTTCCGTCATTTACTAGGAACTGCGACCTCCCTGACAGAAAATCATAAATCCAGTCACACAACTGAGACTGTATTCCACAAGCACGCAATTTCGTACAAGTCACTTGTGAGGTACAGTGTCAAAAGCCATCTGGAAACCTGGAAATACGGAATCAATTTGTGATCGCTTGTCAATAGCACTTAACACTTGGTGTTTGTATAGATCTAGTTGTCTTTCACAAGAACGATGTCTTCTAAATCCGTGTTAACTGTGTGTCAATAGACCGTACTCTTCGAGGTAATGCATAATGTTCGAACACAATATATGTTCCAAAATCCTACTGCAAATCGATGTTAATGAGATGGGCCTGTAATTTTGTGGATTACTCCTACTACCTTTCTTGAATATTGATGTGACCTGCTCAACTTTCTCGCCTTCTGGCGAGCGATTGTATATAATAGTTGAGTATGAAGCTAATGCATAAGCATACTCTGAAAGGAACCTAACTGGTATACAGTCTGGACTGAAGGACTTGCTTTTATTAAGTGATTGAAGTTGCTCCACTACTCCGAGGACATCTACTTCCAAGTTACTCACGATGGCAGCTGTTGTTGATTCTAATTCTGCAATATTTATTCGGTCTCTTTGGTGAAGGAACAATGTTGATTTTTCTTTTAGTTACTAACAAATAAAAATGATGGGCGATAATTTCAGTTCCTAAATACTAAGTACCAAGTACTAAGTACTAAAATGATATTTCTGTTTCCATTAACTTTAAAACAATAAACGGAAAAAAATTTAGAAACTACATATAAATACCAAAATGCCTTTAAATACCTCGATAGCAATCACTGCTTTCACAAGTGGCTGAAATGTCAACAAGATTTTCGTCGTAGTAAGCTCGTAGAAGTGAATGAGCTGACGTAAGGCAAATCTCTAATCAGTAAGTCAGTGGATGAACTATTCATCGCCATCCATGTAGCAGCAGTGAAGCATCAGCATTGTTCCTGTTAGTTGTCATACATTGTGCCTGCATTCGCTGGTCCAAATCGAATGTCTATGGTGTGCAACCTGCGAGATGAATAAACCCCAAATCTGTCGTATCGCTACGAGAAATCCAGCCAAACACCAGATACGGTCCAAGCTCACTACGAAGGTTGCCAACAAGAAGATACCCAGCGCGTATATTTTACGCGAGGAGGCAGATTACGATACAGGCTATCTTTTTCTTTTCCAAACGTTATGAGTGGTGTGATATGTAGGCTTGCCGCCTTCAGGGGTCTGTACTTCTAGGTTTTGTGGTTGATAAAACTTTCCCTTTATTTTACACTTTCAGATCAGGATGGGCACACAGGAGGGTTCTCTTCATCTCTGGGAATGTGAAAGTATAGTGGGAGGTTTGTGTTGTTGCCCTCCCTGGCTGGAATGTGACAAAAGTTTCACGTTAAAGTAGTGCAGGTCACGCGCCTTTTCTAGTTGGCAGCAACTTGTCGAGGGATTTTGCATCGATGGCATGGTCCTTGGGGTACTGTTCCGACTTTTTCTGATAGTCTAACGACGCACCGTAGTTCGTCAAACCAAAACTCTAACCTCCGTTCAAACAGGCCTTGGAAGGCCCAACAATATTACCCGACCGCCGTGTCATCCTTAGCTGACAGGCGACACTGGGCGCCGATGTGGAGATGCGCGTGGTCAGCACACCGTCCTACCGGTTGTTGCCAGTTTTCGTGAGCGGAACCATTATTTCTCAGTCAAGTAGCTTCCCAATTGGCCTAACAAGGGCTGAGTGCACCTCGCTTGCCAACAGCACAGTATCAACAATATTTTTTATCCTAGTATTATTAGGTGGATTATACAATGAATGAAATCAAGGAGCCTTACAATGAGCAGAACAAAGGGTTGTAGTTAACTATAACATTTGGGTTGCATTCAAAAAGTATTGATATAATCAATCAACCTTAAATAGAATAAGAAGCGAAATATTGCAGTCAGTTTCGACCTGGAAGATTAGTAAATAAAATACCCTTATTCTTATTAATTGAAGCCAAAAAGAGGCGTATTACTGTTAATAATATAATTGAACTATAAAGTTCCAATTAAGGAAATGTAAAGCCAATATGAAAGCTGCTAACTTATTATATTAGCGGTTAAACTCCGTTAACATTTCTAAAATTTATATAGCGTAAATAAAACATTACATTTTCACTGTAAAAATAATACATCTATATTTATAAATACCTAAAAGTAAAAATACTTCCTTAACATCTTCAGTGTCACACTCTAATTATAAGCTATTTAAGTAAACGAAAAATAATATCACCAAAATAAATATTCGAAAAATAAAAGTTAAAAGATAAATCTTAAAATTAGAATCATATCAATCCTGTATATAACGAATTAAATAAATAAATAGTCTATATAAGCCTTGACCACCAAATAATTCACCTCAACCATAATCAAATGATTTAGATGAATAATAACCTAATTTTAAAGGAATATATCTAATAAATTTAGTTGAAAGAAAAGGTATAAACCATACAGAACCAGCAAATTTGACAAAAGAAAGTATACTTATAGAAAATAAATTTTGAGAAAAATCAAAATTAGAAATAAGATAACCCAAATAAGCACCTAAAACAACTACAGTAATAGTTAAAAACTTTAAATAATAAGGCAAAGAAATCACATGAGGAACAGGAAAAATTAATCAAGACAAAAGGCTACCACCAAAAACAGCAACAAATAATAAACCAATTATACCAAACGAAATATAATAACCCTTATCATCAAAAGGAAATCTAGAATAAAAATTATTATCACCAGATATTGAATAATAAAAAAGACGAAAAGAATAAGAAGCAGTTAAACCAGTAGAAAAGAAATAAAGAAAAAAAATTAAACAATTAATTCATCTTAAACAAACTATTTCAAGAATTAAATCCTTTGAATAAAACCCTGCTAAAAAAGGCATACCACATAAAGACAAACTAGAAACATTAAAACAAACTGAAGTTAAAGGTATAAAATTAACAATTGAACCTATAAAACGAATATCCTGAGAATCCTTTAAATTATGAATTATTGAACCTGCACACATAAACAGTAACGCCTTAAATACCTCGGACACCTACATCTACATGCAGTGATACTCTGCAAACCAGCTAACAGTGTGGGAGGAAGGGTACTTCTTGTACCTCTAAGTAATCCCTCCCTCTTCGTTTGATCTTTTCTATCTCTTCTATCAGTCCTAACTGGTAAGGATCCCATATTGATGAACAATATTCAAGAATCGGTCGAACGAGTGCCCTATAAGGCACCTCCTTCGTGGCTGATTTACATTTCTCTCTCGAATCTCAGTCTGGCATCTACGTTTCCTACTCTGTGTTTCATGTGGTCATCCAACCTGAGGTCGCACTTGTTAGTTATTTTACAGTAGATGCTGTTTCCATCTGTTTTTGATCAATAGTGTAGTTGCCCAGTATGTGGCTATCTTTTCGTATTTCTGGCCAGTACACTAAATTTACAAACGTACAAGGTCACCTGGCGGAGCCTGCACCATTAATCAAATATTCTTCAGTTCATGCTGCATACCGATACTGTCTTCTGGTGTTGCTAGTTTGTTGTAGGCAACCGCAACATCTGCGAACAGCCTTAAAGAGTATCTGGCGCTTTCTACTAGATCATTTATATACATATTGTAAGCAATAAAGTTCCTATCACACTTGCTTCTGATACTCCGGAAATTACCTTTACATCTGACACTTTTGGTCTGTTAAGTTGAGCAAGCAGCAATTCTGTCTGAGACAGCAAAGGATCTTGAAGAGCAGCTTAACGGAATGGACAGTGTCTTGAAAGGAGGATATAAGATGAACATCGACAAAAGCAAAACGAGGATAATGGAATGTAGTCTAATTCGATCAGTTGATGCTGAGGGAATTAGGTTTGGAAATGAGGCACTTAAGGTGGTAAATGAGGAGGAAAGTAACTGATGATGGTCGTAGTAGTGAGGATATAAAATGTAGACTGGCTATGGTAAAGAATTCGTTTCTGAAGAAGAGAAATTTGTTAACACCGAGTATAGATTTAAGTGTCGGGATGTTTTTCTGAAAATATTTGTATGCAGTGTAGACATGTGTGGAAGTGAAAGATGGACGATAAACAGTGTAGACAAGAAGAGAATAGAAGCTTTCGAAACGTGGTGCTACAGAAGAATGGAGAAGATTATATGGGTAGATCATGTAATTAATTAGGAGGTACTGAATAGAACTGGGGATAAGAGGAATTTGTGGTACAACTTAACTAGAAGACGGGATCGGTGGGTAGGACCCGTTCTGGGGAGTCATGGGATCACCAATTTAGTATTGGAGGGAAGCGTGGAGGGTAAAAATCGTAGAGGGAGACCAAGAGATGAATACACTAAGCAGATTCAGAACGAGGTAGGTTGCAGTAGTTATTCGGAGATGAAGAGGCTTGCACAGGATACAGTAGCATAGAGAGCTGCATCAAACCAGTCTCTGGACTGAAGACCAGAACAACAACAACAACAACAACAAGTTCCATCTGCAAGCAAGTCTTGAATCCAATCGGAAATCTGGTGCTATACTCTCTAAGGACGTATTTTTTTCGTTGAAAGACAGTGCGGACGGTGTCAAATGCCTTCCTGAAGTCAAGGAACATAGCATCAATCTGGGCGCCATTGTCTACGGCGCTGTGGATCTCGTGGAGACACAGAGCGAGATGAGTGTCGGAAGATTTCAGTTTGCGGAATCGATGTTGCTTTTTATAGAGACGATTTTCGTTCTCCATAAACGTAATAGTTCTTGAGCATAAAATATGTTCCATAGTTCTACAGTAGACTGATGTGTACCATATGGGGCTGTTATTATCTGTATTTGTCCTACGACCTGTCTTGAAAACGGGTATAGCTTGCCCTTTTTTTCCAGTCGCAAGGTTTCCTTCGCTGTTGCAGCTATCTATAATGAACTACTGCTACAAGGAGAGCAAGTTCTTTCGCATAATCTTTGTAGAATCTTATACGTGTCTTACCCGATGCCGATGCCTTTCCGCTACTAAACAGCCACACCGACAAGTGACAGCCAAGCTCGACAGCGATTAACTTCAGCGATCTGAAGGTAATCGATGTTATCACTGCGGTAAGGTTATTGGCGATAGGTCGTCAAACATGTCAAAAATTGCAGCGGTCGGGGTCATGTAGTCTCTTATTAAGTTATTTCTCTTGTACTATGAATTCCTCTCGTGTTTGTACACCATGACAGTTCCAAGCACCATTTGGAGCCCGAATCATTTTAAGTTTCTTCTTCTTTTCCTCGATCTGTTTTGTAAAAGTAAGTGGAGAATTGCACTCTTACGTAGTGGTTAAGCCTACGTCACGATCACTCTGGAAAATTTCGCTTTGATAAGATGGTTAAACCTATTTAGTTTTTCAAGCTTTAAACTCAATATCTGAGAAATGAATATACTCGGCAAGTTACCCTAAAAATTTACTATCATTACTGATAAAGACCTCCTTGCTTTCGCTAGAACTTCATTATTAATGGTGAAATGTGACAAATAGCATGTCATTATGGGAGCACTCGTATTACACACAGCTAAAGAAACTATTAGTATTATGCTAGGCTCTGGTGCGTGTCCCGTGCTGGAATCAACCTCTTTAGGAAATACTATAGATTCCGGAAGAATCAACAAAGCGGTTTTTGACGTGGAAAACATAATATTTTACAAAAATGTTTTCAGTATTATGAAATATATGATTTATTACTAAAAAGGTATATTTTGGAAAATTTTGTTGAAATTAAGGAATATTTTCTCTACAAAAGCAAAATCAAAATCTGGAGTTATGTTTAAATTATGAAACACAATAATAAGTTTTCTATCCAAAATAAATTTGAACTTGGTTTAATCTAGGAAGGTGGTAATGATTGAGCCGGCCGGTGTGGCCGTGCGGTCCTAGGCGCTTCAGTCTGGAACCGCGTGACCGCTACGGTCGCAGGTTCGAATCCTGCCTCGGGCATGGATGTGTGTGCTGTCCGTAGGTTAGTTAGGTTTAAGTAGTTCTAAGTTCTAGGGGACTGATGACCATAGATGTTAAGTCCCATAGCGCTCAGAGCCATTTGAACCATTTTGGTAGTGATTATGGGATGAGTAAGTAAGGAAGGTATAGGGGGAGGGGGGAGTGGAAATCGCCATCTTTCCAAGGGGGCAGTGGCACACTAGATGGATCTGATCTACACAGCACTAGAGATCTCACATTTTTACTGACTGTATCGAAACGATGTGAAACACCTCCTTTAAGGCTAAGCTTGTACTTTTAGGCACTTTTGCGGTTTCCTTCGATTATTTTTAAAGTGGACCAAATATTATTGTGCATTCTGAAACTGTACCTGTTGGTTCCTCTGTATCTCTCTCTCACACCTTCCCTTTCTTTGTCTCCCTATTTTTTTTTTCTTTTTTGCCGTCTTGTTATCTGTGGCACTTTTTCCTCCGTGGATTGTCTAAGTTAAGATGCAGGTCAGGAAAGATTGCACACTGAAGTTAGTTCAAAAGCCATTACTCTTTGCTTCCGTATCAAATGGTTGCTGCGTCTCATGTCTCGACCCGGAGGAACTTTGCAAATTTTTGCAGCGGGTTTCTCAGCGTCTGGGATAATGAGTATCCAGTAAGACATCGGATCTTGAACCAGCCGAAGATCCCTAAAAATGCCGGGTAATAACTGATGCAAAATTCCCGATAAATATTCGCACAACGCGCTCTCGGGTCTCGTATCAACTCTTAAAAGTAGATAAATAATACGGAGACGGTTGTCGGTGGATGGCGATAACTAATTTGGAGCGCGGCCGTCTCTGCTAACAACCATAAATATTTATAGTTGGCGACGGGCGGAGGAATTATTTATGAAGGAGGTCGGCCCGTACATTACCATAATACGAGAAGAAGTAGCAATTTTCCAATTTGCATCGTAATGCGGCCCGTGGATTACGGCACGAAGGCCGGCGCGGCGCCCTGGGAACGGGCCGGTTCACACAGCGGCGCCACCGTCGCGCCACCCGGCACCGACGACCGCGACGTCGACGCCCCCACCCGTTCTGCGGCGTCTGCTAACGGCCCGCTCGTGGGAAGCGCAAGTGTTGCTTCCTGACGCGGGACCCAGTGTGGGTGAAACGACGCGTACCGCGTCTGATTATAGTCTAAAACTCGAGAGTCAGTTGGAGCTACTGCCCTGACATAAACTGACTATAGTAAACATCAGCACTGCTAGTGGCAGGTGAGAAGTAGATATTTCTTCGCAATTATGAATACAGTGCTGACTAAAGGTGTGAAGCACTCATGGGAAGAGGGAACGAAATTAAACATAACGTGTCGAGAATAGCTTCAACAGAAAGAAGAAAGCCTCATGGTGAACGGACCCTGGATTCCTGTGCTGCAGCAAACGACCTTTCCAGGTGGCAAGAGGAGAACCACACCGGAAATGACCACGGGAAAGTCCATGGACGTTGGCACTCCAGGTACATATAATTAGTGTCCTCGAGCTCGACTCCAGTTCACCATCAGCAATTAAGGGTGAAGCTTTGACAATGCCAGCCACTCGTGCTGACGAAACGTCATGAAAAAAAAAGCCGGCTGAAGAACCGGAGACAGAAGCCAACAGGCAGTCTCTCAATAAGTGGCCACGAAAGCCTTAACAGTATTGTAATATAGAGTCTAATGCACGAGGGTCACTCCAAAAGAAATGCACACTATTTTTGTAACAATACAGTTTTCATTCTGCATGTGTGAAAGTTTTACAGTCTGTAGATACATCCTTCCCGCTTGTTTACAAACTTAGTTCAACCTGTTCCCGTGAGTGGCGCCATTACAGCATGGCTTCAAGATGGCTGCTACACTTGAAGTTCGTCAGAAGCAACGTGCTGTCATAGAATTCCTGTGCTGTGAAAACGAGACAGTGGGCAACATCCACAAGAGGTTGTAAAAGGTGTGTGGAGATGCTGCTGTTGATCGCAGTTAGTCGGTGGGCAAGCAGGTTACGTGATGAAAGCGGGCACGGCAATATTGAGGATTGTCCTCGCAGCGGCAGGCCTCGTCCTGCACACACTCCAGACAATGTGCAGAGAGTTAACGAATTGGTGACTGCTGACAGACGCATTACAGTGAAAGAATTGTCACGTTACGTTGGGATAGGGTAAGGAAGTGTTTGTAGAATACTGAAAGTGTTGGCGTTAAAAACGTTTTGTGCCAGGTGGGTTCCCAGGATGTTGACAGTGGTTCACAAAGAAACAAGAAAAACGGTATGCAGCGAACTTTTGGAACAGTACGAGAATGGTGGAGATGAATTTCTTGGAAGAATTGTGACAGGTGATGAAACATGGCTCCATCATTTTTCACCAGGGACGAAGAGGCTGTCAATGGAGTGGCATCATGCAAATTCCACCAAGAAAAAAAAATTCAAAACCACACCTTCTGCTGGAAAAGTTATGGCTATGGTGTTTTTCGATTCCGTAGGACTTTTGCTTGTGGACATCACGCTAAGTGGAACCACCATAAATTCTGCTGCATATGTGGCGACACTGAAGAAACTTCAAGCTCGACTGAGTCGTGTTCGACCGCATCGGCAAAAACAGGATGTTTTGCTGTTGCATGACAATGCATGGGCACATGTCAGTCAAAAATCCATGGGAGCGATCACAAAACTCGGATGGACAACACTGAAACACCTACCTTACAGTCCTGACCTGGCTCCATGTGACTATCATCTCTTTGGGAAAGTGAAAGACTCGCTTCGTGGAACAAGGTTTGAAGATGATGACTCCCTTGTGCACGCTGCCAAACAGTGGCTCCAACAGGTTGGTCCAGAATTTTACTGTGAAGTTATACAGGCGCTGGTTCCAAGATGGAGTAAGGCAGTTGAGTGGGATGGAAATTATGTGGAGAAATGAAAATATTGTTGCTAAAGGATGTATTTACACACTGTAAAAATTTCAGACATGTAGAATAAAAGATGGATTTAAAAAAAAATAGCGTGCATTTCTTTTGGAGTGACCCTCGTACAAAGAAATTGTCAGTGTGACCGCACTTATCAGTACGACTTTTCACCCTTTATGGCCTGGAAGCATGCACTGATACGGTTAGAAAGGGTACATTAAAGCCGTTTTTTTTTTTTTTTTTTTTTTTTTTTTTTTTTTTTTTTTTTTAATGAGGCAAACTGGCCCAGAGTTGCTGTTAACTGGTCCCTGATATGCTGCATCCAGGCACTGGAGCACTGGGACAGAGTTGATTCCCAGCTGGTTGCACACGTGTGACACCGAGGACTGATCTGAAGACATTGCTGGCCTCAGCAGAACCTCAAGATCACGCAGACAGTTCACAAAGACACGTGTCATGTGTGGAGAAACATTGTCCTGTTGGAAACGGTCGGCATAACACTGACGCGTGAGAGGTAACACATGACGTCGGAGGATGTCGGTGACGTGTCGTACCGTCGGCGTTCCCGCAGTCACTACCAGCCATGACCTCAAGTCATGACCTGTGGCTCCCCATATCCTGACTACTTGAGTAACACCTATACGCCTCTCCAGAACGATGGAAGTATGGGACTTCTTCTCAGAACGTGAACGTACTCTACGATGATTGCCATTCCAGTTAGTACAGTATCGCAGCTATTCACTGAACACACTGCGACGCCGTTAACCAGCGAGACATGCTTTCCGCTCGCGGCACCATTTCAGATGCAAGTGTTCATACACTGTGGCGTTACCGGCACGCCGTGGCACTCCCCTGGTGCGGCTGCTGGTAGTCTCCATCCTGTGGTGCGGGAAGACAAAGAATGTAGCAGGCAGTCCATTACACGTTCTTCCACGACAGACACAAATGGGGAGAGGTTACGATGTACTTAGCGCACAAAGCGGCGGTCCCTCTCTTGTAGTGGTCATAGGTGGCTGACTGGAACCTTGGTGAAGGGCATGGCTGCCATCACGATCCCATGCAACATTGAGCCACTCTCACAAGCAAATGCCTCACAAATCTTAATATTCCACGATTCGACCAGCCTGCCAAATGATGCGCGAGAATCAGTTCCTTTTCAAACCGTCAGGTGCTGATAAGGCTGTCTTACACGACTGCCGGCCGAAGTGGCCGTGCGGTTAAAGGCGCTGCAGTCTGGAACCGCAAGACCGCTACGGTCGCGGGTTCGAATCCTGCCTCGGGCATGGATATTTGTGATGTCCTTAGGTTAGTTAGGTTTAACTAGTTCTAAGTTCTAGGGGACTAATGACCTCAGCAGTTGAGTCCCATAGTGCTCAGAGCCATTTGAACCATTTGAACCATTTGAACCATCTTACACGACTATGTAGCATCTCCGTGTCCTTCATAGAGATCAGTCAACAACTGACCTTATGCACGTCCCTTATACACCGAAGCCGCAAAGAAACTGGTACAGGCACGCTTATTCACATACAGAGATACGTAAACAAACAGAATACGGCGCTGCGGTTGGCAACTCCTATATACTCGTAAGACAACAAGTGTCTAAAGCAGTTGTTAGATCGGTTACTGCTGCTACAATGGCAGATTATCAGTATTTAAGTGAGTTTGAAGGTGGTGTTACAGTCGGCGCACCAGTCTGCCTCATCAACCCAAATCCCCATTCACGCGTCAGCCCACATGGTATCTTCGTGTTCTCCTCAAAGTCGAATAACACTGCAGAAGTTCTTTAACTGTATTGGAATAGCATCTCAGCATCGAACGAAACGGGGAATCCTGCCTAAAACCCACGCATAGGTCCTTAATCAAATGAAACTGCATGGTTCCAAAGACCGTTTCAAATCTCAAAACATCTGAGTTGAATACAGGGTAGAGAAGAATTGTGTCACGAAATTTTAAGCCTGCACGGCTCATGTCATTAGGATCCAAAATTACTAATGTCGTGTAGGTCGACAACGCACCATTTTCAAACAACGAAAACTTGGTGCCACGTGCTCCAGTTGGTCGTGTGATTGCTCTGTCGCCTTTCGTCGGTTGACGGGCAGAGCTATTGCTGTCACACATACAAACGTCCCTCGCCCCTAGTGCACCTTCCATCAGGACGGCGTCACGTACGTCCAAGGACAGCAGGAACGATTTCCGCTCAACATTTGTGCAGGCATTGTGGGTGGCCATCCGATTGGGCCGGTCCGTCTACCTCTTCGACTTACGAGGGAAAACTACCTTCACTTTTTGCAAGAAACTCTACCTGGCCTGCTGGAAGATGTCCCCCTGGACATACGGCTACGCATGTGGTTGCAGCATGATGGGGCGCCCGCAAGTAACAGTCGTGTTCTGCGCGGATATTTAAATGAACTCTTCGACGGCCTGGTAATTGGCAGAGGTGCTCGTAGGAGATGGCCCTCACGATAATCAGACCTCACGCCACCGGACTTTTCCTGTTGGGTTTCTTCAAGGTTCTAGTTCACCCACCTCGACACGAAACACCTTGAAACGAAGAGGATTTAACGGATCGAACCGAACATGCCGCCATTCACTTCAGGGCAGTGCCAGGAATCTTTGAAAGAGTTCGGAAAAATACCTTTCGACGTTACCAAGCTTGTGTCGCATCAGAGGGTCCCCAGTTCGAGCACCTGCTCTAAGTAAACAATGTCCTAGCTACAAGAAAGGCCCTTTTCAGGGCCGACACAATTTCTAAAAACTTCCTCTATGCGAACTAACGGGTTTGTTCCCGGATGTCTTATCATGGATGTGTCGGGATCCCGGCGGATTCGCCCACAGGTCCCCAGAGTGGAAGGCTGGCGCGCTACCACTGAGCGTGCGGGCCGCGATGGATACATCGCGATCTCCGGCAGGCAAAGCATTCGCGGTCATGTGTTGTCCAGAGCATTCGGCAACGGGGCAATCCCGCAGCCAGTCGGAGCGCGTGGCGCCAAGTTTCCGTAGTTGGAGCACTGTGCGTTGTCGACCTACACAACATTAGTAGTTTTGGTTCCTACTGGCATCACATATCCAGGGTTAAAATTTTATGACACAATTTTCCTCCACCCTGTATATGCAGTTTGAAGTGACAAATGCAAGTTTGTAACAAGGCAAGCATTCGATCCTGGGCTCGCTAGGGTGGTCTGCGCAGTTATGTAAAGCGACTGTGCCAGGCCGGTGTGGTGATTAACTCTTTGGAGCACGGTGGTATACATAGTATACCACCTTTTGAAAATTTTCTTGGCTCTTTGCACAGTGGTTTAACTGCACGACCACCACTCTAATATGCTCACCTAGTTCTCTACTTATCAGACAGATGGCACTCACTGCCTATAAGGAATCAGTTCCCGCCAAGAATTGCATAGATTACAACTGTGAAAGCTGCGTGCTGAGTTGTGCATGGTTTTTGCGTGTGAATAGTGGTTTATAACGAATTTCTTGTTGCGCCTGTGTTTTTTCCATATCTTGGACGTCACAGCTACGGTATGAACCCATGTATACATTCATATGCACAATCTTCCGTTATTTATATACAATTTATTTTGGTGGTATATTATTTGTACCACCGTGCATGTAGCAGTATTCTATTGCATTTCGTTTCCTAGTATAAAATTCGAAATCCTCCGCTACAAAGTTTAGTTTTTAATTGTGTTGTGACTTATTTTAGCTCTTTCTCCATTTTGTTTTGCTTACGTATTCTTTACTTGGATTCAGGCTGTTGTTTGAAAATGAAAATGTCAAGAAGAGGCTTACGAGATGAAGAAATCGAACGATTATTGTGTGAAATTCCATCAGACGAGGATTCCACTGTTGACACCACAGATGACGAATCTGATTATGAAGCAAGCATTGTTGCGGAGGCTATTGTGTCGTCTGAAGGCGAAGTTTCAGAGAGCGAGGAAGAAAGTGAGTCCACTCCGCCAAAACGCGCTGCTGACACAGCGCCAACTTGGGGACAACAATTCAATGCTACCTCAGGAATGCAGTTCGACAGTGAATCAGGACCAAGTGCTTTTATTAGGGACATTGATGATCCAGAACCTATCGATATATTCGAAAAAATATTTCCAAAAGAGCTAGTTGAGCTAATCGTTTTCCAAACAAATTTATATGCGACGCAATCTGGCAAGTCTTTCACTCCAACAACTGACAATGAAATACGAACTTTCCTGGGAATCAACATTTTGATGGGTATAAAGCGTATGCCAGCATACAGAGACTACTGGTCTAGTGCCCCAGAACTTCATGATCGTTATATTGCATCTCTGATGGCAGTAAATCGGTTTGGATGGTTACTGAGGAACATTCATCTGAATGATAACACATTGCATCCAGAAAAAGGACACCCAGGTTATGACAAACTGTACAAGCTGCGACCAGTGATCAAGATACTATCTGAATCTTTTTCCAAGTGTTACCAACCCAGCAAACACCTAGCAATTGATGAGTCAATGATCAAATTCAAAGGCCGCAACAGTATGAAACAATACATGAGAGATAAACCCATAAAGCGTGGTTACAAAGTGTGGATGCTGTGTGACAAGACCTCTTACAACTTGAAATTTGATATTTACACCGGAAAAGTAGGTGACACAGTGCAAACAGGCCTTGGGGAGCATGTAGTGCTGAGTTTGTCCTCTGAACTCGTAAATAAAGGCCATTATCTTTATTTCGACAACTATTTCAATAGCTATAACTTGTTGGCTGGTTTACAGCAGAGAAACATATATGCCTGTGGGACAGTTCAACCAACAAGGAAACATTTACCCAAATTAAAAACAGACAAAGAATTAAGCAGAGGTGAATTTGACTGGAGGGTCAGCAACTGTGGCATCCTCTACTTGAAGTGGAAAGATAAGAGAGCTGTTCATCTCCTTTCAAATTTTCACAGTCCTGAAGTTACTACAGTGACTCGCCGTGAAAGAGATGGTTCACGCATAGAGCTACCTTGTCCTCAAGCAGTGATGGATTACAATGCACACATGAACAATGTCGACAAGTTCGACCAACTGAAAAAATCATATGAAATAAGCCGGAGAAGTAAAAAGTGGTGGCACCGAATATTCTTTCACCTGCTTGATGTCAGTATCGTCAACAGCTATATAATTTGGAAGGAACTAGGCGATAGAGAAAAAATGACTGCCAAAGTCTTCAGGATGAGTATCCTGCAAAGCTTAGTAACCCAGAAAACACCATTGAGGCCATCTAGACTTCATGAGAGTCAAGTCCACGTAAAGAAAAACAAGCCATATGTTTCCTCACGCCAGCGTCTCGACAATTCATCCCACCAGCCAGAGCGTACTACCGCCAGACGTTGTGCGAAATGCAGTACAAAAAAGAAGCAAGTGCGCACTTTCTGGATGTGCGCTGAATGCAAAGTGCCTTTGTGCCTTAGCAAAACAAAAAGGTGCTTTCAAGATTTTCACAAAAAGGAATAAGAAACATATTTTATTTGTAAGGTTTGTAATTTGATTTTGTATTGTAAATGACCAATTGCCAGAAATAAAATTATTTTACATTAATTATACTAATTATTACTGCTTAGAGTAGAATTTAAAGGTGAGTTACAAGCACAAACCAAGATATCTCAAAAACTTTAGGTACGGCCCTAAGTGGCATGGTGGTATATTATATATACCACCATCTAAAACCAAAATTAATACAATAAAAAATTTTAATTCATGTTTTCCTTTATTAGCAACCCCACCAGACATAGAAAATGCATGTTTTATTAAAAAATTAATTAAACATAAAATCTGTGCATCAAAGAGTTAAGGCGTCTGCCTTGTGAGCAGAAGACCCAGGTTCGATTCCCAGCTTTGCTACAAGTTCTCAATTGTTGCTTCAGCTAACCTACATACGTTATAGATGTTTGAGACTTGAAAAAGGTTCTGGAACCATATAGTTTCATCTGATAAAAATTACTGTCTGGTCATTCAGATTTAAGTTGATCTACTTAACATGTTCTCTTGCTCTCGATCCTTGCCATTGTGGTAACGCTGCGCACCAGATGGCAACAATATTTACAGAAGGAAGTTCTTGAGTAGTCGATGGTGTATTTTGCACTTGATATATGTACCCAAGTGAATTCAATGCAGTTCTTCAGTTCTCTGATTCTCTTAAAGTACCCGTACGTAAGACGTTACGAGAAACACTTATAAATATGTAGAAGCTGCGAGCGTTTGTACCGGCACGGCTGCGCAGTCTAAACGTCCGCTGCTGTCAGTTCCGACTATGCCATTCCTACTTGTACTGTCGCAACTGTTTCCTACACGTGCTGCGGTTTTTCTGCAAACTGCTACTTCTGACGATCATGTTCCTGTGCAGTAATACGACATCGGTGGTGTCCACTCAAGGCTACGACAGAAGACTTAGCTTTTTGTAGAGCACAGTTTCAACTATTGGATGCAGCAGACCTTACTGAAGTTGTTTCTGGTAATAAAACATCCCGCATTTTAGCCACTGTCTTGGGCTGGTGACGAGGTAAATCTCAACTGGCAGGTAGTCCATTTGGATACTGGAGATGGAAGAAGTTTTCTTCGTCAGAATGTGGACACTAAGGCACATAGGAACGATGGTATTCGTTTCCTGATAACGTGTCTGTACTTCAGTGCCCTGTTTCAGATGTAAGCCTATCAAAAATGTTTCTTGGAGGGAGAGAGAGAGAGAGGGAGAGAGAGAGAGTGGGTCGGAGTGTGAATGGGACGTGGGGGATGGAGGAAGCATATCTGAAATCTCTTAGCAGCGTCTCGTTCAGAAGGCGTGGTTCGCACCTCGTTTTGAAAAATTTGTGCAAATTTGTGGTATGGACTGTGGGACCAAACTGCTGAGTCCATCGCTCCCTAGGCTTTCGCACTACTTAATCTAATTTGAACTAACTCACGCTAAGGACAACACACACACCCATGCCCGATGGAGGACTCGAACCTCTGAAAGGGGGAGCCGCGCGAACCGTGACAAGACGCCTCAAACCGTACGGCTACCCCGCGCAGCACTTCATTTTGAGACGTCAAGTGCTGCTCCCCATTTGCTGCTAATCGAGAGGAAAGAATGGTTTCCAGAAATTTTGCGAAGAGCTTCGAGGGGCTGTAGAGGGTGTCTCGAGGAACAAATCGAGGATAGGAACCCGTGTCTGGAAACGCCATTCAGCGACGTTGCAGAGCGTCGAAGTCTCGGCGTCTGCGCCTACACCTCTTCGGCAGCAAACGAGACTTTGTACCATGACGGGCAGTGGGCGGAATGTTTCACAGTGTTGTTTCTTTCAGTGATCGCGACTCACTGCCATGATCGCCAGTGGACAAGATGGAGCCAGCTGCCGTGTAGACACGCCTTGTCTCCTATAAACGCGACGCTCTGTTGCCTCGGTGGATGAAGCTCTCGGACACGGGCTTCCACTCGCAATTAATTTTTCGCCTGGAACGCATTTATAATCACCTATGTTATTCGATATACAGGAGGAAAATAAACTGTAGGTGGAAACCCGTGTCCGAGACCGTCATCCACAAAGGGAACAGAACACCGCGTTCATAGGAGACAAGGCTTGTCTACTCAGCAGATACCTCAGTGGCAATCAGTCGCGATCACTGAATAACAGACAACACTGCCAGACGGTCCACCTACGGTCCGTAGCGAATTGAGTCCTCTTTTGTTGCCGAAACGGTGGCCTAGTGGCAGACGCCGGCGCCCATAACTTCAGCGTTCTGTAGCGTCGGTGGATGATTTTTCCGGTCACGGGTTCCTGTTTAAAAAAATGGCTCTCAGCACTATGGTACTTAACATCTGTGGTCATCAGTCCCCTAGAACTTAGAACTACTTAAACCTAACTAACGTAAGGACATCACACACATCCATGCCCGAGGCAGGATTCGAACCTGCGACCGTAGCTGACATGCGGTTCCAGACTGAAGCGCCTAGAACCGCACGGCCACACCGGCCGGTCACCGGTTCCTGTCCTCGATTGTTTTCTCAAGATACCCTCCACACGCTCTACAACCACTCGAAATTTGTCGCACCGTTTCTGGTACACCATGTGTATCATCAACAATTTAAAACGTGGCGCACGTACCGTAAAGGAACTTTGTCAACTTGAACCACATATGTCTTGCTTGCTGAGAGAGTTCCGTTATTATTCATGCTTACCTGACCTCGTAACAATATTTTGCACAAAATTATGAAATATGAAAAGAAGCCGTATCCCATTAATAGCTGTTGCATTGGAAGCACAGTAAACGCTCGGAAGCACACTTCTAAATTCTTAAGACATTTTTATTGTACTAGGGATTTTCGGAAAGTAAGGTCTAGTCGGTCGGGAAATCGAAACCACTGTGAAAATCAAAAACGCTTTATCTGCAACAGTTAACTACACCCTCCGACTACTTTTCTACATAGTCGCACTTCCGACTTAGATATTTGTCTTAGCTTTTTATCAGCTTACCATCACCGTTGCCATAGAAGGCCTGTGTCTCCCGCCAATTCTCTACGCTGGTCTTCAGTTCGTTGTCTGTGCCAAAATGTCTCTAGTCAGGGGTTCACGTGAGCAGAGATGTAACTCAGAAGGAACCAATTACAGACTGTATTGTGGGTGATCAAACACTTCGAATCGAAATCGCTGCGGGTGCGTCTTCATCGTCCTTGCAGAGCGCGGCCGAGAATCGTCTTGAAGAAGGAAGCGCATGACAGTTACGTTATGTGGGTTGTATGACATCAGGCGAAATCTCTCACCAGGCCCTCATACTTGGCGGGAGACGCTATTTTCTAGACGTCTTTACGCACTCACTGTCCGCTCAGAACAGAAAAGAGTGACGTGATGCGATCGACAGGCACACTGGAGAAACTGCCCAACACATGTGTGCAAAGTTTCATCGGATTGTCACTGTGGTTTCCATTTCACAACTGATCGGAACTCACTTTCCGAACAACCGTCGTTTAGCTATTGCAGATTCTACAGCAAAGTGTTTCATGGACGATGGACCCACATGGCCCCAACAAGAGGAGAATATCGAAGAAACTATTTGGGAATTACGTGTATAAGACCATACAAGGGATTTTACACAAATTATTGTTTTACCAAACAACGTGACTTGTGCTAAGCCTAAACGTTACATAACAAAATGGATGGAAAACACTCACTCTCTCTTTTACACAAGGGACCAGACGGTTACCAACTTTACCTACCTGAAATTCCGGGCCGTCGAAATGAATAAATTTTGCGAAGTGACAGCAACCACTGGAAACAGATAATCGTAAAGATTACTTAAATGTTCAGTGCGAAACTTGCCATCCCAGAATCCTCGACAGCTCTGCACACCATGTGATATCGTCAGAACAAAACAGACCGCTCTATGCGTCACGAGTTCAGTGGGCAGATGCGGGAAGTATGCACCAAAAATAACCTTATCAGTGGAGCATATAAAATCCTTAAACGAGTCTGCGATCGTGTTTGGCACTTATAAATGTCCGTCTATATCCCACGTGTTATAAATTCACAATCATCGGTTTCGAATTACTGCCGTCATCTGATCATCAAAATTTTCTGACAAACCTTGCCACATCACGTCTCTGACGATTAAATAATGTTGTAAGCCAGTGTTTAGTATACTGAACACCAAAGGTAGAAAGTACCGAATGAAGTGAGATATGAGAGGACATCGAATAAACTCGTTTCACCTTGGGAGAATGAAAGGAAATATCGCAAATTTTCCTCTTCTTGTCAACAATGCAGTACTTGCTTTTCATTGAATGCAATAATGTAAACTATTTAATCTGTTTTATTATATTTAGTAAAGCCTACATCAGTATACTATACATTATGAAATGAAATAATCGTATGGTATTATTTTTCGGGAGAGGCCATCTGTAGCTGTACGGCAGCTTCGAGCAAGGCTATTGTAATTTTCTTTTTTTTCTTTTTTTTTTTTTTTTTGTCGCCAGTTGGGCGACTTGCTCGTCTATTATGAAGAAATGATGACGAGGACAGCACACTGTATAAAATGATGGCTAATTGACTCTTTCGGAAAACGCATAGTGGTGCAGTAAGAATTAAAGGGTACTGGGCAACACATACTGCGCCGTGATGCAAAGAGATCACGTCCCGGATGCGCGACACGATAGAGAAAGTGCGTCGGAGACGGGTGATATCACTGCCTGTTCGCAGCTCGCTCTACAAAGAAAGCATCGCCTGTCTTGACTTCTCACTGCTGACAGTGGGGAGCAGGTAAACAGCAGAATAGCTGGACGCCAGGCTCTTGGCGTCGCATCGGTTTTGAGCGCTAAGTTTGTCAGTTCAGGCCGGCCGGGGTGGCCGAGCGGTGTTAGGCGCTACAGTCCGGAACCGCGCGACCGCTACGGTCGCAGGTTCGAATCCTGCCTCGGGCATGGGTGTGTGTGATGTCCTTAGGTTAGTTAGGTTTAAGTAGTTCTAAGTTCTAGGGGACTGATGACCTCAGAAGTTAAGTCCCATAGTGCTGAGAGGCATTTGAACCATTTGTCAGTTCAGTCTCAGCAAATAAGTTTGAAAGCTCATTTTTTGAAGTTAAGCATGGAAGTTTACTTTAGAAAGCAGGGATAAGACAATAAGGTCACTCTGACATCCATATGGTGTCAAAGTGAGTTTCTCATTCACATGTTATCTTTGGATTCTGATTGTAATGAAGTGTCGTAGGTCACATTGGCAATGACTATAAATTATTCTGGTATCCAGAAAAATAACGAAACCATTCAGCAAATTTAGAGAATTCACATTTCTCATTACAGTCACGTCGGGTGTAATGAACGAACCTACGACCGTACAGGATTTTCAGCGAGAAGGGCGCAGCTACTGCAAGGTGCAAGGTGAGCGGACAGAACTTTGCCGACGTACGCCTGAAATATACTCCCACGTTAACTGTTAGACTCTAACGAACAGTCTACGTCACTACGTTTCCGAAAATAACTTCGATTACTGATGTTGCACACAGATGAATATCTCTGAAGTACAAGGGAGCTAACGTGAACTAAGATAGTGAAGTGGTTACGACGTATGCTACTAACAGTCTGTCCACACAGATGGAGTTTGTCTTCGAAAGCGAAAAAAAGAAATGGTTACGGGGCAGGCTAAACTATGATGTCGCTTCTCGTGGCTGGCGAGGTGGCTAAGGCTGGTTGGTTAATGGGTAATTCACTCTGTTCAGAAATCATATGTTCTTTTTCCACCTCATTGTTACAGTTGAGCTTCTAACAGTTTTGGTGATGATACAAGATTGATGTAATCTACTTCTGATGCTGTCAACTGGCCACTTTCCTTTGTAGGGAAGAACAGGTCTTACCCGCACCAAAATCAGGTACAGTGTAAAACACCCAGCTTGATTTTTTAATCACTTTGTAGACGACTCGGTTGTGTATTATGGCAAATTTTCTCCGCTATTTTGTACAACTTCTCTCCTAGACCACCTTCTGTTCGAATTTCATTTAGTCGGTTTCGTTCTTTCCGTTTTCTGATAGACCTGTGGAGTGGTCATGATTGCCACACCTGGAGGTCGCGATATTTCTTCGTCTTAACCTGCACTAATTGCAATACATTTTGTCATGTTTGAGTAATTCATGATATATTTTATCTTCATCAGAGATCACATGACAGTCCATAGGCGCAAGAAGTGTGTGACTTAAACTCTCTATCACCTTCTGGTTCGTCTCACTGGTAGTAAAATATCTTAAAAGAAAACCACGGCTATATTAGTCCCCAATTTGTTCATATTCTTTCTCGTGGCTGAACGATGTAGAGGCACATGCCTAGCTTGTTCTGTCAGTAGGCACAAAGCAAAAATAAAACTTATATATTCTTTAAGGTATTCCGAAAACAATCAGATTACGACTGTACCACCTCAGTTATCTGCCTTCCACATAGAATCGTTAACACATCGCATACAATAGTTTCTCAATAATTATAACTTCGCTATTTTATCTTATTATTCTTCTGAACATTGAATCTGTATTTCATTAAGCACGGGTTCAATGTAATTGATTCCTATTGAGTTACATACTCCAAATATTCACAACATTTATACATGGGAAAGAATAAAAGAATCTTCACATCGACGGCGATTACATATGACCAAGCTTTTCTTTTATGATATTTGACAACGAGCGAGTCAAACCCAAAGGTGGCAGAGAGTTGAAATCGAGCGCCTATGTGCTATGTAATGTTACGTGATCGCTGAAAAAGATAAAATACGATGGTCACAAAAAAGATGGAAATTTTACTAAAGAATCTATTACGAAAATGGAATTCAACACTAATTTAGTTTTCAGACTTACCTTCCTCAAGTTCTATGCAGCTATGCTAGCACTTTATAAGCATCTTAGTTCAAATGGTTCAAATGGCTCTGAGCACTATGGGACTCAACATCTTAGGCCATAAGTCCCCTAGAACTTAGAACTACTTAAACCTAACTAACCTAGGGACATCACACACACCCACGCCCGAGGCAGGATTCGAACCTGCGACCGTAGCAGTCCTGCGGTTCCGGACTGCAGCGCCAGAACCGCACGGCCACCGCGGCCGGCAAGCATCTTAGTTCCACGTGTAAAGAATATTCTTGGGGGCATGTAAGTAAACAGTTACGTACTGCTACCTGGACTTCTCATCATCAGTGAACCTTGAGCCACGAAGAGCTTCTTTCAGTCGGTTAAAAATGCAGACGACTTTCATTTCCCGTTACAATACAGTGAGAAAGTCCCTCCGCTTAAGCTTCGTACTGTCGCGAAAACTCCCTGCACATATCCAATCGCCTTTCTTTCATTTCTGATATTAAATGTTTAGGACCCCACGACGCGCACACTTTCTTCAAGATCAGAACGTCATGAACATTACGGTGTATTGACCCGACGCTAATGTTCATGTTTGCTGCAATATCACTCATTCTAATACACCTGTTTTACCGTAACGACTCCTCAGCTCATCCAGTGTTGTTCTCCGTGAGCGCACAGACAGACCGTCCTGAGAGTTGTGAATCTCCAGCACTTGTTACACAGCATTTGCACGTATCTGTCCACACGCCCACTTGTGACAACTTCCACCATACTCCACTGCCACTCCACGGTGAATTTCTACTGTTTCAACCCTTCATTTAACAGAATGTAGTGAAACTCCGCTGTTTCTGGTTGGTGTAAACCCGCAAGGGTGCTGCCATTTTGTTTCCCTGATTCCCAGCTTCCTGTTCGCGATTCAGGAGTGTCAGGCCCATCCGATAATTGTTGTAGGACACCACCTACATGTAACAAAGATGCATAAACTTTGTCGAAGTTTTATATTTTCATACCACTTTCCCGGATATTTATTGAATTCACTTTGTATATCGTTAATTACCCACATACGATGCACTACGTGATATCTTTCGGTTTTGTTAACTGCCCTACCCATTACCAATGTTACAGTGGTGAATCTTTTATCACAATTACCGGCCGCGGTGGCCGAACTGTTCTAGGCACTTCAGTCCGAAACCGCGCGACTGCTATGGTCGCAGGTTCGAATCCTGCCTTGGGCGTGAATGTGTGCGATGTCCTTAGGTTAGTTAGTCTAAGTCCTACGAGACTGATGACCTCAGATGTTAAGTCCCATAGTGCTCAGAGCCATTTATCACTATTCAGTAAATGTCTGTTGATGTAATACAGTACTACACTTGATTGCAGTTTCAGAAAGAGGAGAACGATAGAAGAGCGACATTTCTGCAATGTATTTGTAAGAGCAGGCTTAAGTAGAAGGTTAGAACTTGTGGAATGAAGGATTCACAAGATAATACTGGTATTTCGAAGAACAGAAACTAGCGAACCAAGAACTACATACCTATATATGTAGTGAGTATCTCGGACATCACCAGGAAAAGGACTATTTTCTTCATAAACATCCTTATACTGGACCAGGTGGAGGTTCGAAAATGTTGAAGTTTCTTGTGAACAAGAGAAAATAGGTAGGCTGCATCCAAGAGATACAGCGCATCTGGATTAGATATTTATAGAAAACAAAATCTTACAATAGCTCAAGTTATAAATAAAACAAATTGAGGTGGATATGGCGATGAAATGTGGCTAATTATGGTTACCCAGAAAGTAAGTGTAGTTCTTATTATAGCAGTTCTAAGACGCATGATGTAGTCGAGCGAGCTATGTGTCAACAGGTCTTGCTTTAGCACTATTCAACCAAGCTGGTAACCAGGGTAAACCAATCCCAGAGATGAAATGTGGAGAGTCGATGAACAGCATCCGCATGGAGTACCACAGAGTTTCTGGAGAACGCTATTTCGAGCTACAATTTTGTCAGCTGTTCTTAGCAGACACTGTTTGTATATGATCGTCCTGTCAAGCGTGGCACCAAGGTAATTCGGATTACTTGTAGAAATATTCTAACAAGAGCCGGCCGGCGTGGCCGAGCGGTACTAGGCGCTTCAGTCTGAAACCGCGTGACCGCTAGGGTTGCAGTTTCGAATCCTGCCTCGGGCATGGATGTGTGTGATGTCCTTAGGTTAGTTAGGTTTAAGTAGTTCTAAGTTCTAGGGGACTGATGACCTCAGATGGTTAGTCCGATAGTGCTCAGAGCCATTTGAACCGTTTTTCAAAATGGTTCAAACGGCTCTGAGCACTATGGGACTTAACATCTATGGCCATCAGTCCCCTAGGACTTAGAACGACTTAAACCTAACTAACCTAAGGACAACACACAACACCCAGCCATCACGAGGCAGAGAAAATCCCTGACCACGCCGGGAATCGAACCCGGGAACCTCGCACGACCACGAGATGCGGGCTGAACCGTTTTTATTCTAACAAGGAAAGTATGAACAAAATCTTACATTGGGCTCGTGCGAGTACGATGCGAAAAAGGCTGCCTTACCTGGCGTCGTATGACGTGCTACCTTTGTCAGTAACCGCACACTGGGCTACAGACACGGGATAATTATCCCCTTGTACCGCGCCGCAAGTATGACAAACGATGTCCTGTTTCTTCTGAAGGACGAAGGACGAGCGACGCCTTAACAGCCTCGGCCGCACAAAGAGGCCCGCCGCATAACGACAGCTTAGGCCCCCATCTCATGAGTCTGCGACCGGTTGCAGATCTGTTACGCAAGGCGTACAAGTGCCCACATTGGTGGACAGGTACTGGTATACCTCGAGCAGTTACCGTGTCAGACAACAGCGGACAGCTTCTGCAAAAAGTCTGCTGTGTGCAATCCGGTTTCCGTAAGCACTTTAAAGCACTCGTTCGTCTTGCAGATAACCTCACAGGACAAAATATCTGTGACCTCCTTTAGAGACGGAGCGAACATGAAATTTACTCGTAGTTTCGAATATGAACCACCATCAGCTGTTTATTGGAATGGCGACAGAAAAAATTTGTACCAGAGAGGAACTCGAATCCGGATTTCTCACTTCAAGCGAGCGGCCACCTTAAGCGCTTCGGCTATCTGTGCACGAATTACAGCCACACCCAAACTCCCGTATGTCGCCGTTCCTGCGTCACATCCTACACTCGTACGCACGATATGTAATTCTTGTACAGGGGAGGACGTTTTAATTGAAACTCGCTGCCCGAGCTCGACAGATATGTATGATACTGCAGTGCATGTGTTATTAAGAAGTAAGATGCAATGTTTCTTCGCACATGCATGCATTTCTGTATCGACGGATAAAAGCGACATCGCCGTGCCTGAGTTGATAAGAAATACAATACCACTTAGCGACCTGCAGTTAAAATGTTCTGCCCTGTGCGAGAATTGCGTAAGATGTGTACGAGTGCAGGTTTTGACGCAGGAGCGACGATATGTGGAAGTCTGGATCTGGCGTGAGTCGTACACGGATAGCCAGAGTGGTTAAGACGAGTGCTCGCGTAAAACGTGAAATCGCGATATCGAGTTCCTGTCTGGCACAAATTTTCGTTGTCATCTTTCCGGTATACAGCCGATGGTGGTCTATATTCGCAACTGCGAATATACACTCCTGGAAATTGAAATAAGAACACCGTGAATTCATTGTCCCAGGAAGAGGAAACTTTATTGACACATTCCTGGGGTCAGATACATCACATGATCACACTGACAGAACCACAGGCACATAGACACAGGCAACAGAGCATGCTCAATGTCGGCAATAGTACAGTGTATATCCACCTTTCGCAGCAAGGCAGGCTGCTATTCTCCCATGGAGACGATCGTAGAGATGCTGGATGTAGTCCTGTGGAACGGCTTGCCATGCCATTTCCACCTGGCGCCTCAGTTGGACCAGCGTTCGTGCTGGACGTGCAGACCGCGTGAGACGACGCTTCATCCAGTCCCAAACATGCTCAATGGGGGACAGATCCGGAGATCTTGCTGGCCGGGGTAGTTGACTTACACCTTCTAGAGCACGTTGGGTGGCACGGGATACATGCGGACGTGCATTGTCCTTTTGGAACAGCAAGTTCCCTTGCCGGTCTAGGAATGGTAGAACGATGGGTTCGATGACGGTTTGGATGTACCGTGCACTATTCAGTGTCCCCTAGACGATCACCAGTGGTGTACGGCCAGTGTAGGAAATCGCTCCCCACTCCATGATGCCGCGTGTTGGCCCTGTGTGCCTCGGTCGTATGCAGTCCTGATTGTGGCGCTCACCTGCACGGCGCCAAACACGCATACGACCATCATTGGCACCAAGGCAGAAGCGACTCTCATCGCTGAAGACGACACGTCTCCATTCGTCCCTCTATTCACGCCTGTCGCGACACCACTGGAGGCGGGCTGCACGATGTTGGGGCGTGAGCGGAAGACGGCCTAACGGTGTGCGGGACCGTAGCCCAGATTCATGGAGACGGTTGCGAATGGTCCTCGCCGATACCCCAGGAGCAACAGTGTCCCTAATTTGCTGGGAAGTGGCGGTGCGGTCCCCTACGGCACTGCGTAGGATCCTACGGTCTTGGCGTGCATCCGTGCGTCGCTGCGGTCCGGTCCCAGGTCGACGGGCACGTGCACCTTTCGCCGACCACTGGCGACAACATCGATGTACTGTGGAGACCTCACGCCCCACGTGTTGAGCAATTCGGCGGTACGTCCACCCGGCCTCCCGCATGCCCACTATACGCCCTCGCTCAAAGTCCGTCAACTGCACATACGGTTCACGTCCACGCTGTCGCGGCATGCTACCAGTGTTAAAGACTGCGATGGAGCTCCGTATGCCACGGCAAACTGGCTGACACTGACGGCGGCGGTGCACAAATGCTGCGCAGCTAGCGCCATTCGACGGCCAACACCGCGGTTCCTGGTGTGTCCGCTGTGCCGTGCGTGTGATCATTGCTTGTACAGCCCTCTCGCAGTGTCCGGAGCAAGTATGGTGGGTCTGACACACCGGTGTCAATGTGTTCTTTTTTCCATTTCCAGGAGTGTATTTCACGATGAGTATAGTCGCCACAGTGCCTGTTCTTTTAGACGTGCATGCATGTTAGTAGCAATAGTGCATCGTTCTTCTTAACAACACAGATACTACAATATCGCGTCCAGACCTAGTTTTCGTAAGATTTCCTCAAATCGGACCAGGAAAATGCCGCGATGTTCCCGTCGAAGGGGCACGGCCTACTTATGAGGTGTGATTGTAAAGTTTTAAGAATGGATCCGTTACTGCTTACTGGTTTGGCGAGCAGGTACACGGAGGGTGGGGAGTGAGTCATTGCCTTGTACTTGAACACCCTCTGACAGGAAACTGCGTTTCCTTTATTCAGTTCGTTGTGGCAACTGGTTCAGTGCGGGTCTGTTAGGGCTTGCTGCCGGATTCTGTCTGCGTGGAAATGTACGTAAAAACGAAGCAGCCAGTTTGTGTGAAATTTTGTTTTAAAACCGGGGAATCAGCTTCTGAGACTTACGAACTGTTAAAAACAGCTTTTGGAGATATGCAGTCAAACGTTTTTGTGTGGTTCAACAGATTTAAAAATGACCACGAATCATTTGCAGATGAACCATGGTCCGTCCGTCCTTCCACCTCAGAAACGCATGAAAAAGTTGTGAAAGTTCGCGACTTATTGCGCTCTGATCGTAGACTTACAATTAGGAAGATAGCTGATGAACTTAATTTAAGTTTCTATGCAGTTCAGTCAATTTGAACTGAAGATCTGAACAAGCGTCGATTGTCCGCAAAATTCATTCCAAAAGTATTGTCAAGTGACCAGAGACAATACCGACGTGAAGTGTGCCAAGAACTGATTAATCGGAATAAAAATGACTCAGATTTGTTAAATAGGTTACTCACAGGTGACTAATCGTGGGTATATGGATATGATCCTGAAACCAAAGTACAGTCTTCGCAGTGAAATAATACAGGTTCACCACGACCGAAAAAAGCATGGCAAAGTCGGTCGAAGGTGAAGACAATGTTGGTGATTTTTTCGATTGTAACTCTACTGTGCATCATGAATTTACCCCTAGAGGACAGACCATTAACCAGGACTACTACAAATGTGTCCTTGAGCGTTTGTGCGAAAAGGTGAGGAAGAAAAGGCCTGCATTGTGGAAAGACAGGAGTTGGGTGCTACACCATGACAATGCTCCGGCTCATTGTGCCTTCTCCCTCGTTGAATTTTGGACCAAATTCAAAGTTCCTGCAAATTGCACAAGCGCCATATTCCCTTGATTTGGCCCCTGCGGGCTTCTACCTATTTCCTAAGCTGAAATTTTCACTGAAAGGGAAGCGATTTGACTAGATTGAAGACATCCAGGCAAACACGGAGAGTATCCTTCACATACTTCAGGAAAAAAATTTCCAGGAATGTTTCCAAAAGTGGAAGCACCGTTGGAGTCGGTGTGTTCAGTTTAATGGAGACTACTTTGAAGGAGATGCATCACAGTAGCATGTAAGTACCACCATTGTACAATTACTAGCCTCATACTTTGCTTCTTTAACGAAACAGTCCGAACTTGTGTTCCATCTGTAATGACCTCGTTTATCGATGCGATCTTAAACCCTAATCTTTCCTTCCTTATTTTCTTGCTTGAAAGAATGCACTGGCCGCATTAGTGCGCTGTAGGCGATGTGGAACTGGTACCAGACGATCTTGTGAACCGCCATAGTGGTGTAAGTCATGGTAGAGACGTGGTGTGTGTACGTCAGTCCTTTTCGTAGAATCCGTACGAGAGATCGATCCACGTAGTGACGCGACACAATGTCAGAAAGCAGCTGCAGTTACATACGATATTGCAGTGCCTGTGTTATTGTGATGACGATGCACTGTGGCGAGCACAGCCGTTACCAAACGCATGAGATGAATTCGCAGTTGGGAATAATGACCACCGCTCGCGATGAGCGGGAAATCCGGGTTCGAGTCCCGGTCCGGCACAAATTTTCATTGTCATCATTCCAATCTACAGCTGATGGTAGTCATTACTCGCAATTGCGAATTCTCATCTAAGCTGCTATAGTGTTTGGAAGTGCCCATCAACACACCATGAATGAAACTGCTGGTTTCTTTTCTGTGTATTAGCGCGGGCTGTGCATCATGTCTGTAATGAATGATGTACCAGCCACAGTCATGTAAGAAAGCGTAAGAAGTATGGCCGCAAAACAATGCTAAGCGACAGGAGTGGAGGCGATCGTCATTTCTTGTCAAAAACTACCACCGGACGCTGTGGCCGAGCGGTTCCAGGCGCTTCAGTCCGGAACCGCGCTGCTGTTACCGTCGCAGGTTCGAATCCTGTCTCGGGCTTGGATGTGTGTGATGTGCATAGGTTAGTTAGGTTTAAGTAGTTCTAAGTCTAGGGGACTACTGACCTCAGATGTTACGTCCCATAGTGCTTAGAGATATTTGAACCATTTTCAAAGACCACCGCTTTCGAAACCGAAAGCAATGTCCGAATACGGTATTAGTGGTGTGCTGTTTGACATAGTCACGTCGATTAAATACCTCAGCGTAACGTTGCAAATCCGTATCGAGTGTAACGAGCATGTAAGGAAGGCAAATGATACACTTCGGTTTTCTGGAAGCATTTTAGGGAAACATAAGTCAGTTAGTGCGCCCCCCTCTTGAGTACTGCCAAAGGGTTTCGGATCAGAACCAGTTCGGATTAAAGGAAGACATCGAAGCAACTCAGAGAAATGCTGCTACATTTCTAGCCTGTCGGTTCGATCAACACGCGAGTGTTACGGATGTGCTTCGAGAACTCCAGTGGCAATCATTCGAGGCAAGACGACTTTCTTTTGGCGAAACGCGGTTTAGAAAATGTAGAAAACCGACACTTCTGGCTCACTGCAGAATGATTCTACTGCCGCCAACGCACATTTCCCTTAAGGCAAGAGAAATTAGAGCTCGTCCAGAGGCATACAGACAATCGATTTTCCGTCGTTCCATTTGCATGCCTATCGGGAAAGGAAATGACTATAGTGGCTGCCATGAAAATACGCAGTTTCAGGTCAATTCGCTGTCTTACAGGATTTCCAGTTAGCGATGATTTCAAATGTTACTAACAATTCTGAAAAAATTAAACAACTGTATTTTAAGTGTACAACATGATAAAGCATTTTCCAAAAGTAAATTCTTGCCAGTCGTACCGAATGTATACACACAACAAAAAAAGTTTTGCATCACTTCAGTTAGGAGAGTTCCGGAACCTGTACAGAAAACGGAAATAGAGATCAAGATAAACATCATTTCCGCTCTTTTTATTGCTCATGAAAACCATATATTGCATGTTGAACCACCATACAGAAAGACATTCAGAGGTGGTGGTCCAGATTGCTTTACACACTGGTACCTCTAATACCCAGTAGCACATCCTCTTCCATTTATCCATGCCTGTATTCATCATGGCATACTATCCACTAGTTCATCAAGGCATTGTTGGTTCAGATTGTCCCACTCCTCAAATGCGATTCGGGGTGGATCCCTCAGAGTGGTTGGTGGGTCAAGTCGTCCATAAACAGCCCTTTTCAATCTATCCTATGCAAGTTAGGTGGGGTTCATATCTGGAGAACATGCTGGCCACTCTAGTCGAATGACGTCGTTATCCTGAAGGAAGCCCTTTTCAATTTGTCCAAGGCATGTTCGATAGGGTGAAAGTAGACTAATGTTAATGAAGTAAACGAACCACGCAGTGGACACCAAGTGAAGAAGCTACTCCTTATGTTTCTGATCTAGACTGCCATAAAAATGCGAAGGAACTGTTAATCAGAACTCAGGAAGAAGTTGTAGTCTAATTCACAGTACCTCTGACGGTTCAGAAGGTGACTGGCACAGGCTCTAAGTCGCACCCTAGCAAAGGACACAAGTCTCACTGTTTAGGTAGAGCCCTGCAGTTCTTTACTAGCGAAGCGCCCATACAAGAGACTTGTACAAGAGTGCCTATCCTTCCTTACTCCCCGTATCCTGCTCAGCTCGGTTCCAAAAGCACATTTATCTTTTTTGACTTCCCCCACTTACACACAAGCCAATCACAAGCTGGAGCCCTGCATTCTAAGCTCGGAGAATGGTCTTTGCACTGCAAACCGATTTGACCAATCAGAGACTTTAAAGTTAATTGTCAGAAAACAGAAAATAATTCAGCTTCATGGCCTCTTTCCAACACATTTGCTCTGTCTTTAACTAACAGAATACAGGGTGGAAGCACAGACCTCCATAAACAGCTTGTTATCTCCCCTGTTGCGTCCATTTCAAAGTTAGCAAAGAATGGCGATAAACATGCAAACAGCTTCGTGCATTGACAAAAACATGTTTTGAAACAGAGTCTGGACGTCTGGACCCCAGTTTCCCTGTCCCACGGACATTTGCAAAATGTTTACATTTCTTTTGGCGGCTTGCTCGCTAACAAGGCCTACAATGCGCTGTCAGCGACTTTTTGGCGCTAGGCTGTATACCTGGACGTCTGCCCCTGTCTGGCGCCAAAGCTAATGTGTTTTGCACAATGTGACCACTGCACATGGCCGTTTGGAAATGTTTCTTCATGATGATGATGATGATGATATTTGGTTTGTGTGGCGCTCAACTGCGTGGTTATCAGCGCCCGTACAATTTTCCAACCTTTGCTCAGTCCAATTTCGCCACTTTCCTGGATGATGATGAAATGATGAGGACAACACAAACACCCAGTCATGTCGAGGCAGGTGAAAATCCCTGACCCCGCCGGGAATCGAACCCGGGACCCCGTGCTCGGGAAGCGAGAAGGCTACCGCGAGACCACGAGCGGCGGACGTCTCTTCATCATTCCGCAGAAATACGCATGCTGTCGGCCCACCAACGCCGTGCTTTTACTGCAGTCGTTTAAGTCGGCACCCTGTTCCTTTGAATGCAGGTAAAGCTTACTGTATTACTTTCCCTAGAGCATGTAAACAATGCCATAAACTGCTGCCCACCATTTCATTACAATGTATGAAGTCAAATCGCCATAGATCGCATTCCCTACACCGAATCAGAAGTGAGAGTGCCCTGCAATCTCTCAAGGGTTCATGTCTGGAGAACATGCTGGCCACTGTAGTCGAGTGATGTCGTTATGCTGACGAAAGTCATTCACAAGATGTGCACGATGGGGGCCTGAATTGTCGTTCATGAAGACGAATGCCTCGCCAATATGCTGCCGATATGGTTGCACTTCCTGTCGGAGGATGGCATTCACGTGTCGTACAGCCATTACGGCGCCTTCCATGATCACCAGAGGCGTACTTCGGCCCCACATAATGCCACCTCAAAACATCAGGGAACGTCCACTCGCTGGTCAAGGTTTCTAAGGCGTTCAGCCTGACCACGTTGCCTCCAAACACGTCTCTGACGATTGTTTGATTGACGCCATATGTGACACTCATCGGTGAAGAGAACGTGATGCGAATCCTCAGCGGTCCATTCGGCATGTTGTTGGGCCCATCTGTACTGCACGGCATGGTGTCGTTGTTGCAAAGATGGACCACGCCATGGACGTCAGGAGTGAAGTTACGCATCATGCAGCCTATTGCGCACAGTTTGAGTCGTAGCATAACCTCCTGTGGCTGCACGAAAACATTATTCGAAATGGTGGTATTGTGAGTGAGGCATGTCATCGACAGATTATGTCTCTCTGTATCTCCTCCATGTCCGAACAACATTGCTTTGGTTCACTCCGAGACGCCTGGACACTTCCCTTGCTGAGAGCCCTTCCTGGCACAAAGTAACAATGCGGACGCTATCGAATCGCTTTATTGACCGTCTAGGCATGGTTGAACTACAGACAACACGAGCCGTGTACTTCCTTCCTGGTGGAATTAGTGGGACTGATCCCCTGTCGGATCCCTTGCGTCTAATAGGCGCTGCTCATGTGTGGTTGTTTACATCTTTGGGCGAGCTTAGTGACAGCTCTAAACACAGTCAATGGAGCTGTGTCTGTGATACAATATCTACAGTCAACGTCTGTCTTCAGGCGTTCTGGGAACCAGGATGATGCAAAACTTTTTTTGGTGTGCGTATAAGAAATCTACTGCAAGAAATTTTCAAATAAATATTTTTTCCTTCAAGCGAGTTGGAAAAAACAGGAGCACTAACGTAATGAAAAAAAAAATGAATATTCTTAAAGTTTATAGAAAGATGTCATATATATTTCATCGTGAAAATATAAAAGTGTTCCGAAAAAAGTAACGAAAAATGACATCGCTGCTGAATTTGCATTCCGTTAGACCTGGTAGAAACTTCCGACGAGAAGGCTGTTAAGAAAATAATAGAATTAACTTTGGAAACGTCTAAGACATCATTACTCTATCGTGTCAACCGTAAACGCTGATTTATTTACGAGAAATTCGTTGTGCGGCGGCTTTCAAGTACTTGTACTTTGCGGCCGGGATTTTTGTTTCAACGTCTAGCCTTCACAGGAACCGCGAATATTCCATAACTAACGAAAATTTTCTGTTTGTAGTTGTTATATACCCTTCATCACCACACCCATCCCCAGAACGATGATGTAAGCTTTACAAAAGTAACTATAGATAGTGGGACAAAGTCCGACGTAGCGTTGAAGTCGAGAAAAGTATACTTGTGTTCGTATTGTGTTGTGAACTCCAAGTTTTATCTAAACATATGACAGGCACATTCTCCTCAGCACGCAATAAGAGCAGTACATACAAAAACTGCGCTACTGCTGTTACAAAATCTCTGCATTCCATTAAAAATGCAATTGAAAATGGGGTGATCGACGAAGACGAAGAACTGAGATCTCTGAGTCAGAATAATTAACTTTTCCACGGGGATAGCTCAGTATTTTTCTAGTCGTAGGATACTTTCCTTTGTCGAAATAACGAAGCACAGTTCTACGCACTAACGTTTCGTTGAAATTGTCTAAGTCCGTACCTTTCCGTTCACGTTTACATTCCTTTCCTGAAGAATTGGAACACTTTCACCCATCTGGAGATTCTGCCGAAGCTACAGCACTTTTAATACGGCTACAGTCGATTCCGAAATACCACAAGTTTTGCTATCAGTATATGAATTTGCGCCAAATGTATCGATTTCCTGTCAGGCAGGTCACAGTTCGTAGTAATTGACGGAAATTTATCGAGTAAAACAGAAGTGATTTCTGGCGTTTCCCAAAGTAGTGTTAGAGACCCTTTGCTGCTCCTTATCTATATATTTGGGAGAAAATCTCAGCAGCCGTCCTAGATTGTTTGCAGATGACGCTGTCGTTTATAGACTAATAAAGTCATCAGAATATCAAAAGAAACTGCAAAACAATTTAGAAAAGATATCTGAATGGTGCAAAAAGTGGCAGTTGACCCTAAATAACGAAAAGTGTGAGGTCATCCACATGAGTGCTAGGAGGAATCCGTTAAACTTCGGTTACACGATAAATCAAATATAAAGGCCGTAAATTCAATTAAATATCTAGCAATTGCAATTACGAACAACTTAAATTGGAAGGAACACATATAAAATGTTGTGGGAAAGGCTAACCAAAGACTTCCTGTTATTGGCAGGAAGCTTAGAATATGTAACAGATGTACTAAGAAGACTGCCTACACTACGCTTGTTCGTCATCTTTTTAGAATTCTGCTGCGCGGTGTGGGATCCTTATCAGATAGAACTCACGGAGTACAATGAAAAAATCCAAAGGAGGGCAGTACGTTTTGTACTACTATCGCGAAAGATGGGAGAGAGTGTCACTAAAATGATGCAGGATTTGGGCTGGACATCATTAAAAGAAAGGTGTTTCTCGTTGCGATGGAATCTTCTCACGAAATTCCAATCACCAACTTTCTCCTCCGAACGCGAAAATATTTTGTTGACACAGACCTACATAGGGAGAAACGATCACCACGATAAAATAAGGGAAATCAGAGCTCGTACGGAAAGATACATGAGTCCGTTCTTTCCTTCCGTTATACGAGATTGGAATAAAAGAGAATTGTGAAGGTGGTTCGATGAACCCTCTGCCAAGCACTTAAATGTGATTCGCAGAGTATCTATGTAGATGTAGATGTAGATGTAGTGACAGCCACTATTCTAGTAGTACTAGGTACCCTCCACCAAGTACCACTTGGCGGCCAGCAGACTACGCATGTAGGTACAAAAATGTAAACTGCTGCTACCTGTGCATTATACAAAGGTTTTTCTACAAAAATAAATCATTTAACTGAAACATGGATTGTACCAACTGCTTGTCACAGAACACTAACTTTTTGTGACAAAGATAAATTCATTCCTAGAGTTTCAAAATTAATGTACCGATTTTAGGGCTTTGTAGCATTTATCACATTCAACTTACAGTTGTAAATAATACATGAAATGAAAGACGAACTAAAATGGTTTTCCTCACAAGTGTTCATGTTTAGCAGATATCGAGTTAATATGCGAGTCCTTCTCAAACCTTGATCAGTGTGTCCGGAATAATTGTTGTAAAAATGGCTCTGAGCACTATGGGACTTAACTTCTGAGGTCATCAGTCCCCTAGAACTTAGAACTACTTAAACCTAACTAACCTAAGGACATCACACACATCCAAGCCCGAGGCAGGATTCGAACCTGCGACCGTAGCAGTCGCGCGGTTCCGGACTGAGCGCCTAGAACCGCGAGACCACCGCGGCCGGCAATTGTTATAACAAAGCTGTTCTTGAAGTCGGGCAGATCAGCTGGTATGGGAGGCACATACACATGATCTTTTATGAACCCCCAAAGGTAAAAATCGTGTGGTGTCAGACCATGCAAAACAAGCTCTGTCATCCGTCCCCTTGCAGCGACTGGGTAATACTTCTTTTAACGAATCGCATACTGATTTATGCCAATGAAGCAGCCCTTCGATTTTGATGCCAAATAAAGTTCTATGGTTCACCTTCTTCCAACTAAAGGAATTACTTCACCGAGAAAGAAAGGCCGGCAAACTTTCCACTGGGATATGGCAATAAAAGAAAAGCCATTACATTTAAGTGAGTCTCATTGCGGCCATACCATCTCATGGGAATTTTCTGAACCCAGGCGCACATATTATGTGTGTTCACATTTCCTTTCAGGTGAAATGTCGATTCGTCACCTGTTGTGCACATAGTTCTGCATAGTCAGCGCGTACACAACTTTCCCACTAGAGCGTGCCCCGCTAAGCACAACAGCGCAGGCGCAGCGCTCGTCCGTCTCCGTACTACGAGATGGCGCTGCCATACAGACAGACCAAATTCTGCTTCCGCCGATCCGCATATTAATATGTAACGCAGCCAATGAGATTGCTGCTACGTAGAACCTTTTCTCCTCGCGGATCACACTCGCCCAGTGATACATGAACGCGTGAGGTATTATAACGAGTGTACAGACCTCCGATTAGTCAGTCTGCATCAGTCTGTACCAGTCTGCATTAGTCTGTACCAGTCTGTACGAGCTCTACATTTGTCTGTACCAGTCTATAGTCAAGTTTCAGTCTGCGCCTAGTAAGATTACCATATTCCTGTACATAGCCATGAAGAGAAATGTATAGACACTTTTGTCAAGTATCAGAGATATATGTGAGAATAAGATTAACGTACCAATACCAAAGGAACTTCAGATTGTCAATTGTAAATAGCATCCAGAACCAAGTTAAGTAATTTTTATGCTTGTTATTATTTTAATAAATGTGTGTGAAAATTAATCAAGTTCTGTTTAAAGTTGGTCACCGTCAATCTGCTACTCTAAGCGTGCAGGTGGCATTTCTATCGTCTGGCAGAAGATAAACACGCCACGATAAGACCACGAGACATATTTCTGACACTCGCCTACTTCGTTAGAGCGACAAGTCAAATAATCTGATGGTGTGTGTACTGAAGGTCTTACAGTACGCACACCACATCACCGAAAACGACACGATTCAGAAGAACTTCATCGTCATGCAGCAACACTTTGTCTGTAAAATTAGCATATAAACCGCAGTCTACAGGCTTTAGGGGTTGTAACACGTTTACAAGCAAAACTGTTTGAGTTGCTATTTTATTCTGTGTATTATTTATAATTGGAAGTTGAATACAAGAAATGATACAAAGCCTTAATATCGGCATGTTCATTTTGAATCACCCAGTACTTCTTTCGACGAGTAATATACATGGACGTGTATATACCGCAATTTTTCAAGCGCCGATATTGTGCTCCTCCTCCTGAGTGTTGTACGTGTACCAAAATTTTTGTGCAATTTCCTCCAAGAAACTATACGTGGCGCTCTCCTGTTTCGTCCCTAACGCGGTTCTTGCTTGACCACCCCTTAATATATCACGGAACGCCAACGAAGGAGTATGGCACCCTGCTGCGAACCAATCATCTGCAGCCTCTCCGAAGTTTATTAGGCCCGTTTTGTTTTTCTCGTTTATATGTTCGCTTGGTTCTCCATAAAAAGAAAGAAACGAGTGAATTTACATATTTCATCAGAAATATTGTTAACAGAATACGATAAAGAGGGTGGGAGAGGTGGTGGCTGTGCGGGGTGGGGGTGGGGGGAGAGAGAGGTGGTAGATAGACAAGGGAGTAAAGTAATTTGTGAAAAGCGTGAGAATGGCATGGAAGATGGTGGTGGTTAGTGTTTAACGTCCCGTCGACAACGAGATCATTAGAGACGGAGCGCAAGCTCGGGTTAGGGAAGGATTGGGAAGGAAATCGGCCGTGCCCTTTCAAAGGAACCATCCCGACATTTGCCTGAAACGATTTAGGGAAATCACGGAAAACCTAAAGCAGGATGGCTGGAGACGGGATTGAACCGTCGTCCTCCCGAATGCGAGTCCAGTGGGCATGGAAGAAATAGCGAGGTCTGTGTTTAGTTATACACACTTCATTGCCTGACAAAAAGGTGAAACAACCGGAAGGAGAGCTAAAAGTGAAATCGGACTTTACGGGTTGAGGGAGTGCGTGTGGTGTTATTTTAGTGATCATAAAACAGACTCTTACTAACTTAGAACTTGGAAATGTGAGCCCACATATCAGTTTAAGGTTGCACCACCTCTGGCCTGGATACACTCACTGATTCGATTAATAAAAATGCTATAAAGCCGTTGAATCATCTGGTGTGGCAATCTGGGTCACAACTGCTGTAACTGGTACTAGAGATCCTGGATACTGATCCTGCGACGAAGTTGACATCCGAGCTGGCCACACACGTGTTCTTTCGGGGACAAGGCCGGCGATCTTGCTGGACACGGGAGTACCTCGCTATCACGCAGACAGATATTAGACAGCAGATGTTGAAAATAAAGCTTCAGTTATAAGGTTCTTTTTTTCTTACAACTGGTTTCGAGCTCTTAGATGCGCATCATCAGGTATTATAATTTTGTGCTGTGATCCCCAGCGCTGCGGTTGCCAAGTACAGTCGTGTTTTAAATAAAACGCACCTTAGAACTTTTAACAAATAAAAATAAAGTTAAATAATATAATAATTATTATTATTGTTGTTTTTTGGTTGGATAAGTAACTGAGAGACTAAAATTTACGCCGTGACTTTATCGAGCTTCGCACTCCGAAGATGTACGGAACGTAGCCAGAGCTCATTATATATTTTTTGTAGACGAAGTCTGATATCTGACCTCAGCTTCAATCATGACAATGGGGTGACTAAAACTACTAAAACAGAGAAAAGCATACAATTAAATAAAACATGTATTCATTCCAACATATACATTACGATATGAATGACACTTACGTAAATTTCTAGGAAAATAATTGCAGATAATTCACAAATGAGAGCGACTTATTAATTCTGCGCCTCTTTTCTGCAAATGAGTATCAATGTGGCTAACTGTGGAGCCACACAAAATATTACGTCCTTCTAGGACAACGAATGACATAAGAGTATAGATGCCTACTGGCTGCGACAAGAGAGCGGTGTTAATTCCTTTATTTTTACTTTCACTTATCTTAAAAAATCGATACATATAATCTAAGTTCAGTAAATTAAATATCGTCTGTGCTCGAGTGCAAATGGTTCCTTAAAAACTGAAGCAGTATTTTCAACCTCTGCTATAATGCTCAGTTGCGGATGTTCCTCCGACAGGATTGGTTGTATACATTACATAGTAACAGACGATGCGTGTAGTCGAGACTGTTCTGTTAGAAAACAGCACCCTGCTTCTATCACTTCAGAGGTAACGCATTCATTACCAGCCGTGTCAAAAATGGTTCAAATGGCTCTAAGCACTATGGGACAATATCTGAGGTCATCAGTCCCCTAGACTTAGAATTACTTAAACCTAACTAACCTGAGGACATCACACACATCCATGCCGAGGCAACCATAACAGCAGCGCGGTTCCGGACTGAAGCGCTTAGAACCGCTCGGCCACAGCGACCGGCCCAGCCGTGTCATACTGGTCGGTTGCCTTCACCATGTCACCATTCGTTACATGTTGGGAGAATGGGGCACCTTCCTAGGTAGCAGGCATGTTCACCGACGTTGATCATCCTTGATAGAGCGGAACTGCGATTCATCGCTGAACACAATGCGACACCAATCCTCAGCAGCCCATGTTTCATGGTGAAGCCACTACTCCGAACGCAGCCGTCTTTGTTGTTTTAGTTACAGTCAATGTGTGGTGCAGTACTTCCCCAGTCCGGCTGCATCTTTTCTCCGACCAATGGCTCAGGCTGACGCAGAATGTGGCAGGGAGTCTAAGGTACTCGAATGGCGGACTCTGATGTCTCGACTACGAGCGTGACTTCTCTCGCGTTCCCATGCAGTTTAACATCGGTCCAGTGCCATATCCTAATGGCCCGCCGGCCGATGTGGCCGAACGGTTCTAGGCGTTTCAGTCTGGAACCTCGCGACCGCTACGGTCGCAGGTTCGAATCCCACCTCGGGCATGGATGTGTGTGATGTCTTTAGGTTAGTTAGGTTTAAGTAGTCCTAAGTTGTAGGGGACTGATGACCTCAGATGTTGAGTCCCATAGTGCTCAGAGCCATTTGAACCATTTTGAACATAATGGCTCACAAATCTGGATATTGCACAAGTCGATCAGCCGGCAGAACAAACAGGTACAATGTTGCCCCTTTCAAAATCTGTCACATACCGATAACACTGTGTTACTTGAGTACGCGGCATTTTCATATCCTCCACACAGCTCACGTAACATTTGACGCTGTCACACCCCTAATTTGCCCAACCAGGCCTGATAACAAAACCAAACATGAACGACAGTAATGCATTCTGGTGGACGTCTGCATGTCATGGGTAGTAGCAATTCCAGTAGTTTACTTACCCACCGCTGGCGTGAACACACACACACACACACACACACACACACACACACACACACATACACATCTCAGTGACTGACTGTAGTTTAATGACAATTTTTCGAAAAAATTACAAGATTCCATATTCACTGTTGTCAAGATCATCAAGATATTGACGGAAAGCCCGTGTTTTATTTGTAGCTCTGTAAGCAGCAAATACGATCTCCACTGTGAGTCTAGCGCAATCTAAACTCTAGACCTGTGGCGTCAGGAGCTGTACTGGCAGAGCGTTTCAAAGAAAAGTTGCAGAATATCGTGAACGAGTTTCTTGATCTCACTATTGTAACAGGAGCAGACCACAATTTACAATTTGCAGAATGTGAGAACTATGGGATACAAACTGGCGCCAGAGACGGACTCTTGTCATGTTATTGTGAATGCCTTGTCCGAAAATTACTTAGAGTAGATACAGAATAAACGCGTGAAGGGAACGTCTTAGACCTTCCAGAGACAAAAAGACTGGAATTGTTTCGAATTCTGTAACGTAAATTACTGTATCAGTGACAGTAAAGCTTTAATAACATCAAAGACTACAGGTGTTGCTAGAAACGTTAAGAAAGGCGGAAAAATGATTCAAATGGCTCTGAGCCCTATGGGACATAACATCTGAGGTCAGTAGTCCCCTAGCCTTAGAACTACTTAAACCGATCTAACCTAAGGACATCACACATATCCAAGCCCGAGCCAGGATTCGAACCTGCGACCGTAGCAGCCGCGTGGTTCCGGACTGAAGTGCCTGGAACAGCTCGACTACCGCGGTCGGCAAAGACGGAAAAATATTTTCATTACTACCTGATATTGTCAATGTTGTAGGACGCGATTTTTAAATATGGTGTTATAGTCTGGTTCAGGAAAACTTTTCATTTGCCAAGATCGCGAGGACGGATACATCGATTACTAGCTTCCACCGGTTCAATAGCCATCTTCTGATCACGTAATAGAAAACCGTTTCTATTACGTCTACTGAAGAGGGCGTTTTTTTGCAGACGTGTTTACAACTTCAAACACAAACTGTAAGCACAGTTTTTGAGTTCAGAACTGTAAACACAGTTGTGACAGATCTTGGCAAAGAAAAGGTTTTCCTACAGCACTATAATACTGACAATGTTTTGCTTACCATGAGTGACAGGATACAAATTGCAGAATATCTGAGCAGTCAGCATCAAATATTCAGTTCAGTTCTTATGAACAAGATCCAGAGTATAAGTGGATACAATTAAAATGCATAGCCCATTAGGGAATTAGATTAGGAAATGAGACACTTAAAGTAGTAATGGAGTTTTGCTATTTGGGGAGCAAAATAACTGATGATGGTCGAAGTAGAGAGAATATAAAATGTAGACTGGCAATGGCAAGGAAGGCATATCTGAAGAAGAGAAATTTGTTAACATCGAGTATAGATTTAAGTGTCAGGAAGTCGTTTCTGAAAGTATTTGTATGGAGTGTAGCCATGTATGGAAGTGAAACATGGACGATAAATAATTTGGACAAGAAGAGAATAGAAGCTTTTGAGATGTGGTGCTACAGAAGAATGCTGAAGATTAGATGGGTTGATCACATAACTAATGAGGAGGTACCGAATAGGATTGGGGAGAAGAGGTTTGTAGCACAACTTGACGAGAAGAGGGGATCGGTTGGTAGGACATGTTCTGAGACATCAAGGGATCACCAATTTAGTACTGGAGGGCAGCGTGGAGGGTAAAAATCGTAGAGGGAGACCAAGAGACGAATACACTAAGCAGATTCAAAAGGATGTAGGTTGCAGTAGTTACTGGGAGATGAAGAAGCTTGCACAGGATAGAGTAGCATGGAGAGCTGCATCAAACCAGTCTCTGTACTGAAGACCACAACAAGAACAACAAGTATGTGACCGAGTAAGGTTTCAAGGGACGGAAAAGACCCACCTCGGTTTAGGATTCATGTTCGAAAGTTGCAACGAAAGTAAAGAGATTTTCACTATTAATAACCCAATAAATTTTGCTCTTGCATAAAGTCGATAAGCGAATTTAAATCATCTTTTCATCCGCTCAGTAATAGTGGAGCAGCCGAAATGGAAGATGTCAGTGACGCTGAAATACTAAATCCGTTCATCCGAAAAATGTGGTATTGTGGGAGGTCGTAACACGGCTCCACCTCTCAATCACCGCCAGTACGCCGAAATCATGTGTAATAAGGAACCATGGAATAATGGAAGGACATCTATACCTCCTGTGAGAATCTACAGAGTTTATGAGAAAGACCTTGATCCGCTTCCAGCAGTAGTTAATCGTAGCTGGCTGGAGCAACGAACGCTACCTAGCGATTGGAAAAATGCGCTGGTCCCTCCCGTTTTCAAAAAAATGAAAATAAATAAATAAAAATAAAGAAGTACTGTATATGGCCTATTTTCAAGAAATGTCGAATACAGATGCTCATAGTTATAGACCTACACAGCGAAAATATCCTTTGCGAAAATCGACATTGACTCCCCAAAGAGCGATCTTGCAAAACTCAGCTCGTTCATAATGTCAATGGGATCCAGAGCGCCGCTGACATGGGTGCCCTAGCCGATTCCGTGTTCCTTGACTGCCCTTGCTCATTTTCAGTGTTCTCCGTATGTTCCGTTCGTCTTCTATTCTAAGGAGAAGAACGTCATTTATGATATTAACAGCTCACCTGATTTTCAACATCCTTCCGTAGCACCATATCTTAAGCCCTTTGACTCTCTCCTTTTTCCGTTTTCCCATAGTCCATGATTCGCTGACAAACAACCCTGTACTCCAAATGCACATTTTCTGAAATTTCTTCTTCAAATTAAGGCCGATATTTCATACCAGTAGACACTGATAGCCAGGAGTGCCGTCTTCGACTGTGTCTGTTATTTTCATTCCAAGGCAGAAAAATATCTTATTTCATCTACTTCCTGGTCACCAATTTTGATGTTACGTTCATCGATAATGTCGTTTCTGATACTCCTCAACAAGTATTTATTTCTGGACAAGACATTAGTGACCTACACTGAAAAGCCAAACCAACTGGTACACCTGTCTTATATCCTGTAGGGCCCCCGCGAGCACGCAAAAGTGCCGCAACACGACGTGGCATGGACTCGAATAATGTCTGAATAGTGCTGCTGGGCTGTCCATAAATTCGTAAGAGTACGCGGGGTGGAGATCTCTTCCGAACAGCACACTGCAAGGCATCCCAGATATGCTCAACAACGTTCTTGTCTCTGGAGATTGGTGCCAGCGGAAGTGTGTAAACTCAGAGCTGTGTTCCTGGAGCCACTCTGTAGCCATTCTGGACTTGTGGGGTGTCGCATTGTCCTGCTGGAATTGCCCAAGTCCGTCGGAATGCACAATACACATGAAGAGGTGCACATGATCAGACAGGATGCTTATGTACGTATCACTCCAACTGCACACTCCTCACACCATTACAGAGCCTCCACCAGCTTGAACAGTCCCCTGCTGACATGCAGCGTCCACGGATTCATGAGGTTGTCTCCATAACCGTACACGTCCATCCACTCGATGTAATTTGAAACGAGACTCGTCCGGCTCCGAAAGCCCATGTCGATGATGTTTCGTGGTACGGTTCCGACACTGACACTTGTTGATGGCCCAGCACTGAAATCTGTAGCAGTCTGCGGAAGGGTTGCATTTCTGTCACGTCGAACGATTCTCTTCAGTCGTCGTTGCTCCCGTTCTTGCAGGATCTTTTTCTGGCCTCAGCGATGTCAGAGATTTGATGTTTTACCGGATTCCTGATATTCACGGTACATTCGTGAATTGGTCGTACGGGAAAATCCACACTTCATCGTTACCTCGGGGACGCTGTGTCCCATCGCTCGTGCGCCGGCTACAACACCACGTTCGAACTCACTTAAACCTCGATAATCTGCCGTTGTAGCAGCTGTATCCGATCTAACAACTGCGTCACACAATTGTTGCCTTATATTTGGTTCAAATGGTTCTGAGCACTATGGGACTTAACTTCTAAGGTCATAAGCCCCTAGAAATTAGAACAACTTATACCTAACTAACCTAAGGACATCACACACATCCATGCCCGAGGCAGGATTCGAACCTGCGACCGTAGCGGTCGCGCGGTTCCAGACTGTAGCGCCCAGAACCGCTCGGCTACCCCGGCCTGCTGCCTTATATAGGCGTCGCCGACGGTAGCGCCGTATTGTACCTGTTTACATATCTCAGTATTTGAATAAGGATGCGTATACCAGTTTCTTTGGCGTTGCATTGTAATTGAAAGAGCACACGTGTCGCTTTGGAGTGCTCTATATGGTGTACAGTTGGTATTACACAGCCGCGTGAGCCTCCTCCGCTGAAGATAGTCGTGGCAGTGAAGTGGTGTATATATATGCAGCAGTAGTTAGATGAGACGACGCGGAGACGTCATAGAATAGCAAGATGGAACTGCCTTATTTGTACTTGTCCACGACCACAATGTAAATAAAGCTGCCAATACGTTGGTGTGTCAACACGGACTGTACAGGGTGTCTTGAAAGAATTATGTGCCTCCCGCAGCCATGTAATGTGGCGTAACAGCAGCGACCGTAAAGAAATTCAAAGCGAGAGGAATAGGGGACGAGTGTGACGTCTAGTGAACGACAATGGGTTGTAAATACAACAGGAGCTGCTGCTGCCGGTGAATGCCGGTCCAACGCAAGCAGTTTCCGAGCGAACGGTGCAAGGGGGACTACATGTAATAGACACCTGAGGTATAGTGTCTCGCAACAGGCCACTGCTCAAGGCGGCAAATCAAGTTGCCCGCCTTCAAAGGGAACAAAAAACACGGATATGACAGTAAATGTCTGTGAATTTGTAGTGTGGTCCGACTAATCACAATTTCTCCTGTTTTTAAATGATATAATGCGTCAAATAAATCGCCAGCCCAATGAAGTCCTTCATGCGCAGTGTCTAGAGCGTTTAAATGTTGTAAAGATATTTAAAATTATTTAGGGGTGCTTGCGTTACTTCTTGGTAGAACAATATCATATTTAAATAACGTATTTAAGGTTGAATAAACGGTACACCGATTAGTTCTGCTGATTTTTTTTATTCCACACTATTTTTCGGCATTTTAGTCACTTTTCAGCAAACAACTGATTAGCATATGAAAGGGACGCTAGTTCTTAGGTAAGCAAAGACACAGTCACTTGTATAGAGTGTTGTGCATTAAACTTGTTTCTTAATGTTGAAATTACGCGTTGCACAATGGACAATGTTAAGCATAATAAATAGTTAAACTGCACAATATCACAAGTTAATCTTTCTTCACATTGGCTGAGAAGCTGTTGAAGTGAGCGCTCTTCATTTATGTTGAGCAACAGACATGTTTTTTAACGTTGTAAACTGGACGTTAGCCAATGTACAGTATTACACACAACAATTAGAATTTAGGTTACATGACTATGGTATCATAGTTTCTTGCACGACGTAAATGAAGAGTGCTGAGTATAACAGTTTCTCAGCCACTGTCAGTACCTCACAAAATTTGGCATATAACCATTAAACCCGTAATACTGCGCAGTTCAACTATTTATTGTGCTTAACGTTGTCCATTGGGCAACGCGTAATTTCAACGTTAAGAAACAAGTTTCAAGCACAAGACTCTATACAAGTGACTGTATCATTGCTTATAAACTTTGATTACTTAAGAACTAGTGTCCTTTTCAGATACTAATCAGCTGTCTCCTGAAGATGATCTGGTAATTCGGAAACTAGTTTGAAATAAACAAAAATCAGTAGAACAGAAACAGGTACACGTTGCTCAACCTCAAATATTTAAGATTACCTTTAAAAAATAAATGAATAAACTAATTTAGCTGGATATAGAGAGCCTCTGCGACAGATCTGTGACGTAACAGCGATATAACGGCCGCACAAAGTCTCGACTGTTGTCAGTAATGGTGTAGCAATGGCTGCAAGCAGCAGTCTTGTTCTTTCTCCCACCGACTGCTAGTTTCGGCCAACCATAGAGTTTCCTAAGACACTGGACTCGCATTCGGGAGGACGACGGTTCAATCCCGCGTCCGGCCATCCTGATTTAGGTTTTCCGTGATTTCCCTAAATCACTCCAGGCAAATGCCGGGATGGTTCCTCCGAAAGGGCACGGCCGACTTCCTTCCCAATCCTTCCATAATCCGATGAGACCGATGACCACGCTGTGTGGTCTCCTTCGTCAACCCAACCAACCAACCAACCAACCATAGAGTTTCCTAATGCACAAAACACAGAACGGCTTGTAATTCGTCAACTGTGTCAGCTGTGCGGGCCAAAGGTCGTTAGCAAACAGATGATCCTTCGCTGGTGCAGAGTTTAACGAAGGTCGTCAGCGACCGTACTGAATAGGACCGGAGCGACCATCCCTCATCAGGGACGAGCTAGTGGAGCTGGTGCAATGGCGCTTTGTGGAGGACCGTGGCTTCACTACTGCGGATCCCAGTAGGAATATTGGGCAATCGCGACCACTGCTGCATGAAACTATCGCTAAGCACCTGTTGTTGGCCGGCCGGTGTGGCCGTGCGGTTCTAAGCGCGTCAGTTTGGAACCGCGTGACCGCTACGGTCGCAGGTTCGAATCCTGCCTCGGGCATGGATGTGTGTGATTTCCTTAGGTTAGTTAGGTTTAAGTAGTTCTAAGTTCTAGGGGACTGATGACCTCAGTAGTTAAGTCCCATAGTGCTCAGAGCCATTTGAACCAACCTGTTGTTCAAGAATGTATGAATGATCGTATTGGCCAGGGACTCCGTCTGGGTTTGTTCGGCCACCTGGTGAAAGTCTTTCTACTTGGTCCAGTCACGTTAATGTGACCGTAGCCTCTGTTTGACGTCAGTCTGCAACAACCACTCAGAGACAGAAGATGGCAGCACTAGCAGTGGAGCGTATATAAAGCGTGTCGGAAAGACGCGGGAAACAGTGCTATCGTTATCGTAATCCGTAACCGGATCGTTTTATGTGATTTACAAAAGAGATTTATCATTGGCTTTCGGGCCAAGGGTGGAAACATTTCCGAAACGGCAAAGTCTGTAAACTGTTCGTGTGGCGCCATGTTTGCAGTATTTCCGTGCATGACAAAAAGGCACTTTCCAAATCTGACGCCATCTGTAGTCCAACGTGGGCCACAGATGACAAGGGTGAAGGGCGGCTTTGGAGATGTGCACGGGTGAACAGACATCCAACTGTTGAGAAACTGGCCGCCTACTAACACTGTCTCCTCAACGACAGTTCAGCGAACGTTGTTGCAACGGCGACCGGAACAGTCGCGGGGGTGAAGTAACGGGAAAATGCGGCGGGACCCGCGAACAACAACACAACGTAAGGACGGACACGACCAACGAAGGGCCTTACGGCAACAACAAGAACAAGACAACAGAGTCAGAACAAGACAACAGAGTCCACTCGTAAAAAAAAAAAAAAAAAAAAAAACACACACACACACACACAAAAGTAAATACACGGTCTAAGGCGAGGCGATATGTCAAGAGCCGTACGCAATGTTAGACTGATTGGATGATCGAGGGACGCTGCTATTGGCCGCAGCAACCACGAACCACGTGTTCCACTGCGGCGCCCTCACGCTAAATGCTGGCCAGGAGGCGCGCGCCGCCACGGCTTACGGCGTGATAGTGCAGAGACCTCTAGGGGTCTTTGACGTCCATGACTTCTGGCGAGGATTCAAATTCCGCGGCGTGCGGTACCAGAAACGTTGCTGAATATGGGCCTCCGCAGCAGACACCTGGTTTTTGCATCCACGCTGACTAGTGTTTATTGGCAACAAAGGCTGGAATTTGCGCGCCTATACAGCAACTGGACGTCCACTGAATGGTTGGAAGAATCGTGTTTTGTACTCCATCGGACTGATGGGCGTTGGCATCTACAGTCTGAAACGTCAAAAGGAAACATCCTGCAGCAATCTTCTAAAGGGCCCATGCCTGAGAGCGTTCCCTGGGTCATATCGTCATTCTGGAGCACAACGGTTTAACACAAGTATGTACCTATCTTTGGGTACCATGTCCTCCCCTGTATGTAGTTCTTTTTTCCTCGGCACGATGGTGTCTGCAAGCAGGACAATGTAACGTGTCCACAGCTCTTAGTGTACCTGCGTGGTTCGACGAGTACCAGTATGAGTTTACCGTACTCCCCTGACCACCAAACTCCCCAAGTATAGACCTAGTCGTCAATCTGTGGCACCACCGCGATCTGCCTGTTCACGCCGTGGATCCTCAACCTAATGCAGGAGGCCACGGTACTGGAGTCTTTGTAAGGCCCCACATCCCTGTCATACCTTCCAGAACATCACCGATTCTCCACCTGTGCGTCTCGCACCGGTACGCGTTCCAAAAGATAGTTATTCTTATTAATATGACTGGGCAGTGTAAAAGGCGCCACCTCGTCGCCTTACACTTCCTCGTGATGAAGATGAGATTAAATGATTAGGACAATACAAGCAATTAGATCTCGACTGAATAAAATATTCGACTTGGCTTGGTACCGAACACAGGACCCCACGATCCAGATGTAGCATCGCTAGCAACTAGACTACGAGATGCGGAAAGCGTTCAAGGAACTGTATATCACATTTGTGCCAAAAAATCCTGATACCCGAACAATGCTTAGGAGCAGCATCGACATTTATGCAGCGCTATCCATGGTAACAATGTGTCCCTTGACAGGATGGACACGAGGGTTAAGCCGTGGATTGCTCGCTTTGCCCCGCAAGCAGCGTAGCAGCAGATGTTTCCGGTGCGCAGTGAATCTCAGGCCAAGACGAAGTTCAAGCAGACTCTATCGGTGTGAAAAACGATGTGCACGTGTTTTCTGCTACAGGAACGACATTCTGCTGATTGAATTCCAGACCAGAGGCGAAACAGTGAACGTTAACTGTGTAAGTAGGCTGTTTAGGTTTTCTTATTGGTAACGCAACGTAGCGCTCTGTATGAAAATCACTGGCTGTGCTGTGTGCAGTCTGTGACTAGTTGGCATTGTTGTCTGCCATTGTAGTGTTGGGCAGGTGGATGTTAACAGCGCGTAGCGTTGCGCAGTTGGAGGTGAGCCGCCAGCAGTGGTGGATGTGGGGAGAGAAATGGCGGAGTTTTGAAATTTGTAAGACTGTATGTCATGAACTGATATATATAATATGACTTTTGAACAATATTAAGGTAAATACATTGTTTGTTCTCTACCAAAATCTTTCTTTTGCTAACTGTGCCTATCAGTAGTTAGTGCCTTCAGTAGTTTGAATCTTTTATTTAGCTGGCAGTAGTGGCGCTCGCTGTATTGCAGTAGTTCGAGTAACGAAGATTTTTGTGAGGTAAGTGATTTGTGAAGCGTATAGGTTAATGTTAGTCAGGGCCATTCTTTTGCAGGGATTTTTGAAAGTCAGATTGCGTTGCGCTAAAAATATTATGTGTCAGTATAAGCACAGTCATGTATAATTTTTTCTAAGGGGACGTTTCAACTGGTACTGTGAGACAAGGCGGAAATTTTGACTGGCCATTCGAAACAAGAGACTTGGAAATCTCAGTCCAGGTGTTGTGTTGGTTCATGAAAATGCTCGCCCACTTACGACTCAACACACAACTGCTCTGATGTACGATCGTAAGGGTTATTACGCGATATTTGTGACTGTAATGCGGATTTTTTTCGTAGGGAGGACGCAGTATCTTATCTTGGATGGACAGATGGAGATTCGTCGACAAATGTAAAATTAACTTCAGAAGAGTCCCGTCGAAGTGTGTTGGGACCATTGCTGTTCAGGACGTATAAGGGACGATCAAAAAGTTTCCGTCTGAAGACGTTGCTGCTGAGTATATGTAGCGCAGTGTGACTCCGATGCGGGTATATAAGCAGCGACATGCAGAGAAGGGATTTTGGTGGCATTCGTGTCTGACGTGCGTGCGGTAAAAGCGTGCACTTGAACTGTGGCGATGTTGTCACCAAGTGCGTCCGAACAGGGCCAGCGCGCTGTTATTGTGTTCTTGGCTGCCGAAGGACAAACACCGGTATAAGAACGAAGAACGTATGTTGGGAGCATGTCCGTCTCAAACTACCGTTGTGGAACGGTGCGCCAAGTTCCGTCGCGATTCGACATGAGATGCCGTTCGATTTAGCAGTTACAACTCAAGTGGAAGACCTCAGGCACTCGCCCTGCAATCCTGAAGTGTCCCGGAGCTGTTATCAGACCTTAGGTTCCTTAAAATGACCTTGAAGAGTTGACGATTCCAGTCGGACGAGTCGGTGCAGCCGGATGCGGTGTTTCACCAGACGAGTATATATATAAAAAAAAAAATGTTCAAATGTGTGAGAAATCTTATGGGACTTAACAGCTATGGTCATCAGTTCCTAAGCTTACACACTACTTAACCTAAATTATCCTAAGGACAAACATACACATACATGCCCGAGGGAGGACTCGAACCTCCGCCGCGACCAGCCGCTCAGAACATGACTGCAGCGCCTGAGACCGCTCAGCTAACACCGCGCGGCGACGAGTGTGCCTCAGTGATGATTGACTCAGCCCTCGCGAAAACTTTGACCAGTTCGAATCCCGATTCTTGACTCTACTACCTTAGAAATGAAACTTTTCGATCGCCCCTTTGCAAACAGTATTAATAATAACCTCAGGCTATTCGCAGATAACGCAGTTATTCAGTAGTGAGGTACTGTCTGAAAGAACCTATACAAATATTCAGTCAAGCCTTGATAATATTTCAAAGTCGTGCAACGATTGGCGACTTGCTTTAAATGTTCAGAAATGTAAAACTGTGCTCTTCACAAAACGAAAAAACCCTATGACTACAAGAACACCGAGTTACAGTTGGAGTCAGTCAACTCATGCAAACGCCGGGGTGTAATGCTTTGTACGGATAACCTATGGAAGGCTAACATAGGCTTAGTCGTAGGTAAAGCAGATGGCAAACTTCAGTTTATTGGTAAAACGCTAGGGAAATCCAGCCAGTCTACAAAGGAAAGTGCTTAAAAATCTCTGTTGCGACTTTTCCTAGAATATTTGTGATGTGTGGCACCCGTGTCAAATACCGACAGGGTACATTCAACGTTAACACAGGAGGGCAGCACGAATGATGACAAGTTTGTTTGACCCGTGGCAGAGCATCACGAAGATTTTGAAACTACTGAACAAGAAGACTCTCGAAGATAGAGTACTGTCCCGCGAAAGCCTACTTTCAAAGATCCAGGCACCGGCTTTAAGTGATGACTCTAAAAACATTCTACAACCCTCCAAAGCACGGCTCCCGCAAGGATCGTGAGGATAGGATGAGATTCTTCTCGCGATCCATATGTGAATCGAACGGGAAAATGTCTCAGTAACTGGTACAGTGGGACCTACCATCTGCCATGAATTCACAGTCATTTGCAGAGTGTAGATTTTAATCCATGGAGAAGAAATAAAAACTTTGAGGTTCGCTGATGACATAGTAATTCTGTCAGAGACAGCAAGGGACTTGGAAGAGCAGTTGATCGGAATGGACAGTGTCTTGAAAGGAGGGTATAAGATGAACATCAACAAAAGCAAAACGAGGATAATGGAATGTAGTCGAATTAAGTCGGCTGATGCTGAGGGAATTAGATTAGGAAATGAGACACTTAAAGTAGTAAAGGAGATTTGCTATTTGGGGAGCAAAATAACTGATGATGGTCGAAGTAGAGAGGATATAAAATGTAGACTGGCAATGGCAAGGAAAGCGTTTCTGAAGAAGAAGAAATTGTTAATATCGAGTATAGATTTAAATGTCAGGAAGTCGTTTCTTAAAGTATTTATATGGAGTGTAGCCATGTATGGAAGTGAAACGTGGACGATAAATAGTTTAGACAAGAAGAGAATAGAAGCTTTCGAAATTTGGTGCTACAGAAGAATGCTGAAGATTAGATGGGTAGATCACATAACTAATGAGGAAGTATTGAATAGGATTGGGGAGAAGAGAAGTTTGTGGTACGACTTGAGCAGAAGAAGGGATCGGTTGGTAGGACATGTTCTGAGGCATCAAGGGATCACCAGTTTAGTATTGGAGGGCAGCGTGGAGGGTAAAAATCGTGAAGGGAGACCAAGAGATGAATACACTAAGCAGATTCAGAAGGATGTAGGCTGCAGTAGGTACTGGGAGATGAAGAAACTTGCACAGGATAGAGTAGCATGGAGAGGTGCATCAAACCAGTCTCACGACTGAAGACCACAACAACAACAACAACAGATGTAGACGCATATGAAGGATTTCGGCAGGAAATTGTTTGGTCACTCATCTTACAGTCCTGATAGTGCTTCCAACGATTTCTGCCTTTTCTTGCACCAAAAGAATTTCCTGCTCTCCGATCAGAATTTTCACAATGTTGAGGAAATGAAGACGACTGTCATAAGGTGGTTCTAGTCCCAGACGATAGACTTCTACGACAAAACAACGCATAACCTAATCTCACAATAAGACAAGTGTCTGAATTCTGGTGGTGATTTTGCCGAAAAGTAACTCATACACTACTACATACGTTGCCAATATAGTTTTTCATGATACTACGCTTTGTAAAAAACGTGCTGTTTTGGGGGCGTTTTTACTATCATGATTCGGGCCCATTGATTCAGGTTACTGAGAACAGACTCCTGTTGATGAATGTGTCCTGTTTTATACATCTTTACGACCATCTGCTGTGGATACTGTCATCTTGTAAATTCACACAGTCGTCCTCACATGACCACACACATACGCTCCGGCTTCGACGATCTCTCAGGACCCTTATAATTCCTAAATCAGTCGTTCTTAATCCTACAGCAAATGTCTGGGCTGAAAAGTAACTGGAAGAGCAGTTTAACGGAATGGACAGTGTCTTGAAAGGAGGATATAAGATGATCAGCAACGAAAGCAAAACAAGGATAATGGAATGTAGTCGAATTAAGTCGGCTGATGCTGAGGGAATTAGATTAGGAAATGAGACACAAACTGGTAAAGGAGTTTTGTTATTTGGGGAGCAAAATAACTGATGATGGTCGAAGTAGTGAGGATATAAAATGTAGACTGGCAAGGGCATGGAAAGCGTTTCTGAAGAAGAGGAATTTGTTAACACCGGGTATAGATTTAAGTGTCACTGAGTCGTTTCTGACAGTATTAGTATGGAGTGTAGTCATGTATGGAAGTGAAACGTGGACGATAAATAGTTTGGATAAGAAGAGAATAGAAGCTTTCGAAATGTGGTGCTACAGAAGAATGCTAAAGATTAGATGGGTAGATAACATAACAAATGAGGAGGTATTGAATAGAATTGGAGAGAAGAGAAATTTGTGGCACAACTTGACTAGAAGTAGGGATCGGTTGGTAGGGCATATTCTGAGGTCTCAAGGGATCACCAATTTAGTATTGGAAAGCAGCGTGTAGGGTAAAAACCGTGGAGGGACACCAAGAGATGAATACACTAAGCAGATTCAGAAGGATGTAGGTTGCGGTAGGTACTGGAAGATGAAGAAGCTTGCACACGATAGAGTAGCATGGAGAGCTGCATCCAACCAGTCTCAGGACTGAAGACCACAACAACAACAACAACAACAACTACGTAAGAAACGAGACTGGTCGTATGAAACTATCCTCAGGCACTCGTGACGGTACCTTTGTCTCCGATGAATACTGAGTTGGGTTGGGTTGTTTGGGGAAGGAGACCAGACAGAGAGGTCATCGGTCTCATCGGATTAGGGAAGGATGGGGAAGGAAGTCGGCCGTGCCCTTTCAAAGGAACCATCCCGGCATTTGCCTCGAGCGATTTAGGGAAATCACGGAAAACCTAAATCAGGATGGCCGGACGCGGGACTGAACCGTCGTCCTCCCGAATGCGAGTCCAGTGTCTAACCACTGCGCCACCTCGCTCGGTCCGATGAATACTGGCCGTCTACGACAGTGTAGTGGGTTTCATTACCTCGAGCCATGCACATATCTGTGAATGATTTCCGTGTGCTCTGATCGTTTTTAACACTCTGTAGTGAGGCACTGTGTCAAGCGCTTTCAGGAAATTTAGGAATACGCTTATATATTTTGAACGTGGCTCCGCTACAGCAACGGTGACAGAGCAGCAGGTGTAATAGACAGCCAACCAGCTGCAATAAATGGTCGTTTTCAAATAACCTTTACTGTGGTTTTTGCGGATTTAAACCCGTCTTCACATTAGCAGTCATTTCAAATGGCTCTGAGCACCATCGGACTTAACTTCTGAGGTCATCACTCCCCTAGAACTTAGAACTACTTAAACCTACCTAACCTAAGGACATCTCACACATCCATGCCAGAGGCAGGATACGAACCTGCGACCGTAGCGGTCACGTGGTTGCAGACTGTAGCGCGCAGAACCGCTCCAGCAGTCAGTCAGTGAATCTATCTCCACATGACACATGTAGGCAACGATCTGTATGTGAATATTAAAAGTTAAGGCCCCTAGAATGAAGTACTTGTCACATCAGTAAAAACAAAGTCTTAAAATAACAGACCATGTTAATAGCTACATGCCGAGTTTCAGTGTGGACCTACAGATCGTTGCCGACACGTGTCATGTGGAGATACATTTACTGGCTGACTGCTAAAGTTAAATTTGTTTGTCCTTTTGAGGAGTAGCGGTTTAAATCCATCGAAATAATGGGAAAGGTTATTTGATAACGACCTTTTATTACAATTGGTTGGCTGTCATAGACAGCCAACCAATTGTAATACATCTGCTTGTAGGACCACTTTTCTAATTTGAGTACTATCTGTGTTAAACAAAAAGAGAGACCTCTGTATAAAATGAATAATAACACCTTTAACCCTTTCATTGGCAAAATAAAAAAAAATTAATTTTTAATTTTTCCTTGTTTTTATTGTATTAAGTTTCATAAGTGAGACATAAAAATCTAAAAATTAAATGAAATATACATAATCTGAACACATACAGGGTGGTTTCAAATGGAGCCACTGCCCGCTAAATGTCATCACTTTTGATGATACAGTGAAAAGCAATTCCTTTCTGCAGATAAGCATAATGCTACCTGGCAGTGACTGCATGTCCTTCTGCTTCTGTGGGGTTTTTTCTTTGTGCTGCAGTGCACCAGCACCTTGAGGTTCCATGTTTTGGCAGATGTTTTGCTTTCTCATGGGGAACAACAGTTTTGAATTTTTTTGCAGATGGTTCTTACGGTGTACTGGGATGGCCAGTGCTATTTTTGAAGCCATTACTGCCTATCAGGCCTGTGGCAACACGTCTTTGAAAATTCTTTAGCACTTGCTTCGCTGTTGGATTATATAATCGAAACAGAATAAATGCATTTCCAATAGAAATATCAACTATGTACCAAAATAACATTAGCCACCACCTTCGTGATTTCCTGTCTATTGCATAAAAACTGTTCATCATGTCTGCCTTATCGACACATCCCATATTTGCATTATATGATTTCACTATTTTTGGGCAAGGTACTTTTGTGATTTTTCCATCCTTTTCTTTACGGCTGACTTCTTCAATACATACAGGCGAATCAATTGTAGACAGCAATATGACTACACGTTTGTCTTTCCATTTGATGCAGGCAATGCCATCAGAACGAACTGACCAGTCAAACTCTCCTCTTTGCACTCTTTATCTGTTTTTAGCGTAGGAAGTCCTTTTCTGTGTGATCTAATTGTTCCACAGGCAAAAAGTCCGTCATCTTTTAGCTTCTGTAAAAGTGAGACACTGGTAAAAAAATTGTCAAAGTATATGTGGTATCCCTTTCCTTCCAAGCCTTTACATATATCTCTCACAATTCTCTCTCCTAAGGATTTTTCCACTATGCCTTCAACTTTTCCAGTATATATCTGAAAATCACAGATATATCCAAGCTTATCAGCTCTGACCCAGATTTTGTATCCCCTCTTGATTGGCTTTTGGGGCATATATTATTTGAATGCGATTCGTCCTTCGAACTTCACCATGCATTCATCTATAGCTTGCTCCTTAGTAGATGCATAGAATTCTTTGAAGTTTATCAGTATCTGATTGATTAGTGGACAGATTTTATATAATGTGTCATAATGTCTGCTCTCCCTTGAACGCATAACAGCGTTGTCATTGATGTGAATATGTGCCAAAATCCAGCTGAACCTTTTTACAGACATTAGTGAGGAAATGTACTCATCTCGAAGTTCCTTATGTGATGACCAGCAATCACGATAATAACAAGGTTTCTTGATTCCCATTAGAATGTTTATAGCCAAAAATACTTTAAGTTCTGCTTTAGAAAGGGGCCTGAAATTGCCACCTTTCTGTGTTGCGTACAGGTTAGACTGGAAAACTATGTGTTCTAACATAGTGTCACAAAACAGACACCAAAAAAATCTATTGGTTGCATACCTTCACTGTCATTTTTAAGTCTTCCTCGTACACCAGCTTCCTCTGAAAAATTGGCGGCAAAGTTCATTGCACTGACGTCCTTTCTCTATGAAAAATTCGCAATCGAAGACAATAGCAAATCGTCATTAATGCTGAAACTATCATCACTGTCGTTGTCAAAATGGTTCTCACTCTCACTTTCCAAAATAATTTGAGATAAAACTGGTGTTTTCATTCGCAAATCCAGATCACTGTCTTAAGCCAGCACATCACTTTCACTGTCACTGCTAGTGTCAATCTGTGAGTCGGGATCTGAAGGAATATCTGCGAAAAGGCACTCCAGAATTTCCTCATCCTTTAGTTTGTGAGAATACATCACGTGAAACTGGAAAAAAAATCGTCATACCTACTAATGCTGCCGTTACAAGAGCAGTGGTTTCAAATGGAACCACCACAACATTCACGGAAATAAATACATTATTTTGGTTATTATTGCAGTACGTATAGTATTAATGTAAACAGAACAGTATTCTGCATTTAATACATGCGTAAAAGTTACCTAATACAGAAGAGTACAGTCACAATTTGAGAACAAAGACGTTCGCTCACAGAGTACAAAAATGGCTATCCAACTTGCCTCACTACTTGCTAATATTTACAGATTTTGAAGCGGTTCCAGTGACAGCCACTAGAGGGCAGCACCAACTAGGCTGCTGAATGGTGTCCCAAATGTAGCCACTGCCTTTTTGCCACAAAATGAGGAAATTGTAGGTGGTTTCAAAAGGAACCACTGCCCCTGAAAGGGTTAAGGGAGCCACCTGTGGTACGCTCGACGCTACTATCCCGTCTCAACGTTCCTTTCCCGTAAGAACGTGACGCTGCGTTGTAAATGCTGGGGACCGAGCTGCTGGTCTGCTACTCTGGTATCTTGTTCCTAGCGCGCAGGGAACCTGTCACAAGCCCCGTTGCCGGTGCCCGCGACACGACGTCCCTTGCAACGCACCTGCCGGGATGGAGCACGGCGCGTGTCCCAGAGATTCGTATCGAGAGTGGAGCGCACCCCCACTGTGCGTCCGACTGGCCGACAAGCGGCGAGGCAAGGAAGGCCGCTGTCGTCACGGCAGAGCAGCCAGCCAGATACCATCTGCGGCACGTCGCACCCCGGCTGGCAGGTAGCCGCAACCCCCACATTATGTGTTATAACTCAGGCCGCCTCATCTCGCCCTCGGCGTCTCTCCGCCGCCGGACGGTCTCGTGACCTTGTCGACCCAGATGGGCGCCCCGGCACGTCCTCGCAGGTAGACGCCGAAGTTCTCTAGGCTGCGTGTTCCGCCATAGCGGCCACATTTAGCACTGCCTACCAGGGCTGTACGATGTTGGCAAATCATCCATTCCGATTTCGATTTCACAGTCGATGCCTAAACATCGGTGATCGACAATAGTCAACCCTCGACTTCTGGACCTCAGTCAATTAAATTTGCTCAAAAGAGGAAAGGCCGCTGGACCTGATGGGATACCAGATCGATTTTACACAGAGTACGCGAAGGAACTTGCCCCCCTTCTTGCAGCGGTGTACCGGAGGTCTCTAGAAGAGCGTAGCGTTCCAAAGGATTGGGTAAGGGCACAGGTCATCCCTGTTTTCAAGAAGGGACGTCGAACAGATGTGCAGAACTATAGACCTATATCTCTAACGTCTATCAGTTGTAGAATTTTGGAACGCGTATTATGTTCGAGTATAATGACTTCTATAGACTAGAAATCTACTCTAGGAATCAGCATGGGTTTCGAAAAAGACGATCGTGTGAAAGCCAGCTCACGCTCTTCGTTCACGAGACTCAGAGGGCCATAGACACGGGTTCCCAGGTAGATGTGTTTCTTAACTTCCGCAAGGCGTTCGATCAGTTCCCCACAGTCGTTTAATTTACAAAGTAAGAGCATATGCACTGTCAGGCCAATTGTGTGATTGCATTGAAGAGTTCCTAGATAACAGAACGCAGCATGTCATTCTCAATGGAGAGAAGTCTTCCGAAGTAACAGTGATTTCAGGTTGCCGCAGGGGAGTGTCGTAGGACCGTTGCTATTCACAATAAACATAAATCACCTTGTGGATAACATCGGAAGTTCACCGAGGCTTTTTGCGGATGACGCTGTAGTGTATCGAGAGGTTGTAACAATGGAAAATTGCACTGAAAAGCAGGAGGATCTGCAACGAATTAACGCATGGTGCAAGGAATGGCAATTGAATCTCAATGTAGACAAGTGTAATGTGCTGCAAATACATAGAAAGAAACATCCTTTAACATTTAGCTACAATATAGCAGGTCAGCAGCTGGAAGCAGTTAATTCAATAATTATCTGGGAGTAGGGATTAGGACTGATTTAAAATGGAATGATCATATAAAGTTGATCGTCGGTAAAGCAGATGCCAGACTGAGATTCATTGGAAGAATCATAAGGAAATGCAATCCGAAACAAAGGAAGTAGGTTACAGTACACTTATTCGCCCACTGTTTGAATATTGTTCACCAGTGTGGGATCCGTACCAGATACGGTTGACGAAGAGATAGAGAAGATCCAACGGAGAGCATCGCGCTTCGTTACAGGATCATTTAGTAATCGCGAAACCGTTACGGAGATGATAGACAAACTCCGGTGGAAGACCTTGCAGGAGAGACGCTCAGTAGCTCGGTACGGGGTTTTGTTGAAGTTTCGAGAACATACCTTCACCGAGGAGTCAAGCAGTATATTGCTCCCTCCTACGTATATCTCGCGAAGAGACCATGGGGATAAAATCAGAGAGATTAGAGGAGGCATACTGACACTCTTTCTTTCCACGATCAATACGAGACTGGAATAGAAGGGAGAACCGATAGAGGTACTCAAAGTACCCTCCGCCACACACCGTCAGATAGCTTGCAGAGTATGGATGTAGATGTAGATGTAGAGACTAGTAAATGTGCCCATGTAATGGATGATTTTCCTCATGCGCGTGATTTGTTCACTCCGCGTTGACAGATGCTTCACAACAAATATGTAGCGGCACTATTCTTTCGAGCTGGTATTGTTTTACAAATGGCTTAAATTCCAATCATACTTTAATAATTTTATGTATATAGACTGAAGCGACGAGTGAAAATCGAACCCAGGACTCCTCCTTATTAGGCAGATGCGTTAGGCACTAAGGCACCTTGGTAAAGCAGTTCACACAACAGCACGGATTATCCTGCCACGCCTCCCTCCTCGATCCAAATACTCACTGCCACCCCAGTCTGCTTTAAATTCCCCCTCACATACAAATGGAATTGCTTCAGTGGCAGGAGATCCCGGGTTCGAGTCTCGGTCGGGGCACACATTTTCAGCTGTCCCAATTGAAGTATATCAACGACACCTGTGGACAGCTGAGGGTTTCAATTAATTATCATTTATTCTAGAGATGCTGCACGGTCATCAATGGTATCTGTTCTTTCGGGAACAGTTTCTATCTTCATAGATGACAATACTCTTTAAACGCGAGAAAATGTAAGGCACAAACAATAAACAAGAGAAAGAAACCGATGGAGTACTACTACAACTTCTGAAAAAGTTATTTTCTTTAAATACACACATCAAAAAGAGTTTTGCATCACCCCGGTTCCCAGAACTCATGAAGATAGACTTTGACTGTGGATATTGTATCACAGACACAGTCCGTTTAACTGTTTAGAGATGTCACTAAACTCGCCCAAAGATGTAAACAACCATTGTGTGAACCATGACATTATGTTAGAGAAATTACAATTCTATGGTATAAATGGTACAGCATATGAGTGGTTTAAGTCATATCTACAGAACAGGATGCAAAATGTCTCTTTATATGCTTCAAGTGATTCAAAAGAGTTTGCCACTTCATCTAACTGGGGTGAAATTACATTAGTTGTTCCACAAGGTTCGATCATGGGTCCCCTCCTGTTCTTGATATACACTCCTGGAAATGGAAAGAAGAACACATTGACACCGGTGTGTCAGACCCACCATACTTGCTCCGGACACTGCGAGAGGGCTGTACAAGCAATGATCACACGCACGGCACAGCGGACACACCAGGAACCGCGGTGTTGGCCGTCGAATGGCGCTAGCTGCGCAGCATTTGTGCACCGCCGCCGTCAGTGTCAGGCAGTTTGCCGTGGCATACGGAGCTCCATCGCAGTCTTTAACACTGGTAGCATGCCGCGACAGCGTGGACGTGAACCGTATGTGCAGTTGACGAACTTTGAGCGAGGGCGTATAGTGGGCATGCGGGAGGCCGGGTGGACGTACCGCCGAATTGCTCAACACGTGGGGCGTGAGGTCTCCACAGTACATCGATGTTGTCGCCAGTGGTCGGCGGAAGGTGCACGTGCCCGTCGACCTGGGACCGGACCGCAGCGACGCACGGATGCACGCCAAGACCGTAGGATCCTACGCAGTGCCGTAGGGGACCGCACCGCCACTTCCCAGCAAATTAGGGACACTGTTGCTCCTGGGGTATCGGCGAGGACCATTCGCAACCGTCTCCATGAAGCTGGGCTACGGTCCCGCACACCGTTAGGCCGTCTTCCGCTCACGCCCCAACATCGTGCAGCCCGCCTCCAGTGGTGTCGCGACAGGCGTGAATGGAGGGACGAATGGAGACGTGTCGTCTTCAGCGATGAGAGTCGCTTCTGCCTTGGTGCCAATGATGGTCGTATGCGTGTTTGGCGCCGTGCAGGTGAGCGCCACAATCAGGACTGCATACGACCGAGGCACACAGGGCCAACACCCGGCATCATGGTGTGGGGAGCGATCTCCTACACTGGCCGTACACCACTGGTGATCGTCGAGGGGTCACTGAATAGTGCACGGTCCATCCAAACCGTCATCGAACCCATCGTTGTACCATTCCTAGACCGGCAAGGGAACTTGCTGTTCCAACAGGACAATGCACGTCCGCATGTATCCCGTGCCACCCAACGTGCTCTAGAAGGTGTAAGTCAACTACCCTGGCCAGCAAGATCTCCGTATCTGTCCCCCATTGAGCATGTTTGGGACTGGATGAAGCGTCGTCTCACGCGGTCTGCACGTCCAGCACGAACGCTGGTCCAACTGAGGCGCCAGGTGGAAATGGCATGGCAAGCCGTTCCACAGGACTACATCCAGCATCTCTACGACCGTCTCCATGGGAGAATAGCAGCCTGCATTGCTGCGAAAGGTGGATATACACTGTACTAGTGCCGACATTGTGCATGCTCTGTTGCCTGTGTCTATGTGCCTGTGGTTCTGTCAGTGTGATCATGTGATGTATCTGACCCCAGGAATGTGTCAATAAAGTTTCCCCTTCCTGGGACAATGAGTTCACGGTGTTCTTATTTCAATTTCCAGGAGTGTATGTCAATGACCTCCCTTCTTATGTGAAACAAGATGCTGAACTAACACTGTGTGCAGATGATGCAAGCATAAATATTAATCCAGTAAAAGAAAGTCCTATAGAAAATGATACAAATAAGGTCTTTGGAAAAGTTATTAATTCGATATCTGTGAATGGGCTTGATCTGAACTTTGAAAAAACACAGTACATTGAATTTTCTGCTGCAAAAAGTATAATTCCATCAATAAATATAACACATTAAAAGAAGACAGTAGCCAGGGTAGAGCATACTATGTTTTTGGGTGTACGTATAGATGAGAATCTTAATTGGAAAATTCATATTTTGGATCTCCTAAAGTGGCTAGGTTCAGCAACTTTTGCTATCACAGTAATTGCCAATTTTGAGGATGTAGAAATTAGTAAGCTAACATACTTTGCATGCTTCCACATTCTGATGTCATACGGAATAATGTTCTGTGGCAACTCAACACTTACGCAAAAGGTATTCACTGCTCAAAAGAAAGTAGTTAAATAATGTGTGGGGTTCATAGTCGCACATCTTGCAGGAATCTGTTTAAAAGGTTAGGAATTCTTACAACTGCTTCACAGTACAGTTACTCAGTAATGAAGATTTTTCTCAACAACATGCACCAGTTTAAAATCAACAGCCACATTCATGATTACAATACCAGAAAAAAGAAAGACCTACACTATCCTTTACTTAACCTATCTTTGGCACAGAATGGGGAAAAATATGCTGATATAAAACTTTTTGATAAATAACTAGATGAAATAAAATGTGTGAGAGACAGCAGTAATAGTTTCAAAAACAAATTGAAATCATACCTCCTTGACAACTCTTCCTATACCATAGATGAATCCATGAATATGAGTAAATAAATCTGGAGATATAGGATATGCATTTTGTGCCATTTAAGGGAATGGGATAGACACTAGAAATATTTAGGTATAACACTATAATGTTAACAAAAAAAAAGAAAAGAAAAAAGAAAAAAATACTTGCATCCTGTGCGCATTTCTTGTGCATTTGACACGTTCCACATCATAGCTGTTTCCCGGGCTATTGATCAACGGAACACTTAACTAACTAACTAACTATCCCTTCTATGTTTTATCACATCAGTCAGTCAGATTATAGTAGTATAAGTATTATCGACGCAATATCTCAGGATAGGTGTGCTTGTAGTACCATCAGCTGCTAGGACCTCACTCCACTTTAGGACATCATTTGTCAGGTATTGCATATTCAGTCAACTGAGATGTGAAGTGCTGAGAATAAAACTTACGAATTCCAGGCCTATAAGCACCATACGATCAGAGGCATTCGCAAACACTGATGTAATGCGAATTTACCACCATCTGTCGCAAAAGACAGGCCCGTCAGTATAAAAGGGGCGGTAAGTGTTGTGTTGTCAGTTGAGACGCAGTAACTGCAGAATGGGTCGGTCATCAGAGTCAATGACTTCGAACGTGAACCAGTCATTGGCAGTAACAGAACCGTCAGGGACATTTTAACCCTTCTAAAGCTGCACAGGTCGGCTGCTGGTGACGTCGTTGTGACGTGGAAACGAGGAGGAACAACACTGATAAACCAAGACCAAGGCATACCTCCTCTACTGATTGACAGGGGCCGTCGAACGTTGCGGAGGGTCGTTATAAGAAACCGCAAAAAATCTGTGAAAGGAGCCGGTCATGAGTTACAAAGTGCTACCAAGAGTCCAGCTAGCACAATCTTTCTTTCTTTATTTGTGTCAGAGGTACACTAGAAAGAACACATATACTATACATACAAAGAAAATTATACAGTATTCACCCAGAATTGGGAAACTTTGATAGCAGTGGGTGTTGCAGACGTTAAGTCATTCATGCTACAGCTGGTTGGGCATAAGTTACATTCGAAGAAATGCTAGGTTATCTGCAATTCACCTCATTCGCACAGTGTTGAGTTGGCATTTGGTAGTTGGAAGTTCCATTTAAGGAGATTGTCCCTCGATCTTGCGACTTCAGGCCGTAGTCTGTTCAGGGACTTCCAGATGACCAACTTCTCCATGTGTCCAGGCGGCAGGGATTCTTGTGGTGTCATCCAGGTGTTGGCATCTTTATTTCCACTTGGTGAGTCGGGTAGCCGCAGCTGATGCTTCTAAGAGCTGTGAAGGTGTTAGAAAACTCTTCCTGGACTTCAGTCTTGGCTTGGCAGGCTGATGTTCGAAGAGTGGATGGGAGGTCACTGTATTTGATTTACGCCTCTCGATGTTAGCGGCGATCTCTCTTCTCATGTCACATGGAGCAATTCCAGCGAGACATTGAACTTTGTCCATGGGGTTGGCCTTAGGCAGCCTGTAACAATCCTACAGCTGTCATTTAAGGCTACATCAACCTGTTTTGCATGTACTGAATTGTACCACACTGGGCTAGCGTACTCTCCTGTAACTGTGTGCAGCGAGTTAAAAACAGCGGGGTAGAATGGTCGAGCAGCTCCTGATGAGTGACATACTTCTCCAGTCAGTGTTAGGCGAAGCTTGAGGTGGTGTAAAGAGCAAGCCCACTGGACAGTGGAGAACTGCCAACGAGTGATTTTCACTGACAAACTAGGCTAACCCTGAGGCAATCTGATGGAATGTTTACGTTTGGCGAATGTCTTGGGAATTTTTTGGGGAAATCACTTGCAATATACAATGAGCTGTTACCTTCAGTTTGTTGTAGTTTCTGTAACTCCAGTGCACAGTACCTAATTTGTTTTCTGTTTAACTTTCGTTGCGTGAATCTGTGCCATTTTCCTGTCATGTGTAGACCCAAAAATTAAGTATGGTCTAGGCCGTGTTACAGCAAGGAGATTTTTTTAAGGTTGGGATGTGGTGCCGCTGTCGTGGTTACGAAAATAGAAATGCAGAGGGATACGAACACTTTTTACAGCATTGGGTTCAGCGTACAGTAGGTGAGCAGTTCGGAGACGATATTTCTTTGTATCATCCTGACGAGCACTCTGTCATAAAGCAGCTTCTGTGAGGCAGTGGTTTGTGTATAATAACAGTCCTCAAATGGATTTGTCAGCCTTTGAACGCAGTCGAACGACTTTGGGATGAGTTATAACGTTGAATTCGCTCCACACTACAGCGTCCTCTAACTTCTCTGGTTTCGGCTCTTGAGGAAGAATGGGCAGCTACTTCTCCACAGACTTTAAGACACCTAATGGAAAATGACCCCAGGAGAGTTCAAGCCGAAGGATGCGCACACACACACACACACACACACACACACACACACACACACACACCAGATCAGTACCCATCAATAGGTGCTCAGATACATTTGGCCATACAGTGTATATACACTACTGGCCATTAAAATTGCTACACCAAGAAGAAATGTAGATGATAAACGGATATTCATTGGACAAATATATTATACTAGAACTGACAAGTGATTACATTTTAATGCAATTTGGGTGCATAGATCCTGAGAAATCAGTACCGAGAACAACCACCTCTGGCCGTAATACCGGCCTTGAAACGCCTGGGCATTGAGAGAAACAGAGCTTGGATGGCGTGTACAGGTACAGCTGCCCATGCAGCTTCAACACGGTACCACAGTTCATCAAGAGTAGTGACTGGCGTATTGTAACGAGCCAGTTGCTCGGCCACCATTGACCAGACGTTTTCAATTAGTGAGAGATCTGGAGAATGTGCTGGACAGGGCAGCAGTCGAACATTTTCTGTATCCAGAAAGGCATGTACAGGACCTGCGACATGCGGTCGTGCAATATCCTGCTGAAATGTAGGGTTTCGCAGGGATCGAATGAAGGGTAGAGCCACGGGTCGTAACACATCTGAAATGTAACGTCAACTGCTCAAAGGTCCGTCCATGCGAACAAGAGGTGACCGAGACGTGTAACCAATGGCACCTTATACCATTACGCCGGGTGCTACGCCAGCATGGCGATGACGAATACACGCTTCCAATGTGCGTTCACCGCGAAGTCGCCAAACACGGATACGACCATCATGATGCTGTAAACAGAACCTGGATTCATCAGAAAAAATGACGTTTTGCCATTCGTGCACCTAGGTTCGTCGTCGAGCACACCATCGCAGGCGCTCCTCTCTGTGATGCTGCGTCAAGGGTAACCGCAGCCATGGTCTCCGAGCTGATAGTCCATGTTGCAAACGTCATCGAACTGTTCGTGCAGATGGTTGTTGTCTTGCAAACTTCCCCATCTGTTGACTCAGGGATCGAGACGTGGTTGCACGATCCGTTACAGCCATGCGGATAAGATGCCTGTCATCTCGAATGCTAGTGATACGAGGCCGTTGGGATCCAGCACGACTTTCCGTATTACCCTCCTGAACCCACCGATTCCGTATTCTGCTAACACTCATTGGATCTCGACCAACGCGATACGATAAACTGCAATCGCGATAGCCTTCCACCCGACCTTTATCAAAGTCGGAAACGTGATGGTACGCATTTCTCCTCCTTACACGAGGCCTCACAACAACGTTTCACCAGGCAACTGCTGTTTGTGTATGAGCAATCGGTAGAAGACTTTCCTCGTGTCAGAACGTTGTAGGTGTCGCCACCGGCGCCAACCTTGTGTGAATGCTCTGAAAAGCTAATGATTTGCATATCACAGCATCTTCTTCCTGTCGGTTAAATTTCGCGTCTGTAGCACGTCATCTTCGTGGTGTAGCAATTTAAATTGCCAGTAGCGTAGAACCTTCCGTTTTCAAATTAGACAGTATATTATTTTAATGTCTCAAAAGACTGCCTTTTGAAAAGCAAATAAAGGAAAAGGAAGATGCAGAGGTCGAGGTGGTGAACTACTTGCGCGGGGAGAGACGAGCCGCGTGCAAAGCTGAGGCGCGGCGCGCCGCGCGCTCTGTTGACGACACGGCGCGGTCTGCAGGCGGCAGCCACGCACGGCGCAGCACAGCTCGGAGCCCGAGATGGCCCGTAATTGCTGTGGCTGCGGCCGCGGCGGCTGCGGCGAGGTCGATGCCGCAGATCGTGACGCTCGCAGCCTTGGCCGACCAACCGACACTCCGACAAGATCTGAGCTCGCCGCGCCGGCCACATTCCTGGGCCCGCCCGAGGCGAGGCGAGGAGCGGGCGGCGTTCCTCCGCAGACGCCGGGCCGCCCGCCTCCCGTCCTCTCGTCTCGAGAGATCTGTGGCCACAGCAGCTGCGAGCGCCTCTCTGCCCCCAACTGCACTAGTCTGCCCTTCTGTCCGCAGACAGCCAGTGGTTCTAAAAGTGTCGGCCATAGGACACGCTCAGCTACCTCGCAGAAGGCTGGGTGAGGGGATGGTTGGACCTTTTCTACCTCTCCAAACGGAGACAACCCGCTTGGTGACGAAGCTGCGGACACCTACCGATAGACCATTGTAGTTGTGGGTCCAAAGTTCCCCACTCATAAGTCCTTTTTACACAAAGACACAGACACACACTGTGCGGCTGGTCCCAGCGGAGGTTCGAGTTCTCCCTCGGGCATGGCTGTGTGTGTTTGTCCTTAGGTTCATTTACGTTAAGTAGTGTGTAAGCTTAGGAACTGATGACCTTAGCTCCGGCCGCAGAGGCCGAGCGGTTCTAGGTGCTTCAGTCCGGAACCGCGCGACCGCTATGGTCGCAGGTTCGAATCCTGCTTCGAGCATGGATGTGTGTGATGTCCTTAGGTTAGTTAGGTTTAAGTAGTTCTAAGTTCTAGGGGACTGATGACCTCAGCTGTTAAGTCCCATAGTGCTCAGAGCCATTTGAACCATTTTGATGACCTTACCAGTTAAGTCCAATTAGATTTCACACACATTTGAACGTTTGAACAGACACACAATAAGGCCGCTAGCTGAAGACAGTTGAGAAGCCTGCAGTGCTTGTAAATATTTATCAGAGAGACTAAATAAAACTCAAACACTTTAAAGAAGAGATTGTCTTACCCAGTGTGCTTGACTTTTAAAGTGCGAAACTAAAGCGTAACACAACAGCTATGAAATATACTGTTAAACGGTCCAATTGGTGTTCAAAGAGATTTCGGAATTGCAGACGGTCGTCGTAAACTTCACTCCACGACATTTCGACCGGACACCTGCCAGTCAACTTGAGACGACCCGTTGAAGACTGACAAAAAAAATATTTTTCTTTATTGTGATTCCCCTGCCCCATTTGGGCAGGGCAGGGTTGACAGCGGCACAATCCGCCGCTCTTCAGCCGAGTGACATTACAGTTGAATAAAAAGAGGAAACTGTATGTTAAAAAGGGTGTAAAAAGGGGGACATAAAAATATAGTAAGTGGAGACAATGGGGGTTAAGATAACCACTGAGATGGAGATATTCACGGTGGTCGAGTTGAAAAAAGTCGACATTAAGTCAAAAGAACACAGTTGGCGATTCGTGGAGAACATAAAATACACTGGAGTCATTGGTACAATTTAAAAGTTGGCTACCGTATAAAAACATTCCAGAATGAGAGACATTTAAAATGTCACTGTAAGTGATGGAGCACAAATGAAGAATAAAAATTAGTGGGAGGGACCTGCAAAGGGAGAGGAGGCATGAGAGGAAGGAAAAGGAGCGGAGAGGAAAGTGCAACGGGGGAGGGGGCCTGGAGGGGGTGGGATGAAAAGAAAAAGGGAGGTCAGGGGCGCACCAAGGGGTAGGAGACGGGCTTAGCGGAAGATGGAGAGGTTCAAATGGCTCTAAACACTATGGGACTTAACTTCTGAAGTTATCAGTCCCCTAGAACTTAGAAGTACCTAAACCTAACTAACCTAAGGACATCACACATATCCATGCCCAAGGCAGAATTCGAACCTGCGACCATAGAGGTCGCGCGGTTCCAGACTGTAGCGCCTAGAACTTGCTCGGCAACCCCGGCCAGCAGATGGAGAAGGAAGGCAAGTCAGAAGGTAGCACAGGGACACTGAATGGGGTAACAGGAAAGGGAGGGTGGTATATATGAGGGAGGAAAACCCCTCAGGGGAAGGGAAGAGGAGGAGAGACCTTTAGGAGCAGAATCGGGAAAATAGGGTTAGAGTTGGTAGGAGGAGATCAGGGTGAAGCTCATCATCCAGGAGAGGTTGGTGATATAAGTTATGTTGGGAAAGGAGGTGGAGGGTATGAAGACATAGAGAGGGACGAACACAACGGTAAAGGCGCGGCAATGGGCTGGGGGTAGAGAGGATACAAAACACCAGTGGGAGGGGGGGGGGGGCATCGAGTCAATGGGCGTTGAGATATGTTCGAGGAAAAGGAGAAGATGTGGCAAGGGGATGAGGTCATAGAAAATCCCTGTGGGGGACGGGAGGCGAATATGGAAGGCGAGGTGGAGTGCATGGCGTTCAAGGATTTGGAGGGCCTTACAGAATCTGGGAGGGGCGGAAATCCAAGGGACACTGGCATAACAAAGGATGGGGTGGATCAAGGTTTTGTAGTTGTGAAGGGTGGTGGAAGGATGCAGTCTCCATGTTTGCTACACAGGAGTTTCAGGAGGCGAATCTATTGTGGGCTTTGCATTGGATCATAAGGAGATGGGGAGTTCAGATGAGGCGACGGTTGAGGATGAGGCCAAGGTATTTCAGGGTAGGTTCAAAATGGTTCAAATGGCTCTGAGCACTATGGGACTTAGTCCCCTAGAACTTAGAACTACTTAAACCTGACTAACCATAAGACATCACACACATATATGTCCAGCGCAGGATTCGAACCTGCGACCGTAGCAGTCGCGCGGTTCCGGACTTCACGTCTAGAACCGCTCGGCCACCGCGGCCGTCTTTCAGGGTAGGAGAGAGGCGGATAGGATGATCATAAATGGCGAGGTAAACATCATGGAGCCAGAAGGGTCTTGCTTGGGACTTGGAAAGGTTGAAGCGGAGGATGAAGACGTTCTCCATTCTGACTTATACAGGACGCTGAGAGAGTTGCTGCACACGCAAAAGAGACCGGCGGCAGCGCCCTTGCTGGTGGAACTGCATAGATCAACTGATCTTCGCAGTTCCACCAGCGAGGACGCTGCCGCCTGATGGTGTGGTCCTTTTGTCACTGTGACTCTGATGGATGCGCGGCGATGCTCTCAGTGTTCTATATAAGCTGGAGTGGAGAACGTCATCATCAGTGCTCGATGCCTCACCTGCGGATTTCTGGCAGTCGTCAAGTCGAAATATTGTGGAGTGAAGTATACGACGAGTGGCTACTATCCGCAAATCTCTTCTAACATTTATTTCAATGGCAAAATTTTAAATTTCACGATGCGATTGGTTACACAAAGAATCTGAACTGGCCAATCAGCTAAATGGAGACACACACACACACACACACACACACACACACACACACACACACAGCAGTCGCGCGGTTCAGGACTGAGCGCCTGAACCGCTAGACCACCGCGGCCGGCGGACCTGCCAAGGGAGAGGAGGCATGAGAGGAAGAAAAGGAGCGGAGAGGAAAGTGCAACGGGGGAGGGGGCCTGGAGGGGGTGGGACGAAAAGAAAAAGGGAGGCCAGGGGCGCACCAAGGGGCAGGAGACGGGCGTAGCGGAAGATGGAGAGGTTCAAATGGCTCTAAACACTATGGGACTTAACTTCTGAAGTTATCAGTCCCCTAGAACTTAGAAGTACCTAAACCTAACTAACCTAAGGACATCACACATATCCATGCTCGATGCAGAATTCGAACCTGCGACCATAGAGGTCGCGCGGTGCCAGACTGTAACGCCTAGAACTGCTCGGCAACCCCGGCCAGCAGATGGAGAAGGAAGGCAAGTCAGAAGGTAGCACAGGGACACAGAATGGGGCAACACACACATACAGCAAAATTTTGCGGAACGATAGTGTCTCATCCTCCTATCGTGAGACACTTGATTTTAGGTTCCTTGAAAAAGCCTTTCCTGCTAGGTCTTGTGTGACGCACTTCAGTTGCTGGTCAAAGGTAGCTCAGTATTTTGTTTCAGAGGGCAACGATCTGCAGCAAGTCATATCCAGTAGACGTCTGTCTACGTGTAGTTATTGCCGATGCACAGTATGACAGTATGCGAGCCATCCTCTGGCTAAACATAGATGGCCGGAAACCCCAAATGACTTACACACAGAGTCAGCGTACACTTTAGATTGTTCAGCTCCTGATCGGGAGATCTTACTGGCCACGGGAGTATTTTATCATCATGCCGAGAGCTCACAGAGACACGTGCATGTGTGGGCGAGCATTGTTCTGTTGAAAGATGGCACCACAATCCTGCCACATGAGAGACGCAGGAGATCCGTGACGTACCGCAGTGCCGTCGGGGTTCCCTCTGTCACTTGACCTGAGCTCGTACCCCATGGTTCCCCACACCATGACGACAGGAGTAAAGCCGCTGTGCTTCTCCAAGAATGGGACCTGTCCCCAGCTCAACAGCGTATCTGTGGTCATCCGGATTAGTGCACAACGACGGGTCACCGCTCAACATAATGCGACACCACTCATCAGCAGTCCATGTTTTCTGGTCAAGGCACTCCTCCAAACGCAGCCGTTTCTGTTGTAAAGTCAAATACAGCCTCCAAATGGTACGGTAATGCCGACATCCGGATGCTGTTAGTCTCCGAGCAATGGTGCGGGAAGACAAGAAATGCTTCAGGGAGTCAGTCACTTTTTCGCAGATGACAGGCGCAGGATGTTAAAGGGTTCCGATATGCTTGGTGCACTAGACGTCGGACATACCTTGTGGTAAGAAAATGAAACACCTACAGCTGTGATTATGATGTCATTTATTGTAAGGCTACCAGTTTCGGCGCTTCATTGCACCTTCTTCAGGCCTTAGCTGATGCTAAAGCGGTTGACACAATCCGTATACATGATGCATCAGTGGCCAACATATCTGGTTTACGCAGACTACCTGTAATTGTGATATTCTCTCTCCAACCGACAACCGTCAACATGTTGACAGTTTACGGTTAGAGAGACAACATCAAGTTACACATAGCGTGCGTAAACCATTTATGTTGGCCACTGATGCATCGTGTATAGGGATAGTGGTAATCCATTCAGCATCAGCTAAGGCCTGAAGATGGTGCACTGAAGCGCCGAAACTGCTAGCCTTACAATAAATGACATCACAAGGACAGCTGCCTGCCGCTGTGGCCGAGTGGTTCTAGGCGCTGCAGTCCGTAACCGCGCTGCTGCTACGGTGGCAGGGCATGCATGTGCTGGCCTTAGGTTAGTAAGGTTTAAGTAACTCTAAGTCTAGAGGACTGATGACCTCAGATCTTAAGTCCCATAGTGCTTAGAGCCATTTGAACCATAAGAACGGCTGTAGGTGTTTCATTTTCTTACAATAGTAAACGGCCATAGTCCCCCAAACCTCCAGTCACTAGTGTGGACAATCAAGAACTCCCTTGTGGTGGTCAGACGTGATCTCCTGGAATCTTGACGTCGAGCATGCGTACCCTCACATTTCCATGCAGTCCAACATCGGACCACTGTCATACCTGAATGCCCCACAAACCTGACTCCTGGAAAATTCTGCAAGACGTTCAAATTGAGACTCCCAATGCAGCTCCTTTCAAAGCCTGTCAAGTACTAATAACGCTGTCTCTCATGGGTACCCAGCATTTCCGTATCGTTGACAGTGATCATTCAAAATCGCACACTGTTCACTCACCTTATTAATCCTACTAGTTCTGGCAACAACATTAAACACGAAAACACTACTGTAATCTGCTGGCCATTCTACGCGTCCAGAGAATTACAACTGTAATAATTTACATACCCACCTGTAGTGAGTACGCGTACGAAGCCACAAGACACTCGATAATGTCTTCTGGGTGTTTCTCATATTTCTGTCAGATAATGTAGTCACTGTGTTATTTTTTCTGGTATTAATCGTAATGATGGGAAGACATCAGATATTTCATCTATAGGTGTTTTGCAAGGGGTGAGTAGGATTAATTAGCTGTAATCGAAAACAGACCTTTTCAGGGAAATAATATAGTTAATTTACAATTCTACAGGTGGAGGATACCCACTTTATTTACCAAAATATTTACAGATGCTACACTGAAGATCTATTATCTTAATTAGCTCCGTAACAAAAAATTGCTTTGACGCTATTTGAAAAATTACTCAAATCAGCGGGGAAGGTGAACAGGAAGGAGGAAAGGAAGGAAGAGTAAGGGGTAAAATTCCCTCGAGGACTACATCATTAGTGATGGAGCATAGTCTTGGTCTGGGGAAGCAAATGAGTCGTGTCCTATTCAAACCTTGGCACATGCCTTAAGCGATTTAGTAAAGCCTAAAACTGATTGTATGGGAGGGGATTTCAGCCTCGTCTCTCTCTGAAAAACGTGGCTTTCTTGGCTCGGTTTAAGAAGAGTGGTCGGGTGGTTAAGGTGAATGTCACGACCGTGTTGGACTCGTGGCCTAGTACAAATACTCACTTCTAAAACTACATCTACATGGGTACTCCGCAAATCACATTTAAGTGCCTGGCAGAGGGTCCATCGAACCACCTTCACAATTCTATATTATTCCAATCTCGTATAGCGCGTGGAAAGAACGAACACCTGTCTCTTTCCGTACGAGCTCTCATTTCCCTTATTTTATAGTGGTGATCGTTTCTTCCTATGTAGGTCGGTGTCAACAAAATATTTTTGCATTCTGAGGAGAAAGTTGGTGACTGGAATTTCGTGAGAAGTTTCCGTCGCAACGATATCTTTTAATGATATCCAGCCAAAACCCTGTGTAATTTCAGTGAGACTCCCTCCGATATTTCGCGATAATTCAAAACGTGCTGCCCTTCTCTGAACTTTTTCGATGTAATCCGTCAGTCGTCTCTGGTAAGGATCCCACACCGCGCAGCAGTATTCTAAAAGGGGACGAACAAGCGTAGTGTAGGCAGTCTCCTTAGTAGGTCTGTTACATTTTTTAAGTGTCCTGCCAATAAAACGCAGTCTTTGGTTAGTTTTCCCCACAATAGTTTTTATGTGTTACTTCCAATTTAAGTTGTTCGTAACTATCATTCCTACTTATTTAGTTGAATATACGGCCTTTATATTTGACTGAGTTATCGTGTAACCGAAATGAAACGGATTCCTTCTAGCACTCATATGGATGACCTCACACTTTTCGTTATTTAGGGCCAACTGCCAATTTTCGCACCATTCAGATATCTTTTCTAAATCGTTTTGCAGTTTGTTCTGATCTTCTGATGACTTTAGCAGTCGACAAACAACAGCGTCTTCTGCAAACAACCTACGACGGCTGCTCAGATTTTCTCCCAAATCGTTTATATAGATTGGGAACGCCAGAAATCCCTTCTATTTTACTCGGTGACTTCCCGTCAGTTACTATGAACTGTGACCTCTCTGACAGGAAATCAAGAATCCACTCACATAACTGAGACGATATTCCGTAAGCACGTAATTTCACTATAAGCCGCTTGTGTGGTACAGTGCCTAAAGCCTTCTGGAAATCCAGAAATACGGAATCGATCTGAAATCCCTTATCAATAGCACTCAACACTTCATGCGAATAAAGAGCTAGCTGTGTTTCAGAAGAACGACGTTTTGTAAAGCCGTGTTGACTGTGTGTCAATAGATCGTTTTCTTCGAGGTAATTCATAATGTTTGAACACAATGTATGTTCCAAAATCCTGCTGCATATCGGCGCTAATGATATGGGCCTGTAATTAAGTTGCTTCACTACTCCAAGGATATTTACTTCTACCGTACTCATGTTGACAGCTGTTCTTGATTCGAATTCTGCAATTTTTATTTCGTCTTGTTTTGTGAAGGCATTTCGGAAGGTTGTGTTTAGTGACTCTTCTTTGGCAGCACTGTCTTCGACAGTATCTCCATTGCAATCGCTCAGTGAATGCATTGATTGTTTATTGCCGCTAACATACTTTATATACAGGGCTATTACAAATGATTGAAGCGATTTCATAAATTCACTGTAGCTCCATTCATTCACATATGGTCACGACACACTACAGATACGTAGAAAAACTCATAAAGTTTTGTTCGGCTGAAGCCGCACTTCAGGTTTGTGCCGTCAGAGCGCTCGAGAGCGCAGTGAGACAAAATGGCGACAGGAGCCGAGAAAGCGTATGTCGTGCTTGAAATGCACTCACGTCAGTCAGTCATAACAGTGCAACGACACTTCAGGACGAAGTTCAACAAAGACCCACCAGCTGCTAACTCCATTCGGTGATGGTAGGCACAGTTTAAAGCTTCTGGAAGCCTCTGTAAGGGGAAATCAACGGGTCGGCCTGCAGTGAGCGAAGAAACGGTTGAACGCGTGCGGGCTAGTTTCACGCGTAGCCCGCGGAAAATTGGCTCATGCCACAACTGGAGACCAACAGTGCCGACTTCATCTTTCAACAGGATGGTGCTTCACCGCACTTCCATCATGATGTTCGGCATTTCTTAAACAGGAGATCGGAAAACCGATGGATCGGTCGTGGTGGAGATCATGATCAGCAATTCATTTCATGGCCTCCACGCTCTCCCGACTTAACCCCATGCGATTTCTTTTTGTGGGGTTATGTGAAATATTCAGTGTTTAAACCTCCTCTACCAAGAAACGTGCCAGAACTGCGAGCTCGCATCAACTATGCTTTCGAGCTCATTGATGGGGACATGCTGCGCCGAGTGTGGGAAGAACTTGATTATCGGCTTGATGTCTGCCGAATCACTAAAGGGGCACATATCGAACATTTGTGAATGCCTAAAAAACTTTTTGAGTTTTTGTATGTGTGTGCAAAGCATTTTCAAAATATCTCAAATAATAAAGTTATTGTAGAGCTGTGAAACCGCTTCAATCATTTGTAATAACCCTGTATGATCAGAATCCCTTTGGATTTTCTGCCAGGTTTCGAGATGAAGTTTCGTTGTGGAAGCTGTTAGAAGCATCTCGCATTGAAGGCCGCGCTAAATTTCGAGCTTCTGTAAAAGATCACCATTCTTGAGGATTTTGGGCCTGTTTAAATTTGGCATGTTTGTTTCGTTGTTTCTGCAACAGTGTTCTTACACGTTTTGTGTACCAAGGAGGATAACCTCCATCGATTGTTAATTTATTTGGTATAAATCTCTGAATTGCTGCCGATACTATTTTTCTGAATTGAAGCCACGTCTGGTCTACACTTATATAATTAATTTGGAAGGTGTTATTCAAATAATTATTTGTTTCTCCATGTTTAGAGAATGCTGTTAGTCCGCAGTTGTATACTGAAGTAATGAATAGCTGCTCCATTTGCTAATTTGTTTTTTATTGTAGTCCAGTGCCAGTTTCGACTTATCTGTTAAAGCCATTCCCCAGTTGCTTCAACAAAGCACGATTTTCGGATACATTACAGAGCTGTTTAAATATAAATGCGGAAACGAGCCGTCGACTACCCTGAAGAACACATTAGCAAGAGGAGTGGTTGTTTATTAATAAATAATTATTTCTTTACCCTAGCGTAGCCGAGAAGACTCACATCCGTCGCTCATCGCGCGCCTCAAGTGCATTGCAGACTGGTTCTCACCCACGTGGGAGAAAAGGAACGTTTTAGTAGCAGCCCAGACTAAGAAATCCTGCAGGTGCGCCACGGATCTGGATGCGTCGGCCCTCCAGTGCAGTGGCGGTGGCCGGCGGCTGGCGACGGCGATAATCGCCGGCGATGTTCAAAGGCGGCGGCGGCGGCTGCTGCCAGCCGGGGGGAAAAGACCCGCCACAAAAAACTCTGCTGTCACTGGAGGTGTCGCCCAGCCTCCAGGCTTCCTGGAACGTCCGCGCGGGGACACGCGGCGGCTGGAGCGGCTCGAGCTCTCTCCGGAGATTAAAAGCGACAGCCCGCCCTCCCGACAATGGGAGTGCCGAGTCAGCGCGAGGCGTGATGCCTCCGCTGCGGGCCTGCCTTCTAGGCGCCGGCTTTTAGGGAGTGTTTACACTGACGCAGGTACCGGCAGGTGTTACACAAGAGTGCCTCAAAGGGGCCACAGATGCAGTCACCACCTTTAAGGCAGTCACCGGTTTATCCCTTCATTCGCATCCTTCACAGAAAGATATTTCCACGATATCGTTTGGTTAAAATAAGTACTTATTACCAAATTTGGCGGATTCCAGACTGCTTAGAACCTAAGACTGTGGTACGATCATTCTCTTCTTATTTTTCCAGAGCTTCTTTTCCCTCTCTATTCGTTTTACACCACTCTCCTAGATTGTAATTTTTGTTGCTGGAAAGGAAATTTTGCGCTATTGATCAGTAGCCCGATATTTTCTCTGCCCTGCATAGTGTATTTTATAAGTTTTCTCAAACCCCTTCTTATCTCCTTCAGCCGTCTGTGGAGTCATTTTTTATTTTGAACTGAAACTATATGACCGTAAATCTTTAATCACCTCTTCCTTAATTTGCCTGTGATTGTTTCTATGTTTATATATAACTCTTCATTTCTCCTCTTCGTCCAGTTGCAATCTTTGTTCATTTGTAGTCCTAAAATTTCTCTGAGTTTTTTTCTTTCATTATTTTCCAGGCCTTTCGATTCACCTCTTTCCTTCAGTGTTAAGCATCGAGATCCATAGAGTGCTTCCGGTTAAATTATCATTGCATATGGTTTAATGTTTTCTTGGAACAATACTTATCATTTGTTACATCGGTTTTAGGTGAGTTTGTATAATAATTCAAATTTCTTCGACCTTTACTTTTGGTGTTATCTCATCCATTTCATTGTATCCATTCTCGCAAATACTTAAACTTGTCAACTCTTTTGATGTTTCCGTGTTGGCTTGTATATATTTTCCTCTCCTGAGCTTATCTTCAATGTATTCCGTGTAATCCGGTTTTAGCCGCAATTGTGTGAAGTGTTTCTGTCATTATCTTTCCATCTGCTTTGTTCTTTGGAGCCGGCCGCGGTGGTCTAGCGGTTCTGGCGCTGCAGTCCGGACCCACGGGACTGCTACGGTCGCAGGTTCGAATCCTGCCTCGGGCATGGCTGTGTGTGATGTCCTTAGGTTAGTTAGGTTTAAGTTGTTCTAAGTTCTAGGGGACTTATGACCTAAGATGTTGAGTCCCATAGTGCTCAGAGACATTTGAACCATTTTTCTTGTTTGGAATAAGGTTATGGTGGTTGACAAATGCGGTGTTCCAAATTTCAAACATCGCTTTTGATTGGCAGTGATGCTGAAAATTAGGTGGACTGGTGACTGTAGAATGTGGATGTCCTGTGGAGAACCGCCAAACGAGCAACATAATTGAAAACTTTGACACGAGGAACTGACAGGGAGATAGCAGGTTTGTTAAGAGCTCAGGGAATTACTTCCATGGTACTAGAGGAGGCTTAGAGGGTGAAAACTGTAGGAGAAGACATAGATTGGAACATACGCAACAAATCATTGAGGAAGTATGGTGCAAGTGTTACTGTGAGGTGATGAGGATGGCACAAGAGAGGAATTCATAGCGAGACACACCAAACCAGTCCGATGATTCAAAAAAAGAAAGGAAAGTGCTTTTACCATCTGCAAGAAGAAAAAATTTGCGTCTACTGAAACTACAAATGGAGTAACATTTGTGTATAACAGAACATGGGGCCTAAAATCGTGCCTTGTGGTACAGCATTTCTGATTGCTGCAAATTTTGCGTATCTATCGTTGGGTGATGAATGGGGAACTGATACACATTACGAGACGAACTTTTGCATTAGGACATCACTGTCCACACAATTAAAAGCCTTTGGTAAATCACAAAATATTCTCAGTGGTAGAAATTTCCGAATGTGTAGCATATAAACGTGCTACTTTGGTACTACGTCCAAGCAGGAGCCGTGCCTGTACAGAGAAGTGGGCCCATAGCTGGTGGCGGTTATTTTTTACCGAATGCCGAGAGAGAAGAGGGACGCTACCTGCTGCCGATGGATGCCCACAGCCCCCGGCCTATCGTAATTACCATCTGAGCGCCACGACGTGACGGGGCTGCAGTGACGCCACACTACACGGCGCACTGTGGGCTGCACTGACCTTGCACGTGCTGGAGGGGGGGCCAGCGTAGCCCACCCATCCGAAGCCACTGGGCCTCCTCCAGTGGACCCCCAGCGCTGTTTGCTCCTCACTGTCCCTGCTTCTGGTACTCTCCCACTGATCTAACTCATTTAGTCTCTCGCCGAGGACAGTAGATGGCACCAGCTGGCAAGGTCCCCACCAACGGTAATAGGGAACAGTAACATAAGACAACAAAAGGAAAGACAAAGTTTAAAATTTCGCGTATAAAAATCATTCACGCAAGGGGTTGTACAGACATAGTATCGTTTGACAATCTAGCTATCTCTCGTACGGAGGACGTGGACGTAAGGTTGAAAACCAGGTGAAAGAATCGAAAAAAAAATAAATCGCCATGTCCAGGAGTCCAAATTGTTGAGACCAGACGAAACTACAGTTTTCCGGTCATAACTGTGGGTTCTTTGATTGCTCTGGGAGATGGCTCATCTTAACTGAAACATATAAATATTAGTTCACTTTATTAAATGAATGAATAAAAAGATTTTCTTAACTTGATACAACGCTTTGCCAGCGGGTTGCTTAATAATTTACAAATATTACACGCCATTAAAGCATCAGTGGATGCACTAATTAGCAAACCGTTCTCTTAAAGTACAACGTTCAACATTTACAAAAGTACATGTCCATCTGAGATTCGACTAACGGTGGTCCTACTCTATGATGCTGATCGCTTCAGCTGAGGTCACGAACTGGGACAGATAGCTCCCATGCTCAGCTCTGAATTAACCTCGCCGGCTGGAGTGGCCGTGCGGTTCTAGGCGCTGCAGTCTGGAACCGCGTGACGCTACGGTCGCAGGTTCGAATCCTGCCTAGGGCATGGATGTGTGTGATGTTCCTAGGTTAGTTAGGTTTAAGTAGTTCTAAGTTCTAGGGGACTGATGACCTCAGCTGTTAAGTCCCATAGTGCTGAAAGCCATTTTTTGAATTAACCTCCATGCGAGAGCTCTCCTGTTCTGAGACAGAGGGGACGTCTTCTTGTGTCTCTCCTATTCACCGCTGCGAACTACAGCGACACACCACTAATATCTGTGGTATCGACGGGCGTTGCCAACAGTGGTATGGCACAGCGATCTTCTGACGATACCCCAAGACATTTCTTTTTCTTTTACAGAGAGAACCTTTCGACATTGGCCCCACACTTAGCCCAGTGGGAAGTTCCAAGACACAGGAAAAAAAGCAGTGGTGACTCTACGTAAGAAAAGAACGGACCAGCAAAATGGCAGATCAAGTTCTATAACGTTGGTTTGCTGCAGAATTTTTGAGTACATTCTAAGTTCAAATATAATAAATTATCGAGAGAGAGAAAAGATTCTGTCCATAAATCAACACTAGCACAGAAAGCAAACTTCAACTTGCCTGCGAGCCATCAGCGATGAACAACGCGCAGATTCCTTACTCCCAGATTTCCATAATGCGTCTGACAATTTTAATAAATTTGGATTTAAAACTGTTTAATGTAACGAAATATTTTCTTGTAAATTTTTATCACCTTTTGCTCTCCCTAAAGAGATGAATTTCCAGAAACACTCAAAAAGTACTTTTTTTATTTTTAACCGAGAACTCAAATACCAGTTTTCATAGATACAGCCTGAAAAATCCTTTTGTAGTTCTTTGGTAGTTTTTTATTTTCAAGAAAGTTTTCACCCACTGTTTTACCCTCTTAGTGGTTGAATCTCCAAAAATGCTGCAACACATATTTTGTGTTTACTGAGGTGAAGGTGTGCACTTTATGTGTAGGAATCGTTTAAGAAGGGATTGTCCGAAGTTCCACTCCTAAGGGGGTGAAATAGTGGATGAAAGTCATTTTGAAAGCATGTCCCTATTAAGATAATTTTGAAACTAGAACTACGAAAACTGGTATTTGGTTTCTCAGTCAGAAAATAAAAAATATGTGTTGTAGCATTTTTGGAAATTCAACCACGAAGAGGGTAAAACAGTGGGTGAAAACTTTCTAGAAAATAAATAACTACCAACGAACTACTAAACGATTTTTAAGGCTATATCTATGAAAACTGGTATTTGGGTTCTCGGTTAGAAATAAAAAAAGTACTTTCGAGTGTTTCTGGAAATTCAACTCTTTAGGGAGAACAATAGGTGATAAAAATTCACAAGAAAATATTTCGTTACATTAAAAATTTTTGAAGTTAAATTTATTAAAATTGGTATTTCTCTTCTCGGTTAGATATAAAGAAATGTTTGTTACGGAATGAAAGTTACTGTGGATCTATCTGCACAAGAACGCAAAAGGCATTATTATCAAAAACTTTGAACTCCAGCTGGTAGAATCGCTTTTTGGTAAGAAGAAGAACATTCGGAAAAGAGCAAGCTTATATATCCTTAATTAGACTGAAAACATTACAGTCTGTTGAAATTTGTGTATAACATAAAAACTCCATTAAATAACAACAACAAAATCTCTGTTGGCCATACATTCTAAGCGAGCGAAGCAGCTGGCGCTTAAGCTAGTTTATAATAAATAATACAGAGTGTCCTGACTCCCTCCTAGGACGATGTCAGCTTTTCCAAATACAGGAAGTAATAATGCTGCCAGTATGTAAAGCTCGATGCATGGTACACCAGTACTGCTGAATTAATATTGTAAAGTCACTGGTTTCAAAGTCATGCACAACGTCGAATTTGAGCGATTTCACAAAGAAGGTGGGAAACTACTTCCTAAGCCTCGATCGACCCCGTTTTACATCAGTAATTGATATTGTATGGCGTGTGCACAATCCCCGTTCTGCACGTCACCACATCTTGCTCACTGCTACAGACGCCTGACGCGTAGGCAACAAACTTCTCAAAAACACCAAAAACAGCGTCCGCCAATACCTCAGAGGCACTGGCGTGCATTCAGAAATGTGAACGAACTAAAGCGGAAAAGTGACTATACAGTCGTATTTGGCTGTAATGACGGCGGAACGTAAATTATGTTCTGCTGTCGGTTGCAAAGTACGCGGGAGTAAGTGAATCTACCCTTTAGCCGTCCCGTCACTTGAGAAAGGACCACTTCTCTCTTAATGTGTCTCTTTTACTTTTTAATCGATAAGCAAGATAAACGCTGACAAGTGAGTAATGGCTGATGTTTAGGCACGGAAGGACACTGTGTTCCATTAACAGTCGCAGCTTCGGCGAAGAAGTAGGGAGGCTAAAGGACGAAGAGTGCTGAGTCACAGAGGGGTTCGACATTAAATGGGTGGCTGCGGCACAACTTGGCTGCTGCTCCACTGCTCGAGTACTCGACCAGGACCAAGGACGCCCGTGGCAACTGGAAAGTGCCAGGAAATAATAGTATGCTATTTCTTAACAAAAAATTAACGTTTTGCTTATTCAGCTCATATTTAAATGCGTGAACGGTAACACAGTACATAGGGCGTCTTTCCACTTGATACCACTTCAACAGTTCGTAACAAACTGAAATTCCTCTGACTTGCGATAAATTTAATGTAACATTAAATTACGCCGATAAGCCTAAGCGCTAAGACCAAGTCTGTAACAGCTGCTTCATCCCAACGCAGTGCAGCAGCAATTCTGCGTGGTATGGATTAGACAAGTCTATGATACGTCCTTGATAGGTTTGTAAATATGGCATTTTCCTTAAATTACGGTCCGGTGGATCGTGGGTTTGGTGATGATGTATAAGAGGGTCTCGCAAGTGTTCCATCGGGGTCAAGATACTACAATACGGTAGCGAAGAATCCATGTGAGTTCACTCCCATCCTCATCAAACCACTGCAGCGTGATTCTGGTACTGTCATCCGACAGCTATCTTTCTGGAATATGCCACGGTCGTCGTCGAGGAGGACATCAAGCACGGAGTGATTGAGGTGATCCGTAACAATGTTCACGCAGTGACAGCCGTCGTGGTGCAGATGGGAGCACAGGTGAATGTCCTCCAAAGCATAAAGCTGCCTCCACCAGCCTGCGTTCTTGACGCGGTGCACATCTTGAGCAGCTCCTTCTCTAAATCCTCGCACGAACGAAAAAATTGCTGATATCGAAGTAACTGTCCAAGGAATAGAATAGTAACTGAAATCACTCAATAGAGGAAAGTCCACTGGACCTGACGGGATACCAATTCGATACTACACAGATTACGCGAAAGAACTTGCCCCCCTTCTAACAGCCGTGTACGGCAAGTCTCTAGAGGAACGAAAGGTTCCAAATGATTGGAAAAGAGCACAGGTAGTTCCAGTTTTCAAGAAGGGTCGCACAAAACTATAGACCTATACATCTGACATTAATCTGTTGTAGAATGTTAGAACATGTTTTTTGCTCGCGTATCATGTCATTTCTGGAAACCCAGAATCTACTCTGTAGGAATCAACATACACTCCTGGAAATGGAAAAAAGAACACATTGACACCGGTGTGTCAGACCCACCATACTTGCTCCGGACACTGCGAGAGGGCTGTACAAGCAATGATCACACGCACGGCACAGCGGACACACCAGGAACCGCGGTGTTGGCTGTCGAATGGCGCTAGCTGCGCAGCATTTGTGCACCGCCGCCGTCAGTGTCAGCCAGTTTTCCGTGGCATACGGAGCTCCATCGCAGTCTTTAACACTGGTAGCATGCCGCGACAGCGTGGACGTGAACCGTATGTGCAGTTGACGGACTTTGAGAAAGGGCCTATAGTGGGCATGCGGGAGGCCGGGTGGACGTACCGCCGAATTGCTCAACACGTGGGGCGTGACGTCTCCACAGTACATCGATGTTGTCGCCAGTGGTCGGCGGAAGGTGCACGTGCCCGTCGACCTGGCACCGGACCGCAGCGACGCACGGATGCACGCCAAGACCGTAGGATCCTACGCAGTGCCGTAGGGGACCGCACCGCCACTTCCCAGCAAATTAGGGACACTGTTGCTCCTGGGGTATCGGCGAGGACCATTCGCAACCGTCTCCATGAAGCTGGGCTACGGTCCCGCACACCGTTAGGCCGTCTTCCACTCACGCCCCAACATCATGCAGCCCGCCTCCAGTGGTGTCGCGACAGGCGTGAATGGAGGGACGAATGGAGACGTGTCGTCTTCAGCGATGAGAGTCGCTTCTGCCTTGGTGCCAATGATGGTCGTATGCGTGTTTGGCGCCGTGCAGGTGAGCGCCACAATGAGGACTGCATACGACCGAGGCACACAGGGCCAACACCCGGCATCATGGTGTGGGGAGCGATCTCCTACACTGGCCGTACACCACTGGTGATCGTCGAGGGGACACTGAATAGTGCACGGTACATCCAAACCGTCATCGAACCCATCGTTCTACCATTCCTAGACCGGCAAGGGAACTTGCTGTTCCAACAGGACAATGCACGTCCGCATGTATCCCGTGCCACCCAACGTGCTCTAGAAGGTGTAAGTCAACTACCCTGGCCAGCAAGATCTCCGGATCTGTCCCCCATTGAGCATGTTTGGGACTGGATGAAGCGTCGTCTCACGCGGTCTGCACGTCCAGCACGAACGCTGGTCCAACTGAGGCGCCAGGTGGAAATGGCATGGCAAGCCGTTCCACAGGACTACATCCAGCATCTCTACGATCGTCTCCATGGGAGAATAGCAGCCTGCATTGCTGCGAAAGGTGGATATACACCGTACTAGTGCCGACATTGTGCATGCTCTGTTGCCTGTGTCTATGTGCCTGTGGTTCTGTCAGTGTGATCATGTGATGTATCTGACCCCAGGAATGTGTCAATAAAGTTTCCCCTTCCTGGGACAATGAATTCACGGTGTTCTTATTTCAATTTCCAGGAGTGTAGATTCCGGAAACGGCGATTGTGTGAGACCCAACTCGCTTTATTTGTTCATGAGACCCAGAAAATATTAGATACAGGCTCCCAGATAGATGCCATTTTCTTTGACTTCCGGAAGGCGTTCGATACAGTTCCGCACTGTCGCCTGATAAACAAAGTAAGAGCCTACGGAATATCAGACCAGCTGTGTGGCTGGATTTAAGAGGTTTTAGCAAACAGAACACAGCATGTTGTACTCAATGGAGAGACGTCTACAGACGTTAAAGTAACCTCTGGCGTGCCACAGGGCAGTATTATAGGACCATTGTTTTTCACAATATATATAAATTACCTAGTAGATAGTGTCGGAAGTTCCATGCGGCTTTTCGCGGATGATGCTGTAGTATATAGAGAAGTTGCAGCATTAGAAAATTGCAGCGAAATGCAGGAAGATCTGCAGCGGATAGGTTCTTGGTGCAGGGAGTGGCAACTGACCCTTAACGTAGACAAATGTAATGTATTGCGAATATATAGAAAGAAGGATCCTTTATCTGCAAGTATGCGTAAGGAACGATTTGAAGTGAACTGATCATATAAAATTAATTGTTGGTAAGGCGGGTGCCAGGTTGAGATTCATTGGGAGAGTCCTTAGAAAATGTAGTCCATTAACAAAGAAGGTTGCTTACAAAACAATCTTTCGACCTATACTTGAGTATTGCTCATCAGTGTCGGATCCGTACCAGGTCGGGTTGACAGAGGAGGTAGAGAAGATCCAAAGAAGCGCGGCGCGTTTCGTCTCAGGGTTATTTGGTAAGCGTGATAGCGTTACGGAGATGTTTAGCAAACTCTAGTGGCAGACTCTGCAAGAGAGGCGCTCTGCATCGCGGTGTAGCTTGCTGTCCAGGTTTCGAGAGGGTGTGTTTCTGGATGGAGGTACGAATATATTGTTTCTCCCTACTTAAACCTCCCGAGGAGATAACGAATGTAAAATTTGAGAGATTACAGCGTGCACGGAGGCTTTCCGGTAGTCGTTCTTCCCGCGAACCTTTCGCGACTGGAACAGGAAAAGGGAGGCAATGACAGTGGCACGTAAACTGCCCTCCGCCACACACCGTTGGGTGGTTTGCGGAGTATAAATGTAGATGTAGATGCAGATATTCGCCTGGGTAGTGCCATCTGAACAAGACCATCGACTTGGTGTGACAAGAAACTTCAGCCGACCAGGTGACACCTTTCCATCGATCAACATTCTGTTCTACTTGATATCGTGCCCATTGCTATCCTAATTGACGATGTCGTGTCAGCATAAGAATAAGCAGGGTTCAGAACCAGTAGGGTTCGTCTAATGCGGGGCCCCATTTCCGCCAATGTACACTGAATGGTGTGCCGTCTACACCAGCACTGTACTCTGTAATCAGGTTTACTACAAACAGGCGCCTATCTTGCTGCACAGAGTGGGTGAGTTTCCGACCCCCATGTTCTGTGATGAATCGTGGGTGTCCAACACCTTGTCGTCTACCCTTCATGAAATTTTCATAGATGGTCATGGCTGTAGCAAGGGGACAGCTGACTACCGTTTCCGAGATCGTCGTTCCCAGAGACCGTGCTATGACAACCTGCTCTTTGTCAACGTCGCTGATGTCAATGGTTTTCCTCATAAGCGACCCGTATCCTCACTGAAATGATTTCCCATTCACTTCTACCGCTTCCCCGCGCCACCACCAGGCAGCGTTCTTACCGCGGTGGGCAGTAGTCATAATGAAATTACAATGAAAGCCAGATCGTTAGCTGCTTACATGCGCTGATAAATACCAACAGGGACAGATGAAAATATGTGCCCCAACCAGGAATCGAACCAGGGATCTCCTGCTTATATGGGAGACGCTCTGTCTGACTGAGCCTTCGAGGACACACAGGATAGTGCGACTGGCATGCTTCCCGTGAGACCCGCAACTTACTGTCCACGCACTATATTTGTAGTGCCCCTGCCCACTATACTCATTACTCGCGTCAGTCACTCTACCGATTACCGTAAGAGTTTGAGCAATGTGAGTGCATCCGAAAGAACAGATACCATCTTCATATAGATAAGGCTTACCAGCCAATGATCTTCTTCAGTGCGGATGCACTCGCATTGCCCGAACTGTTATGGGAATCAGTAGAGTGACTGCTGCAAGTAATGGCTATTGTGGGCAGGGGCACTACACATGTAGTGTGTGGACATAAGTACAAAATGTGGGTCTCATGAGGAGCATGCCAGACATAAGTCCCTGCAGTCGCACTATTCTGTGTGTCCTAGATGGCTCAGTCAGATAGAGTGTGTGGTGTCACCGCCAGACACCACACTTGCTAGGTGGTAGCTTTAAATCGGCCGCGGTCCATTAGTACATGTTGGACCCGCGTGTCGCCACTGTCAGTGATCGCAGACCGAGAGCCACCACACGGCAGGTCTTGAGAGACGTACTAGCACTCGCCCCAGTTTTACGACAACTTTGCTAGCGACTACACTGACGAAGCCTTTCTCTCATTTGCCGAGAGATAGTTAGAATAGCCTTCAGCTAAGTCCATGGCTACGACCTAGCAAGGCGCCATTAACCATTTCTTTAGAGAGTCTCACTTGTATCATCCAGAATGCTGTATACAAATGATGGATTAAAGTTAAGTATTCCAGCAGCTACATACTTTTCTTTATAGCATTCATTACGTATCCTGTTTCAGACTTAAGCAAGCCTGCGTGAATTAAACGCGTGCCTTTCGGTTACCCGTCACTGTGGACTGGCTGTCTTGTCAGTCCACTACAGAGTGTCCACTATGAAATCGGAAAATCCCGGGTTCGAGTGCCGCTCGGGGTACAGATTTTCAACTGTCCCTGTTGATATTTGTCAACGGCTGTAAGCACCTAATGGTATGGATTTTATTGCAATTTCATTCTTCGAGAGCTGCAAGCTTACCAATGGACATGGCCGAAAGTACAAATACCATCTTCATACAGTAGTCATAGTGGTCTAGTGCATCAGAATAAACACGGCACACAGTTGCAACGCATTGAGTGATATTACAATTGTTATAAAACTGTCATATGGAATTATTCATTTATGAAATATTGTGGGTTATACAGGGTCAACATTAACAAAACCAACGAACTGCAGGGACGGATTTCTGACTGGAAATACTTTGCTACCACGGCAGAATGCACGGAAGAATGAAAGTTTCTCTGACCACGTGCCGTGTGTTCCTTGTTTGTTGCAGGCAGTATGATTGATGCAGGATACTGTGAGCAGTGGAATGGTCTGATATTCATCTCAGGAATAAGTCGAGATGATGTTTGTGTACGGCCAAGCAGATGGAAACGGTTGAGAGGCAGCACAGCTATGCCAAAACAAGTATCCTCGAAGACACTGTCGTACATCCGACCTTTGTATCTGCACAGTGAGTGTAGTAATCTGTGAAAACTTAGCTTACCAATTAGCACGCAAATGGGCAAAATCTCTGAACTGTCTTCTCAAGCCCACGAAGTCAAACAGACATTCTAAATAAAGATGACCCTGGCCCTGTAAGGCAGCTAAAATCAGGTGCGGATTGTAACAGAATCATTAGAAATGCTGCTGTCACGTACCTAGGATGCATGAATTAATAAAAATGAAAGCTTAGGGTCTATTCTAGAAAGACAAAACAGCTATTACCTTTTTTATTCTACACATAATTTATCAACTGTTGCTTTCAGTGGTCAAGTGATAAACAACAATAATGTTCAATTACTTTTGATACTCAACCACAGAACATTAAATTCTTGAACATATTGAAATGACGATTATTAAAATCGTTATCTCTACAAATGAAAATTTTCTATCACAGGAAAGAATGAATATTAAAAATCCCCATTAGCTCATTTAAATCTACGTTGTTGTAGCTGATCAATGCACTGAGTTGGTGGAGAATACATTTACTTTTTGAAGCAATGAAAAACTCTAATGTACTCAATGCGAGGGTAGGTTAGTATCCTAGCTTTTGATATTCAGTGGTCAAAACGTACGCAAGTTGGAGTGAGCAAACTCTAGACTCAACATTTACTGCGGCCTAATGCGTGATGGTATTTTACCAAGCGGCATCTTCAACGGCGTTGTCTCCATGCTGGATCCAAAACGCTAATTCCATACTCTGCCCTTGACTGAATTCACTCAGTCGCAACTTTCCTCCTTTCCGTAGAACGTTAATCTTTCCGTAGTCGAAATAATGGCTATTGCACACTCGGTATGGGCTGGAGCGACGTGCACAATTTATTTGCCCGCAAATATTCCTGAAGGAATATTTAACTACTGCTTTGCTACCTGTCGCCACGGTACGTGAAGCGTATCGACCTCACTTCGCAGAAAGCAAGCTCTCAATGCCATTGCTTATCTCCACGGTCTGCCACGAGACAGAGAGAGAGAGAGGTCTCAAAATGCTTTTATATAATGGGGATCTCCCCACTGTGTCGCGTCTGCATTGCCAAGTATGGCTTCAGCCAATCACTGTCTAGCTAGGGTGAATAAACATTTTTATTTTTCTTTCTGGGTTGCGGCCCAGCCATGTTAATGACGTGCAGGCACTTACCCTCGGTCCTGGCCTTATTTACGCTAAAAGGAATAATGTATTGTCCTGGCCATATCCCATTCTGTGCTGAAGCTCGCTGTTCTCTTGCTAAATGGGAGTTTTATGTCATTAACCACCTGCTCGGTTTGTCTCCGAAATGTGTTTCGCTTTGACTTGTTTGTTTCATGCCACTGACCACATACTGGTAACGATTGTTTTATTAGTTTTCGGTAACATGAGATTAACTACAATTGCCTTTTGTTGATATAATGTAATTGTTATTTTCTGAGGATCTCATACTGTATGGTACTGTTGTTATGGATAAAGTTCATGTAAGGTCCGTTAAATCCGGACGACTTTCAACAGCAACCACATCACACAACATTTCAAGCCCTTTTTGGGCGTTTGTGTGATTATGTGTCCTCTCAGACAGAGTGAATGTGCGGAGAGGTAGTAGACTGTGTGAACACCAGATTTGGAGGACCGGGCTGTACAGGATAATGTGACGAACTCTAATACAAGCTCCAGGCAAGTGGCCTGGAAACATGATGTAAGCGGCAGCGTGATTATGTGTATCCTGCATGACGACTGTTGCTATCCCTATCAATTGCAACGAGCGCAAAGGTTATCAGCAATGGATTTCCCTCTACGGGAAGGATTTTGTCGATGTTCACATGTGTGTGAATTCCTAAGGGATCAAACTCCTGAGGTCATCGGTCCCTAGACTTACACACCACTTAAGCTAACCTATGCCAAGAACAACATACACACCCATGCCCGAGGGAGGACTGGAACCTCCGGAGGGAGGGACCACGCAATCCGTGACATGGCGCGTCTAACCGCAGGGCCACGCCATGTGGTGAATTTGTCTATGGTTTTACACCAGGTCATCATTATTATAGGATTTCTCTCAACAGTCCTCTTTACCGACGGATCAGCTTTTGTCAGAACTTACATCATCAGTCTGCATAATCGTCATTTGAGAGCTACAGACACAGCACGTGGTCAGAGGAACTTACATTCGTCAGCTCATAAGTGTCATCTACCGTGACAACAATGTATTTCCGGACACCTGTTCATAGAATCTTTTTTCGCGCATTTCCCGTCAGGAATACATCCCTGAAATTTGTCGGTTTTATTAATGTACATCCTGTATTTATTTCTTTACGCCACAATCGCTAACCTCAATGTACTCAATGAAAAAGTAATATTTAACAAAGAAGAATCTGAAATGATAAATATGTACTATATTGGGACAAACTGTGTGAAGAAAAGGGAGACCTAATCATGCTTATTACCGAATGGGTCCCGAATTGAAGGTACTGTTGAGAAGGTGATGTCGGTTGTTAGCAATTGAGTACTCACAGTTATCTTCGCTCCACTTGGTCTGGGCTATTTGATGGAATCTTCAGCGGACCCAAGCATTGTTACTGTACTGCAAGATAATATCGCCGGTAGTTAGCGAACAACCTCACGTACTCGGCAGAACTCTTGCAACATCTAGGGCGTCCCTTCCTAAGTCTCCCAAGACACAACGACCTATATCCTCACTGTTGTTGTTTGCCACCTAACTTCTGAAATGCACTGCACGCGACAGGGAGCAGTGGGGAGTGGAGGAGGCGAGTTTACTTTTTCCATCATCATCTATTAATTCCTCCACACATTTTTCACTTCCTGAGGTTGTGCAGACGTTTATCGTTTACGTAGTCTGTGAACCAAGTTGATCGTCATCAAACAATCAGATTCTAGAGGGGTGCAGGAACGAGACTAAAATTGTATCCCTTTGGTGAGTATCAAGAATGTGGGACATATTAACTGATTTTGACGTTTATTATTGTAATATTTATGTTGAAAACAATGAAACGCAGCACATTTGTATCTGTGTGTTACTCTGCACTTGACACGGAGCGTTTGACAGAGAGGTCACAGAACTAGTTTCAGATTACGAGATGCATTCAAGTTCTCCGGACTGGAAAGAGATAGAAACATGCGCATTGTTTTAAAATGACGCCGCGTTCATTGTCAATACGTCCCAGAGATGGCAGCACCGTATGGCAGATGGAATTTTACCGCCAGCGGCGAGAATGAGATCTGTTTTAAATACTTAAAATGGCGACGTTTTCCTTACTTGAACAGCGTGCAATCATTCGTTTTCTGAATTTGCGTGGTGTGAAACCAATTGAAATTCATCGGCAGTTGAAGGAGACATGTGGTGATGGAGTTATGGATGTGTCGAAAGTGCGTTCGTCGGTGCGACAGTTTAATGAAGGCAGAACATCTTGTGACAACAAACCGAAACAACCTCGCGCTCGCACAAGCCGGTCTGATGACATGATTGAGAAAGTGGAGAGAATTGTTTTGGGGGATCGCCGAATGACTGTTGAACAGATAGCCTCCAGAGTTGGCATTTCTGTGGGTTCTATGCACACAATCGTGCATGACGACCTGAAAATGCGAAAAGTGTCATCCAGGTGGGTGCCACAAATGCTGACGGACGACCACACGGCTGCCCGTGTGGCATGTTGACAAGCAATGTTGAAGCGCAACGACAGCACGAATGGGACTTTCTTTTCGTCGGTTGTGACAATGGATGAGACGTGGATGCCATTTTTCAATCCAGAAACAAAGCGCCAGTCAGCTCAATGGAAGCACACAGATTCACCACCACCAAAAAAATTTCGGGTAACCGCCAGTGCTGAAAAAATGATGGTGACCATGTTCTGGGACAGCGAGGGCGTAATCCTTACCCACTGCGTTCCAAAGGGCACTACGGTTACAGGTGCATCCTACGAATATGTTTTGATGAACAAATTCCTTCCTGCACTGCAACAAAAACATCCGGGAAGGTCTGCGCGTGTGCTGTTTCACCAAGACGACGCACCCGCACATCGAGCTAACGTTACGCAACAGTTTCTTCGTGATAACAACTTTGAAGTGATTCCTCATGCTCGCTACTCACCTGACCTGGCTCCTGGTGACTTTTGGCTTTTTCCAACAATGAAAGACACTCTCCGTGGCCGCACATTCACCAGCCATGCTGCTATTGCCTCAGCGATTTTCCAGTGGTCAAAACAGACTCCTAAAGAAGCCTTCGCCGCTGCCATGGAATCATGGCGTCAGCGTTGTGAAAAATGTGTACGTCTGCAGGGCGATTCCGTCGAGAAGTAACGCCAGTCTCATAGATTTCGGGTGAGTAGTTAATTAGAAAAAAAATCGGAGGCCTTAGAACTTGAATGCACCTCGTACTTCTCCACTGCTCCAAACTCTAATAGCACAACGGGAAAATTATCACTTATATCTTTCCATAAAAACTCTGATTTCTGTTGTTGCATTACATTTGGACCGAGCGAGGTGGTGCAGTGGTTAGCCCACTTGACTCGCACTGGGGAATACAACGGTTCAAAACCCGCCCTTCCATCCTGATTTAGGTTTTCAGTGATTTCCCTAAATCGCTTCGGGCAAATGCAGGGATGGTTCCTTTAAAAGGGCATGGCCGGATTCCTTCCCTATCCGTCCCTAATCCGATGGGACCGATGACCTCGCTGTTTGGTCCCCTCCCCCACATCAGCCAGACAACTATTACGATGTGGTCATTTTTCTCAATGTACATCGTTCGGAACAAAATACTTTGCAGGAGAAAGTTGGAGATTGAAATTTCTTGAAAAACACGTTTATTTTATGGGCTACCACACGAACTTCCAAGGTAACAGGCAAATTTGCACGGCAGTTTCATTGAAAACAAGGTTGCATCTCTAATTAGAGGATGATATCGAACTGGGCTCCATAGTGGAATATATACATTTAAACATACAGAATCGCGGTGACTAAATTCTGAGCTCTCTGCAGCCCCATTTCCTTTCATTTATGTGATACTGTTCTTTCAGGATGATTGTGTGTGCGTGAGAAGGCACAACACTATGCATCTGAGACAGGACGGATAGAGAAGGCAATGAAGAAATGGGTCTTTGTCTTGAGAGTAGGCCGGTGCCTCTGGTGTGGACTCTGCGGAAGTGCTGCAGGTGGACTGCATATTCGGAATTCTGACCGGGTGCCGATTATCGTCAAGTTCTGTTCTGGTTTGGGTTGCAGTCTGGTTTTGTCTAGTGTCGGTACAAGATGATTCAGAATTTCTACAATCGTGAGGAGAAGGATGGGATTTTTCTGGTTACTTGCCGTGGTGACTGTATACGTTATTTCAAAAGTTCGTTCTAAATATCTGCAAAATTATCTAGCGATCACTCCCCATTCCTCCTTGCAATGATATCATTCTGCACGATGTGATGGAATCTCACAATTCGTCCATTTTTCTTTAAACGGATCATGATTATACACTCATGCTCATAAATTAAGGATAATTGCAGAATGTGGTGCTACACAACGTGGAGCTAATAGCATAGGCACATAGGGAACACATACGACACAGGTCAGTAAGTCCACGGTATTGGTGATAAGTTGAGAAAACCGTCCCGAAACACATGTGCTACAAAACGCCACTATTTCCTGCGCATGTACCCCGACATCAATTGGGATATGATCACCATGCACACGTATACAGGCCGCACAACGAGTTGGCATACTCTGGATAAGGTGGTCGAGCAGCTGCTGGGGTATAGCCTCCCATTCTTGCACTAGTGCTAGTCGGAGCTCCTGGAGTGAAGACGTGCAGCGATACGTCGACCGAGAGCATCACAGACGAGCTCGATGGGGTTTAGGTCTGAATAACAGGCAGGCCACTTCATTCGCCTGATATCTTCTTTTTCAATGTACTCCTCCACGACGGCAGCTCGGTGGGGACGAAAGAAGGTGGGACCCACTGCGACCCTGAAAGGGCGGCCATACTGGTGCAAAATGACGTCCTTATACACCTTACATGTTACAGTTCCTCTGTCGAAGACTTGCAGGGGTGTACGAGCACCAGTCATAATCCCCACGCCACACCATCAAACCACGACCTCCATACAGGTCCTTTTCAAGGACATTAAGGGGCTGGAACCTGGTTCCTGGTTCACGCCAGATGAAAATCCGGAATCCGGCGAGAATCACTGCTCAGCCTACACCTGGACTCGTCCGTGAACATAACCTGGGACCACTGTTCCAATGACCATGTTCTTGACACCAGGCTTTACGGGCTCTCCTGTAACCTGGAGTCAGTAGAATGCACCTTGCAGGTCTTCGGGCGAATAAACCATGTCTGTTCAGTCGTCTGTAGACTGTGTGTATGGAGGCAAATGTTCCAGAGGCTGCGGTAATATCCCGAGAAAGGCTACCTGCAGTATTCCGTGGCCGTTTGCGGGCACTGATGGTGAGATATCGGTCTTCTTGTGGTGTTGTACACTGTGGACGTCCCGTAATGCAGCGCCTGGACACGTTTACTACCTGCTGGAATCGTTGCCATAATCTTGAGATCACATTTTGTGGCACACGAAGGGCCCGTGCTATGACCTGCTGTGATTCACCAGCCTCCTGTCGCCCTAGTATTCTAACCCTCACGTCATCAATATGTGTTCTTTGAGCCATTTTCAACACACAGTTACCGTTAGAACATCTGAAAACGTCTGCACACTAACTCGCTGCACTGTACTCTGACATGCACCAACACACCTCTGCGTATGTGGACTGCAGCCAGCGCCACCGTGCGTCGACCGCAGGTCAAATGCACCTCATGGTCATACCCCGAGGTGATTTAAACCCAAAAACCGCCCACCAGAGCGTTCTTTCACGATGTAGCAGCATTATACTTAATTTATGAGCATGAGTGTACAACCGAATGCCATTTTTTAACCAGTTATTCTGTGGATTCAAAATTATCGTCATCTCCTGTATTTTTAGAGAATTATCTCCTTGTTAGATGTTGGATATTGAGAGCATGTGATTCCGTTTACTCTTTGCGAGAATTGTATTTGTATTTGCTGCTTTGAGTACCCATGTGGGCTCTGTAAACCAGATGCATTGTTTTGAGAACCATGTGGGAGGGCGTGCTGTAAAGTGATGCCTCCTAAATTTTTAAGTGAAAATTCTGAAAACTTTTTAAATAAAGCAAACTTCATTAACACACTACGTCTGCATTCTTCACGTCTACATCTTTATTTCTGAACATAGTAGCATAGTATGAAGTAAAAACTTTATTTTTATTTTTGTATACATCTATTGTTGATCCGCTTCACCCTGGTCACAGTCGAGTTTTTGATAATTATTATATTGATTGATTTCTGAGTTAATTTACTGTACCATGGAAGTTATTAGATTAAATGAATTTTCATATTAGAGTCCGTAACTGTTTTATTTGATAAGTTCCGTACTAACTGAAATTTCACTACTTATAGGTTGAGTCATGTGTTTGATTGCATTCTGTGTCAAGATTATAAACCCAGTTTCCCTGGACCAACGGCAGTTAGCTTTTGGCAGAATTTTTTTTGCTGTTGTGGAGTCTTACTGTTTCTGCTAGTACTTTATTTCGTAGGTGAGATTCGTAACACGTGATTGTTTTGTTTCCTTTGCGCAATGTAGGTTCTGGCAGTTTATTTTACCAGGGCCATATATATATATATATATATATATATATATATATATATATATATATATATATATATATTGGTTTCACACACATAGGATTCTTTTCAGTTTCATGTAAGTGATGTGGCTTTGAGCTCAGTAGCACTTTTAGGTTGTCAGTTTACATTCCCAGGTTTGTTTTAACGAGAACATATACACAAGTAAACGCTACCTACTTACGACACGGGGTCTAAAATGCATACCTTATGAGATAAGACCACGTGTTCATTTCCTCTACTTTGATACACACCACATCTACTGAAAGATCTTTGCCTTACATTTTTTGAAAGGTGGTAAAGAAATTTCCAGTAAACATGTGCTCTAAACTGCATGCCTCAAGAGCTATGAGTGTTTGTTTTTGCTGCTCTGAAATACGTCCCCACTACTGAACAAGCACCCAACTCTTTTAAGGTATGCATTTTAAATCCCCTATATACTAGAACTTTCTTCTTGTTTTTGGTCCATATCACCACCTCTTAAAGTCTGTCGGTGGAATACCGGTTCACTCTATATTTCGACCGAATGGGTGTTCAATAAATAGCGTTATTAAGTGAAATAACCTACACAAAGCACAGTCCTGTTACGGTGGTTCGCTGCTTCACAGATTGCGCAGTGTGGCCGGTTCTCTCAATGTGAATAAAAACCACACAACATTCAGGCAAACAAAAGAGGGTGGCCGGTTATGTGCATGGCGTGACAACGCGCACTTAGTGCAGGAAGTGTGGCGACTACGGTCTCTGTTTGTGTGCAGGGTTCGAGATGCTGCGTCCCGGGTTGCGACTGCGCCGCCTTCACGCCGAGTCCCGGAAACGGAAGTCGTTTCTGCTGCGCCTGCGGACACGGATGGGTGCCTCACGGTGAGTGTTAATGCCGAGCGGCCACACTAGCACGTACCGGCAGCTGTGCGGAGAGTCCGCCAAGGTGGAGACTACGCCTCCGTTGTAGCTCGCGTACTTTTATCTCATAAACTGCTGTTGGGCAAAGCTGCAGACTCCAAAGACGCATAAGTACGACTGGAAGAAAAGCATAAAATAGCCAAATCGCTGCATTGCGGGTGTCCGGCACATGTTATAGTCTTCATACGTTCATTTCATACCACTGTGAAGTATATGGCAGAGGGTTTCTTTCTGTTCAATTCACGTACTGAACACGGAAAGAACAACTGCTTAAATATCTCTACGTATTCTGTAAGTAGTCTAATGTTGTCTTCACACGTTCATTTCATACCATTGTGAAGTATATGGCAGAGGGTTTCTTTCTGTTCAATTCACGTTCTGAACACGGGAACAACGACTTTTTAAATATCTCTACGTATTCTGTAAGTAGTCTAATGTTGTGTGCGCGATCATTATGAGAGCGATTAGTAAGAGGCAGTAGTATATTTCTAGATTTCTCACGTAATGCTGGTTCTCGAATCTTTGTACGTTGCTTTGGAGAGATAGTTGACGCCTGTCTTTAAGCATCTTCCATTTCAGGTATTTCAGCATTTTCGTGACGCTCTGCCGTGGGTCAAATGAACCAGCGACCATTCGTGTTGCCATTCTTTGTATACGTCCACTATCCGCTGTTAGTTATGAGTAATACACGCTTGGACAATGTTCTAGGCTGGGTCGACAAGTGGTTTAGAAGCTTTCCATTTTCTTGAGTGCACTTACCGAGTATCCCACCGATGAACCGAATAGTGCCACCTGTTTTACCTACAACCGTAACATCGCTATTATTCCAGCTGATATCACCACAAATTGTTACACACAGTTATTTATATAAGTTAACATATTCCACTTATGTGGTTCATTAATATAGTAGTCAGAGGGTATGAAGCTTCCGCTTTTTGTGAAGTACATGTTTATGATCGTTTGAAGAAAGTTGATAATCATTGCAACGCTTTGAATTTTTTTCATAATCTGACTAAATATTTGTGTGACTTTTCCAGTTAGTGGTTCATTATAGATAATTGCATCTTTTGCAGAACGTCTGAGGTTGTTATGGCGTTACTTCTGTCTGCTATGACTCTCCATGAAATCTAACACGCTGCGTCCTCTCTACCAAGGAATTCTAGGGCTAATCAAATATAATCGTAAGTTCTCTAATAAGTGAGGTTGTTATGCGGACTCAATAATAGTAAGTTCGCTAATAAGTGGCGGTGTTGCGCTGAGTCAAATGCTGTTTGCAAATCAACACTTTAGTAGCGTGCACACGACGGCTTTCTGGAGGTACACAGCTTCAATTCATTGCCATAGGTGCTTCTGTGGCTGTGAAGGGCAACGCAGAGGCATACACGACGCCAGTCCCACGTCCCCTACGGCGCAGAACCGTCGACGCAGACAGGTGTACACAACCTGTGCTGAGACACAGCGCTTAGCCAACAGTGAGGACGACACTGTGAGATTTGTCACCGTCATGCGGAGACTATACCAACGATCCTGAGTTGTGGACGCATTACGTGGTCCACGTTTCTTCGTCGCTGACAAGGGAACCTCCCTATCGCACCCCCCTCAGATTTAGTTATAAGTTGGCACAGTGGATAGGCCTTGAAAAACTGGACACAGATCAATCGAGAAAACAGGAAGAAGTTGTATGGAACTATGAAAAAAATAAGCAAAATATACAAACTGAGTAGTCCATGCGAGAGACAGGCAACATCAAGGATAACCTGAGCTCAGAAGTGCCGTGGTCCCGCGGTTAGCGTGAGCAGCTGCGGAAGAATAGGTCCTTGGTTCGAATCTTCCCTCAAGTGAAAAGTTTTAATTTTTTATTTTCAGACAATTTTCAGTTCAGGCACTCACACATAATTAACTTCCCTCTCCAAAATTCTAGGACATGTTCAGATTTGCTTGGGCAGATGCAGGATTTGACGGTCTACACACGGAAAAATTTGAAAACGTTAAAAACATATGTTATGACAGAGCCCAGGGAAAACTGTGCGACTGTGAAACTGTTGTATTCATTTGTTGCAGTTTATGTGACAAACTCTTATGTTTTCATCACGTTTTTGGGAGTGATTATCACATCCATAAGAAAACCTAAATCGGACAAGGTAGAATAATCTTTATACCCATTCGCCAAGTGTACAAGTTAGGTGGGTCGACAACATATTCCTGTCATGTGACGCATATGCCGTCACCAGTGTCGTATAGAATATATCAGACGTGTTTTCCTGTGGAAGAATCGGTTGACCTGTGACCTTGCGATCAAATGTTTTCGGTTCCCATTGGAGAGACACGTCCTTCGTCTACTAATCGCACGGTTTTGCAGTGCGGCCGCAAAACACAGACACTAAACTTATTACAGTGAACAGAGACGTCCGTGAACGAACGGACAGATCATAACTTTGCGATAATAAAAAGTTAAATTTTTCAGTCGAGGGAAGACTTGAACCAAGAAACTCTCGATCTACAGCTGCTCACGCTAACCACAGGACCACGGCGATCCTGGGCTCACGATGTCCTTGATGTTGCCTATCTTAAGCATGGACTGCTCAGTTTGTACATTTTGCTTATTTTTTTCATAGTTCCACACAACTTCTTCCTGTTTTCTCGATTGATCTGTGTTCAGTTTTTCAAGGCCTATCCACTGTGCCAACATATAACTAAATCTGAGGGGGGTGCGATGGGAAGGTTCCCTTGTGAGTAAGCTCTCCTTCCTCACTGTCGTATCAGATCGATTTGTGCTAGCTAAAAATAACACCATGAGACATTCGTTTCTCGAAGCCTGATAATTCTGCCTTACATGTGGGCTCCTCGTAGGAATCACCAAGGAGCAAACTACACTTATACAGGGTGTTTAAAACAAAGTGTCAAATACTTTAACAGGTGGCAGCATTCATCGAAGCATGAAAAGTAAGTCCTATAAACATGGGTCCGCAAACGCATACTCTCCGATATAAACACTTGTTTATAGGAAGATCTGCACGACGCTTGGTTGCGGATATTAGCACAGTCGTTGCATTGGCACTCCGTCAAATGTGTCGGCAGGTTATTATTATGTCTTACGCACAATACTTTACTTACCATTCGGTGGTCTGCACTCAGTTGTGTGGTTCGAGTAGTACTGTATGTTCAAAATGGTTCAAATGGCTCTGAGCACTATGGGACTTAAATTCTGAGGTCATCAGTCCCCTATAACGTAGAACTACTTAAACCTAACTAACCTAAGGACATCACACACATCCATGCCCGAGGCAGGATTCGAACCTGCGACCATAGTGGTCACGCGGTTCCAGACTGTAGTGCCTAGAACCGCTCGGCCACCCCGGTCGGCAGTATTGCAGGCAACGTTAGTTTTCGTCGTGTTTGTGTGCCTTATTGTACAAAACTGTCAGCCTGGGTACGTATCATCGTCTTTTCCTGCTTCCAAACGCGGATTCACTTATGTGTTTACAGTTATTGCCCTCTTTGTATGGTCAAATGGTGTAGTACATTTACATTTTCTCTCTTCCACCACTTGTCATCAATGGAAACCTACTACTCTACAAGTGAAATGGCAGATATCATATTCAGTTATGGCTTAGCAAATGGAAGTAGCCTGCGAGCACGTACCCTCTACGCTGAAAGATCTCCACAGAGCAGGGTGCCCTCTGCTAAGCTTTTGGCAGACTTGTCCAGCGTCTGAGGGACACAGGTACCCTGGTACGTCCGAACACTGACAGTGGAAGGCCCCGCACAGTACTCACAGCTGACATGGAGGAGCGTGTGGAAGAAACCCATGGAAGCAGTTGTACGACGATCAGCAGCGGCAGAGGGCATGTCTCACTCTCTTATCTTGGGGGTACTTCATGACCAGTTGCTGTACCCCTACCATCTACCGCGCGTTCAGGCCCTAAGGCCACAGGATCATCATGACAGCGGTCAGTGAATGGCTGTTGCAGAAGTGTGCCACAGATCCACTGTTCGTATCCAAGATTTTATTTAGCGATGACGCAGGATTCACACGAGATGGTGTTGTGAATTTCCATAACCAGCATGTATGGGCAGATGTAAATCCTCAAACAGCTCACGAAAGAGGGCATCAACGTCGATTCTCAATCAACTTATGGGCAGGCGTACTTGGCGTTAGATTAATAGAGTCATACGTGCTACCACAAAGGTTAACTGGGGCGCATAGTCTGGACTTACTGATTAATGTGTTGCCTACCTTGCTGGAGGATGTGCCGTTGCAGCAGCGAATAGAAATGTGGTTAATGCATGATGGGGCACCAGTACACTTTTTTCTCAATCTGCACCGATATCTAACGCAGATATTTCAGGACCGCTGGATTGGTCGGCGAGGGGGGGGGGGGGGGGAGGGAAAGCGAGATGCACAGCTTGGCATGCTTGTCCCCAAACCTCAATGCCTTAGACTTTTGGTTATGGAGACACTTGAAGAAATTGGCCTATGCCACGCCAATCAGCGATGTGCGGACACTATAGGGTTGCGTCTTCAATATGTGTCACCAGGTGCAACAACAAGCTGGTATACTTCAAATGGTGCGCTATTCCTTACAACCGCGCGGGGTAGCCCCGCGGCTAGGGAACCTTGTCACGGTTCGTGCGGTCTAAGGCGCCTTGTCACGGTCCGTGCAGCTACCCAGTCGGAGGTTCGCGTCCTCCCTGGGGCATGGGTGTGTGTGTGGTCCATAGCATAAGTTAGTTTAAGTCAGATTAAATAGTGTGTCGGCTCAGGGATCGACGACGTAAGTGGTTTGGTCCCATAAGACCTTATCACAAATTTCCAAATTCCTTACACCGGAAGGCAGAGGAGTGCACTATCATTAATGGACGCCAAGTTGAAGACCTTCTGCAAACACGTGTTTGTCGCAGGATGTATGCATATCCGGTCCCATGTTTATTGGATTTATCTCAGAAAGTATGCGTTTCCGGACCCACGTTTAATGGACTTGTTTCTCTTGTTTCGATGATTGCTAGCACCTCCCAAAGTATTCGACCTTTTTTTGAACGCCGTGTTTACCGTTGACAAACTACCATTTGCAAAAGACATTATGAATACTTCCGATGCTTTGTGTGTAAATGAAAATGCCCATTCATCTCAAGAGTAGCTTACGACCTCTGAGTGGAGGCATCCTTATTACACCCACTATTGAAACTTTATAAGAAAATTTAGTTTCAGTGTCCAGAGTAACAAATTGGCTGTACTTTAAACATATCAGTATTTCTTCAGTAATATTATTTTTTAAAATATGTTCGTAATATTAGCCACTGCAAATCGTAACAAATATTTTAGGGTTATCCGTGCTTGTGTAAGTTGTGTTACATCAACGTCAAATAGTGATAGAAAGGAACTGTTGAAGACTACAACGACATTTCCATTAATTTTAATGTACGTTTTTGTCTCATATAAAATAATCGCCTCGGAGGCTAGCAGGTTTGATTCCTGGTGGTGGATGAAATTTTCGCTGCCAGTCCTCGGCAGACCAGAGGAAGAGAGCTGTGGTCTAAAGTTCCTGATCACCAGTTGTTGCGTCAGGGTCCTGGATTGTTTCCAAAGCTCTCAGAAGTATCTCATGAACTGAGAGCATGACACTGTTGGTGGCAATCCGTTCTTAGGATTGGGACGTTTGGCCCGGCGGCCCCTTAGTGTTGTGCGAGAGGAGCGGGCTATGTGCCAGCAACGGGGTTCACCCTCTCCGTCCTACCGTCATACAACAGGAACACAACGATACAGTATACACGCACTCACGCACCTGTACTCTGTACAAACACACATGCGAGGTATGACTAAACTCTCACCTATCCACAAAAAAAAATATTTTCACAAGGCTGAATAGTTGCAAACGGAGGAAATTTACTTGTCATAACAAATGATTTTTCAGGTGGATCCAATTTCCGCTGATGGCGGTTGTGGGGTATCAACAATCATGAATGCCCAGAAACTTTGGGCACACATTGTAAGAGAAGGGTGCTGACGTTTTCCTATCCGCACTTTTTGTCTTCTGAATGGTTTGATGCGGAACGCAGCGAATTCCTATACGTTGCTAATCTGCGAGTGGCAAATATTGCAATGTCCCGAAATATTTGTGGTACATGTTGCAACTACATCTCAGCATCCTGTCCTTTCTTCTAGTTAGGGTTTCCCACTTGCCTTTCGTCGCCGGTTCTTTAAAGAGCCACCTAATTTCTTACCTTATCAGTCTAGTTAATCTTCAGCATTCAGGATTCCTGAATGGTGATATCAGAAGCGCCCTCAACCAGACACCGCCAGAGTACAGACGTAGATGTAAGTTTGAGACTTACCTCATTTCTGTTACTCATTCATGGTTTCGTTTTTTTTTAGCTCACTCTCAATCCATATTTCCTGTGGTTAGCAGACTGTCGACTACGTTCAACACAGCACTTCTTTTGTAGTTTCATTGAGGACAGTAATGTTATCAGGACATCGTACCATCGATATTCTTGCTGAGGAAATTTTAATCCTACTCTTGTAACTTTCTTTTATTTCCTTCATTGATTCTTTATTATATAGATGGAACAGTAAGTGAGAAAGGCTGCAGCCCTAATTTAATTGACAGCGTGAAGTGAAGCAGTGACTCGTATTCTGGTGGACGGCAGCTGCCATGTGATTTCCGTAAATCGCTTAAGACGAACAGTTGCATTGATACACTGTACGGGCACGATCGACTTGCATCCGTCTCCGAGCTTGTTCTCGACCTGTAGTGGACTTCTACCCGTCCAGTTACAAACTGTCTTTAATTACTCGGTGAAGTATTAATTGCAACATACAGGGTGTTTCAAAAATGACCGGTATATTTGAAACGGCAATACAAACTAAACGAGCAGCGATAGAAATACACCGTTTGTTGCAATGTGCTTGGGACAACAGTACATTTTCAGGCAGACAAACTTTCGAAATTACAGTAGTTACAATTGTCAACAACAGATGGCGCTGCGGTCTGGGAAACTCTATAGTACGATATTTTCCACATATCCACCATGCGTAGCAATAATATGGCGTAGTCTCTGAATGAAATTACCCGAAACCTTTGACAACGTGTCTGGCGGAATGGCTTCACATGCAGATGAGATGTACTGCTTCAGCTGTTCAATTGTTTCTGGATTCTGGTGGTACACCTGGTCTTTAACGTGTCCCCACAGAAAGAAGTCACAGGGGTTCATGTCTGGCGAATAGGGAGGCCAATCCACGCCGCCTCCTGTATGTTTCGGATAGCCCAAAGCAATCACACGATCATCGAAATATTCATTCAGGAAATTAAAGACGCCGGCCGTGCGATGTGGCCGGGCACCATCTTGCATAAACCACGAGGTGTTCGCAGTGTCGTCTAAGGGAGTTTGTACCGCCACAAATTCACGAAGAATGTCCAGATAGCGAGATGCAGTAATCGTTTCGGATCTGAAAAATGGGCCAATGATTCCTTTGGAAGAAATGGCGGCCCAGACCAGTACTTTTTGAGGATGCAGGGACGATGGGACTGCAACATGGGGCTTTTCGGTTCCCCATATGCGCCAGTTCTGTTTATTGACGAAGCCGTCCAGGTAAAAATAAGCTTCGTCAGTAAACCAAATGCTACCCACATGCATATCGCCGTCATCAATCCTGTGCACTATATCGTTAGCGAATGTCTCTCGTGCAGCAATGGTAGCGGCACTGAGGGGTTGCCGCGTTTGAATTTTGTATGGATAGAGGTGTAAACTCTGGCGCATGAGACGATACGTGGACGTTGGCGTCTTTTGGACCGCAGCCAACACGGCGAACGGAAACCCGAGGCCGCTGTTGGATCACCTGCTGCACTAGCTGCGCGTTGCCCTCTGTGGTTGCCGTACGCGGTCGCCCTACCTTTCCAGCACGTTCATCCGTCACGTTCCCAGTCCGTTGAAATTTTTCAAACAGATCCTTTATTGTATCGCTTTTCGGTCCTTTGGTTACATTAAACCTCCGTTGAAAACTTCGTCTTGTTGCAACAACACTGTGTTCTAGGCGGTGGAATTCCAACACCAGAAAAATCCTCTGTTCTAAGGAATAAACCATGTTGTCTACAGCACACTTGCACGTTGTGAACAGCACATGCTTACAGCAGTAAGACGACGTACAGAATGGCGCACCCACAGACTGCGTTGTCTTCTATATCTTTCACATCACTTGCAGCGCCATCTGTTGTTGAAAATTGTAACTACTGTAATTTCGAAAGTTTGTCCGCCTGAAAATGTACTGTTGTCCCAAGCATATTGCAACAAACGGTGTATTTCTATCGCTGCTCGTTTAGTTTTTATTGCCGTTTCAAATATACCGGTCATTTTTGAAACACCCTGTACATGAGCAACGTGTTGCTGAGTGATGGAGAAAAACGGCAGAGGGGAAAAATCATTTCAGTAATATTCGTGGAAAAAATTTTTCCACATCATCGTGAAAGGCCTTACAAGCCACTACCCAGCCTAGGCTTCCGACGAAAGCAGTACCACGAAAACTGATGAAAATTCGCTGGAGGCGCAGTGTCATGGGCCAAACAGCTCCGAGGTCACAACCGCCATGCAGTCCTTCCTGATATAGTGTTGGACCTTCCTTTGCTCGGAGTACTGCAGCAACTCGACGTGTCATGGACTCAAAAAGTCGCTTCAGAAATATTTGCCCATGCTGCCTCTTTAGCCGTCCTTAATTGCGAAAGTGTTGCCGGTGAAGGATTCCGTGCACGAACTGACCTCTCCATTATGTCCCACAAACGTTCGATGGCATTCATGTTGGGCGATCTGGGAGTCCAAATCATTCACTCAAATTGTCCAGAATGTTCTTCAAGCCAATCGCGAAAAATTGTGGCTCGGTGATATGGCGTATTGACATACATAAAAATTCCATCGTTGTTTGGGAACATTAATTCCACGCGTGGCTGCAAATAGTTTCCAGGTATCAGAACATAACCATTTCCATTCAACGATCGGTTGATTTGGACTAGAGGCCCTACTCCGTTCCATGGACACCATTATGGAGCTACGACCAGCCTACACAGTGACTTATGGACAACTTGGGTCCATGGCTTCGTGGAATCTGCACCACATTCGAATCCTACCGTCAGCTCTTACCAACTGAAATCTGGACTCATTTGATCAGTCCACGGTTTTGCAGTCCTCTAGGGGCCAACCGATATGGTCACGAGCCCAGGAGAGGCGCTGTAGGCGATCTTGTGCTGTTAGCAAAGGCACTCGCGAGATCGTCTGCATCCATAGCCAATTAACACCAAATTTCACCGTAGTGTCCTGTGGGATACATTCGTCGTACATCCCATTTTTATTTCTGAGATTATTTCAAACAGTGTCGTTTGTCTTTTAGCACTGACAAATAAACGCCGCTGCTCTCGGTCATTAAGTGAAGGCTGTCGGCGACTGCACTGTTCTTGGTGAGAGGTATCACCTGAAATTTGATACTCTTGGTACAATCCTGGCACTATAGGTCTCGTAACGACTTCCGAAATGGAATGTCCCTTGCCTCTAGCTGCAACTACCTCTGCGCATTCAAAGTCAGTTAATTCCCGTCATGCGGGCATAATCACGTCGGAAACCTTTTCACATTAATCATCTAAATATGAATGACAACTCCGCGAATGCACTGTCGTTTTACATCTTGTGCAGGCGGTACTACCGCCATCAGTATACATACGTATCGCGATCCCATATCTTTTGTCACCTCAGTGAAATGTTGCAGGTACACTCTGCGGTATATGTGGATAATGTCTGAAAACTGTTGTGCAAATAGATTATGTAGTAAAGACTTAATAAATTAAAACGTCATGCCTGATGATGAAGTTTGGTTGCACGAACAGCGAGAATTTTCTGGAAGAGAGAAAAATTTCCGTAAAGGTTTGACATTAAGTGTTAAGTTGGTTGCAAGTCGGTTAGTGCTCCCATACTCAAATACTGGATTAATAAATGTAAAATATGGAATAAAACGTTTCAGTACGGCACTTTCAACTTCTCATTCGTTATCAACGACTGACAATAGTTTGCACAATAAGTTTTGCTCCAATTCGCCAGACTTACAATTTTTGATCAGCCAACGTCGATCCGCCATATTATAGAACTCCGTCTTCAGGTCACAAGAGGCCCATCGGGACCATCCGACCGCCGTATCGTCCTCAGCTGAGGATGCGAATAGCAGGTTCACGTGGTCAGCACACCGCTCTCCCGGTCGTTATGATGGTTTTCGTTGACCGGAGCCGCTACTATTCGGTCGAGTAGCTCCTCAATTGGCATCACGAGGCTGAGTGCACCCGAAAAATGGCAACAGCACATGACGGCCCGGATGGTCACCCATCCAAATGCCAGCCACGCCCGACAGCGCTTAACTTCGGTGATCTGACGGGAACTGGTGCATCCACTGCGGCAAGGCTGTTGCCTGGATCCGTCATATTGAATTTTGTAATTCCGACTCGATTGCTAATCAGCACCCCGAAGAATCTACAAAGAACACAATTTCGTAGGATTTTATATCCATTCTTTTATGATTTCAATTTTTTGAATCGAGTTGACCCACTGTGCGACTGGACATTAAACCCTAACTTACTTCTGTTTCCTGCCTTCGCCGGCCGGAGTGGCCGAGCGGTTCTAGGCGCCTCAGTCTGGAACCGCGCGACCTCTACGGTCGCGGGTTTGAATCCTGCCTCGGGCATGGATGTGTATGATGTCTTTAGGTTAGTTAGGTTTAAGTAGTTCTAAGTTCTAGGGGACTGATGACCTAAGTCCCATACTGCTTAGAGCCATTTGAACCATTTTTTTCCTGCCCTTTTCAGTAGCAATACTTTGCTCTCGTCCGACCATTATCTTATCTCAGACCTGCTTTGACAGCGACCAACGCCGCCAGACTAACGCGTATGCAAGCGAGCGACCGCGCATGCGCGACATGCAAGGCGCCGGCGCCAACAAACGAAATCCGGACCACCTGCGTGGTTGCTCGCTCGCACGGAGCAGCCCCACGCACGCGATCGGAGCGTGCGCGTACGTCGATACGCGGCGCTTTCAATATCGCGTGCCATTGTCGCGCCTTATAACTTCATAAAACACAATGAGCCCCGCCGAGCGACCCCCGCTGCGCCGGGCCGTGCCTCACGCGGCGGCTACAGACCGCGGGCGGGGAAACCCGTTCCCCGTAATGACTTATTTCCCGGAATTTGGCTCCGAGTTATAATAATAATCAGCACCTGTCGGCGCGGGCAACTTTATTAGCCTTTCTGCGGGACGTTCAAAGTGGCGCCCGCATTCGAGGCGAATAAAAAAATGAACGGTCCGGTGGGCTTTTCGACGTGCGACACATTGTGAGATCCCTCCGGGCAACAAAACGAGTCATGAGGTTCCCACCAGCTCACGTTACTATCCCGCAGTCAGCGGGTGCTGCATATCTCTCACTTTTATTGTGTTTTTGTTGTGGTTTTCAGTCCGGAGACTGGTATGATGAAGGAATCCACGCTAGTCTCTCTTGTGAAGACCTCTTCATCCCAGCATTAATACCGCGGTCACATCCACTTCAACCTGATTACTATAGGCAAGACATGATCTACCTTAACCATTGTTACACCCCACACTTCCAGCAAGTACCAAGTTTCTTCATGTTGGTGCCGGAGCTAGCAGTGTATTTAACACTAAATTCTTCTAGAACCTTCATACGCAAATGATGCTTTATGCCCCCCTCCCCACTTTTCTAACTCCGACTTTTGTTGTTGCACATGGATGAAGAAGAAACGCAAACTGACTGTAATCGACCCTGCAAGTGGTGTAGAAAAGAGTTTGGCACCTGCAGTAATTTAATTTGATACAAATTAATTTGATAAAGGAAAGTTCCATTAACGTAGTGAGAAATTAAAGGGTTTCTCTACCGATCAATAGAATGAAAGTTATGTGCAAAATAACGATTTCATTTATTATGACTAAACTCAAAATAATAAACAAAACACGTGAAACATTTACAATACGTCAAATTGGATACTCAAATAAATACTGTGAAGGTGAAGTTGTCCATAAACTAGATTGTGACATTTATGACCAACTGGTATGTGGAACCAATAACTTGCAACTCAAATCTTAAGAGAAACACCCAGCGAACCCAAAATTAATTGCTGCTACAGTAGTGAGAACTCAGTCAATGAACACCCAAGACAGAACCACGTTAGAAAAGACGGGAACAGGCGCGCTCTGCTGAGCTCTGGTTGTCACATAGCTAAATTCCCTAATCTGCCCGTGCTGCGGACGTACATTACCAAGCTATCTTCTTCACTGCACGGACACGATCTGGCATACCGTAGGCGATGGCTGGTTGCTTTTAAAGTCCCGTCGTGGTGATGACAATATCGCGAGTATAGTCCGAAACAAATTATCCTGGTCGGTTGTTCCAGACTAAAGACTTCCTACCAACAGTTACAATTAAATGAAAGTATATTAGACAACCAATGGAAGGCAGGCTGTCCAGAGTAGCGAGAGCTCAGTCTTGTAACCTACCCCGACCCAAAGGCGAGAGCCGACTCTCTCAAGATCACCTGTACAAACCAAAGACAGAACATTCCCACCCCCACGACAGTGGCCGTGGTTAAACATACCAATCAGCATCTCGAAAACCGGCGGAAAATTCCACACTATTGCCGAAACACTACTATTCCGCCAATGGAGATACTTGGCGCCAATTTCTGCGCCGATTTTGCTACGTCACGGAGATATCCCCTGAGCAAGCCAATCACAGTTATGATTTTGCAGAAAACGCGGGAATTGGCCCGCCGAGATTGCCTGGGAACACAAGTCATTCCCACGCCTCGCTGGAAGTCCATCAGAAAGTGTTTGCCCTAAGTTTCTGCGAAGTAACGAATCTCTAGCCCAGCCGCTCCTTCTGGCCCCTCTGGGCGTGTCGTCCCCGCTCTTATGACAATGACGGCGTCTGGACAGCATCCACTCGACTCCCTCACACCTATCGGCTTAACCCTTTCAAGATCAGCAGAACCCGCCTGTCACCAGACCACCCGGGTGACGAGAGACGCTGCGTGGGAAGACCGCGTGTGAAGCATTAGCAACTTATCACCACATTCAATTAGAGAGGAAAATATTCATATCTTCTGAGTTCTCAATACTAGCCTTGTAATGACAATACTCGGCCATACTTCCCCAAATCGAATTACTCAAAATAAGATATAGATATGAGATGGGGCAAGTCACTGTGTGCCACCTCTCAATGTCTCAGAATGTGATCCACCAACTGACCCTTTCACGTCATGCCACAAATTTATTTTTCTCCCAATTCAGTTCAGTATCTGAATCGGTCTCTTCCTTTACTCAGGTTGTGCCACACATTTCTTTTCTCTTCAATTTCATTCAGCACCTTCTCATTAGGTACATGATCTGTCATGTACTCTTCAGCATTCTTCCTTAGCACCACATCTCAAAAGTTTCTATACATTTCTCGTCTGATCCGTATATTGCCGTCGTTTCACTTTGATGAAAGGCTACACTCCAGCCAAAAGCCTTCAGAAAACACTTCGTACACTTCCTAGAACTTACATTTACTTTCGACATTAAGACATTTCTTCGTCAGAAATACTTTTCTTGCCACTGCTGGTCTTCATTCTACATCCTCTCTGTTTCGGCGATAATCTGTTAACTTTCTGCCCAACTAGGAAAACTCATCTACTATAAGTACTTTAAGTGTATCGTTTCGCAATCTGATAGGTTGGTGCATAAGACTGCAGCATTTTCCATAAGTTAATAAAAAAGGTGATGCACGTACAGCGACTTTGGTCATCAATAATATACTCTCCTTCACAGTTTTCAACTGTCTGCCAACGGTGGGATACCTCTTCGATTCCACTACTGTAGAAATCACGTGATTTTGAGGCAAAGAGCTCGTCGAAAAGCAAGTTATTTGAAAGTTGTTCGGTAGAGATCGAAAAAGATGAAAATCTGAGGGGCAAGATCAGGTGAATAAGGTTGATGCGGAATGACTTCCCCACCTGTATAGTATTTTTTGTCAGTCTAGCAGAATGTGGATGGGCATTATCGTGCATTACCGTTACTTCACGCAGTCTTCCTGGTCGTCCTTTTTGGACTGTGTCTCCAAGACGTCATTTGTTGATAGTAAATGTCAGCAGTGATGGTTACACCTCTTTAGTACGCCACTACGTGACCGTTCCACCAGATGCATAACATTGTCTTTTGTGGATACGTGCGAGTCTTCGTGCGGAGGGTTGTTGCCTTGTTTGAGTTCACACATTCTTTTCTTTTACTGATATTAGCAGAAAGACACCATTTATCATCACCAGTGACGATTCAAGATAGAATGAACGGTGTTGTTTATGAGCCAATTGATGACAGGTAAGAACAGATGCACTTACGGCCACCCGCTGTTTGTTTGACTTTGGCTTAGAGCATGCGGTATGCACTTATGGCCACCCACTATTTTCTTTTACTTTGGCTTAGAGCATACGGTATGCACTTATGACCACCCACTGTTTTTTTGACTTTGGCTTAGAGCATGTGGTATGCACTCATGGACACCCTTCTTTCTTTTTTTGACTTTGGCTTAGAGCATGCGGTATGCACTTATGGCCACCCGCTGTTTTTTTGACTTTGGCTTAGAGCATGTGGTATGCACTCATGACCACCCTTTTTTTTACTTTGGCGTAGAGCATATGGTATGCACTTATGGACACCTGCTGTTTTTTTTACTTTGGCTTAGAGCATGTGGTATGCACTTACGGCCACCTGCTGTTTTTTTTACTTTGGCTTAGAGCATGTGGTATGCACTCATGGCCACCCTTCTTTCTTTTTTTGACTTTGGCTTAGAGCATGCGTTATGCACTTATGGCCACGTGCTGTTTTTTTGACTTTGGCTTAGAGCATGCGGTATGCACTTATGGCCACCCGCTGTTTTCTTTTACTTTGGCTTAGAGCATGCTGTACCCTTACAGCCAACTTTGAACATTTCCGATTGTGCGCAAATGAAGGACCACAGTGGAATGATCGCAGCTCATCACATTCGCCAGTTTTCGAATACACTGACATGAATAATTGTGAATTAATGTGTTTAATCGATAATCACCGAATCCAGAAGGTCTTCCTGAACTAATATCAAAACGATCGCCTTAAAATGAGAAAACTATTTTCTTCCTATGCCCTCTCCAATGTTGTTCCCATACATGGCGCAAATGTTTCTGGCTCCCTCCGCTGCTGTCATTCCTCTACTGAACTCAAACAGAAGAAGGTCTCCGAAAGTTTCTGATTTCTGCAGTTGGCACACCATTTTCTAACGTCCAATGCTCCATTCACTACCTCCAAATGACCAAATGACAATATGTAAACTTATAGGAACAATGACCTACAAATAAGGAATGAAAATCGATTAACAAATCCATATCAATGGGAATACCAATGCACAAAACAAAAATCGCTACTAACTTAAGCACAAATCTATTAATTCTCTCAGCATCACCTGAGGTCACAACAATTGGTTTCTTTCTGTTGATGTCTATGTTATATCCTCTTTCCAAGGCACTGTTCACTCTGTTCAGATGCCTTCCCAAGTCCTCTGGTGTCTCTGACAGAGTTACAATGTCAGCGTCAAATTTTGAAGTATTTGTTGTTTCACCCTGAGCTTCAATTCCTATTCCAAATTTTTCTTTGGTATCCTTTACTGCTTGCTCAATGTACAACTTGAATAACAGCGGGGGTAGGCTACAGTTCTGTCTCACTCCCTTCTCAACTATCGCTTTTAAAACTGTCATCTGGTTTCTGTTCAATTTGTCAATAGCCTTTCGCTTCCTGTATGTTACTAGAGCTAATTTCAAAGAATATATTCAAGTCAGCATTGTCAAAAGCTTTCTCCACGTATACAAATTCCGTAAATTTAGATTCATTTCTCCTTAATCCGTCTTCTAAGAGAAGCCATAGGATCAGTATTGCCACGAGTGTTCCAACATTTATCTGGAACTCATGCACGAGTAAATGAAGATGGTATATGTTCTTTCGGACATGATACCGTGCAGCTTGTTAGAATGAAATTACACTGAAACGAATATTCCTGGCTGCCACGAGTGTTCCAACATTTATCTGGAACTCATGCACGAGTAAATGAAGATGGTATATGTTCTTTCGGACATGATACCGTGCAGCTTGTTAGAATGAAATTACACTGAAACGAATATTCCTGGCTGCACACAGGCGTTGATATAAGTCAACGGGGACAGTTCAAATGTGTGTTCCGACCGGTACACGAACCCGGGCTCTCCTGCTTACATGACAGACGTTCTATTTATCTCAGGCAACTAGGACACAGAGGGTAGTGCGACTGCATGGACTTATCTGTGGCACGCCTCCCGTGAGACCCACATTCCCAACTTATTGGCCCGCACTATATTCATAGTGCCCCTGCCAATTATACTCGTTACTCGCGGCTTTTTGCCGATTGCCGTAAGAGTTCGGCCATTGTTTCTGCATCCGCACAGAAGAAGATGGTCAAATGGCCGGTTAGTCTATATACATGTCCTAAAGAACAGATACCATCCTCATATATATATATATATATAGTTAAGGCTCGACGGCCATTTGACCATCTTCGTCTGTGTCGATGCACAAACAGTGCCCGAACTCTTATGCGAATCGGCAAAAAGCCGCGAATAACGAGTATAATTGGCAGGGGCACTATGAATATAGTGCGGGCCAAGAAGTTAGGAATGTGGGTCTCACGCCAGACGTGCCAGAGATAACACCCTGCAGTCGCACTATGATCTGTTTCCTCGGTGGCACAGATGGACAGAACACCTGCAATGTAAGCAGGAGATCCTGCGTTCGAGACCCGGTTGGGGCACACATTTTCAATTGCACCCGTTGACTTATATCAACTCCTGTATCCAGCTAGGGGTATTCATTTCACTGTAATTTCAAACTGATTTTCCTCGAGGTCGGCGTTTACTAGTTTCTCCATTCTTCTGTAAAGAATTAGTATCAGTATTATGCAACCATGACTTATTAAACCGATAGTTTCCTAATATTCACTACCGTCAGCACCTGTTTCATTAAAATCGGTGTTATTTCATTCTTCTTTAAGTCAGAGAGAAGTTCACCTGCCTCATAGATCTCGCATTTCTGATAGACTACTTTCGTCATGGTAGGCTCTTCCAAGGATATCAGCAATTCTAACGGAATGTCCATTCCAGGGGCCTTGTTTCAACTTCGGTCTTTCAGTGCCCTGTGAAATTCTTGTCGCAGAATCATATCTCCCACCTAATTTTCTTCCATGTCGTCCTCTATTTGTATGACATTTCCCTTGTACAACCACTCTTCACATTCTTTCGACTTTTCAGCTTTCCCTTCTCTGCTTGGTACTGGTTTCCCATCCGAGCTCTTGACATTATACAGCTACTTCCGTTATCTCGAAAGACCTGTTTAATATTCCCATGAGCGGCCTCTATCTTTTTTATCCTTATATTTGTGTTCTAGACAATTTTGTTTAGTCATTTCGCACTTCCTCTTTATCTCATTTTCAGACGATTGTATTCGCTTTCGCCTGCCTCAGTTGCTGCATTTTTATATTTTCTTCTTTCAGCCTTTAAATTCGATATCTCCCGTGACACCCAAGGGTATATATTAGGCGTTGTCTTTTTACCTTTGTGATAATTGGTCGGCTCCACTGTTTGATCTCTCAAAGCAATCTACTCGTCTTCCACTGTATTCCTTTTCCCTGTTTCAGGCAATCGTTTCCTAATGCTCAAAAATCTCTATTTCATTCAATTTATCCATGTCCCATCTCCTTAATTTCGTACCTTTTTAAACTTTCTTCAGTTTTAATCTACAGTTCGGAACAACATCTGCTCCTGGAAGCATCTTATAGTTTAAAATCTGGTTCCGAAATCTGTGTCTTACCAATTTACAATCAATCTGCAAACTCACGGTGTATCGAAGTCTCTTTCCCGTAACCAAAAATACTAATTTAATAAAAAAAAATGTATTTATTTAAAAATGTGAAAATAAAATAAAATTAGGTTAAGAAATACAATGCCCCCACCAGCCCTACATGTCCACTTCAACACGCCAGTCCACTCTTACAGTACACACCTCCATGATCCCTCTGTTAATCCTACAGGAAGTGAGCAAGACTATGTGCAGTGTGGAACACAGAAGGTTGTTTGTGTAGTGAAATATGCCAGTGTGACTTGTCAGTTCCAGACTTATACTTTGAAGCGTGTAGTGCTTACACAAACACTTACGGATGTGTGAAAGCTATAGGCAAATAGAAGTAAGTGATCAAAGTACCTGCAGCAGACGTCAAGGGGTGATGTGATAGATAACATCATAGGGAACAACTTGCTTAGGCACAAAATGTTCGCTGACTCTCCCCGGCGACGCAAGGGATCCACTTGCTTTAGTTGTACCCCTGAGAGGCAGAAGGGATTAGGCACTGTGCAGCTTGAGTATGCCTTGTGTATTGCCTATAAGCCAGTCACCTGCTCCGTATGAAAGGGGCTAGGTGCACCAAATTTAAAGTTCCTGCTTCGCTTCTAAAATATATTTCTCTACATAGAGACACACGTTCTTACTATTTTTGTTGAAAATCACTGTCAGTTTACAGTGGTAGGTAGTATAACACCATAGCTGGTTAGCAGACGTTGCTATTTCTATGAAATGTAATCGTCCCACAACCAGCGAATACTTAAGGACGCGTCGTCGGGAAGCCTCGGTGAACACTGAACATTGAGCAACTATTCCCCATATCGTGTCCTATCACCCTTAGATGTTTGAGTTAGACTTTGAAATGCTCTGAATGTTTCCAAAGAGTAATTTGAATGCGCTGCCAAGAATCGCTGCAGATCTCACAGGAATTTGTATAACTAATTGCCGCGGAGTGGTCGCGCGGTGTCAGGCGTTATGTCACGGGCTGTATGGTCCCGCCCGTCGGAGGTTCGAATCCTCCCTGGGGCGTGGGTGTGTGTGTTGTTCTTAGCATAAGTTAGTTCAAGTAGTGTGAAAGTCTAGGGAGCGATAACGTAAGCAGTTTGGTCCCTTAGGAATTCACACACGTTTGAAAATTTATATAATTAATTAATTTTATCTACACTCCTGGAAATTGAAATAAGAACACCGTGAATTCATTGTCCCAGGAAGGGGAAACTTTATTGACACATTCCTGGGGTCAGATACATCACATGATCACACTGACAGAACCACAGGCACATAGACACAGGCAACAGAGCATGCACAATGTCGGCACTAGTACAGTGTATATCCACCTTTCGCAGCAATGCAGGCTGCTATTCTCCCATGGAGACGATCGTAGAGATGCTGGATGTAGTCCTGTGGAATGGCTTGCCATGCCATTTCCACCTGGCGCCTCAGTTGGACCAGCGTTCGTGCTGGACGTGCAGACCGCGTGAGACGACGCTTCATCCAGTCCCAAACATGCTCAATGGGGGACAGATCCGGAGATCTTGCTGGCCAGGGTAGTTGACTTACACCTTCTAGAGCACGTTGGGTGGCACGGGATACATGCGGACGTGCATTGTCCTGTTGGAACAGCAAGTTCCCTTGCCGGTCTAGGAATGGTAGAACGATGGGTTCGATGACGGTTTGGATGTACCGTGCACTATTCAGTGTCCCCTCGACGATCACCAGTGGTGTACGGCCAATGTAGGAGATCGCTCCCCACACCATGATGCCGGGTGTTGGCCCTGTGTGCCTCGGTCGTATGCAGTCCTGATTGTGGCGCTCACCTGCACGGCGCCAAACACGCATACGACCATCATTGGCACCAAGGCAGAAGCGACTCTCATCGCTGAAGACGACACGTCTCCATTCGTCCCTCCATTCACGCCTGTCGCGACACCACTAGAGGCGGGCTGCACGATGTTGGGGCGTGAGCGGAAGACGGCCTAACGGTGTGCGGGACCGTAGCCCAGCTTCATGGAGACGGTTGCGAATGGTCCTCGCCGATACCCCAGGAGCAACAGTGTGGGAAGTGGCGGTGCGGTCCCCTACGGCACTGCGTAGGATCCTACGGTCTTGGCGTGCATCCGTGCGTCGCTGCGGTCCGGTCCCAGGTCGACGGGCACGTGCACCTTCCGCCGACCACTGGCGACAACATCGATGTACTGTGGAGACCTCACGCCCCACGTGTTGAGCAATTCGGCGGTACGTCCACCCGGCCTCCCGCATGCCCACTATACGCCCTCGCTCAAAGTCCGTCAACTGCACATACGGTTCACGTCCACGCTGTCGCGGCATGCTACCAGTGTTAAAGACTGCGATGGAGCTCCGTATGCCACGGTAAACTGGCTGACACTGACGGCGGCGGTGCACAAATGCTGCGCAGCTAGCGCCATTCGACGGCCAACACCGCGGTTCCTGGTGTGTCCGCTGTGCCGTGCGTGTGATCATTGCTTGTACAGCCCTCTCGCAGTGTCCGGAGCAAGTATGGTGGGTCTGACACACCGGTGTCAATGTGTTCTTTTTTCCATTTCCAGGAGTGTATAATATAGATCACTGATGATGCCTGGCATGAAGTGGTCAGAATATGTTTGGTTTTCTATAAAATAAACATTTAGTCGCAGAATACGGACGTTTTCATATCTATAAGAAAAACACAATTGAAGTACAGCTGAGGAAGACTGGCTCTCACTATTAATAATATTAATGTTTAAGTTCCGTTCGGCGATAGGATCATTAGAGAAGAAACTCGATGTTTGGGGATAGATAGGCAAGCAGTTTAGGCAGACCACAGAAAACCTTTTAAGCTCGTCTTGCCGTATATACCAAGAAGGATTATGGTTCCAAATCCTGTAGACAACGAGGTCAGTGAAGACGAGGAAGGGAATCGACCGTACCATCTTGAGGAACCGTTCCGACAATGGTCTTAAGCAGCTGAAGAAACCACATGAAAATCTAAATCGGAATTCGCGAACAGGGACTTGAAGTACAGTGGTCTCGAATGCGATACCATTCCATTGTCTTACCCACTGCCACAGCTGTCTGGGTAAAATAAGGAGGGTAGCACGAGATAGAAAGATATTGATGGATTGCTGATGAATCAGTCGAAATACTACCGAAATTGCAAAGGAAACTGTTCAATGAAACGATAATAATTACTGCAGAGAGTCTTATAGTCGATACTGTGATCTCGTTCAAATGGATTATGCGCTCATTTTGCCAATAATGTGGCGTGACGTATAAAGGATGATTCCATGATTAAGCTTCAGACTTTCAAGAATGGCGAAGAAGGACAAATGTATCTGAGGTAAGGGACGTGAACTGCGGTCAGGACACGTGCTGGCGAGAGAAGGGCGGAGGAGATGACGGACGCGCCCCCCGTTCGTGGGCGTGGCCGCGGCAAAACAGCAGGTTGGAGAGCGCCGCAACTGGCACTAAGCACTAAGTTCGCCAGTGCACCCGACGATGGCAGCAAGGTCGCTTGCTGCAGTATAGTGCCCGTGGGACGCTGAAATCCGGCACTCCACTCGTAAACTATTTGGTAAGGAATTACCCCGGGAGAAGCTGAGGAAACACAAGAAGGCTCTTCGTTTACCGTTACCCAAATTTTCCATACTAATACTTAACTCTTACGTAACATAATATGTAATTTGGCAACAACAAAAAATTGATTGAGACTCTTTCTCTTTTCGTAGCAGTCATTTTATAATTATTAACATAGCCATTAAGACAGTGTTTGAACTCAGTGTTTGCACTAGAATATTACGCGATTATTCAATTTTTTTCTTGTTTTCTTCTTCTTTTTCTCTTCCCAAAACCTCTTCAATCTTGGACTGTGTTCCTGTTTCTTTTGTTCTAATCGTAATTTTCCTTTTTTCTCTCTTTCTTTTACTTCAAATTTCATGTTCATTATTTTGTTTCTGAATTTGTCTTTTTTATTTATCATTTTCCTATTGGTTCCTACATGTTTTAGGTTTTTAGTTTCTTGAGAGTTATTGGTTGAGCTGTTTTCTATGTCAACACTTGTTCTAAGCTACTTGACTGATCTCGTGATGCATGTACCATCTCTATGTGTTGCTTTACAAACTGCTCTCGGGACTTTACTTTCAATTTTTTGCGTCTTTTGATGCCTGATGCTCCGATTGTGGTCGTTTATGATGCGTGGTGCAGCTGTATTGCAATGCATGAGTCTGCCTGTTTTGATGTGTGTCATTTATGTGAAGTTTTTCTGCTCGTTCTGTATTGGCTGTCTTGTTTGATCCTCCTATTAGTACATATTTCTCAGATACTTGAATTTTTCCAGTTTGTAAACTTTCCCGTATTTTTTGTGTTGGTTTGTGTGTTGTTGTTCTTTCTTTCCATGCAGTGTGTTTTCTCCTCTAATATCCCTATAGATGTTTCGGCAGAGACTTCAAGGAAGATTTCCAGTGATTTTTGTGCTTCTTGTGTATTGTTTCTAAGTGTTACCAGGTCAACTGCAAATGCTAGGCATTTTAAGGCTGTCTTATTCGCACGTGTTCTTCGTAACAGAATTTATTATAATTTTTCTTTCCATTATTTGATAATTTTGTCCAAGACTATGCTGAACAAAAGTGGTCAGTTTACTTATATTTAGTCTACCAGTTCTCATCGTGTCATTCAGGTTTTCTAGCAATATTCCTAATATAAATAACATTTATTGATAATGGGTTCCAACATTTATTCGCAGTGGCACAATAGGATTTGTGGTGGATACCTTTCACACACTAATCCTATGTGAACACTGCTGCGCTTATTTTACGAAAAAAAAAAGGAACCTTTCGAAGTAAGCGAGATATTTCTGTCGAAACACAAGGTTAAAATACCTGACTTCAGATTAGTTTCACCTAAAAGACGGTGTTATAACACTTGCTAATTAATTGAAATTGTTAAAATTCATCTTTGCCTAGAAATATCTGACTTCAGTTTTGTAATCTTCAAATCAAATAAAATCATATAAATTTACAAAATAACAATATTCTGTTTAATTTTTTGGTCAGTTTAGTGATTTACATTTTTTAATGTTCTTAACCTTCTGCTCTCACATCAGTCCAGTTCAGTCAACGTATTATGAACACTATTTTCATGAGGGCACAGTCAGTAACGTGTGATGGGCCCCGTCTTCTGTTTCCCTATTCTCATTTGATCCATTGAATCGTATTTGAAAATCGCTTTCAGTGTCATCTCAGATTACATGAATTACAGTATGATTCAAAAGTCACTTCGTAATTCTGACGTATTGCTTGGGTGACGCCATAATAAGGACAAGCCACCATTACAAAGAGGACAGGCAAAGCACTAGTGATGGGCGGTACTGGTTGCTGTGTCAAGTGTGTCACTTTAGATGACACTGTATTTTCCTTATGCGTAATGGTATCGTGACAGCACTGATAGTGGCCGTATTGGAGCGATTCAGATACAATGACGGAAAATAAATAGCATCACCAAGAAGAACCTGTGCGACATAATGTAAAGTTGATAGGAGTGTTTATACATCTGAAAGATGATTTCTATTAAAATTTCGGGCCAGTCACATAAGAGTAGCATCACTATGAGGATGCAAACCAGGTTTGCTTTGAATACATGATGTGACGGTCGTGATTATTAGTTACCTATGAGACTGGACGTGGTGAGTTGGTGTTAGTCAAGAATGCGTTACAAGTGAGAAAGACGCTATGATAAACATCTGACTGAGTTTGAACAAGGCCGTGTAATAGGGCTACAAAAAGCTGGATGTTGCTTCTGCGATGTTGCAGAAGGACTTGGCAGGAATGTAGCCACTGAACATGACTGTTGGCAGCGGTGGTCACGAGAATCTATGGTCGCAAGAAGACGGGCCTACAGACGACCACGTGGCACTACCGAGAGGGAAGAGCAACGCATTCGGCGTATGGCTCGGGTGCACCATACTGCATCTGCAGCGGCAATTTAAGCAGCAGTTGGCACCATAGTGACGCAATGAACCGTTACAAATCGGCTACTTCAGGGACAGCTCTGACCCAGACGCCATGTAGCGTGCATTCCACTGACCACAAACCACCGCCATCTGAGATTTCAGTGGTGTCAAATGAAAGCTCATTGGAGGAGGAGATTAGTGTTTAACGTCCCGTCGACATCGAGGTCATTAGAGACGGAGCACAAGCTCGGACAAGGGAAGGATTGGGAGGGATATCGGCCGTGCCCTTTCAAAGTAACCATCCCGGCATTTTCCTGAAACAGGAAAATCACAAAAAACCTAAATCAGGATGGCCGCAGACTGGTTTGAACCGTCGTCCTGTAACGCCGGAACTGCATATCCTCCTATTTCCATCTATTGTACTATAATTTTTTCCTTGTTTTGTTACCTCAAGATATGACATTTCTGTCTCTTTATATATTGTAATTGTTTAACTATTTGTATATATATATATATATTTATGCATTTATGTCGATGTATAATTGGTTTGTTTCGTAAATATTATTTGTATTTTTACGCTGGGTCTTGCCTAGGGAAAACTGCTATCGAACGATTACATCGATAGGTCGTGTGAAGAATCAAAGTGTGTAGGATCTTTGGTAGTGTTAACTCTGCCGCGTGGAGCGCCGGCTGAGCAGAGAGAGTCTGGCTGGAGTAGTGCGAGTGGAGCAGTTGGGTTGTGTGACGCTCCCGCGAGTTGCCGCGCTTTCGGGGTTTGGCAGCATGTAATTGCTCTCGACTTGCGATGATAGTTTCTGACATGGTGTCGCGGACGGGAAACATTAGCTAGCGCACATCAAGAGCCCGTTTCGTCTGGTGGCCGTGTCGAGAAGAAGGCGCGCCAACATCCAGCTTCTGCAACAGCGACGGCCGACAATGAGTGACTGTCGCCACCTCCGCGATCGACGGCTTCAAACCTTCAATCAACCGACAAGGAAGACTGGAAGCACGTACAGTTTTAGAACTGTATGGCAGACCTCAGCTTTTAAAACCGTTCAAATCACAAAATTACAGCAACGTAGCATGAACCTTTGTTGCTCATTGTCCCAGTTGCATTACCAAGCAAGGTCCCTTCCTTTTCCGAAATGACCCCGAGTGTCGTTGAAATTCAAACGCCAGCGCTAAAGTAATACAGCTAATTCTATTTCACTGCTTTAATTTCAAAGTTCAGTTAAAGTATTCATAGCTGGCTACAATATTCAGATTACACAAGCACGAATTAAGAGTGCGAGTTTTGTTACCCTATTTTAGCTTACCTGTGACTGCAGCTCAGCTTGGTACGTACTAAATTTTACTATTGTTAATTGTTCAGAATCATTTAATTCAAGTTCAAAGTTAAATCTCTTATTTCTTAATTGCGTAGATTCAAGTAGCTTTTGAAATGATTGTTGAGGTAGTCCAAGACTAACCGTATTTTACTGAATTTCGATGTGCTTCAGAAAGAAAGCTCACTATTAACTTCAGTCACTAAATTAACTTTCGATTTTCCTGTTTTATTAATTCTTTTGCTAAATTAAGTCAGAGTGTAGCGAAATTTATTACTTCTGACAAACTTTCAGTTTTCACACTACACGTGTCAACCTTCAGTTGCCACGCTTCTAGTGCTAATTATATGTGTAACAAGCTTTCTTTTTCAGTTACTATAGTAATTGTCCTTAGGACTGGCGACTGTAATTTCCCCAAATCTCAAATATCTAATTACCGCTAGTTGATTGTTAACGTAACGGCCGCACATTTTCTTTCTTTATTAACTTTACCCCTTTTCAAAATTAATTTCCACCAGTTTCATTTGCATTTTCCCTTTCATTTAGATGTAACCCTTTCCTCCCTCTTTATCGACAGATTAACTTCGGTGACGATTGCTTTTCCCAAATTTCCATTAGGTACACGCGGTTTAATTTTTCACTGTCATTAAGGTCAATAAGTGAGGGGGAAGTTACAGTCCTCCCGAATGCGAGTCCAGTGTGCTAACCACTGCGCCACCTCGCTCGGTAGCTCATTGGAGGGCAGGGTGGACGTGTGTTGTGTTCTCTGATGATAGCTGGCCCTGCCTCGGTGTCAGTGACGGCCGTGTGTTGCTTAGGAGGTGGCCAGTCGAGGTTCTGCAGCCAACCTGTCAGCATGTTGGCATACTGGACCTACACCTGGAGATATAGTTAGTTGTATGATTTCGTAGTTATCCCACAAACCCTGACTGCATATCTGCGCGGCGATCTAGTGATTCGACCTGCTACGGTGCCACTCAAGAACAGCATTCCAGGTGGTGTTTCTTCCACATATCGCTGTTGTAACCCAACATGCTCTAAAGAGCGTCCTCAGATTGTCTTGACATGCACGACCACCAAATCCGTCGCCAATCGTGCACACTTGGGACATCATCGGGCAACTCCAACGTCATCCGTGTATCGATCGACAAACGGCAACAGGCATAGAACTCCATTCCATAAACTGACATCCTGCACCCGTACAACACAATGAATGACGTTTGCATGCTTGCATTCAACATTCTGGCGGTTACACTGGTTACTGATGTACCAGCATGTCATATTTGCAATGGATTATCTTGCGCTTACATTATCCTGTCACCTTGCAATATTAATCACTTAAATATGTTACCTAGACAAATATATTCCGGAAATTTCATTACTGTACATTAGTCGCCTTTTGGTGTTGCGATTTTTTCCGTGACTGTACAATCTTATGGTTATGCTAGATATTAAGAATAAAGAAGCATTCCAAGTTTTTTGTTTGTAATTGAAACCTCGTAATCAGCTCAGGCATCAAAGGAAGTGATGGGACTGCAGTCCTTGACGAAACTGCAGTACATCCGTGGCTGTTGTGACTTTCGGTGTCAACTAATGAGGACTCAAGAGAATGCCAAAAATGTCAACAGGTACCTCTCGCTCTGTAAAATCCGGTAGGAATGGTACAGACATTTTCTGCCTTTGCAGCAGGAGTGTAGATGTGCCAGTCGGAAAGTAATGGTTGGCTTGCCGAAGAGTACGGCCGGCCGCAGTGGCCGAGCGGTTCTAGGCACTTCAGTCTGGAACTGCGCGACCGCTATGGCCGCAGGTTCGAATCCTGCCTCGAGCATGGATGTGTGTGATGTCCTTAGGTTAGTTAGGTTTAATTAGTTGTAAGTTCTAGGTGCCTGATGACCTCAGATGTTAAGTCCCATAGTGCTCAGAGCCATTTGAAGAGTACGTGTGTTCATTTTACTTATAAATAAAAACTGTTCACTGACGCACTTCAAACAGTGCGTAATACACAAGGCCAGCAGTAGTCAGTGTGTCAATGAAGATAAGAATGAGTAGTACACTCAGGTGACAAAATTCATGGGATGCCTACTAATATCGTGTCGGACCTCTTCTTACCCGATGTAGTGCAGCAACTCGACGCGGCATGGACTCAGCAAATCGCTGGAAGTCCCCAGAAGAAATACTGAGCCATGCTGTTATAGCCATCCATAACTGCGTAAGCGTTGCCCGAGCAGAATTCTGTGTACCAACTGACCTCCCAATTACGCCCCATAAATGTTCGATGGAGCCGGCCGAAGTGGCCGTGCGGTTCTAGGCGCTGCAGTCTGGAACCGCGAGACCGCCACGGTCGCAGGTTCGAATCCTGCCTCGGGCATGGATGTGTGTGATGTCCTTAGGTTAGTTAGGTTTAACTAGTTCTACGTTCTAGGGTACTAATGACCTCAGAAGTTGAGTCCCATAGTGCTCAGAGCCATTTGAACCATTTTTTGTTCGATGGATTTCGTGTTGGCGATCTGCGTGGCCGTATCATTCTCTCAAACTGTCCAGAAAATTCTTCAACCAGTGGCGAAAATAGTGACCCAGTGACATGGCGCATCCACAAAAATTCCGACGTTGTCTGGGAACATGGAGTCCATGAATGATTGCAAATGGTTTCCAAGTACCCGAACAAACTATTTAGAGTCAGTGATCCTTGATAAACTCCACACCATTATGGAGCCACCACCAACTTGCACAGTGTCTTGTTGACAGCTTGGGTCCATGGCTTCATGGGGTCTGCGCCACACCCGAACCCTACCACCAGCTCTTACCAGCTGAAATCAGAAGTCATCTGACCTCGCCACGGTTGTCCAATCGTCTAGCCCTCTGGCGTGCCACAGAAGAGTGTTATGGGGCCATTGCTTTTCACAACATATATATATATATATATATATATATATATATATATATATATATGACCTAGTAGATATTGTCGGAAGTTGCATGCGGCTTTTCGCGGATGATGCTGTAGTATACAGAGAAGCTGCAGCATTAGATAATTGCAGCGTATAGGCACTTGATGCAGGGAGTGGCAACTGAGCCTTAACATAGACAAATGTAATGTATTGCGAATACATAGAAAGAAGGATCCGTTATTGTATGTTTATATGATAGCGGAACAAACAATGGTAGCACTTACTTCTGTAAAATACTGCGAGTATGCGTACGGAACGATTTGAAGTGGAATGATCATATAAAATTAATTGTTGGTAAGGGCGAGTGCCAGGTTGAGATTCATTGGGAGAGGCCTTAGAAACTGTAGTCCATCAACAAAGGAGGTGGTTTACAAAACACTCGTTCGACCTGTACTTGAGTATTGCTCATCAGTGTGGGATCCACAAAACGTCGGGTTGACAGAGGAGATAGAGAAGATCCAAAGAAGAGCGGAGCGTTTCGTCACAGGGTTATTTGGCAAGCGTGATAGCGTTACGGAGATGTTTCGCAAACTCAAGTGGCAGACTCTGCAAGAGAGGCGCTCTGCATCGCGGTGTAGCTTGCTGTCCAGGTTTCGAGAGGGTGCGTTTCTGGATGAGGTATCGAATATATTGCTTCCCCCTACTTATACCATGATCCATGAACCTTGCCGTTGGTGGGGCAGCTTGCGTGCCTCAGCGATACAGGTGGCCGTACCGCAGGTGCAACCACAACGGAGGGGTATCTGTTGAGAGGCCAGACAAACGTGTCGTTCCTGATGAGGGGCAGCAGCCTTTTCAATAGTTGCAGGGGCAACAGTCTGGATGATTGACTGACCTGGCCTTGCAACATTAACCAAAACGGCCTTGCAGTGCTGGTACTGCGAACGGCTGAAAGCAAGGGGAAACTACGGCCGTAATTTTTCCCGAGGGCATGCAGCTTTAATGTATGGATAATTGATGATGGCGTCCTCTTGGGTAAAATACTCCGGAGGTAAAGTAGTCCCTCATTCGGATCTTCCGGCGGGGACTACTCAGGAGGACGTCGTTATCAGGAAAAAGAAAACTGGCGTTCTACGGATCGGAGCGTGGAATTCCAGATCCCTTAACCGGGCAAGTAGATTAGAAAATTTAAAAAGGGAAATGGATAGGTTGAAGTTACATATAGTGGGAGTTAGTGAAGTTCGGTGGCAGGAGGAACAAGACTTTTGATCAGGTGACTACAGGGTTATAAATACAAAATCGAATAAGGGTAATGCATTAGTAGTTTTAATAATGAATTAAAAACATGGGAGTGCGGGTAAGCTACTTCAAACAGCATAGTGAACGCATCATTGTGGCCAAGATAGACACGAAGCCCACGCCTACTACAGTAGTACAAGTTTATGTACCAACTAGCTCTGCAAATGATGAAGAAATTGATGAAATGTATGATGAGATAAAAGAAATTATTCAGGTAGTGAAGGGAGACGAAAATTTAATAGTAATGGGTGACTGGAATTCGAGAGTAGGAAAAGGGAGAGAAGGAAACATTGTAGGTGAATATGGATTGGGGCTAAGAAATGAAAGAGGAAGCTGCCTGGTAGAGTTTTGCACAGAGTATAACTTAATCATAGCTAACACTTGATTCAAGAATCATGAAAGAAGGTTGTATACCTTTAGGAACCAGGTTTTAAATTGTAAGACATTTCCAGGGGCAGATGTGGACTCTGACCACAATCTATTGGTTATGAACTGTAGATTAAAACTGAAGAAACTGCAAAAAGGTGGGAATTTAAAGAGATAGGACCTGGATAAACTGACTAAACCACAGGTTGTGCAGAGTTTCAGGGAGAGCATAAGGGAACAATTTACAGGAATGGGAGAAAGAAGTACAGTACAAGAAGAATGGCTAGCTCTGAGGGATGAAGTAGTGAAGGCAGCAGAGGATCTAGTAGGTAAACAGACGAGGGCTAGTTGGATTCCTTGGGTAACAGAAGAAATATTGAACTTAATTGACGAAAGGAGAAAATATGAAAATGCAGTACATGGAGCGGGCAAAAAGGAATACAGACGTCTCAACAATCAGATCGACAGGAAGTGCAAAATGGCTAAGCAGGAATGGCTAGAGGAGAAATGTAAGGATATAGAGGCTTTTCTCACTAGGGGTAAGATAGATACTGTCTACAGGAAAATTAAAGAGACCTTTGGAGAAAAGAGAACCACTTGTATGAATATCAAGAGCTCAGATGGAAACCCAGTTCTAAGCAAATAAGGGAAAGCAGAAAGGTGGAAGGAGTATATAGAGGGTTTATACAAGGGCGATGTACTTGAGGACAATATTATGGAAACGGAAGAGGATGTAAATCCAGATAAAACGCGAGATACGATACTGCGTGAAGAGTTTGACAGAGCACTGAAAGACCTTAGTCGAAACAAGGCCCCGGGAGTAGACAACATTCCATTAGAACTACTGATTGCCTTGGGAGAGCCAATGCTGACAAAACTCTACAATCTGGTGAGCAAGATGTGTGAGACAGGTGAAATACCGTCAGACTTCAAGAAGAATATAATAATTCCGATCCCAAAGAAAGCAGGTGTTGACAGATGTGAAAATTATCGAACTATCAGTTTAATAAGTCACAGCTGCAAAATACTAACGCGAATTCTATACAGACGAATGGAAAAACTGGTAGAAGCCGATCTCGGGGAAGATCAGTTTGGATTCCGTAGAAATATTGGAACACGTGAGGCAATACTGACCTTACGACTTATCTTAGAAGAAAGATAAAGGAAAGGCAAACCTACGTTTCTAGCATTTGTAGATTTAGAGAAAGCTTTTGACAATGTGGACTGGAATACTCTCTTTCGAATTCTAAAGGTGGCAGGGGTAAAATACAGGGAGCGAAAGGCTATTTACAATTTGTACATAAACCAGATGGCAGTTATAAGAATCGAGGGGCATGAAAGGGAAGAAGTGGTTGGGAAGGGAGTAAGACAGGGTTGTAGCCTCTCCCCGATGTTATTCAATCTGTATATTAAGCAAGCAGTAAAGGAAACAAAAGAAAAGTTCGGAGTAGGTACTAAAATCCATGGAGAAGAAATAAAAACTTTGAGGTTCGCCGATGACATTGTAATTCTATCAGAGACAGCAAAGGACTTGGAAGAGCAGTTGAACGGAATGGACAGTGTCTTGAATGGAGGATATAAGATGAACATCAACAAAAGCAAAACGAGGGTAATGGAATGTAGTCGAATTAAATCGTCTGATGCTGAGGGAAGTAGATTAGGAAATGAGGCACTTAAAGTAGTAAAGGAGTTTGCTATTTGGGGAGCAAAATAACTGATGATGGTCGAAGTAGAGAGGATATAAAATGTAGACTGGCAATGGCAAGGAAAGCGTTTCTGAAGAAGAGAAATTTGTTAACATCGATTATTGATTTAAGTGTCAGGAAGTCGTTTCTGAAAGTAATTGTATGGAGTGTAGCCATGTATGGATGTGAAACATGGACGATAAATAATTTGTACAAGAAGAGAATAGAAGCTTTCGAAATGTGGTGCTACAGAAGAATGCTGAAGATTAGATGGTTAGATCACATAACTAATGATGAAGTACTGAATAGAATTAGGGAGAAGAGGAGTATGTGGCACAACTTGACAAAAAGAAGGGATCGGTTGGTAGGACATGTTCTGAAGCATCAAGGGATCACAAATTTAGCATTGGAGGGCAGCGTGGAGGGTAAAAATCGTAGAGGGAGACCAAGAGATGAATACACTAAGCAGATTCAGAAGGATGTGGGTTGTAGTATGTACTGGGAGATGAAGAAGCTTGCACAGGATAGGGTAGCATGTAGAGCTGCATCAAACCAGTCTCAGGACTAGAGACCACAACATCATCAACTTATACCTCCCGAGGAGATTACGAATGTAAAATCAGAGAGATTCCAGCGCGCACGGAGGCTTTCCGGCAGTCGTTACCATACGCGACTGGAACAGGAAAGGGAGGTAATGACAGTGGAACGTAAAGTGCCCGCCGCCACACACCGTTGGGTGGCTTGCGGAGTATAAATGGAGATGTAGAGGCAGACTTCAACCAATAAGGCACGAGCCAAGAGAGGCGCTGCCAGCAATGTCGTGCTATTAGTGTCGTCGTCTTCCGTGACAGCCCGTTAACGCCAAATTTCGCCGCGCTGTCCTAACGGTTACGTCAGTCGTTCGAATCACATTGATTTCTACGGTTATTTCACGCAGTGCCCTCTGTGTGTGACCGCTATAAACTCTACGCAGACGCCGCTGCTCTCTATCTACGTAAACTCCCACTCCACGTTCAGAGTCTATTAATTCCCGTCGTGTGTGCATAATGACGTCGTACACCTTTTCACAAGAACCACCTGAGTACAAATAACAGATCCGCTGATGCACTGCCCTTGTGTACGCGATACTACCGCCATCTGTATATACACGGTCTTACAAAAAGGTACGGCCAAATTTTCAGGAAACATTCCTCACACGCAAAGAAAGAAAATATGTTATGTGGACATGTGTCCGGAAACGCTTACTTTCCATGTTAGAGCTCATTTTATTACTTCTCTTCAAATCACATTAATCATGCAATGGAAACACACAGCAACAGAACGTACCAGCGTGATCTCAAAGACTTTGTTACAGGAAATGTTCAAAATGTCCTCCGTTAGCGAGGATACATGGATCTACCCCCCGTCGCATGGAATCCATGATGCGCTGATGCAGCCCTGGAGAATGGCGTATTGTATCACAGCCGTCCACAAGACGAGCACGAAGAGTCTCTACATTTGGTACCGGGGTTCCTAGACAAGAGCTTTCAAATGCCCCCATAAATGAAAGTCAAGAGGGTTGTGGTCAGGAGAGCGTGGAGGCCGTGGAATTGGTCCGCCTCTACCAATCCATCGGTCACGAAATCTGTTGTTGAGAAGCGTACGAACACTTCGACTGAAATGTGCAGGAGCTCCATCGTGCATGAACCACATTTTGTGTCGTACTTGTAAAGGCACATGTTCTTGCAGCACAGGTAGAGTATCCCGTATGAAATCATGATTACGTGCTCCATTGAGCGTAGGTGGAAGAACATGGGGCCCAATCAAGACATCACCAACAATGCCTGTCCAAACGTTCACAGAAAATCTGTGTTGATGACGTGATTGCACAGTTGCGTGCGGATTCTAGTCAGCCCACACATGTTGATTGTGAAAATTTACAATTTGATCACGTTGGAATGAAGCCTCATCCGTAAAGAGAAAATTTGCACCGAAATGAGGGTTGACACATTGTCGGATGAACCATTCGCAGAAGTGTACCCGTGGAGGCCAATCAGCTGCTGATAGTGCCTGCACACTCTGTACACGGTACGGAAACAACTAGTTCTCCCGTAGCACGTGGTCAACGTTACCTTGTACAGCAGCAACTCCTCTGACGCTGCCATTAGGGTTATCGTCAACTGCACGAAGAATTGCCTCGTCCGTTGCAGGTGTCCTCGTCGTTCTAGGTCTTCCCCAGTCGCGAGTCATAGGCTGGAATGTTCCGTGCTCCCTAAGAAGCCGATCAATTGCTTCGAACGTCTTCCTGTCGGGACACCTTCGTTCTGGAAATCTGTCTCGATACAAACGTACCGCGCTACGGATATTGCCCCGTGCTAATTCATACATCAAATGGGCATCTGCCAACTCCGCATTTGTAAACATTGCACTGACTGCAAAACCACGTTCGTGATGAACACTAACCTGTTGATGCTACATACTGATGTGCTTGGTGCTAGTACTGTAGAGCAATGAGTCGCATGTCAACACAAGCACCGAAGTCAACATTACCTTCCTTCAATTGGGCCAACTTGCGGTGAATCGAAGAAGTACAGTACATACTGACGAAACTAAAATGAGCTCTAACATGGAAATTAAGCGTTTCTGGGCACATATCCATATAACATCTTTTCTTTATTTGTGTGTGAGGAATGTTTCCTGAAAGTTTGGCCGTACCTTTTTGTAACACCCTGTATATCCATAACGCTATCCCATAACCTCAGTGTATAAACTACTAATGAAGTTCATGCGTTGGGTACTCACGTTACCCATGACACAGGAAGGTCTCAGTACACACGAGCACGCCGTCTTTTTCGGGAAAGAGTTGGCGGCTGCCACGAGGAGACTGCCCCTCTGGTCCAGATTCCACGGAGTTTCTTCGCGCTTCGGCTCTATTTTCGGACTGTGCCAATAAACATTTTATTGAGATTGAGTTGGTGGGACTTTAATTAGGCAGCCGCGTAGTAAAACGCTTTTATGACGGGGACCACACTCTGGACTGGACGGGGAAACGAATTTCTTTGTCTAAGCCCCGCGTGTGTCCGGGCGTCGAGCGGACCCGCTGCTCGGCCGATAATTCTCTGTCCTCCCTCTGACCGGCCCCCTCCCCACACACTCCTTTGATTGAGGACCCGGAATGGCCCTGAGGAGAAATGAGATTTGTTTCCTCTCTCTTCTTTTGGGCCCCGTATTCAATTTGTTTCTATAGCGCGAGGACCGGCGGCAGACAGCGTCGTAATGGCGTCCGTACCTGCCGGGACGTCGTCGCTGATGATGATGACGTCGACGCCGCCCACGTCTCCGGCGATGCAACGGGAGGGGCCACGTGGAACCTTGCGTGAGACCCAGTTTTCGCTCCTACGGAACAGTATTTTTTCTTCCATTTCACCCACGTGTGGTCTCTCAGTAACAAAGGGCGGCGGAAGTGATATGAGCAATTATATGCATGATTTGTGACCATAGTTTTACTAACGCAAAGGATGATAAATTTCTATATTGCCGTCGTCACCCCTACAACTGTTTGATACAGCCCATATAACGCGGTCGTCGGGATTATTAAAAACTTTCTCAAAAGCTTCGGAATATCCAACGCAGAGTTATAATAAAATTTTAAGTACAAGCGGTGTTAATACACTGCCAGAGAAAACTAACACACCAGGAAGGGCGACGTCCATTTTCATCTTATGACGGCATGTTCCACTTGGGGAATAGTAGATGTACTGACAATGGTTTCAAAGTCGTCCGCTAACAGCGAGCATAGTGGCATAGCTGCCACGGCACCATCTCTGTCTACCCTTTAAGAGAGAATGCTGACACTGTAATATGTCATAAATTAATATTAACAATTTTATTAGTGAAGTGACTGTTTGACACTGTGCGATGTATGTAGGAATGAGAGACGCTGTAATCTTGCACAGAGATATGAACAGTACTGTCATCTCTGATTTTATATATATATATATATATATATATATATATATATATATATATATATATAATTTTTGCTTTTATCTGGAATGTTAATTATTCTAACTATTGTTCTTCTGAGTATTGTTCTCGTTAAGATTATCTTAAAACTACTACAGCTATATGGATATATTGTATTGTATCAGAAGAAATAAAAGAGCTCATCTCAACTGATTAATAGGTGAGACACGAAAATAATTATTTTGATACAGTTACATTCTCATAAATATCTAGAGAGTTCCAGATACCTACGCTGACGTGCATTTGGAGCGACGCTGGAGACATTACATCTACATCCATACTGCTCAAGCCACCTGACGGTGTGTTGCGGAGGGTACCCTTCTACTCCAGACTCGTATTGTTCGTGGATAGAAGGATTGTCGGTATGCCTCTGTGTGGGCTCTAATCTCTCTGATTTTATCCTCGTGGTCTCTTCGCGACATATACGTAGTAGAGAGCTATATACTACTTGACTTCTCGGTGAAGGTATGTTCTCGAAACTTCAAAAAAAGCCAGTACCGAGCTACTGAGCGTCTCTCTTGCAGAGTCTTCCACTCTAGTTTATCTTATCATCTCCGTAACGCTTTCACGATTACTAAATGATCCTGTAACGAAGCGCGATGCTCTACGTTGGATCTTCTCTATCTCTTCTATCAACCCTATCTGGTACAGATCCCACACCGGTGAGCAGTATTCAAGCAGTGGGCGAACAAGTCTACTGTAACATGCTTCCTTTGTTTTCGAACCCCATCTCATTAGGATTCTTCCAATGAATCTCAGTCTGGCATCTGCTTTACTGACGATTAATTTTATATGGTCATTCCATTTTAAATCACTAATAATGCCTACTCCCAGATAATTATTGAATTAACTGCTTCCACTTGCTGACCTGCTATATTGTAGCTAAATGATAAAGGATGTTTCTTTCCACGTACTCGCAGCACATTACACTTGTCTACATTGAGATTCAATTGTCATTCCCTGCACCATGCGTCAATTCGTTGCAGATACTCCTGCATTTCAGTACAATTTTACATTGTTACAACCTCTCGATATATTACAGCGTCATCTGCAAAAAGCCTTAGTGAACTTCCGATGTTGTCCACAAGGTCATTTATGTATATTGTGAATAGCAACGGTCCTATGACACTCCCCTGCGGCACACCTGAAAGCACTCTTACTTCGGAAGACTTCTCTCCATTGAGAATGACATGCTGCGTTCTGTTATCTAGGAACTATTCAATCCAATCACACAATTGGTCTGATAGTCCATATGCTCTTACTTTGTTCATTAAATGACTGCCTGGAACGATATCAAACGCCATGCGGAAGTCAACAAACACGGCATCTACCTGGGAACCCGTGTCTATGCCCTCTGAGTCTGGTAGACGAATAGCGCGAGCTGGCTTTCACACGATCGCCTTTTTCGAAACTCATGCTGATTCCTACAGAGTAGATTTCTAGTCTCCAGAGAAGTAATTATACTCGAACATAATACGTGTTCCAAAATGTAATCACATGTCAAAATGTAATCACATGTCAGTTCTAGTATAATATATTTGTTCAATGAGTACCCGTTTATAATCTGCATTTCTTCTTGGTGTAGCAATTGTAATGGCCAGTAGTGTAATATATATGAATCACATAGTAACGTAGCATTGTAATAAATATGGTAATCTCTCACACAGTCATACATGCAATAAACAACTTTGGTATTAATACAGATGATGTTATGTAGCTATTAAATCTTTCAATTTATTGCAGTAGCGAAACAGTGCGTTTGTAAAGCAACTCTTTACTTCAGTGCTATACTTCGATCAACAACCAATATTATTTTAAGATAACGGGTTGTAAGAACTCAGATTCTCTACAGCGTATTTAGTTTTCCGATTGCAGAACGTGAAGGAAATGAGTCATCGAGAAACTACACTTTTAGAAATTCTTCCAATCCATATGTGGCATACAGCAAACCAGTGCGTAACAGTATTAGTTAAAAATAATCTTGGTTGCAATTTTTGATTTTTATTTCTCAACGACGTGTTTCGCCTAATTTATGCATCTTCAGGTTATACCTGCTAAGATAACCTGAAGATTCCTAAATAAAGCGAAACGCGTCGTTGCAAAATAAAACACTACAATTGCAACCAAGACTGTTTTTTAACCAATACTTATAAAAAATATATGACTTAGGTGAACTGTTGTCGTAGGCGTCGTGAATCAGTGGCATATGAACAATTTTCATGGTATCCATTTTCATTCTGTTGAAGTTTTACGTTAATTATTCCGTAGTGGGCAACCTCTTCTTCTGACATGTCCGTATGCATAGATGGCTTATATGCATTTTACCACATGCTTTCCTCGAACACCACAAATGTACACAGCTATACTCAGAGGACTCACAGGGACGACGACCAGCCACACACTGCTACATCATGCCTTCACAATAAATAAAGTCTCTGTGTGCCAACTGCAGTTGCCTTTCAGGCATAATAAAATATTTTACTTACTTAATTTCGTTTTATTATACATTCTGCTGTTTCTTGTGGTAACATTTTAGAAAATGGCTTACAAAAATAATGATATCTACGATTATTAGTCTGTTCAGAAAGAAAAATTGCAAGATTTATGCAAACAGTGTCCTATGCTGTTAACAGGTAGCATTACTCCAGCATATAAGAATGGTAAAAAAAATGGATCCACAAAATTACAAACCAACTTCCTTAACATTAGTTTCCTGCAAAATTCTTAAGCATAATCTAAATTCGAATATAATAAATTTCCTTGAACCGCAAAACCTTCTGTCCACGAATCAGCATTTGGAAAGCTTCGTCAGTGCGCAACTCACCTTTCCCTTCCCTCACATGGTATACTATGGTTGAAGAACAACAGGTAGATTCCTATCATTTCTAAATGTCCGAAAAGCATTTGACACCGTGCCTCACTACAGACTGTTAACGAAGATACGAGCATATGGAATAGATTTTCAGCAATTTGGGAAAGTGTGGTTCATCTGTGAGTGAGGCAGCATACAGGCCCCTAGTCCGGCCCACTCTTGAGTACTTCTCGAGTGTTTTGGAATTTATATCAGGTTGGATTATGGAAAGGCATCCAAGCAATTCAAAGGTGATTGTAGATTTGTAGGTTCGAACAACTCGCAAATATTGTGGAGATACTTCCGGAACTGAAATAACGATCACCAGAGGGAAGGTGACGTGCCTTTCGAGGAAGACGGTTGAGGAAATTCAGAGAACCGGAAGTTGAAGCTCAATGCAGAACGATTCTACTGTCACCACGCACATTTTGCGTAAAGGCCACGAAGATAACAGACATCAGGGCTGATAAGGAAACAAATAGACAGTCGTTTTTGTTGTTTCCTCGCTCTATTTGTGAGGGGAACAGGAACGGGAATGACTCCGTACGGTGCTTGCAAGTATGTATGTAGATGTTGACGTACTTGTTACATTTAGTGAACATTGGCGCGTACATCAACACACCTAAAACAGAATCATCAATGGAAATTAACAAATATACAAATAAAAATTATGCCGTGCCTTTATGTTTCGAACGTGTGTGTCTGAAACGTAGGTTAATATCAGTAACTAAAGCGTCATCACATTCTCCACGCTACTCTACCCTGTTCGTTTCTCTGTACGTCTGCGTAACTTCTCTAAGCCAAATATACTTTAATCTGTTTACTGTTATCAAGCCTTAATCTTTCGCTATAATATTTACCTCCCTCACACAGCACTCTGTCTCCAAACTAACTATTCCTTGATACCTGAGGATGTATCCTATTAACCTATCCCTGGTGTTGATGAGGTTGCGTCGTAAAATTTTCTCCCCGATTCGATTCAGTTCCTCTTCGTTTGTTACCCGATCTCCTCATTTAATCCTCACAATTCTTTTGTAGTGTTACATTTCAAAACCTCCTGTTATCTTCTTGTCTGAGCTGTTTATTATTCACGTTACAAATCCATGTAAGGCCACACTGCAGATAAGTACATTCGTAATAGAAATTGTAACCCTTAAATTTACATTCTACGAAATTTTTACGTTTGTCTTCATCTCTGCATAACTTCCACAACCTATAACCAATGACATTCCACTTCCAAATCGACCACCTCCACACTTCATTCCATCACTAAATTAACTATTCTTTGATCCTATCAATTAATCCATTTCGTGATTTTCTTATGATTTTGTGCCATAAATTTCTTTTCTCTTCGTATCCAATGGGTACTTTCCACTAGTTTTTCTATTTATTCACTTAATCTTGAGCATTCTTCCGCAGTACCACATTTCAAAAACCTTAACTTTTTCTTGTCTGTGTTGTTTATCGTTCACGTTTCACATCCATATATAGCTACTCTCTAGTCCAGCACTCACAGAAAACGACTTCTTAACATTTAAATCTATATTACACGTTACGATACTTCTGTTTTTCTGAAAAGAGTAGACAGCTTGCATTTTACAACACCGTTAAGTCTGTTATAGTCAAATATTTTGCTGCCCAAATACAAAAAATTTTCTACCGCTTCCTGCGTCTAATTTCCTAATCTAATTCTTATTTAATTCGACTATATCCTTTCCCCTTTTTTACATTTTTTGATGTTCATCTTATAACCTCTTTTCAAGTCTCAGCTCCGATCATTCGATCTTACAAGTCCTCGCTCTGTCAGAACTAATTAAAACGTCATGGGGAAAGCTATACTTTTTTGTTCCCGTTGTTTTCAGTCGTCCCTCAGTACTAGCACATCAAGGTCGTGTTGGCTAAAATAGGTCCACACCAGCCATTTATCCGGACAGTTGTCCCAGCAGCTACTGGAGAGGCTGCTGCCTTCTTTGGTAACGATATAGTTGCAAGTAGAGGATACTGTACTTGGGATCTCACAATGTCTTTTGGTCGGTACTTTAGTTTAGTGACTGATACTGGAATCATACGAAGTAATGAGAGGGCAACGTAAGCAGTTTCAGCTATTTTCTGTAGCTTTTGGTGTTGCTAGACATGAGATTGTGTTTTGTGCAGTATTATTGTATATTTCGCGCTCTACACATTTAAGTGCTGCGTAATACACTCCTGGAAATAGAAAAAAGAACACACTGACACCGGTGTGTCAGACCCACCATACTTGCTCCGGACACTGCGAGAGGGCTGTACAAGCAATGATCACACGCACGGCACAGCGGACACACCAGGAACCGCGGTGTTGGCCGTCGAATGGCTCTAGCTGCGCAGCATTTGTGCACCGCCGCCGTCAGTGTCAGCCAGTTTGCCGTGGCATACGGAGCTCCATCGCAGTCTTTAACACTGGTAAGATGCCGCGACAGCGTGGACGTGAACCGTATGTGCAGTTGACGGACTTTGAGCGAGGGCGTATAGTGGGCATGCGGGAGGCCGGGTGGACGTACCGCCGAATTGCTCAACACGTTGGGCGTGAGGTCTCCACAGTACATCGATGTTGTCGCCAGTGGTCGACGGAAGGTGCACGTGCCCGTCGACCTGGGACCGGACCGCAGCGACGCACGGATGCACGCCAAGACCGTAGGATCCTACGCAGTGCCGTAGGGGACCGCACCGCCACTTCCCAGCAAATTAGGGACACTGTTGCTCCTGGGGTATCGGCGAGGACCATTCGCAACCGTCTCCATGAAGCTGGGCTACGGTCCCGCACACCGTTAGGCCGTCTTCCGCTCACGCCCCAACATCGTGCAGCCCGCCTCCAGTGGTGTCGCGACAGGCGTGAATGGAGGGACGAATGGAGACGTGACGTCTTCAGCGATGAGAGTCGCTTCTGCCTTGGTGCCAATGGTGGTCGTATGCGTGTTTGGCGCCGTGCAGGTGAGCGCCACAATCAGGACTGCATACGACCGAGGCACACAGGGCCAACACCCGGCATCATGGTGTGGGGAGCGATCTCCTACACTGGCCGTACACCACTGGTGATCGTCGAGGGGACACTGAATAGTTCACGGTACATCCAAACCGTCATCGAACCCATCGTTCTACCATTCCTAGACCGGCAATGGAACTTGCTGTTCCAACAGGACAATGCACGTCCGCATGTATCCCGTGCCACCCAACGTGCTCTAGAAGGTGTAAGTCAACTACCCTGGCCAGCAAGATCTCCGTATCTGTCCCCCATTGAGCATGTTTGGGACTGGATGAAGCGTCGTCTCACGCGGTCTGCACGTCCAGCACGAACGCTGGTCCAACTGAGGCGCCAGGTGGAAATGGCATGGCAAGCCGTTCCACAGGACTACATCCAGCATCTCTACGATCGTCTCCATGGGAGAATAGCAGCCTGCATTGCTGCGAAAGGTGGATATACACTGTACTAGTGCCGACATTGTGCATGCTCTGTTGCCTGTGTCTATGTGCCTGTGGTTCTGTCAGTGTGATCATGTGATGTATCTGACCCCAGGAATGTGTCAATAAAGTTTCCCCTTCCTGGGACAATGAATTCACGGTGTTCTTATTTCAATTTCCAGGAGTGTATATTAAAGCTATTTGCAATGCGTAATTAATTCTTCAAATAGAAAATTTTATGGTGAGTATTTTTAGAACTGTTTGTATAACAAGTGGACAACTAAGCCATACTTCGTTGGTCGTGCACCATCTTATATTGTGGAACAGAAGAAGTTATTTTATCATGAAGCATGTGATACATGCAAATGATCTAAGTTTCTTTGATGCCTTAACAATTTTCATTTCTCTTAAAAATGGAAATTTGTTTTGGTTTACAATAGATTATATTTCAAAATGTTTTAAACTTGAATGGCAGCACTTGTAGCGCCGGCTGCTGTGGCCGAGCGGTTCTAGGCGCTTCAGTCCGGAACCACGCTGCTACTACGGTCGCAGGTTCGAATCCTGCCTCAGGCACGGATGTGTGTGATGTCCTTAGGCTTAAGTTGTTCTAAATCTATGGGACTGATGACCTCAGACGTAAAGTCCCATAGTGCTTAGAGCCATTTGAACCATTTTGCACTTGTAGGACGACCATCTTCCATCGCGTCGAGGTACATCGTTCATACTAAACATCTTAACTTTCTACTATGTATTTGACAGTATCATGTGGCTGTTAAAAAGTAGGTAGATATAGAAATGACCAATGTTGTAAGGAGGTATGTTATACTGGAATCTTAAGTAGCATCTCACTGGTAAGGTTGAACAAGAAACTGAGAAGAGCCTTGCTGTGAGAACTCTTTATTCACTGTCAACGTAAGAAATGATCACTCGAAACAAAAAAAAAGTGAAGCAAACATCGGCTCTAAAACGCATATCTTGAGAGCTACGAGCAATTTTGATCTTCGATACTGTGAAAGAAATCTAGTCTACTGCAGCCTCTTTGTTCTCCATACTTTGGAAAGTCGTAGTATGGGCCAAAACAAGAAAAAAATGTCATATGTCATGTAAACATGTGCTCTGAAATGCATACCATCAAAAGAAGAGATGTGTTTCAAAGTAGCGAAGATAAACAAGTGCTCATAGCTCTTAAGGTATGCATTTTAGAATACAAGTGTACATTTTTTGTTGTTTTGGTCCATACTACCACTTCCCATCGAAGAGTCCATGTTTACTTGACTCCTTTGTATCGAATGATCATTCCTGTCATATCTCTAAATACCGACATTCACTTCTGAACACTTCGTATATATATATATATATATATATATATATATATATATATATATATATATATATATATATATATACAGGGTGGCCCATTGATAGTGACCAGGCCAAATATCTCACGAAATAAGCATCAAAGCGCGAGAAAAGTGGTCCAACTAAAACATTCATATTTCTTTATGTACTACACGAATATGTAATAAAAAATGGGGGTTCCTATTCAAAAAAACGCAGTTGATACCCGTTTGATCTATGGCAGCGCCATCAAGCGGGCCAACCATAGCGCCATCTGGTTTCCCCCTTCAAGCTAGATGAGTTTTGTTCTGTATAGTTTTTTCGTTTGATGCTTATTTCGTGAGATATTTGGCCCGGTCACAATCAATGGACCACCCTATATATTACTATATATTACTTGTTTGTAACCTAAGAAAGGACATGGTCGATGTCTGTCCCGAATGCGAGCGTGTGGTCTGTCTCTAATGATCTAGACATCGACGGGATTTCTTTTCGGATTGAACTCGTATATCTGAACAATGCTGTCACTTAAAATAAAGGATTTGGAAGTATATACACAGTATGACAAGACTGTTATGACTTGTAGGTCAGATATGAAGTACTGTAAATGGATTTCACTGTCGATAAAATTGTAAAGTACATTAAAGGACGTGGAACAAGTTTTTAAGGCCTACGTGACCATCTGTTGGATTTTCTCACGTGATATTCCGCAGATGTTTGTTTTGCAAAGGAGACAAAAGTCAACAAGCAACACGTCAATACAACAGGTATTTAAAAAGAATTGTATGAAGCTTTTCATTCTGTCAATTTGTCTAGTTTAATAGGCGTCGATCCGAAAGAAGAGAAAGCAAATCTATGAATCTTTCTCTTGCGAATACCTCGAGTTTTGAATAATGTGATTTTAAATTTACATGACAGTTTTATATATATATATATATATCTATATATCACCTATGTACCAATTTCCGAAGGGAAGGCTTTCTCTTGCCAAAAATCCTTTCCTGTGTCTTGCTGGAGTCCCTATGAAACGCAGCACTGTATGTATCTAGGCTAGGAGTTCTTCTACACGAAAAAAGGAACTTTGTAGAATATATTAATGTGTTACTCAGAAAAATGCCAAAGTTACGTATGAGATAGCCTGTGCTAGGGCTGCTGACTATAAATTACCCTCTTGTGTGATGTGTTCATATTACAAAGCTATCTTCAACGCCCTATATATTCGCTTTCAGCTATATAGGTAAATAACGGAAAACTTAAAAATTCCGGGTGGCTGTGGCGGGAATAAACCCAAATACTCCAGAACTTAAGTACAGTGATTTTATCACTACTACGTCTCATGTGGTTTCGAGTCAAAATCTACACAACTAAACAGTAGTTAAGGAATTAGCTAGACGTCAGCCTCTTACGCTAACTGGAAAATAAGATACACACATTTTCAAGTGTGTGTGTGTGTGTGTAAAACTTTTTTTATGGGTGGTTGTGAGTTTTCAAAGGCAAATTATATACATTACACTAATTTCAGGGAGAGATCGGCGTGAATTCCTTGAAGCCCTTTTCTAGTATGTAAATCGAACGGCACAGTCATTATCAATTATAAGACGTACCTTGCAAACATTAGAATTATGGATACAAGTTTCTTTCCGACTTTTCCAATGTCTTACGATATTCATTTATACGCGTCCGCGCATGCCTTACGTTTGCTTGTTTTTTGCTGTCGGCTGCTTTCTTTCTATCGCGTTGTTTCCTGTCACGAGACACGCAGCAGATTGTTTTCCTCGCCCTCTCTTCGGGGACTTCTAATCACCGGCCGTGGAGCGTTGTCCCCGATTGGAAACACACACACACACACACACACACACACACACACGAACGCACGTATGTCAGAAAATGTAATTGTCATCTACACTGCACTGCCAAGAGAGGATAGCTAAGTGTGTGGAGAGTCCTTTCGCCACGTAAACAGCATAAAAAGGACACACTGCAGTCTCCAAAGAAAACTGGCTTGGTCGAGCTTCTCGTAACCAACGAAGCGTGCCCTAATCATTTTCTACGTCTGTAGGCAAATTGCACCGCACCTTAATTATTCGCTAACGAACCGGTCGAGCCTGTAATTGAATGGAACGTCGTCCAAGGCGATGTAAATACGAGTAATTGCCTTCCTTCGTCAAAGTCATTATTCTAACAGTGATTAATGTTATTTAACTTGAACATAAAACCCCTCAGTCAAATGCGGAGTATTTATACACTGGTAGGTAGTGGGGGCGATATTTGAGTGATTAATTTGCACAGTGATCAGTTAAGATTTATTGTCGTAATATTACATATTCTGAAAACTAATATACGACAATTTCATGCCACAGAAAAATATTAATTAATAAAAACATAGCCTCTCTCAGCAGTTTACTTTAATACAAACTGCAATTACGTGCTCTCGCTATGATGACAATAGCTGCCTCCACTCTTTGGTAATATCATTGCTTCTCACACATATTTCTTTATATCTAGCAGAGATTTGTTCTAAGACAATACTTGCAAATATAAATAGCATCAGTCAGGAACCAAACCTGTATCACCATCACCGGTCAAGACAAATCCTAGTATCCGAAGGCGTGGCCAGACGATTCCTTAAACACAACTCATAAAATTCAATCCAATTTATATCCTACGAAAGCTAGCTGGCTAGAACCCAGTCCTAAAGTAGCGTAATCCTCTTTCATCGTTGTTTCGTCAGACTCTCAAGTACTGGACAAGAGGAGACAGCCAGTTTCATAGTATTAAAATTAGCAAGCACCTCGGTACTGACTGACATAGAACATAGCAATTCTATTCACGAAGTTGTATCTCTTTTTATACATGGCTCATCCCGGTAATTCATTTACTACCGAATAGATGCACCATAATTTCGATAATACATGATAAATACACACGAATTCCAAAACAATTCAGTTTATTGTCATGGATTTTCAATTTTTTATCCAGAGACTCTGAAAAGGTCGTACATATTCAATATTTATGGTAAGATGAGAATACAATATTTACATTATTTACATGTTGTTGTTGTGGTCTTCAGTCCTGAGACTGGTTTGATGCAGCTCTCCATGCTACTCTATCTTGTGCAAGCTTCTTAATCTCCCAGTACCTACTGCAGCCTACATCCTTCTGAATATGCTTAGTGTATTCATCTCTTGGTCTCCCTCTACGATTTTTACCCTCCACGCTGCCCTCCAATACTAAATTGGTGATCCCTCGATGTCTCAGAACATGTCCTACCAACCGATCCCTTCTTCTAGTCAAGTTGTGCCACAAGCTCCTCGTCTCCCCAATTCTATCCAATACCTCCTCATTAGTTATGTGATCTACCCATCTACTCGCATCTAATCTTCAGAATTCTTCCGTAGCACCACATTTCGAAAGCCTCTATTCTCTTCTTGTCTAAACTGTTTATCGTCCACGTTTCACTTCCATATATGGCTACACTCCATGCAAATACTTCCAGAAACGACTTCCTGACATTTAAATCTTTACTCGATGTTAACAAATTTTTCTTCTTCAGAAGTCTACATTTTATATCCTCACTACTTGACCATCATCAGTTATTTTGCTCTCCAAATAGCAAAACTCCTTTACTACTTTAAGTATCTCATTTCCTAATCTAATTCCCTCAGCATCACCTGACTTAATTCGACTACATTCCATTATCCTCGTTTTGCTTTTGTTGATGCTGATCTTATATCCTCCTTTTAAGACACTGTCCATTCCCTTCAACTGCTCTTCCAAGTCCTTTGCTGTCTCTGATAGAATTACAATGTCATCGGCGAACCTCAAAGTTTTTATTTCTTCTCCATGGATTTTAATACCCACTCCGAATTTACATAGTTATAAACTATGTCAACAGCAACCATTGATAAATAAATGTAGAAAAAGCAGACTACTGAAAACGCAATGAAATAAAAAGAACATAAAAAAGGATTAATTCAAGTTCGAAGTGAATAACTTCCAGCTTGTGCAACTACATATGTTACTGGCAGCCCCTCGAAGAACTCTAGGTTTGCCGACGAACTACGACTATGCCTGCCCGTAGCACTCCAGTCGCTAGACTATTCTACACTGCTCTGACTGTTATCTACGTGCCCGAGAGTCTCCGAGTCTACGCATACACGTGTGGGTAGTCACTGCGTTATTTAAATATTTCTTTTTTTTTTTTATTAAGGTCTGAATGTAGTTTGAAGTTTCTCTTAATTACATTAATATGTTCCCCGCAGTCTCTATCATGGATAAAACGCTTCTTGTGACATTCTGGTATTCTGAGCTTCTTGTGACATTCTGGTATTCTGAGCTTCCACTTAATCTTACAGACTGGAACTTTAGCAGTTGCCTTCTAAATATTCCATGTTTAATCATTTTAACTGTAGTTCTAAAGTTCTGGCAATTTACAATTGTTTGTAGATAGCACCATAATTGTGTGTAGTTCTCACCACATGGAAACTGGAGCAGCTGATAACGACATGATCAGCAGAACCTTCCAGTCCACTTTCACTGTTTGGTGTGTCACTACATCCCACTCGTTGCAAATGTTTGAGATGTGGTGGACCGTGACCTGTTAAGAGGGATACCCCACCGCGAGCAGGGATAATGTCGTTCAGTGTCAGCCTGTTCTAACGCTCAGGAATAGGCTGTATCCTCGCCCTGCAGTGCTTCCAGTGTCCCAGTGAGGCTGCCACTCATCTAATTTCCAGGCTCATGATCTCCCCGATCTCTTACACCATCGTATTGTTCCTTCCCAAACCAACATAACACAACGTACAACGATACTCATTGGACGTACCCCTAGGATCACCAGTAAACCGTCGACAGGTTTTGTGCAAAAGGCACCAGTGAGGCTCAGAAGTACGCTCCACGGAGTTCATAGAAAGTATTCTTTTGTTTCTCTCCAGTCGAAGGTGATACGTCGACACTCTGGCAGCGATGTCCACAATGGCGTTGAAGATAGCTTTGTAATATGAACACAGCACACAAGGGTAATTCATAGTCCGCAGCCCTGGCACAGTCTATCGTGTACATAATTTGAGCATTTTTCTGAGTAACACATTAATATATTCTACAAAGTTCCTTTTTCGTGTAGAAGAACTCCTAGCCTGGATACATACAACGCTGCGTTTCATAGTGACTCCAGCAAGACACAGGAAAGGATTTTTGGCAAGAGAAAGCCTTCCCTTCAGAAATTTGTACATACGTGAAACTTCCTGGCAGATTAAAACTGTATGCCCGACCGAGACTCGAACTCGGGACCTTTGCCTTTCGCGGGCAAGTGCTCTACCAACTGAGCTACCGAAGCACGACTCACGTCCGGTACTCACAGCTTTACTTCTGCCAGTACCTCGTCTCCTACCTTCCAAACTTTACAGAAGCTCTCCTGCGAACCTTGCAGAATTAGCACTCCTGAAAGAAAGGATATTGCGGAGACATGGCTTAGCCACAGCCTGGGGGATGTTTCCAGAATGAGACATATGTGATTTGTTAGACAGTCAGTTTGTTGTCGGTGTACCAGCGCTGCATCTGAGCAAGCACATCATTCGTCTTTTCCTCGAGTCTCTCCCTGGAATCTGCAGACGCAACTACTACTATGTCATCCGCCTATGCAACAAAACCTTCATTAGTGTCTGTCTCGTCTAACATGTAATAGGAATCCAATACAAAGATCGCAGGACAATGGACCGTCTGCACAGCCTCGAAGACAGCCCTCTGTAATCTTTTTAATTGCCTTTCTCCTGCCGACAAGTTCCTGGTCAACTTATGGTAAATGTCGGACATGTCCGAAAGAACAGATACCATTGGTGACAAAGCAGCTCGTTAGAATGATATTACAATGAAATGAACACCCTTAGCTGCTTTCAGGCGTTGACATACGTCAACGGGGACAGATGAAAATGTGTGCCCCGACCGGGACTCGAACCCGGGATCTCCTGCTTACATGGCAGACGCTCTGTCCATCTGAGCCACCGAGGACACAGAGGATAGCGCGACTGCAGGGATTTATCTCTGGCACGCCTCCCGCGAAACCCACATTCTCAACGTATTGTCAGATGTATAGAGCGTCTGCTATGTAAGCAGGAGATCCCGGGTTCGAGTCCCGGTCGGGGCACACATTTTCATCTGTCCCCGTTGACTTATGTCAACGCCTGTAAGCAGCTGGGGGTGTTCATTTCATTGTAATTTCACTCTTGCTGTAGTCCTGGAACAGCTGTTAATTTAATATTTCATAGTCCTCATATTGTTTTCAGTTGTAAGTAGGCTGTTTATGTTTACTTATTGGCAAAGTTACGTAGCGCTCTGTATGAAAATCACTGGCTGTGCTGTGTGCAGCCTGTGGCTAGTTTGCATTGTTGTCTGCCATTGTAGTGTTGGGCAGCGGCAGCTGGATGTGAACAGCGCGTAGCGTTGCGCAGTTGGAGGTGAGCCGCCAGCAGTGGTGGATGTGGGGAGAGAGATGGCGGAGTTTTGAAAAATGTCATGAACTGCTGTATATATTATGAATATTGAGGTAAATACATTGTTTGTTCTCTATTAGAATCTTTCATTTGCTAAGACTATCAGTAGTTAGTGCCTTCAGTAGTTTGAATCTTTTATTTAGCTGGCAATAGTGGCGCTCGCTGTATTGCAGCAGTTCGAGTAATGAAGATTTTTGTGAGGTAAGTTATTTGTGAAAGGTATAGTTTAATGTTAGTCAGGGCCATTCTTTTGTAGGGACTTCTGAAAGTCAGATTGCGTTGCGCTAAAATATATTGTGTGTCAGTTTAAGCACAGTTATGTACAATTGTTCTAAGGGGACGTTTCACAGTGTTTGAACTGAATGGCGGAAAATCCCTTACTTTATGTCAGAATACTCTGCCGATTTTTTTTCCCCTAATAACGAACTTCCTGTGGGCGCACTGGACTCGCATTCCGGAGGACGACGATTCAATCCCGCGTCTGGCCATCCTGATTTAGGTTTCTCGTGATTTCCCTACATCACTCTAGGCAGATGCCGGTATGGTTCCTTTCAAAGGGCACGGCCTACTTCCTTCCCCGTTCTTCCCTAATCCGATGAGATCGATGACCTCGCTGTCTGGTCTTCTCCCCAAAACGGCCCAACCAACCTGAGGGCCACGTGGTCATCCACCCGAAAACTGTGTGTGTGTTTTATATCCTTTTATGCGTGTGCGTGTGAGTGTTTTGTGATGCGGAAGTAGCACCGAGCGATGTAGCGGATTTAGAGTCAGTTTACAGTAGGAGAACGCGCTACCGGTTACCACTGCACCAGTGGACAGATGAGTTAGTAGGACGTCGCAGGGAGCACAAATATTACGACGGCCTTTGGGACGTGAAATAAGAACGGCGGGACGTGAATAGACGCGTGCTGGGCCGCTAACGGCAGGGCAGCGGATCGGCGTTGCGCAAGCGGGCCGGGCAGGCTCCAGCCGCCGCCTGCCATCTGTCCCTGGAGCGGCGCACCGTGGACTCTTGAGCAACGGGGCCGCGGGTCGGTCGGTCGCCGAATATTACAGGCCGCGCGGCGAGACGTCCATAATTCCGACTTAATGAGATTACGGCAGGCGGCTGCTCAGAGAAGACGATTAGCCCGTGTGTCGAAACCTAACTGCCCCCACACGAACTCCTAAGTGAGCTGATCGAATGCTGGGACAAAATCGTGCGACCTCCATCGCTTGTGAACCCAATGTCATCAGTTTCCTGTAATGCGAGCTCTGTCTGTCTGCGTGTGCAAAGTGAATTATGCTCCTGTGATGACTTCCTGCCTTCCTCCTGGTTTTGAGAATGTACATAGCTACGTCATACCAACAATGTAGCACGTGAAACTTCCTGGCAGTTTAAAACTTAAGAAACGTCCCCTTAGAAATATTACTGAATTACTGTGCTGATAAACCTCTTACATTATTTGATTTTCAAACAGCTGAGCAGAACTGAACGTACTCAGACATTTCGCTCTTTACCTATTCTGATCAACACTAAACTGACACGCAATATTTTTAGCGCAACGCAATCTGACTTTCAATAATCCCTACAAAAGAATGGCCCTGACTAACATTAACCTATACCTTTCACAAATCACTTACCTCACAAAAATCTTCGTTACTCGAACTACTGCAATACAGCGAGCGCCACTACTGCCAGCTAAATTAAAGATTCAAACTACTGAAGGCACTAACTACTGATAGGCATAGTTAGCAAATAAAAGATTTTGATAGAGAACAAACAATGTATTTACCTTAAAAGTGTTCACAAGTCATAATATATATAGCAGTTCATGACATCCAGTCTTACAAATTTACTGTCTCTGATGGACACACGTCCAGATCATCCGCTCTCAAAACTCCGCCATTTCTCTCCCCACATCCACCACTGCTGGCGGCTCACCTCCAACTGTGCAACGCTACGTACTGTTAACATCCAACACTACAATGGCGAACATTCCAACAACGCCAACCAGCCACAGACTGCACATAGCACAGGCAGTGATTTTCATACAGAGCGCTGCATGGCGCTACCAACATAAAAACCTCAACAGCCTACTTACAAACTGTGTACCGGGCCGAGACTCGAACTCGGGACCTTTGTCTTTCACGGGCAAGTACTCTACCAACTGAGCTACCCAAGCACGGTGCACCTCCTCACAGCTTTACTTTTGGCGGTATCTCGCCTCCCACCTTCCAGAAGGTCTTCTGCGAAACTCGCAAAATTAGGACTCCTGCAACAAAGGTTATTACGGAGACACGTTTCTTCCACACACTGGGGGACGTTTCCAGAAAGATATTTTCACTCTACAGTAGAGTTTGCGCTGCTATGAAACTTGCTAGGTAGCTCAGTTGACAGAGAACTTGAACGCGAAAGGCAAAGATCCCGAGTTCGAGTCTCGATCCGGCACACAGATTTAATCTGCCAGGAACTTTCACATCACCGCACACTCTGCTGCTGGGTGGAAATTTAATTCTGGACTGTGAACAGAAATCACTAATCAGGGTAGAATGCGTCAAATTTTTGGGTGTTCATTCAATGAAAAGCTGATATGTAAGAACCTTCTCAAAAAATTAAGTTCAGCTACTTTTACCCTTCGTTTTTTGCTTGTCTCTTAACGAAGTGGTACACCAGTTCCCGTCAGATCACCGAATTTAAGTGCTCTCGGGCTTGGCTACCATTTGGATGGGTCACCATCTGGATATGCCGAGTGCTGCTGACGAGCGGGGGTGCAGTCAGCCCTTCTAGGGCCAATTGAGGAGCTGCTTGGTTGAAAAGTAGCGACACCGCTGAAGAAAAATCACAACGACCGGCAGAACGTTGTGCTGACCACATGCCTCTCCGTACCGCGTCCGCTGATGCCATTATGGCTGAGGGTGACACGGCAGCCGGTGGGTACCGATGCGTTTTCAAGGCCTGTTGGGATGACGTTTATTTTATATTGCTTGTCTCAGGAACAAACGACTGAACCTCCCAACTTCTTCTCCAGGTTTCAATTCGATAATGTCTTATGGAATACTGCTACCTTAGTAACTCATGACTTGCAAAGGAAATACCCAGTGCACAAAAGCGAGTAGTAAGAATAACACGAGGTGATTGTCATCTTGTAGGTACCTCTTCAAGAAGTTTGGCATTTTAACTGTACAAAGAGGGTTCCCCACTTAGCTCTGCAACTTCACATATTTCCGAAACGAAACAAACAATTCGCAAGGGATGCGCCTGTGTCACGGGCTTTCACAATGTTCAGGGATGCATAATCCATAATTCTAAACAAACATTACTTTCAACACATAGTAACGTTTGTTTTAAACGGTACACTAGTGTTTTTTCTATAGTAATGGAAACTGAAGTTAATTTGTGACAGCAGGCGTGTTTTCACTGTTCCATGTCTCATACTTTCCGAAATACGTAGACTTGAAACAATGACAACGGCGCCACTGTTTCTGTCGTAACACGCGGAGGAAGGGTTGCATACACCAGGCTTCAGGACAATGCAGGCAACCCGCATTGCGGCATCACAGCATTACGGCAGAAACTGTGGTATCGTGTCAATTAATGAAGTCTAAGGTTTAGAGCACTGGAACCAAGTATGCCATCAACAATTGTACCTCTAGTTTCCGTTTAGGTAGATAAAAATACGTGTAATCTTTAAGAAAACGTAACTTTGTTTTCAAATTGATGTTTGTTCGCCGGCCGGAGTGGCCGAGCGGTTCTAGGCGCTACAGTCTGGAACCAAGCGACCGCTACGGTTGCGGGTTCGAATCCTGCCTCGGGCATGGATGTGTGTGATGTCCTTAGGTTAGTTAGGTTTAAGTAGTTCTAGGTTGTAGGGGACTGATGAAATGGTTCAAATGGCTCTGAGCACTATGGAACTTAACTACTGAGGTCATCAGTCCCCTAGAACCTTGAACTACTTAAACCTAACTAACCTAAGGACATCACACACATCCATGCCCGAGGCAGGATTCGAACCTGCGACCGTAGCGGTCACGCGGTTCCAAACTGACGCGCTTAGAACCGCACGGCCACACCGCCCGGCTGGGACTGATGACCTCAGAAGTTAAGTCCCATAGTGCTCAGAGCCATTTGAACCATTTATTTGATGTTGGTTTACTTCTAGGGATTGTGCATTGGTACCGATTGTGTGAGGCCCCGACATAGTTTCATCCCTGGCCCATTGTATTTTTTACATTTTGTTTCATTTCGGAAATACACTAAGTGCTCAAAAGTATCCGGGCACCTTGCTGAAAATGACTTACAACTTCGTGGTACCTTCCATCGGTGATGCTGGAATTAAATATGGTGTTGGCCGACCCTTAGCCTTGATGAAAGCTTCCACTCTCTCAGGCATATGTTCAATCAGGTGCTGGAAAGTGTCTTGGGGTATGGCGGCCATCCTTAACGGAGTGCTGCATCGAGGAGAGGTATCGATGACGGTCGGTGAGATCTGGCACGAAGTTGGCGTTTCAAAACATCCCAAAGGATTCAGGTCGAAACTCTGTGCAGGCCGGTCCACTACAGGGATGTTATTTTCGTGTAAACACTCCGCCACAGGCCGTGCATTATGAACAAATACTCGATCGGGCTGAAAGGCAATCTCCATCCCCGAATTGCTCTTAAACAGTGAGAAGCAAGAAGGTGCTTACAACTTCAATGTAGGCCTGTGCTGAGATAGTGCTACGCAAAACAACAACGGGTGAGAGCCCGCTCCATGAAAAACACGACCACACAATATCACCACCGCCTCCGAATTTTGCTGTTGCTGCTACACACGCTGGCAGATGACGTTCACCGGCCATTCGGCATACCAACACCCTGCCATCGGATCGCCGCATTGTGTACCGTGATTCGTCACTCAACCACAACTTTTTTCCACTGTTCAATCGTAAAATGTTCACACGTCTTACACCAAGTGAGGCGTCGTTTCTCATTTACCGGCGTTATGTGTGGCTTGTGAGGACCCACTCGACCATGAAATCCAAGTTTTCTCACCTCCCGCCTAACTTTCAGTTAGTAGTTCCTGTGTGATGGTCTGGATAGAAGTCTGCCTGTTACACACTACGACCCTTTTCAACTGCAGGCGGTCTCTGTCAGTCAGCAGACGAGGTCGGTCTGTACGGTTTTGTGCTGTATGTGACCCTCACGTTTCCACCTCGCTATGACATCGGAAACAGTGGACCTAGGGACTGTGAAAATCTCGCGTACAGATATATGACACACGTGACAATCAGTCACCTGATCACGTTCGAAGTTCGTGAGGTCCGCGGAGCGTCCCATTCTGCTTTATCACGATATCTAATGACTACTGAAGTCGCTGATATGGAGTATCTAACAGCATGTGACAGCATAATGAACCTACTGTGAAAAAAGTATGTTTTTGTGGGTGTTAGGATACTTTTAATTACAGAGTGAACGTGAGGGGCCAAAGTTAGTTGGGACACCCTGCATATATTTGCTAATTACATTTGCCATAAATAATCCGTCACAGATTGAGACAGATAATGACATTAATGGCTAATACAACAGAAGAAAAAGTGACCCTTGTTATTCCTTACTAAGACTGTCGTTGGGCCAGGAAGGAGTTCAGTATGTATCAACAAAAGTCATCGATCATATGCCCAGTAACATAAAATCTGTAATAGGTAGCTAAGCAAGTTTCAAATGTAACCTAAGATCATTCCTTCTGGACAACTCCTTGTATTCCATAAAAGAAATTTTAGTGAAAAACTAGTATCTTGTAAAGAAACTCAATTGTGAAGTGTAGTTGCGTGAGTTCTCAAAAATCGTATGCTCAGTAGTGTTAAAACTATTCATATACACCTATCCTGTAACCTGTCTCGTTCCACAACATTTCTAGAAAAATCTTTCCAATAATCTGTGAAACAATGAATCAGCTAAGTGCCGATTGTAGGACAGTATTCCGTGGCTCGGCTGAGTAACGTAACTGTCACCCTAGAACTCAAAAATTTGGGGCATCAATGACCAGTAAATTCCAGAAATTTTCTTCTACTCGACTCTCACTTAGTGTTAAGTGAGAATCACTGACTTTCACTGAGGTTCGAAACGACAAAACGTTAATCTGTCATCAACCCGAAGGGCATTTTGAATATCACGAATAGTTGTGGTTCCATTCTACTTCGTCTAATCTTGTCTTCCACAAGAGTAAATACGGTCTGACGTTGAGTTCAAACCACGATGCCGTCTTGCCTTTTTTCGCATTAGACTATACGTGACCGTAAAAAAATGGCTCTGAGCACTATGGGACTCAACATCTGTGGTCATAAGTCCCCTAGAACTTAGAACTACTTAAACCTAACTAACCTAAGGACATCACACACATCCATGCCCGAGGCAGGATTCGAACCTGCCACCGTAGCGGTCGCGCGGTTCCGGACTGAGCGCCTAGAACCGCTAGACCACCGCGGCCGGCGTGTGACAGTAGAAAAAAGATCTTCGGGCTTACCATTGTTCCAACCGCATCCATAGTTGGGTAATGACCCTTATCCTCTTACCTTTATTCTCCCTTTCATTCCGTCCTTGCTCCTTCAGCAGCGTAGGTTCTATGACATTATTTTGCCTTCACTGACGTTATCTGCAGTGCAACGCCATCCGTCAAATCTTCCAGTTATTTTGACATTACAAAATAAGTTAAAGTAAAATTTCTTCATTAAAGCCTGAAAATTCTTAGATACTCCAATGTCTCCTTAACATGATAATAAAATGAGAGTTCCGCGATAGATAAAATATCACTCGAAGATTTATCTTGCAGTTCTTCTTGTAACTAAAAATAGAAATAAAAGTTAATTTTTGAAAATTAAACGTTTATGTAAGTACTTTAACATCGAGGTTCACTGCATGCCACATATAACGGACTTCGTGAGTTCACCGACTGAGGGAACATTCTAGTTAGCCCGTACTTGCTAAGCAATATTAGTGGTTAGATCAAAAATGATGTTGATACAGGTTCGCTTCTGGAATCAACCTGAATTCCACCATTAACGACCGCATAGGGTTTGGCTGTCTTTCTCAGATGGTCCACGAGATCCAGGAAAGCAGCAGAAAACAGTGCTCTAATTTCTGCCATGTTCCTTTACGAATGGAAGACTTATGAAGCAAATTTGTAATGTCGAACAAATTACGACCTTAACGGAAAACTGAACTACAGCTTGACCTAATTAAGAATTCATTATGGAAGTAGCATTTGAGGTGGCCTAAGAATGTTCTCTAGGACCATTTCTATGTGCAGTATATTCAGATAACCTAGTGGATAAGTCGGAACTTCTATGAGGTTGTTCGTAGTTCATGATATGTATAGTAACGCCAGAAAATTATAAATGCAGTTGATTGATTTGTGCCCTCGACAGAAGCAGATACGACGTATTACGCATAAAAAGTCAGGAAGATACATTCTTGATCATCTATTGCGTTAATGCAAACAGTCGTAAACGATAACTAAAAATCATCTGGGGGTGTGTCAAGAAATCATCAGTTACAATGCCACAGATTCGAGCGTAACACACTCACTCACCGACACACACACACACACACACACACACACACACACACACACACACACACACACAAATACACACAACCACAATATGTTCAGCTCTACAGTAACAACAGGAAATTAATCTGAAATGTGTTATAAGCTCACGAGTTTCTCCTTCGATGTAAACGAAACACAAAAGGAAGAGAGAGGTAGCAGTCGGTGGCTGAGGTGACGCTGCCGCACAGAGATGTAAAGAGTACTGCCTAAGGCACAGGCGCAGTTAGTAATTCCATTCTGTGAGTATGACCATAATTTTAGCTCTTCTCTTTATTGGATACTGACAGACACATATTTATATGCGAGTGGACGATGCTTACACATATAAAAGAAACTTATATTCGTAGCATGTAATAATTATACACGGTGATACAAAAAGTACTTTACAACTTTGGAATGATATACAAATTTGTAGAGATAACTTACAGAATTGGTAGATGCATCATTTCGTAGCAACCAACTTCCAGTGTCACATAAAAGTGTGAAGTGTAGCTATGGTGTAATGTGACTACCATTTGTGATGCAGCAAACATCCCACCGGTAATAACTTTCCTCCCACACTCGTTGCAGCAAGTCGGGCGTAACTTGTGCAGCGGCAGCGTATATTCGATTTTTAAGGTCAGCTGAGTTGTTTGGTAGGGGAGGAACGCACAAGCGGCCTTTAATGGAACGTCAGAGAAAGAAATCCAGTGGCGTCAAGTCTGGCAAGCGAGCTGGTCGCGCAACTGGTCCTTATATGTCAGTCCACCAACCTGGGGACGGGATTATCGAGGAAATCTTAAACTTCCGTGAGGAGAAGAGATAGTGCACCCTTTTGCTGCCACCAAATAATCCCATCTCGGTCATCGTTATCGATCTGTGGAATTAAAATGTTTTCAAGCGTATCCGAACACACAACAGCAGTGACAGTGTTCTCCTTGAAGAAGGAAGAACCGTACACTTTCAATTTCCCAAGGGCGCAAAACATATTAGATTTGGGACTATCACGAACGTGAATCCAACTTGAGATTGTCTGGTACAAAGTGAGACATCAACCGATTCCGTACGTCACATCAATAAATTTCTGTGTCATTCCAAAGTTGCAAAGTTGTTTTTGACTCACCCTGTATAACCTCGTGAAATGAAAGTAACGTAGAACACAGAGGGGAGTAAGGTGGGAAGAAACATATCACAGTGTTTTTTAGAGTGTAGAACGATCACAGACTCTCACTCGTAGCAACAGAAAAATTTGACATGTCGACCAAATTAAGATCAGTTTCACAATAAAACAGTTTGAAAAAAATCCATTGAATCATAGTGGGTACACATCGTGTGAGATCATTAAATATTTTTTGTTTCGTGTTGGCAGTGCATAGCGGCATTTCTATTTCACTGTTCTTAATTTCTTTGAAGAAAATTCAAGGTTAACATTACGGCAACGGAGTGAAGTCAGCAATTTAATAATGATGATGCCCAGACCGTTTAACGATTTCTTAAATTTATGAATGATTTATTTCATGTAACACGTTTTGGGTACTGCCGCTTTCCAAACTTGTTATTAAGGACAAAAGTTTCATAGGAATGACGTGTGCTATGCGCATGTTACCCGCTGACGGACACAATTAAGGTAGTGCAAGTGGCAGTCAATGCTCAGATAGTGTACACATATTCCAGATCACGAAATTCGACAATTTGATTTGGAAAACCTCTGCAAACACAAAGCAATGAATGAGTTTTCGTTTTGTAAATTGCGGTTGTAATGAGTCTCTCGAACTTGACGTACATCAGGGGATATAGTTCAATGATGAACATCATACTTAAGTTATAAAGTAGTGATAAACTACTGATTTCAATGTCATTCCGGCAAAATACTTAGCCACCACCAATGAGTGGACCGTCTAAGGTTGTCCATGCAGTTCGCTTACACCCTATCCACGATTGCATAGATACTTTAATGAAAGCATTTCTATATAGCGTAAATCTGTAACACTGAAAAGAAATATAAACCAAAACTCATGTTTCGACATCTTTGCAGTTGTTCTCTTCAGGGAGCTGCCCGGTCCATCAAATAATTTTAACAACTCAGTGGAAATTAGCACAGTTCGTATTGGCCTAAGAGATACTATAATTTCGTCTCTGATTAAAAATCGAATTCTAATCTGGAAATCCAGATTAAACGTCACGAAGGGAGAAATGGTACACTGGAAAGCCTCACAATTCCTGTTCTTCTTGAGGATCATGCTCCGAAGAGAAACTGGAAAGGTTTTTCACTGCGGTGAATGCACTGACTTTTAGTCGATATGTATGCTTGTCTTTGGGATATTTAAAGACTGAAAATACTGTTTCTCGTAGGTTACCATGAGTCAAACACAGACGTCTTCATGCTGTAACCCTAATAGTTTTCCTCTTGGAGCGTCCACGAGATAGCTTGTATGATACACTTAGTAGCATTTCCGTTGCCAGAAATCGGTTGCAGAACAAGGAAGCCAAAAATGTCACGGCAGTGGATCACCTCCTCCAATGTGGGAGTTTTCCTGTGTCGTAAGACTGAAGGTGGAGATTGCAAACGGTTACTCACTAGCGGAACAGGAAACAGACGGTTCAGAGAAGGCAGCAGTCGGAACTACCTGTGATCGACTTGCATCTAACTATGACGATGTAATTTTGTCTAGCCATGTCCTTGATCAGCGTTTATGTCATTTGTTGGTGTTTCTGGAGTGGAAGAATTTCTTAACGCTGTAAACTTATTTCTATTTCATTGTAAAGATAATAAGGTTTTTCCGTTTTTCTTTAGTTATTGAGTGTAAATATTGCAGTCTACATCTACATCTACACCTCGAAAGCCATCTTATGGTGTGTGGCTGAGGGTACTTTGTGCACCATGTCACCTTCCCCCCCCCCCCCCACTTTCGAAATGTGGGAAGAAGTCCTCCTCTGGTGTTGTTGCTACTTTTGCCGTAACTTGAGCTCCAGGTAAATGTGAGGATTTAGCACGTTCCTTTCGACAAAATGGCTTTTTGTTCCATTCGATTTTACCATCTCCGCCCAAAAATAATGAGTCATTTCCCACAGTCACCATTACATCAGCAGAAGTAGCAGAAATTTTTGAATCTGTATCGTGTTCAGTTTCTTCAACACCGTCACCTTCAGAATCACAGCGTCCTCCCACATGTTCGTTATTATCTTCGCGAAATAATTCCGCAATAATTTCATCAACAGTCATTATTTTAGTCATCCAGTGTCAGGAAAAAAGAACAGCCTTATCATCTTCCCTTCGACTAATAGAAGATATATGATATGAAAACGAAATTGGTAAGTATGAGGGTCGTTCAGTAACTAACGCCCCAATTTTTTTAAAAAAAGCCATTAATATACATAGACAAACGTCCTTGTTGGTGCTTCACATTTTGATGTTTCTTCTGTTAGCCGGTGAAGTTTCGAACCGTTCTCGAAGAGCCGTAGTACAGAACAAAATGGAGTCTACATACGACAGGCGGTACAAGCAGCGTGCTGTTATTGGATGCTTGTGTGCAGAAAAAGAAACCGTGGTGAACATACATAAACTTTGGTGTGCAGTATATTGCGATGCTGCAGTTGATAGTACAGTTGGGCGATGGGTAAAGAAAGTTACAGCCTCAGGAAATGCAGAAACAGAGCTCTATGATCAGCCACGCTCGGGAAGTTCTGTCAGAGCCACTGCTCCAGACATGCTGAATCGTGCGGATGTCATTATTCGTGCCAACCGGTGCATCACAACTACACAATTCGCTGTACAGTTGTCGGTCAGCATTGGAAGAGCCTCTACAATGATCGAGACTCTCGGATATTCAAAGAGGTGCTCACGATGGGTTCCACGAATGCTCACAGCGGACCACTATATTCAGAGAAGGGCCATTTCATCTCAATTGTTGGAGCGTTTTGAGACCGACGGAGAGGCCTTTCTGTCACGGATCGTTACGAGGGATGAAAGCTGGGTGCGCCATTTTGCGCCGGAAACAAAAAGATAGTACATGGAGTGGCATCACCCACATTCACCACAAAAGAAAAATTTCAAGACAACCCCCTCTGCTGGAAATGGTGACAGTCTTCTGGGATTGTGATGGCGTCATTCTCGTGGATGTGATGCCAAGAAGGTTAACTATCGGTTTGGATCCATACATGAAGGCTCTGAATAAACTCAAGAATCGTTTCCCACGTGTTCGATCGGACAAGAATCCAGCAGAAATCTTGCTCCAACACGATAATGCACGGCTACACACAAGTCTGAGAATCCGGAACACCCAAATTGGGTTTGACATCATTGCCTCATCCACCCATCAGTCCAGACCTGGCACCCTCTTTGGGCCCCTAAAAGATTCTCTACGGGGAACACATTTTGAAGATGACGAGAATTTTAGTCATGCAGTGAAAACATGGCTGCTCCTTCAGGACAAGAGCTTTCACCAGCAGGGAATACATGCTCTTCCACAACTTTGGCGTACGGCCATAGAACGTGATGGAGACTACGTAGAAAAATAGGACACGGACAAGACATGTTGATGTATACTGTCAGCAAATTCTGGCTCTTGACAACAAATATGTTCTGGGAAAAGGAATGTGGGGCGTTATTTATCGAATGGCCCTCGTAATTTGGTTTACTTAAGCAGAAAAGAAGAAATACACTTATTCTAACTCTTGTAGCCACTGTGTTGCACTGCCGAAATTTCGCACTCACGGCGGTTCATAGGTGGAAAAAACAAAGGAACGCAAAAGCAAACACTCGCGTCGGGTGAGACGGACGATAACGCCAGAACGCCAATAGCCGCACCAGGTCAAACACTCAGAGAATGGCCGTTTAACGCGAAATATGACTCCAAATACACTATCTAGAACAGTTCTACAATAAAGGAAGATGCATGTCCCTGGCAGTTTTAAAAATGTTACGTGCTATTCGAATTAGGCAAAACAAAAATTTCTCGGTTTATGCTGACGCGACGAGACTAAAGCCGTCGGCACACGGACCGTGCATCCGAACGTTGAGCGCTGAGCGTGCCGAGTTTCTGACGTCATAGCGTGGAATAGCACGCTCAGGAGTCTTTCCGAACGTGCAGGGCAATATCTGGCTTGTCAGATATTCTGAGCGTGCGTCTGAGCGTTGACCAATGAGATGGCCTAACGCCACCTACGTCACAACCACGCTGTCTTCCTTCAGTACAGAGTTGTGAGGCGCCATATTGGCATTCATTTCAAGCCTGTATGTATATATGCCGTTTCTGAGTAGCAGCAAATTGAGAATCACTGCAAAACCCGTTGTTAACTGTGTGATCCGTTGCAATAAAATAATGAGAAACATAATATTCGCGGCAAAAGAATTATTGTAACCTGCGTATTATGAGAGTAGGCTATTTGACGGCAGCGACACACTGAAGATCCACTAAAAACACATTGTTCTTGGTACAATTTGTTATAATTAAATTTGAATTAGTAACATACCTACGATTAAGGTTTCCAGCAAATTGTAATATAAAATGATTAGATACGAAAGGAGTGCGGCACGGTAGCTCATCGTGTTCGGTCACAGAGTTGGCTGGCCTCTGTAACAAAAACGTGAGTGAAACGATCAGAAAACGAACTTAACCGGATGTCAATTGACGTCCGCAACGAACAAACACAACGATCAACAACGAACAAAATGGAGAAAGAAAACAGCGTAATGAGTAGCGTCACTGTCGTCAGCAGAGTTGTTTGTGGGGGGCGGTGGTTCGTGTCTTGACACACGCAAATTTTTTTTCTAACTTTCGCGTTTTTATTAGGTTCTGATACTTTGTTATTAGTTTAATATAAGTATATACTATAATATTTGATGATATGTAATTATGAGTTCAGCTTTTTTTTTTTTTTTTTTTTTTGAGGGGTGACTGTTCGATTGGCTTAATCTACAGGACAGCTTGCACTACTTGTATAAAGATATTTTGTTCTTTTTTCTTTTACGCTTCGCAATTCACATGTTGCAAAGGTTCTGCTACTGGGTAGGAACAGTGATCAAGTATGACTGACCTTGGGGTTTTACTAACATGTGGGAATGATGAAATAATGTTTATCTTATGCGGAGAAGTATTCCAAATTTGTAACGCCCTGTTTGCAATGGAACTTTTATAAGCCTGTGTCCTTACTGATTGGACATGGTACTTTCCTTTTCGTGGACGATGGAGGAAATGTGCGTTTTAATAGAGCTAATGTGGGAACTTTACGCGCGCCCGTTGAGTAAACAGTGTGATTTACGAACTAGAAACATCCCTCAACTGCCGCTGGAGTGCGTTGCGATCGCGTATACCACGTTGGAGCCCACGTACCGTATGCACAAGTCGCATCGTTCCTGAGCGTTGAGCAGCACGTTCAACTTGACACGCTCAACGTTTGTCACCACAGATGTTTCACCACTATTTCCAATTGTCTTCGGCGGCAGACTGCACATCCGCTCAGGGACCAGTAGTGCCGCTGCCGCCGAACCGCATAGGGACAGAAGACTGCTTTTACTGGCCGAATATACCCACATTTGTGCCTGGTAGACATTTTGGTGGAGCTATATTAAACTCCTTTGCGGCTATATTCTTGCCCATAGCCGATTTCTGAAATACACTCCTGGAAATTGAAATAAGAACACCGTGAATTCATTGTCCCAGAAAGGGGAAACTTTATTGACACATTCCTGGGGTCAGATACATCACATGATCACACTGACAGAACCACAGGCACATAGACACAGGCAACAGAGCATGCACAATGTCGGCACTAGTACAGTGTATATCCACCTTTCGCAGCAATGCAGGCTGCTATTCTCCCATGGAGACGATCGTAGAGATGCTGGATGTAGTCCTGTGGAACGGCTTGCCATGCCATTTCCACCTGGCGCCTCAGTTGGACCAGCGTTCGTGCTGGACGTGCAGACCGCGTGAGACGACGCTTCATCCAGTCCCAAACATGCTCAATGGGGGACAGATCCGGAGATCTTGCTGGCCAGGGTAGTTGCCTTACACCTTCTAGAGCACGTTGGGTGGCACGGGATACATGCGGACGTGCATTGTCCTGTTGGAACAGCAAGTTCCCTTGCCGGTCTATGAATGGTAGAACGATGGGTTCGATGACGGTTTGGATGTACCGTGCACTATTCAGTGTCCCCTCGACGATCACCAGTGGTGTACGGCCAGTGTAGGAGATCGCTCCCCACACCATGATGCCGGGTGTTGGCCCTGTGTGCCTCGGTCGTATGCAGTCCTGATTGTGGCGCTCACCTGCACGGCGCCAAACACGCATACGACCATCATTGGCACCAAGGCAGAAGCGACTCTCATCGCTGAAGACGACACGTCTCCATTCGTCCCTCCATTCACGCCTGTCGCGACACCACTGGAGGCGGGCTGCACGATGTTGGGGCGTGAGCGGAAGACGGCCTAACGGTGTGCGGGACCGTAGCCCAGCTTCATGGAGACGGTTGCGAATGGTCCTCGCCGATACCCCAGGAGCAACAGTGTCCCTAATTTGCTGGGAAGTGGCGGTGCGGTCACCTACGGCACTGCGTAGGATCCTACGGTCTTGGCGTGCATCCGTGCGTCGCTGCGGTCCGGTCCCAGGTCGACGGGCACGTGCACCTTCCGCCGACCACTGGCGACAACATCGATGTACTGTGGAGACCTCACGCCCCACGTGTTGAGCAATTCGGCGGTACGTCCACCCGGCCTCCCGCATGCCCACTATACGCCCTCGCTCAAAGTCCGTCAACTGCACATACGGTTCACGTCCACGCTGTCGCGGCATGCTACCAGCGTTAAAGACTGCGATGGAGCTCCGTATGCCACGGCAAACTGGCTGACACTGACGGCGGCGGTGCACAAATGCTGCGCAGCTAGCGCCATTCGACCGCCAACACCGCGGTTCCTGGTGTGTCCGCTGTGCCGTGCGTGTGATCATTGCTTGTACAGCCCTCTCGCAGTGTCCGGAGCAAGTATGGTGGGTCTGACACACCGGTGTCAATGTGTTCTTCTTTCCATTTCCAGGAGTGTATACCGTTATCAGACTCTTTTCCGTAAGCGATGACATCAACGCTAATGAATTTACAATTTGTGTCCACAATAGCCAGCAGAACAATTGAAAAAAAATCTTTGTAATTAAAAAACAGAGGTCCACTTTTCTCTGATGCCCGTATGCGAACATGTTTTCCATCTATAGCGCCTACACAATTAGGTATATTCCTTTTAAGCCAAAATTCTTCTTCAATACGTCTAAAATCTGATTCAGTAGAAAGGTGGCATCAACAGGGGCAGCAGCCTTATTCTTAATATCTTCAAAACACTTTAACAACTGTTGATATGTAAGATGATGGTATACGATAGGCAAATGATAAAGACCGGTAACTTTCGCCTGTGGCCAAGAATCTGAAACAAACGAAAGCATATAGCTAATATAATTTCCATTTACAGGTGATGACTGTAAGAAGAAGTGGAAATTTTTAAGGGACGGTTACCAGAGGTTCAAGAAGAAAATCAAATTAGGAACGGGCTCTGCTGCCTCAAAAAATTCAAAAACAAAAAGGCGCAAACAGCTATCGTTCCTTGACAGTGTTGCACAACACAGATCTTGAGGAACAGATATTACATTGACATCATCACAGACAACAGACAACAATACAAAAAAGCCAAGAAGACAGTGGAGATCGAACTCGTCAACTGGACCTTTCGGCATCACAGGAAGAAGATATGGCAGAAACACATACAACAGGAAATAGTGGTGAAACATCTGTGGTAACAAACGATGAACGTTACGTGCCAGCACGGAAGAGAAAACGCAGTAAAGTTCGTAGTAATGATGATACAATATTACAAATGTGGAAAGAAAGGGAAAAAATTAGACAAAATTTACTAAAGACGTTTATGGAACACAAAGATGATGATATTGACTTATTTTTCCGTCACATCAGCACAGTTGTAAGGAGTTTACCTCCAGTTTATAAGGCAGAAGCCAAAAGAAAAATTAGTATGATCGTTTCTGATTATGAAATAATGGCTGCACAGTGCAACACACATCAGCCAAGTGATAACAGCAGCCCTTCAGCCTCCACAACTCTCTCACAATGTCTTAGAACTGCAGTACAATCTGATAATGTATAACATTTTGTGGACCTACCTCAGCGTCAAATATAATTTTTCTTCTGCACTTATTGCGTTTCTTAGGCTCTGTAGCGTTATGTCATCTTTAATAAAACTGAGCACGAAATTAAACTGTCTTTTGTTTAAACGACAGTAGCTCCTAAAGATATTTTCATCACCTTGAAACATCCTCTTAGAAAAATTATTGAATTACTGTGCTGATAAACCTCTTACATTATTTGATTTTCCAACAGCTGAGCAAAACTGAACGTACTCAGACACTTCGCTCTGTACCTATTCTGATCAACACTAAACTGACACACAATATTTTTAGTGCAACGCAATCTGACTTTCAATAATCCCTACAAAAGAATGTCCCTGACTAACATTAACCTATACCTTTCACAAATCACTTACCTCACAAAAATCTTCGTTACTCGAACTACTGCAATACAGCGAGCGCCACTACTGCCAGCTAAATAAAAGATTCAAACTACTGAAGGCACTAACTACTGATAGGCATAGTTAGCAAATGAAAGATGTTGATCGAGAACAAACAATGTATTTACCTTAAAAGTGTTCACAAGTCATAATATATATAGCAGTTCATGACATCCATTCTTACAAATGTACTGTTTCTGATGGACACACATCCAGATCATCCGCTCTCAAAACTCTGCCATCTCTCTCCCCACATCCACCACTGCTGGCGGCTCACCTCCAACTGCGCAACGCTACGCGCTTTTAACATCCAGCTGCCCAACACTACAATGGCAGACAACAATGCAAAACTAGCCACAGACTGCACACAGCACAGCCAGTGACTTTCATACAGAGCGCTATGTGGCGTTACCAGTATAAAAACCTAGACAGCCTACTTACAACCTAACAAATGTTTTTTATCAGTGCTGTGTAACTACCTTCTACAGTTCTACTTTTATAAAAAGGCATTACCAGCTTTCATCTTTTCCTGGAATGCAATAATAAAATGTCATCGTCTTCCCCTTCCAACAACAGCGCAATAACAGCGGTGGTGTTAACTAGAGATGGGCAAACTGAAACACATAACTGTTTCGAAACAAATGAAACAGTACAATGTAATGTTTCGATACGCTGTTTCGAAACAGTGAAACAGTTTGTGTTTTGTAATCTAATAAACCTACACATTTTATCATCTTGACTGTCTACTGTATAAGAATGTCCACATAAACAAAAATGAGTTGCGAGAGCGCTAATCATATCGCAGAAAGTATCAAATTATCACTTAGGCGTCTTGGCAGTTTCGTATGTCTGCAGCAAATGCGCTGCTTTCATGTCGTGTGACTTTCATACTTTTCAATTGGCTGAGGACAGCCATAGCTGAAGACAGAAAGGTCACCACGAACGGAACTGGAGGTGGGAGCAAACTGCAGGAACAACGGATATGCTACTGGAATTCCCACATTCCGTTAGTATGGGTAATATACCCATCCTGTTAATTTCCATGCACACAACGGGAATCATTTCGGATGATAGGCACAGTGACTATAAACTCACAAATAACGCCAAATAATTCGAATAAATAACAAAATATAACAGAAAAAAATTTTGTCTTTCAAGGTGTTTCGAACCGTTACTATAAATTCACCATGCTTCCTAGACCTTACCGTTCACCATTACACTATCAGTGATATGTCAAACAGATTGCTTGCAATTATACCTACATCAAATTTATGTATACGTCTAATTACTGTCACTCTACGCCTTTTTTTATTCAAAATGTTGTAGGCTTACTTACGTTTCTTAATATGATTACTGAACATGAACAGAGAAGCGTATGTTATCAAAAAGTGTAATTTAACTGAATGATTTTCACATATTTATTATTTTGAATGTGAATAGTATGCGTTGTTTTATTGCTTGGTTAGTGTTTATAAAGCAGATGTTACGCCATTTTGGAATATGACAGTCAGCTAGAAACGAAGCTTTATTTTCGGATATCTTAAGCTTCATGCTATTGCTTGTCAAAAAGATTTTGACACTCTTGAAAGTGTTTCATGAAGTGGTATATTAAATGTGTTTCAGTACCTGTGCCGAGCCCGAATCTCGTCCGACACAAGAGGGGAATGAAACATCACTGTTTCGATACAATTAGTCCGTTCCAAGCACTGGTGGACTGAAACAGCCTTATTTTGAAACAATGATACAGTTTCTGTGTCTGGCTCGAGACCGAATGTGGTCCAGTAATCCGAGACAGGAGTGGAACGAAACACCACTGTTTCGAAACAGTGAACCGTAGCCGTTCCGAAACACTGCAACAGTTCCACGTATCGATACACTGTATCGAAACATAGAAACAGTGGCCAAGTCTAGTGTTAACAGACATCTCGCCTCGCGCAGTTGTTCCCGGCAACTGCATAGCTTGCCTGTCGCTGCGTTCCGCAACGCACCGACTGCAGGCGGCAGCGTCGCCATCTGTCTTCTGCAGCCGCGGTCGGTCGCTGTCGCCGTGTTCGGAATCGCACCTTTAACGTTCGACAACGCGGTCCGTGTGCCGACGGATTAAGGAGGTTCGTATGAGCTGTTGCCAGCGGGCTCGTGCGCATGCGCAGAGCTGAATTCGCGTATGAGCAGTGCCTTCCTCCCGCTTCTGGCTACTTGGAGCGTGGCTGTTTGGTGTATGAGCAGTAGCAGCAAGCAGCCAGAAGTAGTGATGGGGAGCTCGTGAATGAGTCGTTCAAATGAACGCTTCACTCCACTGAAGTGTGAACTAACCACTCAATTTCAATGAACTGGTACTTCAAACTCTTCACAGATAGCACACTCCACACTTTTTTCTAGTTCACTCACTCTCTTCCCCTCTCCCTCTCCCACTACATCGGCGCTACGTCACTCATCCTCCCTTCACTTCAGTCCTCCCTCTACTGCCTGTCGACGAATCGCGTGGTGTTTGTGGCGAACAATAGGTTTACGAGGGGTTGTGGACGTGAGGGGCGAGGGGAAAGCAGTGTCAGTTGCTTCCTGCAGTGCTGACATCATTACCGGTGACTATCTGTGCAGTTAAACTTCGCGTCTACGGGTAGCCTACCGTTGGCAACGCTTGCAGACAAATGAATATTAAAGATATAAACGAAGAGGCTGGCTGTGTGAGCACGCACAGCCAACATGAAAATAAAAGGTTTGTTAATAACACTGAAAGAGGGATTTTACCTGAAATCGTACCAATGACTACAGATGACAGTTTACGTTTTGAAGCTGGAGGGCTATTATTCTCAACAAAAATAAAATCTACTTTATCTGAAATCGTACCAGTGACCACAGGTGACAGTTTACGTTTTGAAGCTGGAGGGTTATTATTCTCAACAAAAATAAAATCTACATTAAAACTTCTGAATAATTACTTAACGTAGGTATATAGACTTTGTGGCAGTGGTAAACAAACTCATTCTATTTTGGATTAAATTTTAAAAGGTACTTAAAATTGGACTGCATTTCGTTGGTAGCCCTAGTTTCCAGTCCATTAATACAAATAATGTTTCATTTGGCAGATAAAGACTTTTTTTGGGCGCTTCATGAGAAAATGCCGAGCAAGATTAAATGTAATACCTTCTTTATATGTGACAGGCTTCTCTGTTTATCTTTCCTTTGTCCCCTTCGACCATCATCTATCTAACTCAGACGCTGTAAGAGCGTAAAACGTCGCGTGCACGTTACTGCGTAGTTCGGCCATCTGTTGGTAAAATTATGAAGTATTACGAAGCTTTATTGTATGGGCGAGGCGAAGCGAGCGTAGCCGCGGCTGAGCGGCGAACTGGGCAACTTCGCCAGGCTTCCGTACTTCATGAATGAACTACTTCATTTGAACGCTTCACGGCAAAGAGTGAAACGAATGAAGTAGTTCACGGGAATGAACGAGTTCGACCCATCTCTAGCCAGAAGCTACCCGGAGAAATTTTCCTGGCGCGCCCAAGCTGCCAGATCCGCGCATGCGCAGAGCAAGCTGAGTTATAGGGGGGGGGGGGTCGTTCCCCACGTGACCCGTGGCCGTGTATTCGTTTACAGCTCCCACGTCAAATGAAAGCAAAACATATTTCTGTGGCTGGGAGCCATCAAGTGAATTAATATACATTCTCATAACCGTGAAAGACCAAAATAAGTTAGTAGTTTCAATTTTATGATTTTATATTATTTCCACGTTATTAGCAATCAACCATTAATGTCTTAATGAAGCTATTTCTGTCCGTTTTATAGAGAAATTTGCTTCAGTTAATTTTTTTTCCGCTGAGGCAGTTAGTTTAGTTGAAACGAAGTGTTTCATTCCGCGCTGTTGGCTACTTTCAGCCTCGTTCAGTTTAAAGTGCAAATTTTCATCTTCTTGGACGAATGACGTTATACCATAATAAAGAACCAAACATGAGAATACAGTACTGGACCTCCAAGAAAATTAGTATCACGAGAACCACATGAAACGCTGAATATCAGGTACTTCAGAGTCCATCTCGACATAGAAATGTGCAATTAGAGCGGAATGAAGCATTTTAGTATGGTTTACGAAATTCCGATGCTGCTGGAGTAGTCTCTGATGCCCTGTTCTTTTAATGACACTGTAAGATCTCTTAATTCTATATACGTACGAACATACGTAAACACTGACTTGAAGCTAAGTAGGCAAATTTGCTCAGTAGTTTTGAACTAAATATTTTGTTTCAAATATAATGACAGCTGTAGCAGAATTTTATAGGTCTGCCTTCTGTGAAAGTGTTTTTCGATCACAAGGCACTTGTCTAGTACTACTTCTGGGCCTGAAGTTATTTCTTAATTTGTGTTTACGTCTTAGATTTATAGAATGCCATTCCATGCTAAATTTTAGACTGGCAGCATACCATGTTTTATTGTTTTAACTCCCCACATGGCTTCATATTTATTGCTAGAATAGAATATAAACTGTCAGTTATACAGTTTCTTTGCCTCACAGACCACCATGTTAATTTTTTCACATTTTGAAATAGTCATGAAATTTATTGTCCTTTATTCCGGTGTAAGCTACACAAGAAACTGTCTCTTTTTTTGTTGCAAGTAATTTGTATTCCATCCTAGTAGCTTTTTGCGGTGCTGTGTAGATGTAAAACCAGTTAGAAATGCTACATAACAATATTGCAGAGTACGAATTTAAAAAAAAAAAAAAGAAAAAAAAATCTGTCAAAGTCACCCCTTAGCAAAATTTTATGGTACTTCGAGCTGTGGAGTCTAATTTTGAAATGATATTTCGCCAAGAACTGCTTCCTTATTTGCATCCTTTATCTGTGTGGGATATGATAAAACAATTGCTCTAAGTACAATTCAGTATGTCCTCTCAACAACATGCCGCACGGGCCGCACGGCTACACATGGTCACGTGATGCCCCACCAGAAATACGACGAAAGGCGTATGAGCAGAGCAAGCACCAAGCACGGGCTGCCTACGTCATCGTAGCTGCGCATGCGCACTACAGCCTGTTGTCTGGCGCTTTCTGGTAACTGCTCAAACGAACCTAGGGTTAATGCGTTGTGAGTGTGTTGGAGGAGGCGGGAAACTGTAGCCCCGCGGGGGCGGCAGTGAAGGGAAAGCCGGAGGTGGGGGCGAGGTCGACGACTCGGGATGTGACGGATCTGCCACAAACGGGTTCCGCGCCACTCGGGGCGTTCCCTGGCAGCGACGTGGGCCAAGCGGCGGTTCCCACGCACGGGCGGCCGGCATTCCGGCCCCCGGTCCTGCCCGTGTCCCGTCCGCTCTCGCTCTGTCTGACCGCACGACGCTGGAATGTCCCACAGCGTCCTTCCAGTTCCCGCCTCACTAAGGCGCTCCGCTGAAACCCTGTCCGATCAGCATCGTTGAAATCCGGTTTCATTGTTATTTCGTCCGTTTTCGTATAGCGTTCTGTGCAAGAGCTGATTGACAACTGCTAAGGGACAGAGACATTGTTGGACCGGAATACTCACAGGCAATGTGGACGACATGAAAGACTGTAGATATGTAACATAGAGGGAGTGGTACTATAACACCCCCCCGCTTCCCGGGATTTGGGAAATTACAAGTTAACAATGACCGTGAATTACGAATTTTGACTCGTGTCGGGATAAGGCATCCGAATCCGAAGTAAATAATGATTATTCCACGGGAAACAGAAGACGTTATAACTTGATAGTTATTGAATAAATAATTTCTTTCAATAACCTATATCATTGACGTCGGTTTACAGTAGGGTTTTGGAGCATATACTGTATTCACCTCGAAGGGAACGATCTATTGATACGTAACCAGCATGGTTTCAGAAAACATCGTTATTGTGCAACGCAGCTAGCTCTTTATTCGCACGAAGTAATGGCCGCTATCGACAGGGGATCTCAAGTTGATTCCGTATTTCTAGATTTCCGGAAAGCTTTTCACACCGTTCCTCACAAGCGACTTCTAATCAAGCTGCGGGCCTAAGGGGTATCATCTCAGTTGTACTACTGGATTCGTGATTTCCTGTCACGAAGGTCGCAGTTCGTAGTAATAGACGGCAAATCATTGAGTAAAACTGAAGTGATATCAGGTGTTCCCCAGGGAAGCGTCCTGGTACCTCTGCTGTTCCTGATCTATATAAATGACCTGGGTGACAATCTGAGCAGTTCTCTTAGGTTGTTCGCAGATGATGCTGTAATTTACCGTCTAGTAAGGTCATCCGAAGACCAGTATCAGTTGCAAAGCGATTTAGAAAAGATTGCTGAACGGTGTGGCAGGTGGAAGTTGACGCTAAATAACGAAAAGTGTGAGGTGATCCACATGAGTTCTAAAAGAAATCCGTTGGAATTCGATTACTCGATAAATAGTACAATTCTCAGGGCTGTCAATTCAACTAAGTACCTGGGTGTAAAAATTACGAACAACTTCAGTTGGAAAGACCACATAGACAATATTGTGGGGAAGGCGAGCCAAAGGCTGCGTTTCATTGGCAGGACACTTATAAAATGCAACAAGTACACTAAAGAGACAGCTTACATTACACTCGTCGCCGGCCGTAGTGGCCGTGCGGTTCTAGGCGCTACAATCTGGAACCGAGCGACCGCTGCGGTCGCAGGTTCGAATTCTGCCTCGGGCATGGATGGGTGTGATGTCCTTAGGTTAGTTAGGTTTAGTTAGTTCTACGTTCTAGGCGACTGATGACCTCAGAAGGTAAGTCGCATAGTGCTCAGAGCCATTTGAATATTGCTGCGCGGTGTGGGATCCTTACCAGGTGGGATTGACGGAGGACATAGAAAGAATGCAAAAAGGGCAGATCGTTTAGTGTTATCACGTAATAGTGGAGAGAGTGTGGCAGATATGATACGCGAGTTGGGATGGAAGTCATTAAAGCAAAGACGTTTTTCGTTGCGGCGAGATCTATTTACGAAATTTCAGTCACCAACTTTCTCTTCCAAATGCGAAAATATTTTGTTGAGCCCAACCTACATAGGTAGGAATGATCATCAAAATAAAATAAGAGAAATCAGCGCTCGAACACAAAGGTTTAGGTGTTCGTTTTTCCCGCGCGCTGTTCGGGGGTGGAATGGTAGAGAGATAGTACGATTGTGGTTCGATGAACCCTCTGCCAAGCACTTAAACGTGAATTGCAGAGTAATCATGTAGATGTAGATGTAAATGAACGATCGGTAAATGAAATAATGGAAACAATTTGGAAATAAATTTTGCCAGTGGAATTTTTGCCGAAAGAAATGATTAAGTTGTAAAAGCAATTAGAAAATCGGTCGCCATCTCAACTGATGAGCGAGAGTACTGTTAAGTACGTGAATAATTGTGTCAAAAATAAAGTTTACCTGTTTGTAGCGCAGTATGTGGAACGGGAACTTTTACGTAAGTGCTGTGTCAGGCTCAGTAATCATATAAAATAATGTCATAACAATCTAACTACACTTAAACATTAATGGTTAACTTTCAATAAGTATTTTGATAATTATTTTGTTCATAATTTGTCAGCTAAGTGCAATGCTGACAACACAGACAATTATCTATCGAGATTTTGAATAATGGACTGTCATTCTGTCTTTAAAATTACGTACTTTGCACAGTTTAATCTACTCATAATGAAATATATTGCCAGTAATTGATTAACTATGTTTTGAATAATAATAATTCATTAATTGGGCGATTGGCAGGTGAAATAAGCTTTATAGTTTCATGAGATATCCTTGAACTAACTTCAGCTGAATATGCATGGAAATAAATCTTAATAATCAAATTTATTACTTCAGTCGATTATTAAGTTACTACAGTTGGCGTAAGCTTATTAAGTGCAACAATTAACTGCGATAACCAATCGTCCAAAACAGTCTGAAATTTACTCTTCACAGACTATGCAAATAATTTGATAATTAACATATTTTCTCTTGATAATGGCGTGACACACTCGGTTTAGTAAGGTAAGGATCGGAAGGAACCTACTTGGTGTTATTGTCGGGTGGAATCTAACTGCAACACTTCGATTATAAAGTGCTTGTTATTAATTGTTCAACTTCAGAGAAAAGCACAGTCACTGGCAAGACTTCTACAATTTTATCCTACGAAAATTACGTAGATCTTACTTCCCTCGTTGTCGGCGGATCGACGGAAGTCCACGGCGGTGACACAATGTGGCAGCGGGCTCTTACTGTTGCGGCTTGGGCCCACAGTGCGCTTCACATTTAAGCCCTCGTTTCTTCAGCACTATGCTCATTAATCCATAATAACTTTCCCGGCCATGCTTCCAGATATGCCGACCATTACTTCCCCGTCGTACTTAGATCCACACACTAACCGTTAGATGTAACACAGCTAGGACTAGCAGCACTCGACTGTACGTCTTACTCCTAGCACGGCGTCACTGCTACTACTGCCCGTTGGCGCGCTCCCGCGCCCAGCGGCACGACAAAACAATCGCTCTGACTTCAACGTTAACTAAATATGCCCTGACTTGCCAGTGTTAAATATTACATAATTTAAACATAGTATTTACAATAAATATTTACACTAGACAATACATCGTATACAAACAGTTTCATGTGTTAAGTAAGCGAAAAAATTCATAGCAAGGACTGCGTTGTAGCGTCACAGTACATTTACAACGAACAAAGGTTCAGATTTCTCCTCATGCGAAAGCAGGATAACAGACACAAATAACGTTTATGTTTGACACAAGTCAAACTCCCAACATAAAGGTCGATGTCGGACTCTCAGTAAGGAATTTATCGTCCTCTGGCACTAATATACGTTTCGCACCTGTTATTCATGCTGGTTACCAAATTGTTGAGGAGCTGGAGGTGTTGGCCCATTCCTCTCTCAAGGTGGTTTCGAGTTCTTCCACGATTCGCGGAGGGGCAAACGCGTCTGCTAAGAGATGCCTGCTCCAAGGGTTTAGCTCCGGGGAGCAAGCAGGCCATTCCATGCGTTGAATATCTCACTTCCCTGTGTGTCCGACATATCAGCGCTCCACTGTACGCGAGCATTCTCATCCATAAACAGAAACTCAGGGCCTACAACAACCCGTAAAACAGACGGATGTGATCCACAATAACCTCCCTGCAATAGCGTTACGCTGTAAAGGTACATCGCGCAAAGATACGCAGCGGATTCGGCCATTGCGCATAATTCTTGCCCATACCATACCACTGAAATTCATGAATAATCTCTAGCTGTGTGTATAACATGTTTCCCTCTTTGGCCACAGAGGTGGCCAGAATTACTTGCCGCAGTGAAGCAGGATTCGTCCAGGGACATACACTGAAGCCCCCAAAAAATGGTACGCTGTATTGAAATACAGACATATATAAACAAGCAGGAAACGGCGCTGCGGTCGGCAATCCGTGTACAGTACAAGTGTCTGGTGCACTTCTTAATCGGTTACTACTGCTATAATGTCAGGTTATCAAAATTTAAGTCAGTTTGAAGGTGCTGTTTTAGTCTGCGCACGAGCAATGGGACACAGCATCTCCGAGGTAGCGATAAAGTGGGGATTTTCCCGTACGGCCATTTCAAGAGTGTGGCGTGCATATCAGGAATGCGGCAAAACGTCAGATCTCCGATATCGCTACGGCCAGAAAAAGATCCTGCAAGAACGGGACCAACGACGACTAAAGAGAATCCTTCATCGTGACAGAAGTGCAATCCTTCCACATATTGCTGCAGATTTCAATGCTGGACCATCAACAAGTATCAGCGTGCGAACCATTCAACGAAACATTATCGATATGGGCTTTCGGAGCCGAAGACCCACTCGTGTACCCTTGATGACTGCATGACACAAAGCTTTACACCTCGCCTGAATAAGTCAACACTGACGTTGGACTGTTGATGACTGGAAACATGTTGCCCGGACGGACGAAATTCGTTACAAATTGTATCGACTGGATAGACGTGTACGGTTATGAAGACAACCCCATGAATCCGTCGACTCTGTATGTCGAGCTGGTGGAGGCTCTGTAATGGTGTGGGGGTGTGCGGTTGGAGTTATATGGGACCCCTGATACGTCTAGATACGTTTCTGACAGGTGGCAATTACGTAAGTATCCCATCTGATCTCCTGCATCCATTCAGGTCCACTTTGCATTCCGACGGGTGGACATTCCAGCAGGACAATGTGATATCCCACACGTCCAGAATTGCTCATAGCGGCTCTAGGAAAACTCTTCTGAGCTTAAACACTTTAAAATGGTTCAAATGGCTCTGAGCACTATGCGACTTAACTTCTGAGGACATAAGTCGCCTAGAACTAATTAAACCTAACTAACCTAAGGACATCACACACATCCATGCCCGAGGCAGGATTCGAACCTGCGACCGTAGCGGTCGCTCGGTTCCAGACTGTAGCACCGAGAACCGCACGGCCACTCCGGCCAGCCTTCAACGCTTCCACTGGTCACCAAACTCCCCATACATAACCATTATTGAAGATTCCTGGATTGCCTTGCAGCGTGCTGTTCAGAGGAGTTCTCCACCCCATCGTACTCATACGGATTAATGGACAGCGCTACAGGATTCCTGGTGTCAATTCCTTCCAGCACTACTTGAGATGTAGTTGGGTCTATGCCTCGTCGTGTTGCGGCGCTTTTGGATGCTCGCAGGTGTTCTGCACAATATTAGGGAGGTGTACCAGTATCGTTAGCTTTTCAGTGAAAAGCTGGACCAGTGTTGCCCATCCCAATCAAAATGTTCCCTACACCAATGAACTCTTTCTCGACGTTGGCGACGTTGAAGTGGAATGCATTTATCAGTATACCGAGCGTACAAACTACCCTGATTCGAACGCCGCGAATTGGTACAAGAAGAGACACATGTACCGGTAATGGTTCCAAGGGCTCCAGCGATCTGACTAGGAGTGAGGTGTCTGCCACTTTCCGCCAGCAGGGCTACGTATCGATCCTCTTGCGGTGTGGTGGTCCGTTTATGACCACCGGCATGCTTTTGCATATCATTTCCAACTTCATCGGACTTTTTTAAATCGCGATACGAAGTGAGTCGAAACAAGGCCCCGGGAGTAGACAACATTCCATTAGAACTACTGACGGCCTTGGGAGAGCCAGTTCTGACAAACCTCTACCATCTGGTGAGCAAGATGTATGAGACAGGCGAAATACCCTCAGACTTCAAGAAGAATATAATAATTCCGATCCCAAAGAAAGCAGGTGTTGACAGATGTGAAAATTACCGAACAATCAGTTTAATAAGTCACGGAGGCAAAAGACAAACGCGTATTCTCTACAGACGAATGGAAAAACTGGTAGAAGCTGACCTCGGGGTAGATCAGTTTGGATTCCGTAGAAATATTGGAACACGTGAGGCAATACTGACCCTACGACTTATCTTAGAAGCTAGATTAAGGAAAGACAAAACTACGTTTCTAGCATTTGTAGACTTAGAGAAAGCTTTTGACAATGTTCACTGGAATAATCTCTTTCAAATTCTGAAGGTGGCAGGGGTAAAATACAGGGAGCGAAAGGCTATTTACAATTTGTACAGAAACCAGATGGCAGTTATAAGAGTCAAGGAGCATGAAAGGGAAGCAGTGGTTGGGAAAGGAGTGAGACAGGGTTGTAGCCTATCTCCGATGTTATTCAATCTATATATTGAGCAAGCAGTGAAGGAAACAAAAGAAAAATTCGGAGTAGGTATTAAAATCCACGGAGAAGAAATAAAAACTTTGAGGTTCGCCGATGACATTGTAATTCTGTCAGAGACAGCAATGGACTTGGAAGAGCAGTTGAACGGAATGGACAGTGTCGTGAAAGGAGGGTATAAGATGAACATCAACAAAAGCAAAACGAGGATAATGGAATGTAGTCGAATTAAGTCGGGTGATGCTAAGGGAATTAGATTAGGAAAAGAGACAATTAAAGTAGTAAAGGAGTTTTGCAATTTGGGGAGCAAAATAACTGATGATGGTCGAAGTAGAGAGGATATAAAATGTAGACTGGCAATGGCAAGGAAAGCGTTTCTGAAGAAGAGAAATTTGTTAACATCAAGTATTGATTTAAGTGTCAGGAAATCGTTTCTGAAAGTATTTGTTTGGAGCGTAGCAATGTATGGAAGTGAAACATGGACGATAACTGGTTTGGATAAGAAGAGAATAGAAGCTTTAGAAATGTGGTGCTACAGAAGAATGCTGAAGATTGGATGGGTAGATCATATAACTAATGAGGAGGTATTGTATAGGATTGGGGAGAAGAGACGTTTGTGGCACAACTTGACTAGAAGAAGGGATCGGTTGGTAGGACATGTTCTGGGGCATCAAGGGATCACCAATTTAGTACTGGAGGGCAGCGTGGAGGGTAAAAATCGTAGAGGGAGACCAAGAGATGAAAACACCACGCAGATTCAGAAGGATGTAGGTGCCAGTAGGTACTGGAAGATGAAGCTTGCACAGGATAGAGTAGCATGGAGAGCTGCATCAAACCAGTCTCTGGACTGAAGACCACAACAACTACATGATCCTTTGGGCATACCAATTAGTGTGGCCACATTAGAAACACATTGACGTGCTTCGGACCGTCGAACTGCTAGTCCACGATCGTAAGCACTCTAATGATGTCTTGCAGACATGTTGCCGTACCACACGGAATGTCGCATTCCACATCAACCGTCGTCAAATACCACACTACATCAACTGTTAAATGCATACGGAGCCTTCGTGCACAAGCTTCACCGCAGTTAACACGTCCCGTCCTCTACTTTTTATTTCACTATCGTAGGTCGGTTGTTCCGTAGCAGTTGTTAGTTGTACCGCAGCAGTTTTCAATTGTTCCTTAACAATTGTCAGTGGTTCCTTAGCAACTGTGAAACAGTATAATTTAAACACCACACTCGCGACGCATATACAACTCCTCCCACATCGATCGTAAAAAATAGTCGGATATAAAAAGTGAGATCTGAGAATTAATTTTGAGAAGACGAATATCTATGCTGCAGTGACGAGAGAAGTAACTTGGACATAGGCGAACATCAAATTAAATAACTCGGTAGCGTACTATCAAGCGATGGGAAAGTAGTTTTGCTCCTTGATGTGATCCTTCAGGTACGCTTGACAGTTGAAGAGATTATTGCACCTTGGAACACTTCTCAAACTTTCAAGTCTAGCCAGACTTACAATAGAAGTTTGTTGCACTTCCTGATTCCATTTTGAAACGATAGCACTAACTTTATTCATACTCCTTTTATATTCTGAAATTACAAAAGATACTGCGGAAAAATTAGTCTTTCCAAATGTGAAAAACTGTTCCAAGGTATAACATGTTCATGTACCAAGGAACTGATACTCTGTTCAAATTAACAAATGCTACAGTCTTGTCAGTAATAGATCTTAAATCGCACAAGTGTTGAGTGCTATCGACAAGGACTTCAAATTGATTCCGCGTTTCTAGATTTCCAGGAGGATTTGACACCGTGCCTCACAAGCGACTTGAAATCAAATTGCATGCTTACGGAATACCATCTCAGCTATGCGACTGGATTCGTGATTTGCTGTCAGAGGTCGCAGTCCGTAGTAACTGACGGAAAGTCATCGAGCAAAATACTTTTCCTTATCTGTTGTTGTTGTTACGGTCTTCAGTCCAGTGACTGGTTTGATGCAGCTCCCCATGCTACTCTATCCTGAGTGAGATGTTTCATCTCCGAGTACCTACTACAACCTACATCCTTCTGAATCTGATTAGTGTATTTATCTCTTGTCTCCCTCTACGATTTTTACCCTCCACGCTGCCCTCCAATACTAAATTGACGATCCCTCGATGCCTCAGAACATGTCCTACCAACCTATCCCTTCTTCTAGTCAAGTTGTGCCACAAATTTCTCTTCTCACCAATTCTATTCAATACCTCCTCGTTAATTATGCGATCTACCCATCTAACCTTCAGCATTCTTCTGTAGCATCACATTTCGAAAGCCTCTATTCTCTTCTTGTCCAAACTATTTATCGTCCATGTTTCACTTCCATAGATGGATAAACTCCACACAAATACTTTCAGAAACGACTCGCTGACATTTAAATCTATACTCGATGTTAACAAATTTCTCTTCTTCAGAAAGGCTTTCCATGCCCTTGCCAGTCTACATTTTATATTCATCTGCTTCGACCATCATCAGTTATTTTGCTCCCCAAATAACAAAACTCATTTACTACGTTAAGTTTCTCATTTACTAATCTCATTCACCCAACATCAACTGATGTAATGCGACTACATTCCATTATTCTCGTTTTGCTTTTGTTGATGTTCATCTTATATCCTTATTCCAAGACATTGTCCATTCCGTTCAACTGCTGTTTCAGGTCCTTTGCTGTCTCTGACAGAACTAGAATGTTGTCGGCGAACCTCAAAGTTTTTATTTCTTTCCTTTACTGCTTGCTCAATATACAGATTGAATAACATCGGGGAAAGGCTACAACCCTGTCTCACTCCCTTCCCAACCACTGCTTCTCTTTCATGCTCCTCGACTCTTATAACTGCCATCTGGTTTCTGTACAAATTGCAAATAGCCTTTCGCTCCCTGTATTTTAACCCTGCCACTTTCAGAATCTGAAAGAGAGTATTCCAGTCAACATTGTGAAAAGCTTTCTCTGAGTCTACAAATGATTGAAAAGTAGATTTGCCTTTCCTTAATCTATCTTCTAAGATAAGTCTTAGGGTCAGTATTGCTTCACGTGTTCAACATTTCTACGGAATCCAAACTGATCTTCCCCGAGGTCAGCTTCTACCAGTTTTTCCATTCGTCTCTAAATAGTTCGTGTTATAATTTTGCAACCATGGCTTATTAAGCTGATAGTTCGCTAATTTTCACATCTGACAACACGTGCTTTCTTTGGGACTGAATTATTATATTCTTCTTGAAGTCTGAGGACATTTCGCCTGCCTCATACACCTTGCTCACCACATGATAGAGTTTTTTCACGCCTGGCTCTCCTAAGGCTGTTAGTAGTTCTGATGGAATGTTGTCTACTCCCGGGGCCTTGTTTCGACTTAGATCTTTCTGTGGTGTGTCACACTTTTCACGCAGTATGATATCTCCTATTTCATCTTCATCCTCATTCTCTTCCATTTATATAATATTGTCCTCAAGAGCAACGCTCTTGTATAGACCCTGTATATACTCCTTCCACCTTTCTGCTTTCCCTTCTGTGCTTTGAACTGGGTTTCCATCTGAGCTCTTGATATTCATACAAGTGGTTCTCTTTTCTCCAAAGATCTCTTTAATTTTCCTGTACGCAGTATTTACATCACTCCTAGAGAGATATGCCTGTACATCGTTACATTTGACCTCTAGCCATCCCTGCTTAGCCATTTTGCACTTCCTGTCGATCTCCTTTTTGCCTGCTCCATTTACTGCATTTTTATATTTTCTCCTTTCATCAATTAAATTCAATATTTCTTCTGTTACCCAAGGATTTCTACTAGCCGTCGTCTTTTTACCTACTTGATCCTCTGCTGCCTTCACTACTTCATCCCTCAGAGCAACCCATTCTTCTTTTTCTGTATTTCTTTCCCCCATTCTTGTCAATCGTTGTCTAATGCTCTCCCTGCAACTCTCTAAAACCTCTGTTTCTGTCAGTTTATCCAGATGCCATCTCATTAAAATCCCACCTTTTTGCAGTTTCTTCGGTTTTAATCTACAGTTCATAACCAATGGATTGTGGTCAGAGTCACATCTGCCCCTGGAAATGCCTTACAATTTAAAACCTGGTTCCTAAATATCTGTCTTACCATTACATAATCTATCAGAAACCTTCAAGTATCTCCAGTCCTCTTCCATGTATACAACCATCTTTTATGACTCTTGAACCAAGTGTTAGCAATGATTAAATTATGCTCTGTGCAAAATTCTACCAGGCTGCTTCATCTTTCATTTCTTACCCCCATTCCATATTCACCAACTACGTTTCCTTCTCTTCCTTTTCCTACTGCCGAATTCCAGTCACCCATGATTATTAAATTTTCGTGTCTCTTCACAATCTGAATAATTTCTTTTATCTCATCAAACATTTCATCAATCTCTTCGTCATCTGCGGAGCTAGTTGGCATGTTAACTTGTACTACTGTGGTAGGCGTGGGCTACGTATCTATCTTGGCCGCAATAATGAATTCACTATGCTGTTTGTTGTAGCTTACCCGCACTCCCATTTTTTTATTCATTATTAAATATACTCCTGCATTACCCCTATTTGATTTTGCATTTGTAGCCCTGTATTCACCTGACCAAAAGTCTTGTTCCTCCTGCCACCGAACTTCACTAATTCCCAATATATCTAACCTTAAACTATTTTAACGAAATTTTACTGTGTATGTTTCGTTAAAGAATTTTATTTGCTTTTAAGTTAATTTTCTTTACCTTACTTTCTTTGCGTGCGAACTTTGTTGTAGAACCTCTCTCTTATTTACGTGTGGTAATAAAAATTTTCACTTTCAAAAGAATTACGTACATTTACAAATTACGTGAACTCATATTAACTGATTAAGAATATTTGGTTGAAAATTAAATTCTTTACATCATTCGGCCTTGGCACACTTTTTCTAAATGCAGTGGATTTTTTTTTGTTTGTTAAAATATTTTTACTGAATTCTTTCCCGGCGTTAGATTTTGAACACAAGATTATCACTATTAGCAGAAAATGGTTAATTATTACCAAGCCAACATTTAATTATCACTGATCAAACCTACTTCGCTATACATTAAAGTTATTTGAAAGAACCAAAATTGTTAACTTTCAATGTTAACTATCCGTCTAAGAATGCACAAATGTGTAACTATTTTTTTTTTTTGAAGTCAGTGTCTGGATCGCTGTAAAGGAAGAACATTCTCTTAGTTCACTGTTTATGTTTATCTATCTGTTCCCGATTTACGGGTTTGGTTGATTTTTCCTTTAGCGGAACAATTTTTTAAATGTGCCGCCGCTGCAAATCGATCGGTCGCGGCACAGCCCAGCAACACCGCTAAAAAATGCTGAAAACTCTTTAAAGAAATATTATAGATGACATGGGCAAGCTAATTTACATTATAATACACACTTTTTATAAATTCTGATATATTTAGATCAAGCAATAATTCAACTCACATTAGTTCGTAATTTCTCCTTCAATGGCGGCTAAATCTAGATACAGACAAATGACGTCTACCCAATCACCAAATACATCGATACAGCTTCCTACCGCTTTCAGCTCTAAACGAGGAAGACCAAAGAATACATAGTGCATTGTGTTTTTATAGTATTGCTGACTATTAACATTTCTTTGTAATTTCACGACATTATTTCCCTCTGGCTGAATTTCACATCTCTGTTATCTCAGATATTGACACATTTCGCAATAACATATTTAATATAGAAATATTACCATCCTAAATACACAGAGAATATTACTACAAAAAATATTACAATAATAACAAATGTCTTTTACGCAAAATTCAATAATATTTTTTGTTAAATAATTACATTATATACAAATTGCTTAGAGTGGCGTATATGGTACAAATAAATTTCAGTTTGTTAATGTGTGAGTTTGCCAGGGAACGTTACACTATCCACTTCCCTTTTTAAATTTTCTAACGTAGCTGACCGATTAAGAGATCTGACATTCGACGCTCCGATCTGTAGAACGCCAGTTTTCTTTCTCCTGATAACGTCCTCCTGAGTAGTCGCCGCCCGGATATCCAAATGGGGAACTACTTTACCTCCGGAATGTTTTACCCAAGAGGACGCCACCATCATTTAACCATACAGCTAAGCTGCATGCCCTCGGAAAGAATGACGGCTGTAGTTTCCCCTTTTTCCCCTTGCTTTCAGCCGTTCGCAGTACCGGCACCGAAAGGCCGTTTTGGTTAGTGTTACAAGGCCAGGTCAGTCATTCATCCAGCCTGTTGCTCTTGCAACTACTGAAAAGGCTGCTGCCCCTCTTCAGTAACCACGCGTTTGTCTGGCCTCTCAACAGATACCCCTCCGTTGTGGTTGCACCTTCGGTACGGCTATCTGTATCGCTGAGGCACGCAAGCCTCCCCACCAACGGCAAGGTCCATGGATCATGGGATCTATATAAACTATTTAGGAGATAATCCGAGCAGCCGTCTTAGGTTGTTTTCACACGAAGCTGTCCTTTATCGTCTAGTAAAGTCTTCAGAAAATCGAAACCTATTCCGAAACGATTTAGGTAATATAGCTGTATAGTGCCAAAATTGGTAATTGACGATAAATGGTGAAAAGAGTGAGATCATCGACATGATCGACGGATCCGTTAAACTTCTGTTACACGATAAATCAATCAAATCTAAAGGCCTTAAATTCACCTAAATACCTACGAATTATGATTACGAACAACCTACATTGAAAAGAACCCATAGCAAATGGTGTGGGGAATGCGAACCAAAGACTACGTTTTATTGAAAGAACACTTAGAGGATGTAACAAATCTACGGAAGAGACTGCGTACACTACTCTTTTCCGTTCTTTTTTAGAGTACTCGTGCGCCATGTGGGATCTTTACCGGATATGTTTAATGGAGCACATCGAGAAAGTTCAAAGAAGGGCTACCCGATTTACATTGTCGAGAAATTGAGGAGAGAGTGTCACGAACATGACACAGGATTTGGAGTGAACATCAGTAAAACAAGGGAGTTTCCTATTGGGGCAGGAACTTCTCACGAAATTTCAATCGTCAGCTTTCTCCTACGAATGCGAAAACATTTCGTTGACTCCGATCTACATAGGGGGAAACGACCGTCATAATAAAATAAGGGCAATCACAGCTGGCAGGGAACGATGTTCGTTTTTTTCCGCGTACTGTTAGAGAATAATAATAGAGAATTGTTGTGAAGGCGGTGCGGTGAACCCTCTGCCAGTGTGACGTGCAGTGTAGCCTTGTTGACGTACAATACTGCATTTAGATGTCTATTACCCTATTACACACTAATAATCTATAAGTGATATCAGATCAAGAAGGAGTATTTTCAAAAACAAGATGAAAACATTTTCAAAAAGAAGCTATTGACAGCTAACACAAATTTCCATTTTCAGGATGGAAAATTGTTAATACGTTAAGTAAACTGAGTTCATTTGCAAATTCCACGGGCTCCATGGTCGAAGACCTTCGCGTTTCAGTTTACACGAAGGTGCACAACCGATGAAAACAAAAATTAGTTTCGCGTTCTGGCCCTGGACATTCAGGTCCGACCGAGTGCCGTGCCGTCCTCTGCCAATGAGGATACGGTATGGTGCGACAGGTGGTTGGTTGGCTGGTTGATATTGGAGAAGGGACCAAACAGCGAGTTCATCAGTCCCGTCGGATTAGAGAAGAATGGGAAGGACTGTGTCCTTTCAAAGAAACCATCCCGGCGTTTGCCTGAAGCGATGAAGGGACATCACGGGAAACCTGAATCAGGATTGCTGGACGCGGTTTGAGCCGTCGTCCTTCTGAATGTGAGCCCAGTGTGCTAGCCCTTGCACCACCTCGGTCGGTGTGACACGTGTTAGCACACCACTCTTCCGGGTTTCTTGACCCGAACCGCTGCACCGCCGTTAATCGGTCGGGGCGCTCCTCAGCCGGCCTCACGGGGCAGCGTGCACCCCGAACCCGTCCTCCTACCCAGGAAAAATCCCTGGCGCAACAGGGATTCGAATCCGGTTCCCCGCATAGCAGTCAGCGTGGATGACCTCTGAGCTGCGGTGGTGGACCGACGTGTTACGTAGCTACATTTAAAAATACACAGAATTTCACTCCGTGTAATAATCCGTAACTGATGAATTGTCAATAACCTCCAATATCTTTAATATATTATATAGCACTTAAATATGTAGACTTCGTAATATTTAGAAATATATACAGGGTATCCCCCCCCCCCCCAAAAAAAAATAGCGACGAACTCTAGGGACATTCATTATACAGAAATAAGTAAAAGAGGTCTTGTAAACATGAGCTCTTAAAAGTATACAGTAAGAGGAGTGAACACTTATTAACCTTCGATACTACGAAACAGTCTCTTCAGCCGCAAGATCTTTGCTCCTGGAAATTGAAATAAGAACAACGTGAATTCATTGTCCCAAGAAGGGGAAACTTTATTGACACATTCCTGGGGTCAGATACATCACATGATCACACTGACAGAACCACAGGCACATAGACACAGGCAACAGAGCATGCACAATGTCGGCACTAGTACAGTGTATATCCACCTTTCGCAGCAATGCAGGCTGCTATTCTCCCATGGAGACGATCGTAGAGATGCTGGATGTAGTCCTGTGGAACGGCTTGCCATGCCATTTCCACCTGGCGCCTCAGTTGGACCAGCGTTCGTGCTGGACGTGCAGACCGCGTGAGACGACGCTTCATCCAGTCCCAAACATGCTCAATGGGGGACAGATCCGGAGATCTTGCTGGCCAGGGTAGTTGACTTACACCTTCTAGAGCACGTTGGGTGGCACGGGATACATGCGGACGTGCATTGTCCTGTTGGAACAGCAAGTTCCCTTGCCGGTCTAGGAATGGTAGAACGATGGGTTCGATGACGGTTTGGATGTACCGTGCACTATTCAGTGTCCCCTCGACGATCAGCAGTGGTGTACGGCCAGTGTAGGAGATCGCTCCCCACACCATGATGCCGGGTGTTGGCCCTGTGTGCCTCGGTCGTATGCAGTCCTGATTGTGGCGCTCACCTGCACGGCGCCAAACACGCATACGACCATCATTGGCACCAAGGCAGAAGCGACTCTCATCGCTGAAGACGACACGTCTTCATTCGTCCCTCCATTCACGCCTGTCGCGACACCACTGGAGGCGGGCTGCACGATGTTGGGGCGTGAGCGGAAGACGGCCTAACGGTGTGCGGGACCGTAGCCCAGCTTCATGGAGACGGTTGCGAATGGTCCTCGCCGATACCCCAGGAGCAACAGTGTCCCTAATTTGCTGGGAAGTGGCGGTGCGGTCCCCTACGGCAACTGCGTAGGATCCTACGGTCTTGGCGTGCATCCGTGCGTCGCTGCGGTCCGGTCCCAGGTCGACGGGCACGTGCACCTTCCGCCGACCACTGGCGACAACATCGATGTGCTGTGGAGACCTCACGCCCCACGTGTTGAGCAATTCGGCGGTACGTCCACCCGGCCTCCCGCATGCCCACTATACGCCCTCGCTCAAAGTCCGTCAACTGCACATACGGTTCACGTCCACGCTGTCGCGGCATGCTACCAGTGTTGAAGACTGCGATGGAGCTCCGTATGCCACGGCAAACTGGCTGACACTGACGGCGGCGGTGCACAAATGCTGCGCAGCTAGCGCCATTCGACGGCCAACACCGCGGTTCCTGGTGTGTCCGCTGTGCCGTGCGTGTGATCATTGCTTGTACAGCCCTCTCGCAGTGTCCGGAACATTGACACACCGGTGTCAATGTGTTTTCCTTTTTCCATTTCCAGGAGCGTATATATTTTTTTAAATTTGTGATAAGTTCCTATCGGACCAAACTGCTGAGGTCATCGCTACCAAGGCTTACACACTACTTAATCTAACGTAAACTAACTTATGCTAAAGACAACACACACACCCATGACAGACGGGGAACTCGAACCTCCGACGGGGGGAGCCATGCGAACTGTGGCAAGGCGCCACAGACCGTGCGGCTACCTCGTGCGGCCCATATCTTTGGAGGAGGAAGTATTGACCAAAACAAAACAAAAAAGAAGAAAGAAAAAAAATCTAGTGAATATGGATTTTAAAATGCGTACTTTAAGAGCTATGAGCATTTTTTCATCTTTAATAATGCGAAACACATGAACAAGTCCTCATAGCTCTTAAGATATACGTTTTAGAGCTCACGTTTACTAGGCATATTTTTCTTGTTTTAGTCCATATCGCTTCTTCCCAAAATATGAAAAACAAAGAATTTGCAGTAGAAGAGGTGTGTTTCATAACATTGAAGATGAACAAGTGGACATATCTCATAAGGTATGTGCTGTAGATCCCTTATTTAAAACACTTTTTTTTCTTGTTTTGGTGAAATGGTTCAATTGGCTCTGAGCACTAGAGGACTTAACTTCTGAGGTCATCAGTCCCCTAGAACTTAGAACTACTTAAACCTAACTTACCTAAGAACATCACACATATCCATGCCCGAGGCAGGATTCGAACCTGCGACCGTAGCGGTCTGGCGGTTCCAGACTGTAGGGCCTAGAACCTCTCGGCCACCCGGGCCGGCTTTGGTGAAAGGAACTTGTCCGTAAAGATTGTCGGTGCTTTTTGGGACACCCTGTATGTAGAGATGTGGTGTCTGTTGTTTCGGACACGTCCGAAATAACAACTATTTGTCTAATCCAGCAGACCTACATTAACATGAACCGGCAGCGAATTTATTTATTTATTTATTTATTTATTTTTAGTGTGCGCTGATATGAAACTTCCAGGCAAATTAAAACTGTGTGCCGCACCAAGGTTCGAACACAGGACCTTCTCCTTTCGTAGGCAGATGCTCTACCGACATTTTCTTCCTTTTTTTCAGCTCATAAGTGGGAGAGAAAACACTTTGGAAAGGAAGTAACTCAAAAGAAACAAAATACACTTTTTTTGAGTTTATAACGATATCATCCACCGGGAGGTGTTCAGGAAGGAAGTAATACGTGTTTTTGAAATGAAGAAAAGAGAGAAAAAAATCTGTGCAGCGCCTCAACCATTGTCGAATGCAGCCGCGTGGAAGATTTACGGTAATGTTTCCAAGCACGCAGTGTATGAGAAATCATAAACACGCTGAGATGACGGGTAATAAAGGCAAGTCCTCTACGGTAGGAGTGTAGCGTCCTGCCGATGCGCTTCGATTAACACTGGAGATAATTTCCAGGAATACACGCATGAGTGCGGCGCGCTTTGCACATCGTTAGGCTGTTGTGGAGGCAGCCCGTTCGACCACTCGCACGCGTGTCGTAACTATAGGTACGGGGAAGTCTGCTTCCCGTTCACCGTGCTGACCTCAGCTGCGGCAGCGGCGGAAACTTGTTTGCAAGAAGCCGCGCTCCCCGGCCCGCACGCGTCGCGGGAGGTGAAGCTTCGGCTCAGAGCAAACAGACCGACAGCGCCGGACCGAACCACCACCTCCTGCCCCCCTCCCAACCCACATCCGCCCACCTAACCCCCTTTCGGACGCGAGCACAGGTGAGTCCGGGCGAGCAATTAGACGGAATTTTCCGGAGCGCCGACGCAGGAGGTTCAAGAGGGAGAGAGAGAGAGAGAGAGACTCTGCTCGCGGGACGTGTTTCATGCGAAGGACGCCTGCGGAATTCATCCCGTGTGTGTGTGTGTGTGTGTGTGTGTGTGTGTGTGAGGATGAGGGGGCGGTCTGCACAGAGGGACGTAGGAAGAGCATCGGTGCCGGTGGGCTAATATTGACTTTGGCAGAGTCGCTTACACAGGGTTTAAGCTACATTTGCTTACAGTGCGTTCTGCAGCTTCCTCGCAAGAGGGGTTGTCAGAAAGGACATGCTAGTGCGTCTGTGTGTGTGTGTGTGTGTGTGTGGTTGTGTTTTTGTGCATATATATATATATATATATATATATATATATATATATATATAGGGTGTTTCAAAAATGACCGGTATATTTGAAACGGCAATAAAAACTAAACGAGCAGCGATAGAAATACACCGTTTGTTGCAATATGCTTGGGACAACAGTACATTTTCAGGCAGACAAACTTTCGAAATTATAGTAGTTACAATTTTCAACAACAGATGGCGCTCCGGTCTGGGAGACTCTATAGTACGATATTTTCCACATAACCACCATGCGTAGCAATAATATGGCGTACTATCTGAATGAAATTACCCGAAACCTTTGACAACGTGTCTGGCGGAATGGCTTCACATGCAGATGAGATGTACTGCTTCAGCTGTTCAATTGTTTCTGGATTCTGGCGGTACACCTGGTCTTTCAAGTGTCCCCACAGAAAGAAGTCACAGGGGTTCATGTCTGGCGAATAGGGAGGCCAATCCACGCCGCCTCCTGTATGTTTCAGATAGCCCAAAGCAATCACACGATCATCGAAATATTCATTCAGGAAATTAAAGACGTCGGCCGTGCGATGTGGCCGGGCACCATCTTGCATAAACCACGAGGTGTTCGCAGTGTCGTCTAAGGCAGTTTGTACCGCCACAAATTCACTTAGAATGTCCAGATAGCGTGATGCAGTAATCGTTTCGGATCTGAAAAATGGGCCAATGATTCCTTTGGAAGAAATGGCGGCCCAGACCAGTACTTTTTGAGGATGCAGGGACGATGGGACTGCAACATGATGCTTTTCGGTTCCCCATATGCGCCAGTTCTGTTTATTGACGAAGCCGTCCAGGTAAAAATAAGCTTCGTCAGTAAACCAAATGCTGCCCACATGCATATCGCCGTCATCAATCCTGTGCACTATATCGTTAGCGAATGTCTCTCGTGCAGCAATGGTAGCGGCGCTGAGGGGTTGCCGCGTTTGAATTTTGTATGGATAGAGGTGTAAACTCTGGCGCATGAGACGATACGTGGACGTTGGCGTCATTTGGACCGCAGCTGCAACACGGCGAACGGAAACCCGAGGCCGCTGTTGGATCACCTGCTGCACTAGCTGCGCGTTGCCCTCTGTGGTTGCCGTACGCGGTCGCCCTACCTTTCCAGCACGTTCATCCGTCACGTTCCCAGTCTGTTGAAATTTTTCAAACAGATCCTTTATTGTATCGCTTTTCGGTCCTTTGGTTACATTAAACCTCCGTTGAAAACTTCGTCTTGTTGCAACAACACTGTGTTCTACGCTGTGGAATTCCAACACCAAAAAAATCCTCTGTTCTAAGGAATAAACCATGTTGTCTACAGCACACTTGCACGTTGTGAACAGCATACGCTTACAGCAGAAAGACGACATACAGAATGGCGCACCCACAGACTGCGTTGTCTTCTTTATCTTTCACATCACTTGCAGCGCCATCTGTTGTTGAAAATTGTAACTACTGTAATTTCGAAAGTTTGTCCGCCTGAAAATGTACTGTTGTCCCAAGCATGTTGCAACAAACGGTGTATTTCTATCGCTGCTCGTTTAGTTTTTATTGCCGTTTCAAATATACCGGTCATTTTTGAAACACCCTATATATATATATATATATATATATATATATATATATATATATATATATATAAGGTGGTCCATTGATAGTGACCGTGCCAAATATCTCACGAAATAAGAGTCAAACGAAAAAAATGAAAAGAACGAAACTTGTCGAGCTAGAAGGGGGAAACCATATGGCGCAATGGTTGGCCCGCTATATGACGCTGCCATAGGTCAAACGGATATCAACTGCGTTTTTTTAAATAGGAACCCCCATTTTTATTACATATTCGTGTAGTACGTAAAGAAATATCAATGTGTTAGTTGGACCACTTTTTTCGCTTTGAGATAAATGGCGCTGTAATAGTCACAAATGTATGAGTACGTGGTATCACGTAACATTCCGCCAGTGCGGACGGTATTTGCTTCGTGATACATTACCCGTGTTAAAATGGACCGTTTACCAATTGCGGGAAAGGCCGATATCGTTGATGTATGGCTATTGTGATCAAAATGCCCAACGGCCGTGTGCTATGTATGCTGCTCGGTATCCTGAACAACATCATCCAAGTGTCCGCACCGTTCGCCGGATAGTTACGTTATTTAAGGAAACAGGAAGTGTTCAGCCACATGTGAAGCGTCAACTACGACTTGAAACAAATGATGACGCCCAAGTAGGTGTTTTAGCTGCTGTAGCGGCTAATCCGCACATCGGTAGCAGACAAATTGCGCGAGAATCGGAAATCCTAAAAACGGCGGTGTTGAGAATGCCACATCAACTTCTATTGCACCCGTACCATATTTCTGTGCACCAGGAATTGCATGGCGACGACTTTGAACGTCGTGTACAGTTCTGCCACTGGGCACAAGAGAAATTACGGGACGATGACAGATTTTTTGCACGCGTTCTATTTAGCGACGAAGCGTCATTCACCAACAGAGGTAACGTAAACCGGCGTAATGTACACTATAGGGCAATGGAAAATCCACGATGGCTGCAACAAGTGGAACATCAGCGACCTTGGCGGGTTAATGTATGGTGCGGCATTATGGGAGGAAGGATAATTGGCCCCCATTTTATCGACGGCAGTCTAAATGGTGCAATGTATGCTGATTTCCTACGCAATGTTCTACCGATGTTACTACAAGATGTTTCACTGCATGACAGAATGGCGATGTACTTCCAACATGATGGATGTCCGGCACATTGCTCGCGTGCAGTTGAAGCGGTATTGAATAGCTTATTTCATGACAGGTGGATTGCTCCGTACGTTCACCGGATCTGACGTCCCCGAATTTCTTTCTGTGGGGAAAGTTGAAGGATATTTGCCATCATGATCCACCGCCAACGCCTGACAACATGCGTCAGCGCATTGTCAATGCATGTGAGAACATTACCGAAGGCGAACTACTCGCTGTTGAGAGGAATGTCGTTACACGTATTGCCAAATGCGCTGAGGTTGACGCACATCATTTTGAGCATTTATTGCATTAATGTTGTATTTACAGGTAATCACGCTGTAACAGCATGCGTTCTCAGAAATGATAAGTTCACAAAGGTACATGTATCACATTGAAGCAACCGAAATAAAATGTTCAAATGTACCTACCTTCTGTAGCTTAATTTAAAAAAAAACATACCTGTTAGCAACTGTTCGTCTGAAATTATGAGCCATATGTTTGTGACTATTACAGCGCCATCTATCGCAAAGCGGAAAAAGTTGTCCAACTCTCTAGCAAAAGTCACTTATTAGAATAAAACAGTTTTCTTTCTATATTTCCATTTAATCACCACCAGCTTCTATGGACCTGTCCAATATTGTTATGTATTTCGTTATGCCTGGAGTGGATAGTTCTATACCTCGATCACAAAGACAGTTTTTGTCATTTTCTCTTTACATCTTTATTACCATTGAACGTTATGTTACGCAAAGTTTCTTTCATCGGACTAAACTGATATAACTTGTGAGGAAGTTTCTTCCGGTCTGCTCTATGTCGAAATTATTGCAACTATTACATGTGGCTCCTTCCATACAAGGGCTCCCATAGATTGGTAGTCTTACGCCATCTAATCGTAATTTCATTTTGTGGTTATTAGTGATCCGGAAAGACGGCTGTATATTTATTGGCCGGAACAATAGGTTAATTTTAACCGAGGTTCGACCCATTCACACCCAGATTACGTGCACAACCCAAGACAATCAAGCCTTCGATTCCTATACGCCCTATCGTTAACTGCCTACTAACTGCTCGCTACCTCAATATGATACGGACAGAATTACTTACATGCACTGAATAACAAACAATAAAAAACTCATTTACTTTAGCGAAAGAGATAAACACATTCAAATCCCCTATAATGCTAAGCTGACCTCTTTTGACATCATCAATTTATATACAAATGTGCCAGTACGCGAAACACAACAAATCATTGAAAAGCACTTCCTGCAGTTCAGTGAACCATCAGTTGTTGCGGAACGTGAATTTGACCTTTCTTGGAAATCGCATCGTTTTTATATTACTTCTAGTTTAATAAATGTGACTGAAAAGGATGCACATCATGACTGTTTATGACATGACCAAGATAATGCAAGTCAGCTTTATAAAATGACCCTTGATCAGTCTACACTTAAGTCCTGCATCAGATAACACTCGAAACAAACCACCCAAATTTGCAATGTGTTCTTCAGGTGTGCGACCTGCTACGACAATATCCTCCAAATAGTTTGAACAGTTTGGTACTTGAGCAGTCAGATGTTCCAAATACCGTTGTAAAATGGCGGTTGCGGAAGCGCTGCGAAAAGGCAAACGCAAATATTTAAACAAGTCCAAATGCATGTTCACAACACACATGGTTTCAGATTCTTTATGTGGTGGTATTTGAAGACATGCGTCACGCAAATCAATTTTTGAAAAATAGCGACCAATGCTTAATCTGTCCATGAGATCCTCTGGGCGTGGCAATGGATAAGTGTGAATCACAGTCTGTGCGTTGACTGTAGGCTTGCCGGCCGGAGTGGCCGCGCGGTTCTAGGCGCTATACTCTGGAACCGCGCGACCGCTACGGTCGCAGGTTCGAATCCTGCCTCGGTCATGGACGTGTGTGATGTACTTATGTTAGTTAGGTTTAAATATTTTTAAGTTCTAGGGGACTGATGACCTCAGCCGTTGAGTCCCACAGTGCTCAGAGCCATTTAAACCATTTTTGAAGGCCAAATATGTTCTCACAATCGCGTGATTGTACCACAGTGAAAATCACAGTTCGCCTATGCGAGCGATACATGGCAGGCAAAGTACATTTTCTGAGAATGGGAATGTCTTGTCCATTACAAGCCGTCGGGTGCGTGCTAGTTTTACACAGGTGTGGCGAGCCTAACAGTTCATACGTGTTACGATTTAGCAGTGTAACAGAGGCACCCACGTCTAACTGAAGTTTCATATGTTTTCCACTAATATGCAAATGAACAAAAATTTTGATGGACTGGCGTAGCACTGAAGAAACTGTTTGCTTACTAGTGTCGCTGATGCCTGCAGCAGGCTTTGAATACACTGCATTGATTACATGGGCCTTGTGACTAGATGTTTGTGAGTGGGGAGAATTCTTATGTTTGTTCCGTTGCAAACACACATATTGTACGTGACCTTTCCTGCCACAATCGTAACACTGTGCTTGTCTGGACTAGCGCTCTTGGCGCTTGTGCTGTGAATAACACCGAGAGCACGAATTAATTCTGTTCGCCTGTTTAGAGGGCTGTTTACGCGGCGTGGCGTGCACGGGCTGTTGCTGCCTACTGGGCCATTTGTGAGCAAGGGACGACTCAGCCCGAAAAGTTCGTGACTGCTCAAATTTATCAGCCACTACGGCACCTGAATCATACTGATCTATAATTTGCACTACTTGATGAAATGATGGATCTGACTGTTTCAGAATCAGTTCTCTAAGTTTGACATCAGTTTCATTGTACACAATCTCATGCAACATCACATCTAAATATGAAGCACCACAAGCACATTTGAATTTCATATCCTCGTTATTCCCTGCAACTCTGTTACACACTCGTGATAAGCTTGTTCAGGCCGTTTTTTGCAACGAAGGAATAGGTACCTAGCCGCCACCACATTTACTTGTTGGTGTTGGTCATGATTGTTAGTTAGAGAACCTACAACCTGATCATACGAAAATTGACTTGGAGTAGCGTTAGGGAACAATTTCTGAATGAGGCAAAAAACTGCACTTCCTACCGTTAACAAAAAGTAATGTACACTCCTGGAAATGGAAAAAAGAACACATTGACACCGATGTGTCAGACCCACCATACTTGCTCCGGACACTGCGAGAGGGCTGTACAAGCAATGATCACACGCACGGCACAGCGGACACACCAGGAACCGCGGTGTTGGCCGTCGAATGGCGCTAGCTGCGCAGCATTTGTGCACCGCCGCCGCAGTGTCAGCCAGTTTGCCGTGGCATACGGAGCTCCATCGCAGTCTTTAACACTGGTAGCATGCCGCGACAGCGTGGACGTGAACCGTATGTGCAGTTGACGGACTTTGAGCGAGGGCGTATAGTGGGCATGCGGGAGGCCGGGTGGACGTACCGCCGAATTGCTCAACACGTGGGGCGTGAGGTCTCCACAGTACATCGATGTTGTCGCCAGTGGTCGGCGGAAGGTGCACGTGCCCGTCGACCTGTGACCGGACCGCAGCGACGCACGGATGCTCGCCAAGACCGTAGGATCCTACGCAGTTGCCGTAGGGGACCGCACCGCCACTTCCCAGCAAATTAGGGACACTGTTGCTCCTGAGGTATCGGCGAGGACCATTCGCAACCGTCTCCATGAGGCTGGGCTACGGTCCCGCACACCGTTAGGCCGTCTTCCGCTCACGCCCCAACATCGTGCAGCCCGCCTCCAGTGGTGTCGTGACAGGCGTGAATGGAGGGACGAATGGAGACGTGTCATCTTCAGCGATGAGAGTCGCTTCTGCCTTGGTGCCAATGATGGTCGTATGCGTGTTTGGCGCCGTGCAGGTGAGCGCCACAATCAGGACTGCATACGACCGAGGCACACAGGGCCAACACCCGGCATCATGGTGTGGGGAGCGATCTCCTACACTGGCCGTACACCACTGGTGATCGTCGAGGGGACACTGAATAGTGCACGGTACATCCAAACCGTCATCGAACCCATCGTTCTACCATTCCTAGACCGGCAAGGGAACTTGCTGTTCCAACAGGACAATGCAAGTCCGCATGTATACCGTGCCACCCAACGTGCTCTAGAAGGTGTAAGTCAACTACCCTGGCCAGCAAGATCTCCGGATCTGTCCCCCATTGAGCATGTTTGGGACTGGATGAAGCGTCGTCTCACGCGGTCTGCACGTCCAGCACGAACGCTGGTCCAACTGAGGCGCCAGGTGGAAATGGCATGGCAAGCCGTTCCACAGGACTACATCCAGCATCTCTACGATCGTCTCCATGGGAGAATAGCAGCCTGCATTGCTGCGACAGGTGGATATACACTGTACTAGTGCCGACATTGTGCATGCTCTGTTGCCTGTGTCTATGTGCCTGTGGTTCTGTCAGTGTGATCATGTGATGTATCTGACCCCAGGAATGTGTCAATAAAGTTTCCCCTTCCTGGGACAATGAATTCACGGTGTTCTTATTTCAATTTCCAGGAGTGTATAATTTGCACTACTTGATGAAATGATGGATCTGACTGTTTCAGAATCAGTTCTCTAAGTTTGACATCAGTTTCATTGTACACAATCTCATGCAACATCACATCTAAATATGAAGCACCACAAGCACATTTGAATTTCATATCCTCGTTATTCCCTGCAACTCTGTTACACACTCGTGATAAGCTTGTTCCGGCCGTTTTTTGCAACGAAGGAATAGGTACCTAGCCGCCACCACATTTATTTGTTGGTGTTGGTCATGATTGTTAGTTAGAGAACCTGATCATACGAATATTCACTTGGAGTAGCGTTAGGGAACAATTGCTGAATGTGGCAAAAAACTGAACTTCCTACCGTTGACAAAAAGTAATGTAGTTTCACAGTACCTGGTAGATTGCGAGCAATGATGTGAGCACCAGTCTGTTGCAACCATTCGACCCATTCCTCTTCTTTCTCATTAAGCTGACGAAAAGGCGGTACGGCACTTGGAGCTACAAGTGTTGTCTGTTGTATTGGTGGCTTGGCTGGCGAGTAGCTGCTGTACCATGTTTAGCAGCATAGCTACCTGCTGTATCTAAAACTGAAACATCTGTTTTAGCTGTGTTGCATCTGTTGCTTGCAGCTGAGGCGCCTGAGCATGGTGTGGGAGAGGTGGGTTGCTCATTTTTGAATTGTCAAATGCAATAAATAGACAATGGAAGCAATAAAAATAAGCACACAAGCAAAGAAAATTTCTGCAACACCCACCTGAAAACACTGAATACAAAAAAACACTATAAGAGACACAGTTACAAAGAGTAAACCTCCCCCTCCCCTGCAAAGAAAATACAAAGTAGAATTAAGGCGACAGCAAAACAGAAAATCCCACGACAAAAGAAAACTGTGGCAGGTAGACTACAGGTTGTCACATTGGTGTTCGCCTTCTCATCGCAAAATATTATGTCCGGCCTTGTCATCAAATATGTGCTATCCAGGAATCCTTCGTACTCAATTTGCTACACAATCAATCAAACGAATCGTATTAATGTGTTCTGTTACAAAAATATAAGGTACAATACTTAAGTTTGCAATTACACAGCTGTGTCGCAAGCAAAGAGCGACATACGAAATAATACCAAGGCTGTGCTACATATGGTCTACATGAGAAGTTCAAATGGTTCAAATGGCTCTGAGCACTATGGGACTTAACATCTTAGGTCATCAGTCCCCTAGAACTCAGAATTACTTAAACCTAACTAACCTAAGGACATCACACACACCCATGCCCGAGGCAGGATTCGACCCTGCCGTAGCGGTCGCGCGGTTCCAGACTGAAGCGCCTAGAACCGCTTGGCCACACCGGCCGGCTACTACATGATAAGTAATGAGCGTTGACACTTCTATCCAAGTCACTAGTCTTGAAGCTAGTATTCACCTTGGGCGTCGCCAGCCGGCCGCGGCGCTCATGTCCTCTTCACACAGGGCCCGCTGCTGTCATGTTGTCATCCTGGAGGTAGGTGCGGTCAGCATGCGATTGGCTGACTTCTTCTCACGGCCTTCCCTTCTCTATCGTTTCCGACTGGAGTGCCGGCGCTTGACTTTACGCCATAACATAATATATATTTTTCCAGGTTTTCGCTACGGTTCACACTTTATTAACTTGTTATATTCATTCCATGATGAGCTCGTTTCGGCAATTTTTACCATTTTCAAGTGATACTTTACTGTCATTACCGGATCACTTGAAAATCGCAAAAATTACTGAAATGACCTCATTTCATTCAGAAAATGTGTATCTAAGCTTTGTTTTACACCTGTTCTTCAGTAGTCTATTTTCTTTTAGAAGCTTTTTTACAGTGACTATACCATGAAAGGTCTCTCCCACTGTGAACATAATAGGAAAACGACAGCATAGCCCTCTCTCCCACTATGAAAATAATAGGAAAACGACAGCATAGCCCCACTTTGTTAGTGCGACAGACACTCAGGGGCAGACTTGATTCTTATATGGCCTTACCCTTTTGTTCTGCTAAGTGGTTTATAACCCTGTGAGGTTGATTTATGACCCCTGGGGATATTCCGCCATTCTCAGAAACCCCTCACCCCTACTCTACCCCTCTTCCTCCTGCAACCTTCTGGGAAACCGGTACCCCTGCCCTCTCCACCTTGACAATAGAAGCACACCTTTGATATCAGATTAATTTACCAGCTGATTAAATATATAAATTAGTTAACCCATCCCCCTCTGGGAAATACCCTAGCCCTACCCTCCCACCCCCTCCCACACCCCCTCTTTTCCCCTATTTCGAAACTGGTGGGAAAAGGAATCAGTCTGTTCTGGAGTGTAAGGATCTGAAAGAGGTACAAGAGGGGGATTACATTTCAACTACCTAGTTTCAATTACTTTTCTATGTCACCCGACTACTCACTTTCTGCTGTTTTTCACTGTAACCAAGCAAAAGACAGTTATGAATTATCTTAAATAGGAGATTGTTTATGGATTTTCGGCAGGACAAGGTATTCTGCAAAGCAGAAAATTACCACATGAAATTTTTACTCGACAACATTAAAATTTTGCAGCTGCCTGAAATTTCTTTTTCCACTCCTTTTCCTTGCATATTCTTTTCAAACAATAAAGACCCATTTTTCAGTACTCTTGCCTTATGTATACATAAGTCGCAAGTAGTACGTGAGTGGCATCAAATTGTACACATAACTGACAAAAATGGAATCTCAAGCAATATTTCCATTTTGTTGTTGCAGTTTTCCCACTTTTACGTGGTGCCTCCACGGAAGTAGTAACGCAATTTGAAAGTAAACTCCATATCGAAGATGAGAAACTGGCTGTCTTAATACGTTAATTATGAAACTGATGGAGTATGAGATACACCGTCGCAAATATAACAGCAAGCTACGATGCACTGAAGAAGGAAACAGAAATATTTTAAGTTTTGCTTGTTGGAGAACGTAATGGCCAAGTGAGCGGAAAATAAATTACTACGGGCTCGACCGCGAGAAATAATTTCGAAGACCTTCTAACTCAACAACTTCCCAGGAAAACTCGTTCGTTCCTGTTCTTCTTGCTAACCTGCTACAGAATGCACAAATGTAACGAAGCGGGCGTAATAGTCTGGCGACGCTTCTCATCTGCGACCAGTAGGAAATGAACAATAAAAAAGGAATCACCCGGCGGGGAAATTGCGCCGCGCGCTCCATTATTACGAGCAGGAGGTACGCGCCAGTCCGGCAGCTCGACGTGATATCCCAGGCGGGGCGGCGTTTCGCTAATGGCTGTGCTGACATCCAGACCTCGCTGGCCTTCATCTGTGGACGCGGCCAGCAAAATTGCTATCGTGCCAGTCTCCTGCGGGGACTCAGACTGGAGACGTTGCTCAATGACAAATTTCATGTTTTCCAATTACGGAAACGTGGAGATTTGAACATTTTGGATGGCCGCAACCACCGTATATTTAAAACAACACAACGGAAAAAAATCGCATCTATAAAAAATAATTAACGTAGAATAATGAAATTTTTCGAGTACATTTGTCTAGGTAACATATTTAAATGATTAACATTGCAAGATCACAGGTTAATATAGGCGCGATATAAATAATTTGCAAATCGGAAATGCTGCTATATTAATAACCGGTGTAACCACTAGAATGTTGATGCAAGCCTGCAAATGCGCATGCAACGGGTTTTACAGGACGGATGTCAGTTTATGGGATGGAGTTCCATGCCTGTTACACTTGTTCGGTCAGCACAGGAACGTACACTACTGGCCATTAAATTGCTACACCAAGAAGAAATGCCGATAATAAACGGGCATTCATCGGACAAATGTATTATACTAGAACTGACATGTCATTAAATTTTCACGCAGTTTGAGTGCATAGGTCCCGAGAACAACCACCTCTGACCGTAATAACGGCCTTGTTACGTCTGGGCATTGAGTCAAACAGAGCTTGGATGGCGTGTACAGGTACAGCTGCCCATGCAGCTTCAACACGATACCACAGTTCATCAAGAGTAGTGACTGGCGTATTGTGACGAGCCAGTTGCTCGGCCACCAATGACCAGACGTTTTCAATTGGTGAGAGATCGGGAGAATATGCTGGCCAGGGCAGCAGTCGAACATTTTCTGTATCCAGAAAGGCCCGTACAGGACCTGCAACATGCGGTCGTGCATTATCCTGCTGAAATGTAGAGTTTCGCAGGGATCGAATGAAGGGTAGAGCCACGGGTCGTGACACATCTGAAATGTAATGTCCACTGTTCAAAGTGCCGTCAGTGCGAACGAGAGGTGACCGAGACGTGTAACCAATGGCACCCCATACCATCATGCTGGATGATACACCAACATGGCGATGACGAATACACGCCTCCAATGTGTGTTCACCGCGAGGTCGCCAAACACGGATGCGACCATCATGATGCTGTAAACAGACCCTGGATTCATCCGAAAAAATGACGTTTTGCCATTCGTGCACCCAGGTTTGTCGTCGAGTACACCATCACAGGCGCTCCTGTCTGTGATGCAGCGTCAAGGGTAACCGCAGCCATGCTCTCCGAGCTGATAGTCCATGCTGCTGCAAATGTCGTCGAACTGTTCGTGCAGATGGTTGTTGTCTCGCAAACGTCCTCAACTATTGACTCAGGGATCGAGACGTGGCTGCACGATCCGTTACAGCCATGCGGATAAGATGCCTGTCATCTCGACTGCTAGTGATACGAGGCCGTTGGGATCCAGCACGGCGTTCGTATTACCCTCCTGAACCCACCTATTCCATATTCTGCTAACAGTCATTGGATCTCGACCAACATGAGCAACAATGTCGCGATACGATAATGTGCAATCGCGATAGGCTACAACCCGATCTTTATCAAAATCGCAAACGTGGTGGTACGCGTTTCTCCTCCATGCACGAGGCATCATAACATAGTTTCACCAGGCAACGCCGGTCAACTGCTGTTTGTCTATGAGATATCGGTTGGAAACTTTCCTCATTTCAGCACGTTGTAGTTGCCGCCACCAGCGCCAACCTTGTGTTAATGCTCTGAAAAGCTAATCATTTGCATATCACAGCATCTTCTTCCTGTTGGTTAAATTTCGCGTCTGTAGCACATCATCTTCGTGGTGTAGCAATTTTAATGGCCAGTAGGATATTAGGGTGAAGTTGTCATCCGATGACGTCCTATAAGTGATCGGTTGGAGACAGACTTCGTTATCAAGTAGGCCAGGGGAACATGTCGAAATTTTACAGAGCCCGTTGGTTTACAACACCGGTATGTGGGCAGGCGTAATTCTGCTGGAAAACGGCCCCTGTAATGCTGTTCATGAATGGCATCACAATAGGTCGAACCATCAAATTGACGTACAGATTTGCAGTGAGGGTGCGTAGGATAACCACGAGATTGCTCCTACTGACCAATGTGTCTAGCACGCAGACAGGTTGGTTGCACGCTCTCAACTGTCCTGCTTTTACGCGGTATACGGCCATCATTGGCACAGAGGCGGAGCCTGCTTTCATCAGAAAACACGACAGACCTCCACCCTGTCCTCCAATGCACTCTCGCTTAACAGCACTGAAGTAGAAAATGGCGGTGGTTTTTGATCACTGGAATGCGTGCTGCAGGGTGTCTGGCTCGGAGCTGTTCCTGGAGTAATCGAACTGTGGTGCCAACAACTGCTCAAGTTGCTCCCATAGAGTAAATATCTCTGGAGTGAGCATTGTGTTCTGCGCATATTGTCAACATTAAACCAGGACTGTCACGTGTTTTCGGGACTTCGCTGTGCGTGTGTGCTTTCTGCAGCGTTTGAAGTTTATAATATCGAGAGTTTTTGTTGTGTTTCACCGTTTGTTGATAGTGTAATAGCGATGGTGAATTACTGTTGTTGCTACGGATGAAAAGAACAATATGTGAAAGGAGGGATAGTAGCTTTTCATGGGTACAAACCATGTAGCTCTAATTATAGTTATCATATTAGTAAGAGACACTGTACATGTTTAAAAATTTCGAGACGCATTATAATTAAGGCTTGATTCTGTAAACCTACTTTTCTACGATTTTATGATAATATAATAGATATTACGGCTCGTACAAAAGCTTACAAACAATCGCTTCCTCTCGTAAATTTGCTAGTGGAACAGGAAAGGGAATGGTTAGTTGTTTCAGCAAATACTATCCTCCATGCATTTATCAGTGACTTGTCGATTAAATATATAGATTACTCAGTCTACTCTTTATTTAATAAACTGGGAGCAAGTACGTAAAATACGTTAAATAAATACTTCAAAGTGTCACCAGTAGGAAAAATTCTGCTTTAGGTCGCAAAAACGAGAAAATAAATACGCCGAAATAGCAGAAAAAGGACGAATTAGCAGGGGTATATTCGCTAATGTGTGGCAAATTCGGTATTTTTCGGACACTTGCAAAAGTACTAGCGTAGTGTTAAGTCGTTTCGCAAGACTATCACTGCGAAAATGTAGGTCAGGCTCTGTAATACTATAAAGTGGCGTATCATACCGAAAACTACCAAAAATCGAGTGCATCTGAACTGTGACACCTACCGCAAAGAAGCAGAATGCAATATCACTTGCCCTTAAAAGTTACGTAGCTGGTTTATTCCCGGTATCAAATGGATACTGTTAAAATGTCTGCGCAACATTTATAAATAATCCACGACACGAACGAAAAGAATCCGTCTGTCCTAGGGACGTAGTGACATTCTAAATATACAGTGTGCTATAAGGACAAACACACGACGTCCCGAGATCACGTGACCAGGCCGGCAATGTATGTTGACAACACAAAATCTGTTCTGCGCATGTGAATGCTCACTTCAGAGATATTTACTCTATGGTTGTTCCTGCAGATGCGCCGGAACCGTACGCTGAACACTATAGTCTTGCCTGTCAGTAGTGCCACGTCACCGTTCGGAGCCCTGTTGAAACCTCCCTTTAGAAAAATTCATGAATTACTGTGCTGATAAACCCCTTACGTTTCTTTTTTTTATTTTCAAACAGATTAACAAACCTGCTCAGATGTTTCTCTCTTTACTTATTCTGATCATCACTAAACTGACACACAATATTTTTTTAGCGCAACGCAACCTGACTTTCAATAATCCCTACAAAAGAATGGCCCCGACTAACAATAACCTATACGTTTCATGAATCACTTACCTCACAAAATCTTCGTTACTCGAACTACTGCAATACAAAAATGGTTCAAATGGTTCTGAGAACTATAGGACTTAACTCCTGAGGTCATCAGTCCCCTAGAACTCGGAACTACTCAAACCTAACTAACCTAAGGACATCACACACATCCATGCCCGAGGCAGGATTCGAACCTGCGACCGTAGCGGTCGCGTGGTTCCAGACTGTAGCGCCTAGAACCGCTCGGCCACTCCTACTGCAATACAGCGTGGGCCAATACTGCCAGCTGAATAAAGGTTCTAACTACTGAAGGCACTAACTACTGATAGGCATAGCAAATTAAAGATTTTGATAGAGAACAAACAATGTATTTACCTTAACAATGTTCAAAAGTCATCATACATATATCTGTTCATGATATCCAATATTACAAATTTACTCTTTCTGATGGACACACGTCCAGATCGTCCGCTCTCAAAATTCTGCCATCTTTCTCCCCACATCCACCACTGCTGGCGGCTCACCTCCAACTGCGCAACGCTACGCGCTGTTCACATCCAATTGCCCAACACCACAATAGCGAATATTCCAACAATGCCAACCAGCCACAGACTGCACACAGCACAAAATGGCTCTGAGCACTATGGGACTCAACTGCTGTGGTCATAAGTCCCCTAGAACTTAGAACTACTTAAACCTAACTAACCTAAGGACAGCACACAACACCCAGCCATCACGAGGCAGAGAAAATCCCTGACCCCGCCGGGAATCGAACCCGGGAACCCGGGCGTGGGAAGCGAGAACGCTACCGCACGACCACGAGATGCGGGCGCACACAGCACAGCCAGTGATTTTCATACAGAGCGCTTCGTGGCGTTACCAACATAAAAAAGTAAACAGCCTACTTACACTGTCTCCTTGCGACCGCACATTCCCGTGCCTGTCAGCTGTCGTATACAGTGGCTACATTCCTGTCAGTTCTTTGTCAGAGAGAACAGCCAGCTCCTCGTAGCCCTGTTACACGACCTCTTTCAAACTCAGTAAGATGTTGATAATGGTATCTCGATCATCTTAAAGGCATTCTTGACTAAAATTATCTCATCAAGTCCGAGCTGAAAGGTAACTGTGGCTCACGACCGTTACAGTGTGTGTTTAAAGCAAATGTGATTTCTACCCATTGTTATGCGACTGGCGCCGAAATTTGAGTAGACATCATGTTTGAGGTGTAGAAACACGCTTACCAAATTACGCTTATGTCACACAACTACTTCTTGATGCTAAGATATTTTTCCATCAGTGTATATAAAAAAAGAAGAAAGAAAAAGGGAGACAAGACCTTTAAGCTGTGTTCGCATTATTTGTTATTCAGGAATCTGACAGAGAGTACGATAAAAAGAAATTGCGCTGTTGTGTCCGACGTCGTTACGTTCCAAAGTAAGAGAGAAAAACAAAAATAAACACACTTTGCAGTGACACGAATCACACCAGGTTGCCGTTATTGCACTCCCGGGGCAAAAGTATCCGGACACCCTGTGTAATGTAGAACTGACTACAAGTTGTCACGAGAGACATATCCCAGAACACAACTGGGGGAGAGTATTGTCAATAGAGAAGCAATGGGCCGCTCGGGAGACTTCATTGACTACGAAGGTGGACTAGTCAATGGATATCACCTGAGTAACAAGTACAGGGCTATTACAAATGATTGAAGCGATTTCATAAATTCACTGTAGCTCCATTCATTGACATATGGTCACGACACACTACAGATACGTAGAAAAACTCATAAAGTTTTGTTCGGCTGAAGCCGCACTTCAGGTTTGTGCCGTCAGAGCGCTCGAGAGCGCAGTGAGACAAAATGGCGACAGGAGCCGAGAAAGCGTATGTCGTGCTTGAAATGCACTCACATCAGTCAGTCATAACAGTGCAACGACACTTCAGGACGAAGTTCAACAAAGATCCACCAACTGCTAACTCCATTCGGCGATGGTATGCGCAGTTTAAAGCTTCTGGATGCCTCGGTAACGGGAAATCAACGGGTCGGCCTGCAGTGAGCGGAGAAACGGTTGAACGAGTGCGGGCAAGTTTCACGCGTAGCCCGCGGAAAATTGGCTCATGCCACAACTGGAGACCGACAGCGCCGACTTCATCTTTCAACAGGATGGTACTCCACCGCACTTCCATCATGATGTTCGGCATTTCTTAAACAGGAGATTGGAAAACCGATGGATCGGTCGTGGTGGAGATCATGATCAGCAATTCATGTCATGGCCTCCACGCTCTCCCGACTTAACCCCATGCGATTTCTTTCTGTGGGGTTATGTGAAAGATTCAGTGTTTAAACCTCCTCTACCAAGAAACATGCCAGAACTGCGAGCTCGCATCAACGATGCTTTCGAACTCATTGATGGGGACATGCTGCGCCGAGTGTGGGAGGAACTTGATTATCGGCTTGATGTCTGCGAATCACTAAAGGGGCACATATCGAACATTTGTGAATGCCTAAAAAAACTTTTTGAGTTTTTGTATGTGTGTGCAAAGCATTTTCAAAATATCTCAAATAATAAAGTTATTGTAGAGCTGTGAAATCGCTTCAATCATTTGTAATAACCCTGTACATCAGGGACATGCTAACCCTTCCAAAGCTGCACAAGTCAACTGTCGGTGATGCGACAGTGAGGTGGAAACGCGAGGAACGACCGCCTGTAAACCAACGTCAGCCGGACTTCATGTAGTGACGCACGTGGATCGTCTAGCATTCTTGAGGATGGCTGCGAGAAATCGTATCTGATCAGAGGAAACAATTTCTCGTGAACTCCGTAGTGTTGCGAGCAGTCAGTGTAGCACAACGACTGTGGGTATAGAGCCGTAAAAAAAAAAACAGATAACAACGGTCGAGCAGCGCGTCACAGGCCACCACTTTCCGTAGTCGACGTCAAGTGATGGTTGAGTTGGTGTAAATAGCGAGACCTATGGGCAGTGGATGACTGGAAAGGAGTGATTTCGCGTGATGAATGACGCCACGCCCTGTGGCAATCCGATGGACGAGTCTGAGTTCCGCGAATGTTTGGAGAACATAATGTCGAATCATGTTCAGTGCCAACGCTGAAGTACGGAGGTGCTGCTGTTACGGTACGGTTTGTTTTCGGTGGTTAGGGTGTGGTCGCCATATTGCACTTACGAAAACGCTAAACGTGGAAGGATATGAAACGCTCTTAGAGGACTGTGTACAGAGTACGGCAGGGCTGCAGCTGGCCAGCGGTGACCCTTATGAGCACGCGACGCACCCTAAAGTAAAGCATCAGCTGTGAGGCAATGGTTTATGGACAGTAACGTTCATGAAATAGATTGGCCTTCCCAGACTTCCGACCTGAACAGTGAGTAACGCCCTTGGTATGAGTCAGAACGACGGCTGCGCGCCCAGAGTCCAACGTCCAACTTTACTACCTTCTTTGGATTCGGCTATTAAGGAAAATGGGCTACGATTCCTCCACAGACATACCACTGACAGTGTCCCAAGCAGATTTCAAGGCGTCATAAAAGTGAACAGTGACCACACCCCATATTAATGTCCAGTCAAACGTCTCCGCAATCATTTGGTCAGATAAACTATGTGATCAAAAGTATCCGGACACCCCCAAAACACACTTTTTCATATTACCTGAACTGTGCTACCACCTACTGCCAGGTACTCCATATCAGCGACCTCAGTAGTCATTAGACATCGTGAGACAGCAGAATGGAGCGCTCCGCGATTTCAAACGTGATCAGGTGACTGGGTGTCACTTGTGTCATACGTCTGCAAGCGAGATTTCCACACTCCTAAAACATCCCTAGGTCCACTGTTTCCGATGTGATAGTGAAGTGGAAACGTCAAGGGACCAGTACAACACAAACGAGTACAGGCAGACCTCGTCTGTTGACTGACAGAGACCGCCGACAGTTGAAAAGGGTCGTAATGTGTAATAGGCAGACATCTATCCAGACCATCACACAGGAATTCCAAATTGCATCAGGACCCATTGCAAGTAGTATGACAGTTAGGCAGGAGGTGAGAAGGATTTCGTGGTCGAGCAGCTGCTCATAAGCCACTCATCAAGCCGGTAAATGCCTAACGACGCCTCGCTTGGTGTAAGGAGCGTAGACATTGGACGATTGAATAGTGGAAAACGTATGGAGTGACGGATCACGGTACACAATGTGGCGATCCGATGGCAGGGTGTGGGTATGCCGAATTGCCGGTGAACGTCATCTGCCACCGTGTGTAGTGCCAACAGTAAAATTTGTAGTCGGTGCTGTTGTGGTCGTGTTTTTCATGGAGGGTGCTTGCACCCGTTGTTGTTTTGCGTGGCACTATCACGGCAAAGGCTTACAATGATGTTTGAAGCATCTTCTTGCTTCCCACTGTCGAAGAGCAATTCGGAGATAGCCATTGCATCTTTCAACACGATCGAGGACCTGTACATAATGCGCGGCCTGTGGCGGAGTGGTTACACAACAATAAAATCCCTGTAATGGATTGGCCTGCACAGAGACCTGATCTGAATCCTATAGAAGACCTTTGGGATGTTTTGGATCGCCGACTTCGTGCCAGGCCTCACCGACCGACATCAATACCTCTTCTCAGTGCAGCACTTCGTGAAGAACGGGCTGCCATTCCCTAAGAAACCTTCCAGCACCTGATTGAACGTATGCGTGCGAGTGTGGAAGCTGTCATCAAGGCTAAGGGTGGGCCGACACTGTATTAAATTCCAGCATTACCGATGGAGGGCGGCACGAAGTCATTTTCAGCCAGATGTCCGGACACTTCTGATCACATACTGCAGTTTATACTGTCTAGCAACTGTAAGTATTTAATTTGTCAGAATGAACATAGGAATAACACACAATGGCACGAAAAATTAAAAAAATACATGTAAATTCGTTGGATGACTGTTTCCTGCGTATGCTTAATTTATTACTGGCAATAAACAAATAGTGCTGTTGATAATAGACACTTCTGGTATTAGAGGTTAAGGCCCAAAATTCATGTGGTTTAATAATCCATTTTATTGATTATAGGTCTGAAATTAATGAACACGATTAGTCAATAATTTGCCCATCGGAATCTTTCTCTACACTTGTCCCACATCTCGTAACTCATACGGCGATAAACTAACCTCATACGCTAAAAACTTTTAGGTACTTCCCCATGTGCAGCGTTCAAGGGGAGATCAAAAAGTTCCCGTTCGAAGGCCGTACCGTCCAAAATCGTTACGCCAGTCAGGCAGAATCGCCATGAGCATAGAGACAGTTGGCCCACCGACGCATCGGGCTTAAGACACCCGCTTGGTAAAACACCGTGTTTCCTGCTGCGTGAAGAAGTCGGTAACTGCCTGGTGCACATCCTCGTCCGACAGGAATCGTCGATCCTTCGAGGCCTTTTCTAAGGGACCGAAAGCGTCATAATGGCATGCGGAGAGATCAGGAATGTAGGACGGGCGCTCGATTGTCTCACACTTGAGTTGGCCTAACTTGCGGTATTACGACGTGCGTCACTATGAGGCAGCTGCGCCCCTTTTTGCACCTCTCGAAAACGGTGGTTTTCGACCGGTGTGCTACCCCACTCACATTCTTCATTCTGAGATGGATGTCTGCTGGTATTTGTACTTCGGAAGCCAAGAAAAGAATAACAGCACGTTGGTCCTGTTTGGAGGCATTTGCTAATAACGTTGCCATTGTTTACGTTTCATTTACCGTATGCACGTTGAAAAGAATCGAATGCCACACTAATCCATTGACTGCACGTCGGTGCTTCTATACCGGCATCGGAGTCGCGCTCCGCTGCATATGCACTGCAGCAACGCCCTCAAACGGAAATTTTCTGACTGCCCGTTATACATAGTTAACCTGTTAGAAGAAAGTGAAACTGTGCTAGGCCTAAAATTACGGAAATTTTGGAGAGGGTGTGAAATATCGCTAACAACAATTTCGATTAAATTTATGTTCAGTCACGAATATAAATCAATTAATGGGGTTCCAGTCACAATGACCAAATACTAAAGGCACACAGTCCGTCATGACATGTTATCACAAGTGCAAGACTCAGTAACGCTCACAACAATCATTATTATCAAAAAGCTTTGAAAACACGTTGAGAACGGGCATAAGAGAATATCGTCCATGAGAGACAGAACACGTGTGGGATTAGCGATTCGTCGTTACGCACGTTAAGATTCGAGCAAGCCAACTAATCGATATTCTGCGATCGTAATACTTCTAAGGTGCTGCTTCGATTTTGACCGATAACGTAAGAAATAATAGGAATAATCAAAGGTCTTTCGCGAAATATCTTTAAGAATAATAGTTACGTTACCAGTAGACTGCAGCGTAGTCCATCAGGAATAGCTCGATTCTGCCTCGCGATCACCAGGAAAGGGTGAGCTCACTCAAGTAGAGAGTTTCTGGAAATTTCATAACATTCCTTGACCAACTCAAGGAAAGAATGTAAGGAACATGTGTCTTGTGGGCGAAGAGTTTCCTGCTTCAGAAATATTGATGCTGACAGAGTACCCTTGCTTCATCAGATACATCGTCTGCTGAATGCTGACGAAGTACTACAAACCTGATAGAAGTTAGTGTGATGTATATTTATTGCTATACATACAAGCATCAGAGCTGACTTTCAGCTATTCTTAAAACCTTCACAAGTGCTAATATAAAATAAAGATACTTTGAAAAATTTACGGCATCTTGAAACTTCCCGACCGAGTCTCGAACTTGGAACCTTTGCCTTTCGTGGGCAGATGCTCTGCCAACTGAGAGACCGAAGTACTATTGACGACCCCTGCTTACAGCTCTACTTTTGCCATTACTCGTACTTCATCTCCTGCCTTCCAGGCTGTGGCTAAGCTATGGCTCCGCAATATAATTTCTTCCAGACCAGCTGGTTTCGCAGGAGAACAGTTATGAGTTTCTAAAGATAGCAGATGAGATACTCTCGTACATAGCGTGCGGATGGGTCGTGCTTGGGTAGCTTAGTTTGTAGTCCACTTGACCGCGAAAGGCAAAGACCTCAATATCGTGTCTCGGTCCAACATACGGTTTTAATCTGCGAGGAAATTACATATCAGCGTACACTCTGCTGCAGAGTAAGAAATTCAAGCTAGAAACATGGTGTTTTGCTAAAATAAGAAGGTACAATCATGATACCTTATGTAGAAGATCAGTCGTATAGAATCCTTACCTTTTGGTTGTCTGCTGTGAACATTGCCACAATTCTTACCACCAGCTGGCAACGCTGTCTCCCGTATACTAACGAACGGAAGGAGCAGAGTAATCCACAGTGCTGTGCATAACAATATTCCTTTGCGGTATGTATAAGGCATTTCGTTATTACTCTACCCCGTTAATCATATCTACACAATCTGGTGTATAATCTTATTCAATGAACCGTCGTTTACTGCTGAATTTCCCCATTCATGCAAGCTACATTATATTTGCTCAACTCGAGGGTCAACTGCATTGATTGTTGGCAGTTGAAAATAGTACGGTCTTGCTTTCATTGTGATTTGTGTGTGTACTTCGGTGTGCATTTTCAATAGCACGTGTGCTCTTTTTCTATTATCGAAGATCAGTGCTTTAACAAGCTGTTAATAATACCTAAATTAAACAAACCAATTTTTTCGTTGAATGTGGAGTTAAGATACTCTGAAATTGTCAATAAATAAATTTCGGTGCCTGCTAGGTGAAAAAAGTTTCCCTTATACAACTTCAGTCCAAAAAGTGTAGAGACTGGGTTAATAAAAAGAATAGGTCTTGCATTGTGCCTCCACCCCCTCGCCCATTGCAACACACAGAACGTTTATGCAGCCAAGTGAAAAGTCAGAATAGACCATCTTTGAGATAGTGTACAAATCACGTGTCACATTGGCTTTATTGCCAGTTATGTCGTCACAGTGTCGACTCTTCATATGAATTTCTGTACTTCGTCGTTTTGTGGTATCTTAGCCCTTTTTTTTTTAAATAGCAAAGAACTGTCGACGTTTTGCATTTCAATCAAGTCGCGGCAGGCGTTCAAGCGTCGTTCAGCTCGTTTGCGAGTCGAGGTGTGAGAGACACAAACTTTGAGTACATATCTCGCTTCTTGAAAACATTCTGAAGTATGTCTTGAATGCTTATACATCTCGAATCAAATCGGTCTCGTAACTTTTTGGACAGACGCTGTGCAATGAAAGACGCAGCTGCTCATCCAATGCATTCCACCTAAATGGCGAAATTCCTGGAACAATGCAGTGTTGTCCACACCACCAAAGCCCATACTATCTACGTAAGAGGTCCACTGTTCTACGGCGCAGTGTGCAGCGTGTAACAGATATGAACGCGGAAGTTTCTGCTGGTGACACTGGGCAGTGTATTGAACAATATTACGTCAGCATTTACATTATCTGCGAAATAAGGATTATAGCTATTAGGAGTAGTATGTTTTTCGGTTGCTTAATACTTCCAAGTATAAGAGGCAAGAGCAGCTTACACTACGTGATCAAAAGTATCTGGACACCTGGCTGAAAATGACTTACACGTTCGTGGTGCCCTCCATCGATAAAGCTGAAATTTGGTGCCCTCCATCGATAAAGCTGGAATTCGATATGGTGTTGACCCACCCCTAGTCTCCACTCTCGCAGGCATACGTTCAGTCAGGCGCTGGAAGGTTTCTTGGGGAACGGCAGCCCATTCTTCATGGAGAGCTGCACTGAAGAGAGGTGAGGCCTGACACGAAGTTGGCGTTCCAAAACATCCCAAAGGTGTTCTGGAGGATTCAGATCAGGACTCTGTGCAGGCCAGTCCATTACAGGGATGTTATTGTCGTGTAACCACTCCGTCACAGGCCGTGCACTATGACAGTTGCTCGATCGTGTTGAAAGATGGCACCGCCTTCCCCGAATTGCTCTTCAACAGTGGGAAGCAAGAAGCTGCTCAAAACATCAACGTAATCCTGTGCTGTGATAGTGTCATGAAAGACAACAAGAGGTGCAAGCCTCCTCCGTGAAAAACACAGCCACACCATAACACCACCTCCCACGAATTTTACTGTTGGCACTACACGCGCTGGCAGATGACGTCCACCAGGCATTCACCATGTTCAGTCGTCCAACGTTTAAGCTCCTTACACCAAGCCAGGTGTCGTTAGGCATTTACTGGCGTGATGTGTGGCTTATGTGCAGCCGCTCGACCATGAATTCCGCCAACTATCATAATACTTGCAATGGATCCTGATGCAGTCTGGAATTCGTTTGTGTTGGTTTGGATAGATATGTGCCTATTACACATTACGACCCTCTTCAACGGTCAGCTGTCTCTGTCAGTCTACAATAGACGAGGTCGGCCTGTACGCTTTTGTGCTGTACGCGTCCCCTCACGTTTCCACTTCACTATCACATCTGAAACTGTGGACCTAGGCATGTTTAGTAATGTGGATATCTCGCGTAGAGACGTATGACGCAGGTGACACCCACTCACCCGACCACGTTCGAAGACCGTGAGTACCACGGGGCGCTCCATTCTGCTTTCTCACGATGTCTAATGACTACTGAGGTCGTTGATATGGAGTGCCTGGCAGTAGGTGGCAGTACAGTGCACCTAAGAGAAAAACGTATTTTTTGGGGGTGTCCGGATACTTCTGATGACACAGTGCATTAATGCTTGATACCTCATGGGTAGCAAGTCAGGTGTTGAAGTGTGAGGTTGGGATGAAAAATGTTTACGCCATACCGACAGGCGTTGTCCACTTAGAGGTGCAGTTACAACCGTGCAGAAAACATCAAGTAGTAAATTATGTCACGAGTTTGTGAAAAGACTCTTCGACGGGCAGAAAAAACAACCGACACACTCGTGTATGTACATGTAAAGGTACCATATATGAATAATCTGACTTTTACCTATCACACGCTGTATGTTTACTTTTGGGGACCGTACCATTTGCACGGTCTCATCCCATTGGCAAGATGTCCTGCATAATTTGAAATTGTAGGTCATTAACAATTTAAACACAAGAGTAAGAATGTCCTATAATAACTGCATCGTTAACGCATCACTTAAGCCTACATAACAATAGAACAAAATAAAATATCTTAGTCAGTTGCCACATATCATGCACAAGATTGCTGAGTGATAATAGTAGTGCCTGTTGTCGCCTACCAGTAATCTACACCTACATCAATATGTAAACTCCGACAAGTCACAGCTCTGCGTCTCCCTTCATCTATTACAATAACTGGACTTCGAAACACTGATGTTTTGTTGACGTAGTTACAGGATGCACTCAGATAACTATAGCTGCACTGTCCGAAGAGTATCATGCGACTATACATCTCGATATTAAATCACATTTTTGATGGAATGGAAAACAGTTTACTTCTTCTGTGTGTTTCGTGCTCTTAACTAAGCACTCTTGTACGTAACAACAAGATAATCGATGTCTCTCGACCGAATATCGACGTACAAACGCAAGTGCACTTATTTCGTAAACAGTCGAATTAAATGCAATATCTCTAAAATTCATTCTGTCACGGTTCTTTTATTTCCACATTTTACTAGCACTTTGAGATTAATTGTTCCTTCTCACATAAACGTCCCGCAGCGCTGTAGATTGCTGGTTACCTGACTCAACTCGCCCATTACAGAACCTTCAGCTCACTTGCAATTTACGTTTAACTACTTTTAATTGACTCAGCGCCAACGCTCTCAAGTTGTAATTAAACTTTTAACAAAACTCCTCCGTTTAACTTTGCGCTCGCAAAACGTACATGCGATCGACCGTATTTGTGACTCAGCGGTGACTATACGGCTGCATGCAACTAATAATTGCTGTCCCGAACATTCTTCTAACTACGTAACTGAAAAACATCGGTAGTAGGGCAACAGTACGCCCAGATTGACACTACGTCGCCAGTTAGTGGGCTATGGAGGGCTCGCTATAGCTTTTTGACATATCTGCAGTTGTTTTTTTTCTGGCATTGTGTGAGGAAACGAATAGAGGGAGTGAGTTCTAGCCTGCGCACACAAGGAGGGGAGTGCATGACAGTCTGGCAACCTAGCTTCCTCACGCTTTTCACCTCCACCCCTCCTTTCAAGCCTGTTACAGCCCCAGCGCAAAACCTATGTTTTAATACGGTTTTACTATACTTCGATGTTATTTTTTGATTCATCACCTTCTGCTTGGTTTGATGTGGCCCGCCACGAAATCCTCTCCTCTGCCAATCTTTTCATCTCAGAGTAGTGCCTTCAACCTACGTACTCAGTTGTTTGCATTGGCTTCTCTGCACTTCCTTCTCATTTCAATTCCAAGTGACTTGCATTTCTTTATTTCTGAAGTTCCTTAAATATTTTGGTACTTCTTCTTTCGCCAATCAGCTAAAGTATTTTTTCCGTTCTCGTGGTTTCTACGCAGTTGCCTTCGCTGTGAAACATCCCCTTAGAGGAATTTATACATACGAAACGTCCACTTTGAACAACTTGTACAAGACTGTGCTTAAACTGACACACAGTATTTTTAGCGCAACGCAATCTGACTTTCAGAAATCCCTACAAAGGAATGGCCCTGAGTAACATTAAACTACACCTTTCAGAAATCACTTACCTCACAAAAATCTTCGTTACTGGAACTACGGCAATACGGCGAGCGCCACTACTGCCAGCTAAATAAAAGATTCAAACTACTGAAGGCACTAACTACTGATAGGGATAGTTAGCAAATGAAAGATATTAATAGAGAACAAACACTGTATTTACCTTAATAGTCATCAATAGTCATAATATATACAGCAGCTCATGACATCAATTTTTACAAATTTCAAACTCCGCCATCTCTGTCCTCACATCCGCCACTGCTGGCGGCTCCCCTCCAACTGCCCAACGCTACGCGCTGTTCACATCCAGCTGTAGCAGTTCATGACAACAATGGCAGACAACAATGCAAACTAGCCACATACTGCACACAGCACAGCCAGTGATTTTCATATAGAGTGCTATGTAACGTTGCCAATAAAAAACATAAACAGTCTACTTACATAAAAGAAACATAAACAGCCTACTTACAGCTGTACCTACGTTTTTCTGTCCAACTTCTGTGAATCCCCGTTAGAGACGTCCATTCCTCTTCAACTGAACTATCTGCTGACGTATTCATTATCTCAGCATCTGTAACCCCTGAGAACTTCCCGGAGAACCTCTTCACTCCTTAATAATTTCATATCACACTTCCTTACCCATTATTTCTTCCTGACGAGTTTTCTAAACTACAGCGTACTCTTCATCATTACTAAATTGTCATCAGAGTTTACATCTGCTCCTGAGTACGTCTTACAATCCAATGTCTGATTTCGGAATCTCTGCCTGACTATAACGTAATATAACTGGAATCATCCCGCATCTCCAGGCATTTTTCAAATATACCTCCTCCTCTTGCGTTTCTTGAACAAGTTATTCGCTTTACTAGACGAAATCTATTGCAAAACTCAATTAGTCTTTCACCTCTCTCATTCCTACTACCAAGTCCATATTCTCCCGTAAGCCTTCCTACTATCCTTTCGCCTACAACCGCATTCAAATCCCTCAATACTGTTAGATTTTCATCTCCCTCTACGAAGTGAATTACCCATTCAGCATCCTCATTTATTTTCTCTACTTCTTTATCTTCTGCCTGTGAAGTTGTCATGTATACCAGAACTACTGCTGTCGGTGTTGGTTTTCTGTAGATTCTGATGAGATTTGGTACGTACGTTTAATACTGGTGCCTAACCCACTTTATTTGACAATAAACATCAATGTTATACCATTGAAACCCCATTTTTAGTCATCTACGTTTTTTCCATCCCCTGCAAAGCAGAAACTATTCGTCGTAGAGAAAAAAATACGTTGGACGGTATTTGTAGGAAATTTAATGTAAGTTAATTTTATACTTGGAAACATTTTCATGGTTTTTCGAGTTGTTTGAGGAAACATAAAAAAGATACGTTTAAACGCTCCCCATCACGCCACCCACTCCCACGCTCACATCCCACAGGTTAAGATTTTTAGTATGTTGTTGATTACATTTCCCCTACCACTGTACAAATATTCACGATTGTACGAATTTTTTCCCCTAATTTTCCTTCGATGACTGGGCTGAAACAGCAAAACACATTTACTACTTTTAGGCTCTCATTTATTAACAGAATTTTTTTCAGAATCACCTGATTACGGTCTATCCAATGACATATGCGGTTGGAGAGAAAGTTTTCTTACAGACAGGGAGCAGTATGCCGTTCTGAACGGGGTAACTTCAACAGAAACAAGAGTAACTTCAGGTGTGCCCCAGGGCAGCGTAATAGGTCCTCTGCTTTTTACGATTTACGTAAACGATCTGGTTGACGGTATTGACAGCGGCCTTAGACTGTTTGGCGATGATGCTGTAGTCTACAGAAAAGTAGTATCACACGAAAGTTGTGAATAAATCAGTGAGGATTTGCTGAAAATAAATGCGTGGTGTAATGACTGGCAGTTATCTCTCAATATTAGTAAGTGTAACCTAGTGCGTATAACAAGGTGAAAATCCCCATTAATGTACGAGTACAAAATAAATGGTCAGTATTTGGAAGCGGTAACATCAGTCAACTATCTGGGTGTGACTATTCGAAATGATCTCAAATGGAACGATCAGATGACACAAGTAACGGGTAAGGCGAACTCTAGATTGCGGTTTTTTGGTAGAATCCTGAAGCGATGCAGTCCTTCAACAAAGGAAATAGCTCACGATACGTTAGTTCGTCCAGTCTTAGAGTATTGTTCGCCTGTATGGTACTCTTACCAGTTGGGTCTGATTCAAGAGATTGAGAAGGTCCAAAGAAGAGCGGCAAGATTCATGACTGGTACATTTAGCCATCGCGAGAGCGTTACAAATCCCATAGAAAGTTTGAAGTGGGACATACTTGAAGGTAGACGACGCGCTAAACAGACGGGGCCTGCGCACTAAATTCCGAAGTCCAATCTTCGCCTAGGATGTAGAGCATATATTATTACCACCAACTTTCAAATCGCGTAATGATAATCATTCAAAGATAAGGGAAATAAGAGCTCGTACTGAGGCGTTCATACAGTCGTTTTTCCCTCGCGCGATCCGCGAGCGGAAGAAGGGGGGGAGGGGTGAAATATGGCGCGAATTGTGCCCTCCGCCACACACCGCTTGGTGGCTAGTGGAGTATATATGTAGATGTAGATTTAATTCGAATATATTCGATTGCCATCGTTTTATTTTTGTTGACGTTCATCTTGCAGCCTATTTTCAAGACACTGTCAATTCTGTCAGCTGCTCTTACAGGGCCTTTGCTTTCTCCAACAGAACTGCAATGTAGGCAGTGAATTTTAAAAGTTTTATTTCTTCTCCCTGAACTTAAACTCCCGTTCCATATAGCCGGCCGGAGTGGCCGAGCGGTTCTAGGCACTTCAGTCTGGAACCGCGCGACAACTACGGTCGCAGGTTCGAATCCTGCCTCGGGCATGGGTGTGTGTGATGTCCTTAGGTTAGTTAGGTTTAAGTAGTTCTAAGTTATAGGGGACTCATGACCTTTGAAGTTAAGTCCCATAGTGCTCAGAGCCATTTGAACCATTTTTTTCCCATTCCATATTTGTCTCTCGCTTCCTCTATTGCTTGCTATATGTGTATTAGACTGAATAACGTTGAGGATAGGCTGTGGCCCTTTCCCACTCCATTCTCGACAACTGCTTCCCTTTCATGTGCTTCGTCTGTTGTAACTGCGGAAGGAAGGAAGGAATATTCTGTTTAACGTCCCGTCGATATCGAGGTCACTAGAGGTGGAGCACAAGCTCAGATTGTGTCAAGGATGGAGAAGGAAATCAGCCGTGCTCTTTCAAAGGAACCATCCCGACATTTGCCGATTTAGGGATATCATCGAAAAGTTGACTGCGGATGGCCTGACGCGGATTTGAACCGTCTTCCTGCCGAATGCAAGTCCAGTGTGGTAACCACTGTGCCATCTCGCTCTGTGTGCTGTAACTCCTGTCTGTTTTTTATACAAATGGCAATAATCTTTAGTTTCCTATATTTTATCCTTCATACCTCCAGGATGATAAAGAGTGTAGTCTCGAACTATTATGGCCTCACGTTTTCCTGCATTTCTTGAAAACCCAAAATGATCTTCCATATGTCATGGCTCTGTCAGTGTTTCAGTTCTGCCGTATAAAATATTGTGTTAGTACTGAAGTAAAATAAGAAGAAAAGTTGATTGAGGTAAAGCCTTTCAATAATTATAAAAATAGTTTTGAAGAGCTTGTTTAGTTTAAAAAACGGTGTTTAGTTAATAAACGCTTGATATTTTACTGAACATAAAGTCAGTGTATGATTTTCCAGCATTAAGCAAGAATGACAGTCAGCAGAATTCTGTATACTGAACAATGTTCACAGTGAATCTGAAGTGACAGGAGTTTTTGTTGCACGATTTTAACCATATGTACGTAGGTAATACTGATAGTAGTCGGGACGTATTTTACTGAACATAAAGTCAGTGTATGATTTTCCGGCATTAAGCAAGAATGACAGTCAGCAGTATTCTGTATACTGAACAATGTTCACAGGGCATCTGAAGTGACAGAAGTTTTTGTTGCACGTTTCTAAACCACATGTACGAAGGTAATACTGGTAGTAGTCGGGACGATAATTTCACGGTGTTCTCTGAGACCTACTACAATCTCTCCAAGAGTCTATTGGTGCTAACGAATACAAAGGAAGCCCCTTGCAGTCTGCTATGCGTTTGAATTTTGCTGCAGATAATGTAAGAGAATAATAGAGTATCTTATGCGATTAGTCCGGACAGAGCGGCACGGCTGAGATCTGGACGTCCTTGCGTGAACAATTCCTTTCCAATTGCGCCACCGTCTCCATGTACTAGGATCAAGTTCTCCGACTTCATTTCTCAGAAGTCTGCCGAATGATCTCATCCGCATGTGGCGGTCACACGGTAATTGGCGTTAAGCTTCTCTGGCGTCACCAAACCCACCAACCTGTTTTCAGTGTATGTGACCTTTGTACGAATGACTGTAAAACGTGATTTTGATGTTGCCTGAATCAGCTCTTTTCGTTCTGTCTCAACTTAACGTTGGTATAAAGACGTTAAAAAAATAAAAATGTGCCTAATATCTAATTAATCTCCAAGAATTATTTCGCTGTCATACTTTGAAATCTTATAGCATTAAGCTGTTCTCACTTGTTTCAGTAAATATACAGGGAGAACCGAAAGTCCACCGATAAAATTTCAGAGGTTGTTCGGGAATGTTTTCTGAATTTCTGGTATCAGGTACCCGTAGTCTCTGCCGGTTCATTATAGATTAAGTCTGTAGGCTTTCTTGGTCGTTGTCATTGGGCATAAAATATTATTGCTAGGAAGCGTGTGGTTCACTAGGGTCATGAAGAAGATCCCAGCAGACAGATCGAAGCCGGCCGAAGTGGCCGTGCGGTTAAAGGCGCTGCAGTCTGGAACCGCAAGACCGCTACGGTCGCAGGTTCGAATCCTGCCTCGGGCATGGATATTTGTGATGTCCTTAGGTTAGTTAGGTTTAACTAGTTCTAAGTTCTAGGGGACTAATGACCTCAGCAGTTGAGTCCCATAGTGCTCAGAGCCATTTGAGCCAAGACAGATCGAAACGTCGATCATGTGGAAGATATTTGAAGAGAAATATGATACGGTCAAACAACCCAGATATTTTACATTTAACTGCATTTCTTTTGACTTTTTACGGCCATTTATCTTTTTATCTGTTGGTATATTGCACTAAAAATATCTACGCAGCAATGCAAACGTCGACGGTATACGCTTTGCTTCTTCTATGGACTCACGGTACGTGCTGTTGAATGCAGTAATGCACATTTTACTCTACGTCCTCAAACTTGCACTCTGTGCTACTACATTCGGTCTCGCTTTTGTTTCTCCAGCATTGTTGTACGTTATCATTGATACCCAGTAGTATGGATACGATTACGACGGAAAGTTGCCCGATATGTACCTCGTGTATGGGTTTGCAGAACGCAATGGAAGGGGCACATTGACGCTTTACTGAGCTGTTCCCGTAGCGAAGCCAATCACATCACTATACTTTTGTGCATCAGTGCAGAGGCGAATACCCTATGTTCAAGTGATTAAATATGAGGGCTATGCGGAAATTAAGGAGCAATACATCTCGAAATGGAAACCACAGTGAAAATCAAAACTGTTTTATTTGCAACGGTTAGCTACACCTTCCAGCTACTTCTCTACACAGTCGCCGTTCAGACGTAGACATCTGCCGTAGCGTTCTACCAACTTTTCACAGAGACAGCCGCCAGTGCTTTTCGACAATTTTCTACCTTGGACTGCAGCTCGTTGTCTGTGTCAGAATATTGTCTTCATAGCCAGCGGTTCATCTGAACAGAGATGAGCCTCAGGCGTAGCCAATTACGGGCTGTATTGTGGGTGATCAAACACTTCCCATCGAAAACGCTGCAGGAGCATTGCCCCAGCAGAGTGCGGCCGAGAATTGTCGTGTCGAACGAATCGCATGACAGTTATGTGGATTGCATAGCTTCAGGCGAAATCTTTCGCTAGGCCCTCATACTTGGCGAGAGACGCCAATTTCTAGCAATCTTTACGTTTTCACTGTAAGCTCAGAATAATAAGAGCGACTTTCGATCGACAGGTGTGCTAGACACAGTGCCGAACGCATCTGTGCAAAGCTTCATCAGATTTCACAGTATTTTCCATTTACGACCGATCGTTCCTTACTTTCCGAATAACCCTCGTAATATAGGTTTTTCGCTATTGTGAAAGCGTTTCCTCCGAAACATATGTAACTGTGGTACAAACCAAATAACTAATAAACCACTGGTCCCTTGTACCCTAACAGTCAGAAAAAGTGCCTCTGAAATTTTGTCGCTCCAGTTCGGGTTCACCCTGTGCACCAGCATGTGGATTCCTGTAAAGTGACAGTACAGAAATTTGAAATTGATAAGTAGTATACACATCGTCCATTGGTACGTGTAACGGTTGTTACCCTTCCACAGCTCGAACTATATGGACAGCAGAGGAGCGATAAATTTCCATAAATGGGTACCATCACAATAACTGTTTTGTCACTATTGTGAAAGTGAAATATCAGTACAGTAGATGAGGTCTACCCAGTACTGTAACAAATTACGTCAATACACTCTCTAAGACAAAAAAAGCGACTCACCACGCAGAAATTATCCGAATGAGACGGAAATAAATAGATAGACAAGCAAATGGTTACAGTTTGAGGAGAAATATCTAAAGTTGCATGTATATCTACATCTACATCTACATCTACATTATTACTCCGCAATTAAGTGCCTGACAGAGGGTTCATCGAACCACCTTCGAGCTATTTCTCTACCGTTCCATTCTCCAACATCGCACTGGAAAAAGAACGCTTCAAACTTTCAGTGCGAGCTCTGATTTCTCTTATTTCATTATAATTATCATTGCTCCCCATGTAGGTGGGCGCCAACAAAATAGTTCTACATTTTGAGGAGTAAGTTGATGATTAAAATTTCGTGAGAAGGTCCTGCCGCAGAGAAAGAAGCCTTTGTTTAATTGCCCCCTTAATTCGCGTATCATGTCTGTGGCGCCCTCTACCCATTTCACGATAATGCAAAACGGGCTGCCCTTTCCTGATCTTTATCGATGTCCTCCGTCATTCCTATCTGATGCGGATCCCACACCGCAACAGCAGGGGGCTGACAAGCATAGTGCAAGCAGTCTCCTTAGTAGACATGTTGCATTTTCTAAGCGTTCTGCCAATAAATATCAGTCTTTGGTTTCCCTCACTCGCAACGTTATTTATGTGGACGTTTCAATTTAAGTTATTCGCAATTGTAATCCCTAAGTATATCCTTTGCGTGATATCTGTAACCAGAATTTAGCGAGTTCCTTTTAGTACCCATATGGGTGACTTCACACTTTTCATTATTTAGAGTCAACGGCCACTTTTCGCAACACGCGGATATCTTGTCTAAATCATTTTTCAATTGGTTTTCATCACATGTTGACTTTACAAGACCGTAAATGATAGCATAATTTGCAAACAAGCTAAGAGGGTGCTCAGATTGTCTCGTAAACCGTTTTTGCGGATCAGGAACAGCAGACGGCCTATAACACTTCCTTGGGGAACATCAGATATTCTGCAATACTGGGTGACTTCCCGTCAGTTACTAATAACCGTGACCTTTCTGACAGGAAATCACTAATCCAGCTGGGAAACTGAGACGATACCCCGTATAGCATGGAATTCAATTAGAAGTCGCTTATGAGGAACGGTGTCAAAATCTAAAAATATGGACTCAATTCGAGATCCCCTGTCGGGACCACTCATTATTTGCTGAGAATAAAGAGCTAGTCGTGTTTCACAAGAACGATATTTCCTTCGTCCATGTTGGCAGTTTGTCAGTAAATCGTTTTCTTCGAGGTAATTCATGATGTTCGAACACAACACATATTCAAAATCATATTCATATCGAAGTTAGTGATACGGATCTGTAATTCAGCGGATTACTTGTATTTTCTGTCTTGAGTATTTCTGTGACTTGTGACGATGACTTTGGAGAAACATGGGGTAAAGAGCAGTAAAAGTGGCCACTGCATATTTATTTGTCCTGAACAGTGCTGCTGCCTGCTGGGAAGCGGTCGGACTAGTTCTAATACACACCGCCACAGCTGTCAGTGAGTTTGACGCAGGAAGTTTGTTCCGTCATATTTTAGTGAAAACTTCCCTTACTTTCAGTCGTCTGATGTAAGTAATTTATACCAGTCTTATTGCCTCACTTATATTTAGAGTGGTATTTTTTTACCGTATCAGTGTTTCAACAGAGTCTTTTGACTAACAAATATAGTTCCTGGTTGTGTGACTGTATTTGATAGTTTCATCTGTAAACTACTAATGCCGGCATGGTATCCAGTCGGGAAAAGTGGCTATATTACTCGTCGGCAAAAGTGCGCAAGTTGTTTTCCCTCGTACGGGTTACTTTACTTCAAATACCACGATTAATACTTCAGCTCGGATTAGCTTCAAACCCCTTTTACATAAAAAACTATCACCTTTCATTCTATCTCATGAATTACTTTATATAATCTTAAACCATCTCCGTTATATTATATTTGGCCTAATGCAAAAATCCGACTGACGCTTTGTATTGATTCAGATACTATGTATGACATCAAGATGCCCAGAAAGTACGTCTGAATATCACCACAACAAACATGAGAGCCTACTGCGATGGAACTGACCACATTACCCCCAGGAAAATGGCACTTCGTAAGCCATCAGAAAAATACATGTAGCTCCTATATATTATATTTGTTTTCACTTACAAATATTCAGTTTGATACCTTGTAGTATGTACCGGGTGATCAAAAAGTCAGTATAAACTTGAAAACTGAATAAATCACGGAATAATGTAGATATAGAGGTACAAATTGACACACATGCTTGGAATGACATAGGGTCTTATTAGAACCCAAAAAATACAAAAGTTCAAAAAACGTCGGAAAGATGGCGCTTCATCTGATCAGAATAGCAATAATCAGCATAACAAAGTAACACAAAGCAAAGATGATGTTCTTTACAGGAAATGCTCAATATGTCCACCATCATTCCTCAACAATAGCTGTAGTCGAGGAATAAAGTTGTGAACAGCACTGTAAAGCATGTCCGGAGCATTGGGGAGGCATCGGCGTCGGATGTTGTCTTTCAGCATCCCTAGAGATGTCGGTCGATCACGATACACTTGCGACTTCAGGTAACCCCAAAGCCAATAATCGCACGGACTGAGGTCTGGGGACCTAGAAGGCCAAGCATGACGAAAGTGGCGGCTGAGCACACGATCATCACCAAACGACGCGCGCAAGGGATCTTTCATGCGTCTAGTAATATGGGGTAGAGCGCCATCCTGTATAAACATCGTACGTTCCGGCAGGTGTTTATCAGCCAGGCTGGGGATGATACAATTCCATAACATATCGGCCTACCTCTCACCCGTCACGGTAGTAGTTACAAAACCAGAATCACGCATTTCCTCGAAGAAAAAAGGCCCGATAACAGTAGATGTGTCAAATCCAACCCATACCGTGACTTTCTCATCGTGCAATGGAATTTCCACGGCAGTTCTAGGATTTTCGGTAGCCCAAATTCTGCAGTTGTGGACGCTGACAGACCCTCGGAGCGTGATGATGATGATGATGTTTGGTTTGTGGGGCGCTCAACAGCGCGGTTATCAGCGCCCGTACAATTTCCCAACCTTTGCGCAGTCCAATTTCGCCACTTTCCTGGATGATGATGAAATGATGAGGACAACACAAACACCCAGTCATCTAGAGGCAGGTGAAAATCCCTGACCCCGCCGGGAATCGAACCCGGGACCCCGTGCTCGGGAAGCGAGAACGCTACCGCGAGACCACAAGCGGCGGACTACCCTCGGAGCGTGAAATGAGCTTTGTCGGTCCACAACACGTTACTCAACCAATCGCCATCTCCCGCCATCTTTTGAAACGCCCACACCGCAAATGCCCTCCGCTTCACTAAATCGCCAGGCAACAGTTCATGATGCCGATGGATTTTGTACGGATAGCATCGGAGGGTATGCCTCAGTGCCTACAAAACAGCAGTGTTTGGAATGCCGGTGCGACGTGCGACTGCACGAGCGCTGAGTTCCCCGTGCGTAGGCGAACCCGCTAAAGTCTCCATTTCTTCCTCAACTGTCTCAGCAGCATTACGCCTTGTGCTCGGTCGGCCACTACGGGGCTCAACGTCTAAACAAACCGTGGCTTCGAACTTAGAAATCATTCTCGCCACAGCTGCATTTATCAATGGACCTTTACCCGTTCGAAACCTCTTCCTACGGCGATAGGATCGTACGCTGAACTAGCACATTCCCCATTCTGATAATACAGCTTCCTTAAAAGCGCTTTTTCAGGTAACGTCAACATGCATTTATACTGACTTTTTGATCACCCGGTAAAGTGTAGTAGGTAAGTTTCTATTGAAAAGCATAGTTTGGTGAAAACTGAATTGCCCTTACAGTGGCAGCTTTCTCCGCGTTTCCCTAGGTAGGGTTGTTTCGACGTGCGAGCGGTTATGCGTGATTGCTAAGGACGTACCTATTTTCCGCTCTGAAAAGGACCTAACTGGTAGACTATACAATCGCCAGTAGGCTGCTTGCAATAATAATTATGAAACGCAGGAACGGAATCTGAAAGACAGGTTGGCACTGTACAGTAGCCGCTGCTCGTGCTGTGCTGGTGCCTGCAGCAGCATCTTGATCGGCTCGGCGGTGTGTTGCAGCGGCCCTGTCGGCGACGGCGACGGTGGAGGAGGTGTGTGGCGCCGTGCTGCTGGGATACCAGGCTCTCACCATCCGGCTCAAGATCCTGCTGGACCGCCTGCTGTCCGGCTTCTCCAGGGACGAGGTCCTCCACCTGCTCGCCGGCTTCGGGTGGACGCTAGAGGACTACGCCAGAGGATACATGCTACAGGTAAACACTCTTCCGCTCATCACTTAACCCTTTCGTGAGCCGTGGGAAACATGCTTCCCACTACAATGAACTCGCTCCTAGTCCCGTGGGAATCACAGTTCCCACCTCTGTACGGTGCTATCACCTAGTAAACAGTATAGGCTACTACTTCCAATCGGATGTTCCCGCCGTTTTTGCTGTAGCTTCGCGCAGAGGCATTGTATAGCTGAGTGTTGCTCTGTAGGGGAGCCTTTCAGTGCTGTTTGCGTGACTTCTGTGATTTTTTTCTTCAAAGCTATAGTATATGGTAAATACTTTTGATTTACCCAAATTTATGAAGGAAAACGTAAAATTGGAACGTGGAGAATTCCAGTTTGGATCAAAAGTAGCCATTTCTGCAGTAAAATGGATGGATAACAGTCCAGTCACTTTCCTGTCCTCAATTCATGACCCATGTGAAACAGCCACAATGAAAAGGAAAAACAAGAATGGTACTAGTACAAAGATTTCTTGTCCCGACCTTGTGACAGAATACAACAAAATAATGGGTGGTGTCGATAAGTTTGATCAATTACGAGAAAGGTAGGCTTTTGGCAGACATTCTGTAAAATGGTGGCACAGAATATTTTATTTCCTGGTTGACGTTGCTGCAGTGAACAGTTTTGTCCTGTGGAAAATAAGTAAAAGAGAAAGTGGACAGCATGATCAGCTCACATACAGGATCCATCTAGCCAGACAATTGATCGCTGGCTTCTCATTCCAAAAAAGGTGTGGACAAAAACCTGTCTTTCTGGCAAAAAGGGGTAAAGTACCTGAAGATTTTCGTCATGTGGCTGTAGGGGAGCATCAACCCATTTTAGGAGAAACCTACTGGACGTGCCGTCATTGTAGTACCAAAGCTGCGAACAAGAGCACTCGCTGTGTTTGTACAAATTGTCAAGTACCACTTTGCAAAGACCCATGTTTCAAAAAATTTCATGGGAAGTAATTGTGAACAATCATTGTAACAAGAGAAGTAAACTTATCAAATAAATATGACATATATTGAAAAAGTTGTTTTTGTCACTTAACTCCAAGGAAGGGCAGTGGGAAGAATACTTCCCACCTTGTTGTGTAACCTCACTTTCACAGTTGGAGCAAATTTGATATTCTGTATGATAAATATAGCTATCTGTTAACTACTATCTGCTCTCCATTCATTAAAAAAACTGCTGATTAATTTTGCCCACGAAAGGGTTAAAAAAAGACCATAAAACGAAGTCTATTTGACCTTTTAATACCTCAGGAAACTGAAAAACTGTACATGTTTCATGAGCGTGTCAAGACGCCCATCTCACTCCCACGAAGAGTGGATCTCCTATGAAGAGTATGTGGCACAAACAGATCAAAATTTTGTGTCTAATAAAAGTAAGAGATCAAAATTTCGTGCCCAATAAAAGCGTCTGTTTCTTTAATATAGCATAGTCAGTCAGTCAGTCACACTAAGGATAAAAGAGTTCAATCGGAAGCCAAGCCCATTCAACAAGACAACTGAAAATGAGGGTCCCAGTCTACTCTACAGTTACGTCATCATACGCTGTACGCCTTGTGGTGAAACTGGTCCGTCTTTGATATATTAAACGCTGATAAAAATCATAGTTTATGGACAGACTGTCTCCTGCACAACTTCTAATTTTAATTCTTTCTGAGAGTATATCATAAATGACGTAAATATTTGCAGGGTAGCTTCATTTAAGGAAGAATACGTTAAGAAAGGAAATCTTTTTCTATATTGTTCACTCGAAGTAATCACACATTTGTTAATACCGTTAGAAGTAGTCGTAATATGGTGTTGTTTTTGTTCCTTCCTCAAACAGCCCACGATGATATTATATCTGACACTCATCCAAAAATCTGAAAATCGCTGGTTACTATGTTAGCAGCTAAATTTTTAATTAAAAGTTTTCCACGTTAATTTATTTTAGGGTCAGTTTCAAGCAATCGGAATAACTACCTTTCATACACGGAGAGTGTACATCTCACGATTTTCTTTGCAATATCAAAATATGATTTTGCAACTGCATCTCGGCGAAGTATTTTAAAATCAAAGGTGTCATTATTCACTATTCACTTTTAGCACAACTTAGGGACTTTTTTCCCCATATATTCAATCAGTTTATCAAACCTTCGACTATGTCACGTCAGACACGTCAGAAGATGTGGATAATTCATTGACTATTATTTTCACAAACGCTTGAACTGGTTTCATTTGCATCACTGTTATACCTCATTACTCTACGCATTGGACGACTTAACTAATTTTAAAAAAAACTGAATTTGCTCTATCGCAGCCAAAAAGTGGCTGACTACAATTTTAAAAACATTCAAACATCCTGTAGTCATTCACCACATTTTATTTTGTGGGAAACTACAGCTGTAATTATTCGCTCTCGTTAAACAAAACGCAGCAGCTGTTGAATAATCCTTTACTTTAATAAGCTGTTTTGTACTACGTTAACATCGCCAGAAGCATCTGAATAGAAAGAAACAGAGACTTGAGTACAAATTTAAAAACAGAAAAACTGACAAGATATCTAGAGAAATCAGTATGTAACTTCAGTCATATTTACAGGGTGTTTCAAAAATGACCGGTATATTTGAAACGGCAATAAAAACTAAACGAGCAGCGATAGAAATACACCGTTTGTTGCAATATGCTTGGGACAACAGTACATTTTCAGGCAGACAAACTTTCGAAATTACAGTAGTTACAATTTTCAACAACAGATGGCGCTGCGGTCTGGGAAACTCTATAGTACGATATTTTCCACATATCCACCATGCGTAGCAATAATATGGCGTAGTCTCTGAATGAAATTACCCGAAACCTTTGACAACGTGTCTGGCGGAATGGCTTCACATGCAGATGAGATGTACTGCTTCAGCTGTTCAATTGTTTCTGGATTCTGGCGGTACACCTGGTCTTTCAAGTGTCCCCACAGAAAGAAGTCACAGGGGTTCATGTCTGGCGAATAGGGAGGCCAATCCACGCCGCCTCCTGTATGTTTCGGATAGCCCAAAGCAATCACACGATCATCGAAATATTCATTCAGGAAATTAAAGACGTCGGCCGTGCGATGTGTCCGGGCACCATCTTGCATAAACCACGAGGTGTTCGCAGTGTCGTCTAAGGCAGTTTGTACCGCCACAAATTCACGAAGAATGTCCAGATAGCGTGATGCAGTAATCGTTTCGGATCTGAAAAATGGGCCAATGATTCCTTTGGAAGAAATGGCGGCCCAGACCAATACTTTTTGAGGATGCAGGGACGATGGGACTGCAACATGGGGCTTTTCGGTTTCCCATATGCGCCAGTTCTGTTTATTGACGAAGCCGTCCAGGTAAAAATAAGCTTCGTCAGTAAACCAAATGCTGCCCACATGCATATCGCCGTCATCAATCCTGTGCACTATATCGTTAGCGAATGCCTCTCGTGCAGCAATGGTAGCGGCGCTGAGGGGTTGCCGCGTTTGAATTTTGTATGGATAGAGGTGTAAACTCTGGCGCATGAGACGATACGTGGACGTTGGCGTCATTTGGACCGCAGCTGCAATACGGCGAACGGAAACCCGAGGCCGCTGTCGGATCACCTGCTGCACTAGCTGCGCGTTGCCCTCTGTGGTTGCCGTACGCGGTTGCCCTACCTTTCCAGCACGTTCATCCGTCACGTTCCCAGTCCGTTGAAATTTTTCGAACAGATCCTTTATTGTATCGCTTTTCGGTCCTTTGGTTACATTAAACCTCCGTTGAAAACTTCGTCTTGTTGCAACAACACTGTGTTCTAGGCGGTGGAATTCCAACACCAGAAAAATCCTCTGTTCTAAGAAATAAACCATGTTGTCTGCAGCACACTTGCACGTTGTGAACAGCACACGCTTACAGCAGAAAGACGACGTACAGAATGGCGCACCCACAGACTGCGTTGTCTTCTATATCTTTCACATCACTTGCAGCGCCATCTGTTGTTGAAAATTGTAACTACTGTAATTTCGAAAGTTTGTCCGCCTGAAAATGTACTGTTGTCCCAAGCATATTGCAACAAACGGTGTATTTCTATCGCTTCTCGTTTAGTTTTTATTGCCGTTTCAAATATACCGGTCATTTTTGAAACACCCTGTAGATACTACCCTAGGATGTGCTCCCATATCGTCTCACACTGCAGATGACGCAGGTCTCCATCTCTTCCGGAAAGCTCCGTGAGTCTGTATGGGAGGCAGAACTAGTTCAGCAGCTACAGAGGTCTGCATGTAAGAAAGTGGTACTGGGGCGATGCGCACTGGCAGAGAGCCATGTATCACCACGTAGTGCTCCAGCCAAATCGTCTACCAGCAGCGTGCGTGGATACAACATTTAGAGTTGATTTGGGTATCATTTTAAATATGAGAAATGTACTTAGTACTGAGCCACCACAGTCATCATTATGGACGGCATAAAGCAAACACGACAAGCTGAAAGTGCGGTACGGTAACGGACACAGAGAACATACCGGCGGCGCGACGAAGTATTCTCCGTCCATTTCTGCGGAGAACGCATTAAGCATCCTACTTCTTACGTGCACATCACTAAAGGAAGTTATTAAGTCAATTGGTGTACATAAGCTGTTTCTTGTATGGCCAGATGTCCACAAGACCCAAGAAACGATACGAAGCACGGCGGTAGTATGTGCACCAAAAGATGCCCTGCCATTGTCACTGACACAAACAAATTATCTCCACTTAACTCTCTATCGTAAAGTAGCAAACATCTAATGAGCATCTAAAAAGAAACCTATAACTATAGAAACTGCTAAACAACGTCCGCTGTCTTCCACGCGTACAGTAACTTGAGTGGCCGGCCGAAGTGGCCGTGCGGTTAAAGGCGCTGCAGTCTGGAACCGCAAGACCGCTACGGTCGCAGGTTCGAATCCTGCCTCGGGCATAGATGTTTGTGATGTCCTTAGGTTAGTTAGGTTTAACTAGTTCTAAGTTCTAGGGGACTAATGACCTCAGCAGTTGAGTCCCATAGTGCTCAGAGCCATTTAGTAACTTGAGTGGGTATGTTTCCACTTTGGAAACGACGCCTCGATTATCCCCTATCTGTCCTCCCACCATTAAAAGATTGTCAGATTTTCTAAATAAAGGAACACCACACATTCTAAATCCCTTCCAAAATAAAAATGCTGGTATCCAACCCAACATGAATGCTCTATAAGCGGCCGGCTGGAGTGGCCGAGCGGTTCTAGGCGTTTCAGTCTGGAACTGCGCGACCGCTACGGTCGCAGGTTCGAATCCTGCCTTGGGCATGGATGTGTGTGATGTCCTTAGGTTAGTTAGGTTTAAGTAGTTCTAAGTTCTAGGGGACTGATGACCTCAGATATTAAGTTCCATAGTGCTTAGAGCCATTTGAACCATTTTCTGCTCTATAAGCTCAAAACATTGGACCCAAAACTTTTCACATCGATGACCTTAGAATTACACTTATCTCCCATTTTATCAAGTAGCAAAGGCAAATTATTTTGGATTCAAATTTAATAAGAAATATAAAAAGTAATTTTTTTTTTTACAATTGAAAGAAAATACTACTCTGTTCTGTGAAACAGATTTGATTCCTTTCTTTCTTATTTCTCTTTGTAGGACAAGTACGGAAAGATGCTGCAGCGCTGGCACATATGCAGCGACGAAGAAGAACCGCTGGTCCTGCGGAGGTTTCTCGGGTTTCCTGAGACGAGAGGGTTAGCGATGAAACTCATGCAGCCAAGCATCGGACCACGGTCCGAATGCGGAAGCAGCAACGAAAATTTGCTTGTGGCTCCGTTTTCCGGCGATCTGCCACTCTCGTTGAATGGAGCACCCTACGAAAGGCGTCCCATCCTGAAGGTACTGTCCCCGCCTTCGGGTGCAACTGTATGCAAGACTGCGCTGCCCATACCCCACCCGTCTCCACTGTACCAGCTCCAGAACATGCAGCCCCTGGACTTCTGTAAGATGGAGAGGGCGAACGGGGAGCGACTGCAGCAGCAGACGGTCCAAGAGGAGCCGGGGCTCATCAACCTGAGCATGCCGAAGCTCGCTGAGGTTCCCAAGTGGTACAGGGAGGACGTAGACCAGATGAGGACGAGCTACGGAACTTCGACGGCGTCCTTATCCAGGCCGTCTCCTCCCACGAGCGTATTCTCGGAAGCGGACAAGACGAGCAGAGGCAGCAGCTGCCTGGCCGACTCTGGAGATGAAGACGACGACGTCGAAAACTATCAAAGCGCGATGAATCTCAGTAGGGACTCCAGCAACGGAGCGCGCCATACAGCGGAAGAAGACACGAAACGGCGAGTGCCATCTTCTCCGAAGAGGAAGTGGGGCTCCAGTCTACTGGACTTGCCTTTCAACCTGGCCACGCCCGTCGTGAACCAAGTGACGGGCAAGAAGCGTGTGCAGTGCAACGTCTGCCTCAAGACTTTCTGTGACAAGGGCGCGCTCAAGATCCACTTCTCGGCGGTCCATCTCCGTGAGATGCACAAGTGCACGGTAAGCCCCACTCTCTTTCATTTTTATTTATTTTCGTCTTACATTGTCCACAGCGTGACTTAAACCTTTTGTTGACGTGTCTGGTTCCTGATTCAGCGCCCTACACAGGGTGAAAAGTATTTAAACCGACAAACTCTGGGAGGTTGTAGGGGACATCAAAACAAATATTTTTCCCTAATGTCATTTTTTCCTATGAGGAGTATTTAAACCGGTAGAGGAAGATTTCTCTGACAGCAAAGTAGTTAAACCAACAAATACTTTTCCATTTTTTTATGACCAAGAGACAACACATTAACACAACGCAATTTCAATTACAGTAGATTTTCAAAAACGCCTCCATTGACACGTAAACAAAGGTTACACCGTCGGATCACGTTCTGTCTGACACAGGCAAAAACCCCAGGAGTATCCTGGATATTTCCTGCTGCTGCTACTATCCTGGTAACCAGATTCTCTTCTGATGGAACAGGAGTTGCGTAAACAGGGTTGCACATCTCTCCCTACACAAAAAAGTGCAGAGGGGATATATCTGCGGATCGAGCAGGCCATGGTACAGGACAACTTATGCCAATGCACGATTCTGTGAACCGTAGGTCCAGGAATCGACGCACACGACGACTGAAATGTGCCGGCGCCCCGTCATGTTGGAACCACATGCGTTATCTTGTAGGGAGCGGGACGTTTTCCAGCAATTCTGGCAATGCTCTGGCGAGAAAATTGTAATAGTGCCTGCCATTTAATGGCCTAGGCATCAGATACGGCCCAATTAAACAGTCCCCAACAACACGGACCCACACATTAACAAAGAACCGCACTTTATGAGCGCTAGTAACTGCGGCATGTGGGTTATCCTCACTGCAAACATGCGAATTGTACGTGTTGAAGACTCCATCACGGCCGAATGTTGCTTCATCGGTAAGCAACACAGAGGATGGAAATGTAGGATGCATTTCACACTGTTCCAGGTAGCACTGCGAAAACTGTGCTCTGGGTGGATAATCAAGTGGTTCCAGGTTGTGAACACGCTGTAAGTGAAATGGACGTAACAATTGCTCTCGAAGAACTGTTCTTACATTCGTCTGATTCGTCACCATGTTATGTGCAATTACACGAATGCTGATTGAAGGATCCCTCTCCACATGCTGCAAGACAGCTTCCTCAAATTGCAGCGTTCTTACCTTGCGACAGCCTCCCTGTCCACGTAATCTGCTAAATCACCCGGTCTCACGAAGACGTTAGTACACAGCGACAGAGGTCGTATGATGCAGGATACAGCAATTAGGATATTGTTGTTGATAAACCCGCTGTGCAGCTCGTCCATTGTCGTGCGCTACGTAGCACGCACCAACCATATCGGTGTACTCAGTCCAAGTGTATCGGTCCATTAGTAAACAGAGACAATGCACTATTACACTGGTGGACAGCAGTTGCCTACAACTGAAGAGCGTAAAACGCCCTCTAACAACTGAAGATCGTAATACAGCCTCTAACAACTGAAGAGCTTAATACGGCCTCCACCAGTTTAAATAATCCTCATAGGAAAAAATGACATTAGGGAAAAATATTTGTTTTCATGCCCCCTACAAACTACCAAAGTTTGTAGGTTTAAATACTTTACACTCTGTAGAGCCACAAACTAATGTGCCCCAACATTATGCCCACCTGGTTAATAGAGAGTTTGTGCAATTTTGAAACTCAGTGTATCAGAGATTATGCGTGGCGCAGACATGCCAGGTTCTTCATAGTTTCCGAACGTATGTGGCAAAGCACGTCGGCGTGTAGATCAAGCAGTGACCATAAATTACAGGCCAGTGTTTTTGGGCATGGAGCTCGTCTCTGATACAGTCCCAGATGTTTTCCATTGGGTTCACATTAGGCGAGTTTGGTGACAAAGATATCAATATCACGCTCTTCAAACTACTGTGGCGCGGTTATCGCCTTTTGACACGGACAGTTATCCTGCCGGGAAATGCCATCGCCGTCGGAGAAAATCTTAAGCATGTAGGGATGCAGCTGATCCAAAATAATGTTGACGTCGTCCACTGCCGGTATGGTCCGTCCGATTACCACTACACATCCCATGAGAGCCCCCCCGGTGAATATCCACCGATGCATGACAACATTTCCGGACGCGATATTGGTTCTGATACATCTATAGAAACATAATTCATTTGACCAGGTAGTATGTCCGTTGATCCGCAGTCCCTTCTCGATGGTCCCGTGCCCACTGCAACAGTAACTCACATTCTCGTTGTGTCAACATGGGAACACATAGGGGTCTGCAGCGGAGCCTTTTATTCAATTACGAGCGCTGAACGGAGTGCTCTTAAACACTTACCCCTGCATAAGCTTTGTACTCCGCCGTTAGATACGCCACTGATCGCCACCTATTAGACTTTACAGAACGGGAAGCCTCTCATCTCTACGTTCTATGGTGAGGTGTGGCAGCACAGCGCCTTATTACCTATTTAAAGTTTCGCCGTCCTTCAACCACTTTCTGTATACGCTCACGACAGTAGCACGTGAACAGCCGACCAGCTTCACCGTTTCGGAACTGCTCGTTACCAGGAGCCGGACCGTAACAGTATTCCCATTGACAACGTTGCTGATGTCAGTGGGTTCCCACACTGGCGGCCCCATTCGCCTCTGCTCCACGTTATGTACTTCCCTTACCGCGTCACCTGCTTCAACGTCCATGGCGGCATTGAATCGCGTAGTGGGTTGTGGTCATAATGTTTTGGCACATATGTGTACCTCGTCCATTGCACCTGTCGGCTGCCACTCAGTTGCAGATGAAACTCTAAGCTCGAGTATAACACTATACCTCGAGAAAACAAAGATTCTCTGTATGAATAAACATACACTCCTGGAAATGGAAAAAAGAACACATTGACACCGGTGTGTCAGACCCACCATACTTGCTCCGGACACTGCGAGAGGGCTGTACAAGCAATGATCACACGCACGGCACAGCGGACACACCAGGAACCGCGGTGTTGGCCGTCGAATGGCGCTAGCTGCGCAGCATTTGTGCACCGCCACCGTCAGTGTCAGCCAGTTTGCCGTGGCATACGGACCTCCATCGCAGTCTTTAACACTGGTAGCATGCCGCGACAGCGTGGACGTGAACCGTATGTGCAGTTGACGGACTTTGAGCGAGGGCGTATAGTGGGCATGCGGGAGGCCGGGTGGAAGTACCGCCGAATTGCTCAACACGTGGGGCGTGAGGTCTCCACAGTACATCGATGTTGTCGCCAGTGGTCGGCGGAAGGTGCACGTGCCCGTCGCCCTGGGACCGGACCGCAGCGACGCACGGATGCACGCCAAGAACGTAGGATCCGACGCAGTGCCGTAGGGGACCGCACCGCCACTTCCCAGCAAATTAGGGACACTGTTGCTCCTGGGGTATCGGCGAGGACCATTCGCAACCGTCTCCATGAAGCTGGGCTACGGTCCCGCACACCGTTAGGCCGTCTTCCGCTCACGCCCCAACATCGTGCAGCCCGCCTCCAGTGGTGTCGCGACAGGCGTGAATGGAGGGACGAATGGAGACGTGTCGTCTTCAGCGATGAGAGTCGCTTCTGCCTTGGTGCCAATGATGGTCGTATGCGTGTTTGGAGCCGTGCAGGTGAGCGCCACAATCAGGACTGCATACGACCGAGGCACACAGGGCCAACACCCGGCATCATGGTGTGGGGAGCGATCTCCTACACTGGCCGTACACCACTGGTGATCGTCGAGGGGACACTGAATAGTGCACGGTACATCCAAACCGTCATCGAACCCATCGTTCTACCATTCCTAGACCGGCAAGGGAACTTGCTGTTCCAACAGGACAATGCACGTCCGCATGTATCCCGTGCCACCCAACGTGCTCTAGAAGGTGTACGTCAACTACCCTGGCCAGCAAGATTTCCGGATCTGTCCCCCATTGAGCATGTTTGGGACTGGATGAAGCGTCGTCTCATGCGGTCTGCACGTCCAGCACGAACGCTGGTCCAACTGAGGCGCCAGGTGGAAATGGCATGGCAAGCCGTTCCACAGGACTACATCCAGCATCTGTACGATCGTCTCCATGGGAGAATAGCAGCCTGCATTGCTGCGAAAGGTGGATATACACTGTACTAGTGCCGACATTGTGCATGCTCTGTTGCCTGTGTCTATGTGCCTGTGGTTCTGTCAGTGTGATCATGTGATGTATCTGACCCCAGGAATGTGTCAATACAGTTTCCCCTTCCTGGGACAATGAATTCACGTTCTTATTTCAATTTCCAGGAGTGTAGATTCAGCAAACACAGATATTACTGTCTTCACAAACGATATCACCGAGCGAGGTGGCGCAGCGTTTAGGACACTGGGCTCGCATTCGGGATAACGCCTGTTCAAAACCGTGCCCGGCCATCCTGATTTCCCTAAATCGCTTCAGGCAAACGCTGGGTTGGTACCTTTCAAAGGGCACGGCCGATTACCCTTCTCCATCCTTCCTCACCTTTAATGACATCGTTGTTCAAAATGGTTCAAATGGCTCTGAGCACTATGGCATTTAACATCTGAGGTCATAAGTCCCCTAGAACTTAGAACTACTGAAACCTAACTAACCTAAGGACATCACACACATCCTTGCCCGAGGCAGGATTAGAACCTGCGACCGTAGCGGTTGCGCGGTTCCAGACTATAGGACCTAGAACCGCTCGGTCACCCCGGCCGGCACCTCGATGTCGACAGGAGGTTAAACACTAATCTCCTCCTCGACAATCGATATTATCCAAACAGCAGGCAAGTGAGACGATTCAAGGAATGTAGGACAAAAGAGAAGGAGCTTCCGTAATTAATAATTAATTGTTGTTAAACTGCTATAAACTATTCATACTTCTTCAGGCTAAATGGATGGCAGATGAATTTGCAGGAGTACGGCCAATGTAAGACAGCTTCCACTTCGTCAGTTATATTAAACAACTGCTGCGTTCTAGTTTTTATCTAAATGAATACACTATTATTTGTCATACAATAATGGATATCTAAATATTTACAGCGAACTTTGTTATTTGTTGCCCAATTAACAGGAATCTATCCTTGAAACTAGGTACTCCATTAACGAGAGAGGAACGAAGCTAAATTCCGGCCGAACAGGTCTCGGAAGACCCTAACGGTACTGACCGACCGCCGTGTCACCTTCATCCTATAGACGATAAGTATATGGAGGGGCGTGTGGTCGGCATGCCGCTCTCCTGGCCGTTGTCAGTTTTCGTGACCGGAGCAGCGACTTCTCACTCACGCAGTACCTTAATTTGCCTCACAAGGGCTGAGTGCATCCCGCTTCCCAACAGCGCTCGGCAGACTGGACGGTCACCCTCCCAAGTACTTAGCAAGTCTCACCGCGTTTAACTTCGGTGATCTGATGGGAACCGTTGTTACCACTGCGGCAAGGCCGTTGGCACATGAAAGAGCAACTAACTGATTAGATTAGATTAGATTAGTACTTGTTCCATGGATCATGAATACGACACTTCGTAACGATGTGGAACGTGTCAGGTTAATAAAAGGTGTCTATATAAGATATTACATTATACAAAATATTACACGACACTAAATATTTTTAATTTTTTGTGGGTCTTGGGGAAATTACCCATTTACTATATCCAAAAATTGATCTAATGAGTAGAAGGAGTTTCCATTAAGAAATTCTTTTAATTTCCTTTTAAATACTATATGGTTATCTGTCAGACTTTTGATGCTATTAAGTATGTGACCAAAGACTTTTGTGGCAGCATAATTTACCCCCTTCTGAGCCAAAGTTAGATTTAACATTGAGTAGTGAAGGTAATCCTTTCTCCTAGTGTTGTAGCCATGTACACTGCTATTATCTTTGAATTCGTTCGGATTGTTAATAACAAATTTCATAAGTGAATATATATATATTGTGAGGCTACAGTGAAGATCTCTAGCTCTTTAAATAAGTGTTTGCAGGATGATCTTGGACGAGCTCCAGCAGTTATTCTGAGTACACGCTTTTGTGCAATGAACACTCTTTTACTCAATGATGAATTACCCCAGAACATGATGCCATACGAAAGCAGAGAATGAAAATAGGCGTGCAAGCTAATTTACTGAGATGTATCGCCAAATTAGCATAAGTAGCTGAACTCAAACGTTTCAGCAGATCCTCAGTTAGTTTTTTCCAGTTCAACCATTCATCAATGCATACACCTAGAAATTTTGAATATTCTACCTTAGCGACCGATTTCTGATCGAAGTCTATATTTATTAATGGTGTCATTCCATACACTGTATGGAACTGTATATACTGTGTTTTTGTCAAAATTTAATGAGAGCCCATTTTCAGAGAACCACTTAATGATTTTCTGAAAAACATCGTTTACAATTTCACCAGTTAATTCTTGTCTGTTGGGTGTGATAGCTACACTTGTATCATCGGCAAAAAGTACCAGGTTTGCATCTTTGTGAATATAGAATGGCAAGTCATTAACATATATTAAGAACAGCAGAGGACCCAAGACCGAACCTTGCGGCACCCCATTCTTGATTGTTCCCCAGTTTGAGAAATGACCAGTTTTTTTGCATATTATGTGAACTTCTTATTTCAGCTTTCTGCACTCTTCCAGTTAGGTATGATTTAAACCATTTGAGCACTGCCCCATTCATACCACAGTACTTGAGCTTATCTAGAAGTATTCCGTGATTTACACTATCAAAAGCCTTTGATCGCGTGACTTCCGGTTACTCAGAGCATTTAATATTTCATTAGTGAAAGTATATATAGCATTTTCCGTTGAAAAACCCTTCTGGAAACCAAACTGACATTTTGTTAAAACTTTATTTTTACAAAGGTGTGAAGCTACTCTAAAATACATTACTTTTTCAAAAATTTTGGATAAGGCAGTCAGAAGAGAGATTGGGCGGTAGTTGGTGACATCAGACCTATCCCCTTTTTTATGCAGTGGTTTAACAATGGCATACTTCAGTCTATCTATAGTCGTAGTCATCTATAGTCATATACAAGGCTTGCAACTCGTTTCTGATACCCGTCGTTAAGGACCTTTTTATAGCCACCGATCGTAGGCCATGTGCTATGTTGGACTGTCCATCCGCTAACCAGGCCACTTCATTCACTGGATGGTCATGGCCGAATCCAAACATTAAACCTCATTTCTGCCCTCACCGATCCATCTTACTGCACGGATTTCCTACAAGCGACTAGCACATACACACCACTTCACTGTCATGAACTAAGCATGGGATGGGGGGTGGCATGACCCGGGTACCGGTTCCACTCATCTGCAGTGCTCTAAAGGAACCTGTGCGGCTTTCAAGTGAGTGACTAGCACACAGTCTCCAAAAAAAGTGAAGCACCCAGAAGACATGGTCATACGTAAGTGCAACTTCGTACGCTTGTACAACATCGTCGGCTTCCTAAATGATGAAGACTAGCAATTCTGTGTGGCAGGCAGAAAAGACTGCCAGGGTGCACAGTGTTGATCGTGTTGACGTTCTCACCAGGCTTGGCAGGATACACAAGAGGCGTGAGCAGAGTCACGTGTCGAGTCATCACTGTGAAACACGCGGAAATGCCGAACACGCGTGTGAGACGGCGTTATAAGCTCCTGATGTTGGACTGGTTAGATGGTGGACTATACGAGACGTCAGGATTGCAGTCGACCACGTCTGATCACAGCAAGGGGGGACAGAAATATTGTGCACCAGGCATATCGTGGCCGCTTCACATCTGCTCCAGCCATCGCAGAGCATTTTATTGACTCCCCGCAAAACTCTGTGTAAAGCCTCACCAATGGTCATAGACCAGCAGCAGCTTGACAAGAGATATACCTTCCAGTGACTGGGCTGCCGTTAACACCACAACAGAAAATCCTGTCTTAGCGAAAGTGCCGTTACCGCGAAGCGTGGACCGCTGATGAATGGCGTCACACTCTGTTCAGCGATGGATTTAAATTCGAGACTACCCTGGATGACGAGTATGGCAGTCATCGGGGAGAGGTCCCATTCATCCAGTGCTTTGGAGAGGCACAGGGGTGTTACTCCTTACGTCAAGATGTGGATATCTATCGGGTGGGACTTCAGGCCAAGACCGCTACTGACTGAGGAAACATTGACAGTTCAACGGTACGTCACAGACATCTTGCGTCTTCAGGTGTAATTCCTTATGTGACGGTATCGTTACGCTATTTTTGAACACTGCTCTATGAACTGTCTGCTTGGATCCGAGGTTCTCCTGTGGCCGGAAGGATCCCAAAATCTGTCTCCAATAGGACATGTGTGGGGCCATTTCGAACGGCAACGTCATGCCAGTGCTAGTATTGAATACTGCTAGCAACAGCTATAGGCCAGCTTGCCTCAGGAGACGATAAAACGGCCTTACGACGAGCTTCCTAACCGAATAAATCCCTGCATCCATGTCACAGGGGATAGAACATCGTACAGATAAGTAGCCTTGTACTGCCAAATTTTTTGTAAATTTCATCCAATTTTTAATCACCTAAATAATATCACATATACTCTCAACTCGTGAAGTTTCATTTCGTTTTCGCTCCCCTTTCTGCATGCTTCACTATTTTACTCAGCAATATACACTCAAGAGCCAAAGGAACTGGTACATATGCCTAATATGGCGTAGGGCCCCCGCGAACATGCAAAACTGCGGCAACACGACATAGCGTCGATTCGAGTAATGTCTGAAATAGTGCTGGAGGGAAATGACACAATGAATCCTGTAAAGGCTGTCCACAAATCCGTAAGAGTACGACAGGGTGGAGATCTCTTCTGGATAGCACGTTGCGAGGCATCCCAAATATACTCAATAATGCTCATGTCTGGCGACTTTGGTGGACAGCTGAAGTGTTAAATCTCAGAAGGAGTGTTCTTGGAGCCACTCTGTAGCAATTCTGGACGTGTGGGACGTCGCATTGTTCTGCTGGAATTGCCCAATTCCGTTGGAATTTGCAATGGACATGAATGGATGCGGGTGATCCGACAGGATGCTTACGTACGTGCGACCTGTGAGAGTAGTATTAGACGTATCAGGGGCTCCATATCTCGCCAATACAGAGTCTCCACTAGCTTGCTGACATGCAGGGCCCATGGATGCATGAGGTTGCCTCCATACGCGTACACGTCCATCTGCTCGATGCAATTTGAAACGAGACTCGTCCGACCAGTCATCAACAGTGCGATGTCGATCTTGACTTGCCCAGGTGAAGCGTAAAGCGTTGTGTGGTGCAGTCATCAAGGGTATACGGGAGGACCTTCCGCTCCGAAGGCCCATATCGATGCTGTTTCGTGGAATGGTCCGATCGCTGACCCTTCCTGATGTACCAGCGTTGAAATCTGCAACAATTTGGGGAAGGGCTGCACTTCTGTCAAATAAAACGATTCTCTTCAGTCGTCGTTCCTCGCGTTCTTGCAGGTTCTTTTTCCGGCAGTAGCGATGTCGGAGATTTGATGTTTTACTGGAATCTGGATATTCGCGGTAAATTTGTGAAATGTTCGTACAGGAAAATCCCCACTTCATCTCTACCTCAGAGATTCTGGGTCCCATCGCTCCCGCGCCGACTCTAACACCACATTCAAACTCACTTAAACCTTGATAACCTGCCATTGTAGCAGCGGTAACCGATCTAACAACTGCGCCAGGCACTTGCTTATTTTGTGGACGTTGCCGATCGCAGCCCTGTATTCTGCCTATTTAGATATGTCTGTATTTGAATAAGCATGCCTATACCAGTTTCTTTGGTGCTAACCGTATTTTCTGTTGTACATTATGTTGCCAATATACACATGCCCGCTGCACTAACTCATTATCTCAGCGGCTCGGCTCGGTTGTCTGCAGGTGGAGGGCTGCAACATGATGTTCAGCTCGCGGCGGTCCCGCAACCGGCATAGCGCCAACCCCAACCCCAAGCTGCACTCGCCGGGCTTCAAACGCAGGACCTCGCCGCAGGAGGGCCGCCCCGGACGCCTGCATGCGCTGTCGCTGGTAGCCCCTGCGGCCGCCGCCACCGTGGCCGGCGCTCCCCCACCCACCGGCTGCGTCGACCTCTCCACGCACAAGTGAGTTTCTATCTATTTAATTTTTTATTTTGGCTTTGGATTACAAGGACCATACAGGCAACATTGCTTATAATGTGCCGAAGAAACATAATCGCAAAAAGTGAAATAACTCAAAATTACAAAGTGAGCATATAAACGCACTCTTAAAGTAAATTAAAGCGCAATTAGACAGCTGGCCGGAGTGGCTGTGTGGTTCTAGGCGCTACAGTCTGGAACCGAGCGACGGCTACGGCCGCAGGTTCGAATCCTGCCTCGGGCATGGATGTGTGTGATGTCCTTAGGTTAGTTAGGTTTAATTAGTTCTAAGTTCTAGGCGACTGATGACCTTAGCAGTTAAGTCGCATACTGCTCAGAGCCATTTGAGCAATTAGACAAACAACAGACAGCCAGCGGCAGTGGTGACAATGGCACTGGAGCATAATTGCAAACAGCACTACACAGCAATATTATGATAAACATGCGTATGTTCATATAGTAAAAGACAAAACGTAAAAGGGCAAACACCATACAACATACAATAAGTACACTACTGGTCATTAAAATTGCTACACCACGAAGATGACGTGCTACAGACGCGAAATTTAACCGACAGGAAGTAGATGCTGTGATATGCAAACGATTAGCTTTTCAGAGCATTCACACAAGTCTGGCGCCGGTGGCGACACCTACAACGTGCTGACATGAGGAAAATTTCCAATCGATTTCTCGTACACAAACAACAGTTGACCGGCGTTGCTTAGTGAAACGTTGTTGTGATGCCCCGCGTAAGGAGGAGAAATGCGTACCATCACGTTTCCGACTTTGATAAGGGTCGGATTGTAGTCTATCGCGATTGCAGTTTATCGTATCGCGACATTGCTACTCGCGTTGGTCGAGATCCAATGACTGTTTGCAGAATATGGAATCGTTGGGTTTAGGAGCCTAACACGGAACGCCCTGTTGGATCCCATCGGCCTCGTGTCACTACCAGTCGAGATGACAGGCATCTTACCCGCATGGCTGTAACGCATCGTGCAGCCACGTCTCGATCCCTGAGTCAACAGATGGGGACATTAGCAAGACAACAGCCATCTGCACGAACAGTTCGACGACGTTTGTAGCAGCATGGACTATCAGCTCGGAGACCATGGTTGCGGTTGCCCTTGACGCTGCATCACAGACAGGAGCGCCTTCGATGGTGTACTCGACGACTAACCGGGGTGCACGAATGGCAAAACATCATTTTTTCGGATGAACCCAGGTTCTGTTTGCAGCATCATGATGGTCGCATGCGTGTTTGGAGACATCGCGGTGAACGCTGATTGGAAGCGTGTATTCGTGATCGCTATACTGGCGTATCACCCGGCGTGATGGTATGGGGTGCCATTGGTTACACGTCTCGGTCACCTCTTGTTCGAATCGACTTTGAACAGTGGACGTTATATTTCAGATGTGTTACGACCCGTGGCTCTACACTTTATTCGACCCCTGCGAAAACCTAATTTTCAGCAGCACAATGCACGACCGTATGTTGCAGGTCCTGTACTGGCCTTTCTGGATACAGAAAATGTTCGACTGCTGCCCCGGCCAGCACATTCTCCAGATCTCTCACCAATTGAAAACATCTGGTCAATGGTGGCCGAGCAACTGGCTCGTCACAATACGCCACTCACTACTCTTGATGAACTGTGGTATCGTGTTGAAGCTGCATGGGCAGATGTACCTGTACACGCCATCCAAGTTCTGTTTGACTCAATGCCCAGGCGTATCAAGGCCGTTATTGCGGCCAGAGGTTGTTGTTCCGGGTACTCATTTCTCAGGATCTATGCACCCAAATTGAGTGAAAATGAAATCACATGTCAGTTCTAGTATAATATATTTGTCCAATGAATACCCGTTTATCATCTGCATTTCTTCTTGGTGTAGCACTTTAATGGCCAGTAGAGTTTAACCAATAGCTGAATAACAAAATTCCAAATAACATTTAGTTTAGTACTGATTACGTGGTAAATAGTTGTATTAGTGTGGTTTTTAAGCGTACCATCAAAGATTTCATTTTCCTTTACGTAATATAGCAGAAAACGCGAAAAGATCGTGTAGTCGTACTTTCTGCTTTCGTTCTGCCGCAGGAAATCTATAGAATTTCGTTTAACTGTTCTTTGCTCTCTCCAGCAATTTAACTGTAGCGTAGCTCTTCATTATTTAACTCACATTTCCGGAAAGTAGACAAGGCAAGTGGAGATCTTGACAGATTACGGAGGGAAAAGGATAAAGAATGGTGGGAAGCGGCAAGAGGCAACAGGAGGAAGAGGCCTAGATTCCTTCGTGGTGAATGTGGAAAAGAGATTTGACCTGTCGCTTCAGTTAGAAGTTGGTCGAGTCTCAAGCAGTTACAGATGTAGACTGGGCACAATAAACTTTCAGCAGCAAATTTAAAAGTAAGAATGTATGGAAATCAGTAAAGAGAAAGGAAGTGTTGTTCGTATGGAAGAGGTGCCAACTTTTGCAGGATAAACTAGGATCAAAATTCTAGATCACCATTTTTTTTTAAACCTAATGCTGGTCTGGAGCAGGTGACAGATGACTTAGGATCACTTTGCAAAGATTTCACTAAGGAACACACAGTGGTTATAGTGGGTCAGTAGGTGGAATTATAATAGGCATGGCCTTCACCTCAACAGGAAGGGGAAAGGTATACTTGCTGGAGAGGCACTGTCATGAGTGATAAAATACCAGTGGTTAAATGGTTAAGAAAATACCGTTTTTTAGGGGACAGAAGACAGAAAGAAACCAAGTTTTAAGAGAGGTTAGGATTGAAACTAATCTTCAGTTTCAGAAAGAAACCAAAAACATAATTCTAGCTTATTACATCAGCATAAACAGCTGTTGATTAAGAATTTTCAACAATCAGCAGAAATTTCTACTCTACCGTATTTGAATTCAGTCAATCTGAAATGTCAACTATCTTTATTGCATCAAACAATTCGAGGACTGAGAAATAAAATTAATGAATTAATTATCTGCATAGATGAAGTGGAGTCCTCAAACCCAGCTGGCATAATGTGCCTTTCTGAACATCATGTGACCACTGGCATAGAACTATTAAGTATTACAGGATTTATATTAGCATCTCACTTTCCTAGAGAAGAAATGGAGAAAGGAGGAGTTGCCACATTCATCAGGAACTGTCATAAATTTAAGAACATTCATAGACATTCATAAATTTTGCCGAGAACAGCATATAGAAGCATGTGCAACAGAAGTAGAATTTCAAAAAAATCCTTCATAATATTAAGTGTATATCGAGCACCTGCAGGTAACTTTAATCTGTCCATAAACCACCTAGAAGCTGTATTGGCCCGTTCAGCAACCAAAAACAAAGAAATAGTGGTTGCTGGTGACATCACTGTAGATTTCCTTAAAGACTCTCCCAATAAGAACCTATTTAAGTTAGTAACGCTGTCATTCAATTTAATTCCCACTGTAAAGTTCTCAACTAGAGTAGCCAATTACTCACAAAAAGCCATTGAAAATATTTTTATAGAAGAGTGCAATGAACAAAATTATATTACAAAACCAATAGTTAGTGGCCTCTCAGACATTAAATAATTTTAATCGGTGAAGTTCTTATAATAGTATTTCATTCCGCTGTTCTTCTGGGTACGAGCTGATTTCAACACCATGATCATTATCAAGTTACCTGCTAAGTGTATAAAATGTTGGTACATAATTTTCCGTTGGTTATAATTTTATGTTATAATTATTGCTGTTCAATTTCGAAGTACTTAACATACTTAGCACTTCGTTATCGCTGGTGCCGCCAAAATTTATTATATGTTAATAAGTTCGTGGAATTTTATTAATCTGCAGTTGCTGGGTACTATTAATAAGATGTTTAATTCGTTTTTAAAAGCTGGCTGTTTCTGTTGACAGCTTGGTTACGATGTCCTGTGGATAAAATGGTTCAAATGGTTCTGAGCACTATGGGACTTAACATCTGAGGTCACCAGTCCCCTAGAACTTAGAACTATTTAAACCTGCCCGAGGCAGGATTCGAACCTGTGACCGTAGCTGTCAAGCGGTGCTATGGATACATCCATGGTTTATCAATATATGGATTTGTGTGATATTGTCATCTTTGTATTATTTACTAGTGGTATTACCTTTGCCTTAATGGTTTGTACATGATAGTGCCGATGATTTCGGTAAACAATTTAGGCAACGTTAATACTACCTGTGAACAATACGAAGATGATAATATCACACAGATCCGTAGATTATTAAACCAGAGATGAAATCACATAACATATTTAAAGATAAAATCACAAGTAAGCAATACAAAGATGATAATATTGACAGGATAATTGCGCCTCAAGATGCTGTACTTGAAATAATATTCAATTGTGTATACCGAAGATGTACTGGCTGCAACCTCATTGTAACGTCGAACAATTAAAGAGCTAGATAGGTTAGATGCTAAAAGCGACTCCAAAACCCGACAATAAAAAAAAAAATCAAAAAAATCAAAATTGACACTCCAAAGAGTAAACAGAAACCGTATAAAACGCAGAAGAACAGAGTGGCCCTGTTGGCCAGCCCAGACCTCAGCGGTTGCCATGATTCACTTGTTAACATACGTCACAACTTAACAGTCACTATAGAACTTCACTGCAGCAGCGTCTCTGGATGGCGCGGACCATGTGTACGTGCGGGAATACAACAATTGACGTGTGTAGCTGTCGCTACAATAGCACTCAAATCCATAGGTTAACAAATCAGGGATGTAAGCTTAGTACATCGTTACCAAGCTGTCAGCAGAAGCTCTCAATTTTAAAAACAAATCAAACATTTCGAAAATAGTGTTTAGCAACTGCAGAGTAATAAAATTCTGTCAACTTGTCAACGTGGAATAAAGTTCGACAGTACCGGCCGTGACGATGTGCTAAGGACGTAAGTACTTCCAAATTGTGAAGTAAAACTTATAACCTAATTTATAACTAATGAAAACGTACAAAAATTGTGTACCAACATCTTATATGCTTTGACGACAGCTTGAAAATGACTAGGTTGTCGACATGAGCTCATAGCCACAACAACAGCTGAATAAAATACTATTATAGCAGCATTATTATTGAAAATTATTTAATGTCTTCATAAGAGGTTTACAATGCTTATGGCCCACGAGAAATAAAACAAAGTTGAAAGGTGGAAAGAGCACAAATAGAGACTATATAAGGGAAAACAAATATCACATAAAGAGAGAGGAAGTAAGTGAAATTGGGATGGGAGATATGATAATACCAGAAATAATTGACAGAGCTCTTAAAGGCTTAAGTCGAGAAAAGACCCGTGGAATATACGACATTTATTCAGAATTATTAGGGTGTTACCGAGGCTAACGATGACAAAACTATTTCCACCTGATGTGCAAATCATACGAGACAAGATAAATATCATCAGACTCCAAGCAGAATGCAATAATTCCTATACCACAGAAGGCAGGTTCTGATAGTTGTGAATACTACCGAGCCATCAGTTCAGTAAGTCATGGCTGCAATTGTTGACCTGATTCATTTACCGAGGAATGGAGAAACTGGTAAAATCCGTCTCAGAGAAGGTTAGTTTGGGTTCCGGAGAAATGTAGGAACACGCAAGGCCTTACTAACGTTACAGCTTGTGCTAGAAAATAGGTCAAAGAAAGGCCAGTTTACTTTTGTAGGAGAAAACCTTGTACACAGGGAAACCACAGCTGTGACTAATCGTCTTGAGTGTCAAGATGCCGCTCCTGCCGTTCTTATCTTTTTATTATCGGATCACAACCGGTTTTGTGGCACAGAAAATCACATTCTCAGGTGACATGTAAATAAGTCATAAGAGCTAAGGAACCCGGAACATGGAACCCAACATCCGTTGTCAAACCAGACTAATAAACCGTTAAATGGCAATAAGTTTATGAATCATGGATAAAATATACGGAGCAAAAGGTATCTAAAACTTGTAGAGAGACCAGACTGCAGTTATAAGACTCGGAGGACATGAAAGAGAAGCAGTGATTAATAAAGGATCTACCATATCGCCAGTGTTATTCCATCTGGACATTGTGCAAGCAGTAAAGGATACTAAGGAAAAATTATGAAAGACAATTGAAGTTGAGAAAGAAGAAATAAATATTTTACTGTCTGCCGATGGAATTCTAATACTTGACGGCAAAAGGCTTGTAAGAACAGTTGAACGGGATGGAAACTGTCTCGAAAGGAAGTTAAAAGATGATGACCAACGAAAATAAAACGAGAGTAATGGAATGTTGGCGCTTTAAATTAGGCGATAATTGGATTAGGGAACGAGATACTAAAAGTAACAGATGAGTTTTGCTATTTGAGCAGCAAAACTGGTGAATGTAGAGAGGATATATGCAGACAGCATTTCTGTAAAAGCGCAATTTGTTAACGCAGAATATAAATATGTTAGGAAAACTTCTCCAAAGATATTTCAATGGCTTGCAGCCTTGTACTGAGGCTAAATGTGAATGATAAGCAATTCAGACAAGATTAGATCAGAATCTTTTGAAATGTGGTGCTACAGAAGAATGTTGAAAATCATATGGATGCATCCAATAACCAATGAGGTGCCATTGAATTTTCTAGCACAACTTGATTAAGAGAAGGGGCGCTTGGCAAGACACCTTCTGATGAGACATCAAGGAATCGTCAGTTTGGTAACGGAAGGAAGTGTGTGGCGAGGGAAGAGGGGGAGGGGGAGGGAATTACTAAGCTGCAGAGGGAGACTACGGCTGGCCTACAGTATGCAGGTCAAATGGGTGCAGAGTGCAGAAATTATACAGTGATGAGGTGCCTTGCGCAAGACAGACTACCTGTATCAGGTCAGTCCTCGGAATGAAGACCACAACAGCAACAGTAAAGAAAATAGCACTTTAACAAATATCAAACCGTATTTGTGACAGTCAATAAAGTTCTTCTGGACATATAACCGCATTGTCAACACGTAAAATTCTCCGATGTTTCGGTCAGCACTGCAAATAGGCATCTTCAGCGTGCTTTTCAACTGGCTGGTCTGGCTCTGAGCACTATGGGATTTAACATCTATGGTCATCAGTCCCCTAGAACTACTTAAACCTAACTAACCTAAGGATAGCACACAACACCCAGCCATCACGAGGCAGAGAAAATCCCTGACCCCGCCGGGAATCGAACCCGGGAACCCGGGCGTGGGAAGCGAGAACGCTACCGCACGACCACGAGATGCGGGCTTCAACTGTGACTATGACAACGTACGCGGAAGACTATGTTTACGTATATATTTTTAGCCGGCCCAAGTTGCCGTGCGGTTAAAGGCGCTGCAGTCTGGAACCGCAAGACCGCTACGGTCGCAGGTTCGAATCCTGCCTCGGGCATGGATGTTTGTGATGTCCTTAGGCTTAACTAGTTCTAAGTTCTAGGGGACTAATGACCTCAGATGTTGAGTCCCATAGTGCTCAGAGCCAGCCATATATTTTTATATCTTCCAAGCATAGAGAACCCAACTTGTCGTTAACACAACTAAATTTATACCTATAAAAGTAACTTAGGGGTACCTCAGGTAAGTGTTACAAGCCCTATACTAATCCCAATACGTTATAAATTAATGATGTAGTGTATAACGTCAGAAGTTGCATGGGGCAGTTCGCGAATACTACTGTTTCATGCAATGTGAACGGGACCGCCACCAACAAAATATTTGAGGTCGTTCAGAAATAGTTTCTGAGAAATGATATTGCGGATAAGTCAGTTAGCACAGAAAAGGGGATTTTTTGCTGAATAACGTTGTCACTCTGCAGCGAAATCTGAGCTGATTTGAAACTTCCTGGCAGTTAGAACTGTGGTTCAAAAAACTGAATCCTACACATGCTCATTGCCAAGGTGGAAACTAGTGAAAAGTACGACGAAGGATTAACCTTCAGTCTTTAGCTATTTCACATAAATAACTCGTTTCACTTGCAGGGGCTTATGGCGAATTTTCGCAGTAGACACAGACAGTAGCACTTTAGTAAGCTCTCCAGTTCAGTTACTAGTCGTCCTATGCGTTATAATGCTAATACTGTTATGTCATTAGTACATCAACTTTCCTGCTATTAATGCTGATTTAATGTTCTCTTCTTGCAGGTATGACGAGAAGATAGAAGATAGCTGGTATCAAAACGCCGATGGAGCATCAGATAACATACGTTTACGGCCTCTTACCAATGGTGTTGCCATTAAGACTGAGAAAATCGATGAACCATATGGCGAGTACGAGAAAGAAGAGGAAAATTCGTCAGTGCCGTTTAGTTTCAGTGCAAGTCTTTGTCACCCGTACAACGATAATCAGAAGTTTTCACAAGGCCCTCACGAAGAAAACCGACTTAAGAAGGAGTTTACTGATGTGAAAACTGAGTGCAGAAGTGAAGACACTCACCTTGATAACCTTGATAAGGAGGAGTTAAGTGACGTGAAAAGGACGTGCGTAAGAGAGGATGTGAGCAAAGCCAGCGAGGAATTACCCCTGAGGGGAGTGCGTAAACGAAAAAGTCGAAATCCGACACGCTACGGGTCGTGCCCAAAAAGGACTCACGTACTGTCCTTAGAGTCTGTCGCAAGTGGAATGGATTTCAACGAATGTGTCGAACAAACTATCACAGACGGAACATATGATGCGGGACGACCAGACCGGCAGAAATGTGTCGCAGTCATCAGTCAGACAGAAGAGACATCAGAAGTTCGGGAGGAGAAAGATTGCTGTGTACCAGTCGCCGACGTATCACATATCGATCCTGATCGGTGCACTCTGAAACCGGAGCAGAGTGCAGAAAATGAAGAGGGCTGTGTTGAAGACAACTGTAAAATACCAGAAAGTGGGATGGATGATTACAGCTGTCTCGCACCATATAGTGAATTATTTTCGAATGTGAAGAACGACGAGGAAGCACCATGTGGTAAAGATGTTAATCCTAGAGATACGAGAAATTTTATCGACGTGGAGCTGGAGAAGTGCATCGAAACAGAAGTTGGCGAAGTTACCAGAGACTGTAGTGATCCAAACAGTGAGGTTGATGAAGAGACATGTAGAGACGACCAACTGAAGATACGGGTTCCTGAGGATACCCCCAAGCAGAGCAAGGGGAAAAACTCGGATGAAGCTTGTTTGGCTTCTCAGATTGAGATGTCAGAGCCGTTAGAGGAGAACCGTGACATGCCGAGCAGGGAAATACCGATGGACAAAGAGAACCCGCGCAGGTGCGTAGGGTGCGGGAAGGTGTTCCTGAACCACTTCTGCGTGAAGACGCACTACCGCAACGTGCACCTGCGGCTTCAGCACGGCTGCACCGTACCCGGCTGCTCGGCCACCTTCCCGTCCAAGAGGAGCCGCGACCGCCACAGCGCCAACCCCAACCTGCACCGCAGGCTCCAGCCGGAGGAACAGCTGGAGGCGGCCGACCAGTAACGTTCCAGTCTGGGGTGACACCAAACGCTCAGCGTAGGAGATGCTGTGACCCACCCCAGGACTTCTTGAAATACATGCTGCGCCACGGGTTTCAGGGGCCCCTCGAATCACCCCAAGACGGAGGCCCCAATATGCGACCGAGCGGGCTGGGCGTGCAGTGTACGAAAGTTTCGACGGAAATCCAGGTACAGACTGCAATGCGTTCTTCATAGTGCGTTAAAGTAGTGTTACCACCACATTTATGTACATAGCTATTACTAACCTCTTTTTGTCGCCGACGCATGTAACACTAGCAAGATACATAATGCTTTCAAGACTCCAGACATTGTAATGACTGTCCAGATGAGGTGGCCCAGTCCTGAGAAATTGATGTCTTATTCAGGAGAAAGGTGGTTCAAATCCCCGTCCAGCCGTCCCTACGCCTCTCCAATAAAAGCTTATCCTCTGTCTCAATGATCTCGTCCACGGAAACTTGAGCTCTTATCTTCATTCTTAGTACGCTGTCTGATCCAAAGTACTTGGTGACCTGTTAGTGCGTTTTAACATGGGGTGTCGCCACCCTGTTCCTTTACGTCGTCCAGAATTTTGCAGGAGACACTTCCAATATAGTACACTATTTGATCAAAAACATCCGGACACTCCTAAAACATACGTCCTGCCAGGTACTCCATATCAGCGACCTCAATAATCATTAGACAGCGTGAGGGAGCAGAATGGTGCACTAGGCGGAACTCACGGGCTTCGAACGTGGTCAGGTGAGTGGGTGTCACTTGTGTCATACTTCTCTACGCAGATCCCTAGAGCCATTGTTCCCAATGTGATAGTGAAGTGGAAACGTAAAGGGACGCTTACAGGGCGGCCTCGTCTGTCATTGACTGACAGACACCGCCGACAGTTGAAGAGGGTCGTAATGTGTAATAGGCAGACATGTATCCAGACCATCACATAGGAATTCCAGACTGCATCAGGATCCACTGCAAGTACTAGGAAAGTTAGGTGGGAGTTGAGAAAACTTGGACTTCATGGTCTACATCTACATCTACATCTACATCCATACTCCGCAAGCCACCTGACGGTGTGTGGCGGAGGGTACCTTCAGTACCTCTATCGGTTCTCCCTTCTATTCCAGTCTCGTATTGTTCGTGGAAAGAAGGATTGTCGGTATGCCTCTGTGTGGGCTCTAATCTCTCTGATTTTATCCTCATGGTCTCTTCGCGAGATATACGTAGGAGGGAGCAATATACTGCTTGACTCTTCGGTGAAGGTATGTTCTCGAAACTTCAATAAAAGCCCGTACCGAGCTACTGAGCGTCTCTCCTGCAGAGTCTTCCACCGGAGTTTATCTATCATCTCAGTAACGCTTTCGCGATTACTAAATGATCCTGTAACGAAGCGCGCTGCTCTCCGTTGGATCTTCTCTATCTCTTCTATCAACCCTATCTGGTACGGATCCCACACTGGTGAGCAGTATTCAAGCAGTGGGCGAACAAGCGTACTGTAACCTACTTCCTTTGTTTTCGGATTGCATTTCCTTAGGATTCTTCCAATGAATCTCAGTCTGGCATCTGCTTTACCGACGATCAACATTATATGATCATTCCATTTTAAATCACTCCTAATGCGTACTCCCAGATAATTTATGGTATTAACTGCTTCCAGTTGCTGACCTGCTATATTGAAGCTAAATGATAAAGGATCTATCTTTCTGTATATTCGCAGCACATTACACTTGTCTACATTGAGATTCAATTGCCGTTCCCTGCACCATGCGTCAATTCGCTGTAGATCCTCCTGCATTACAGTACAATTTTCCATTGTTACAACCTCTCGGTACACCACAGCATCATCTGCAAAAAGCCTCAGTGAGCTTCCGATGCCATCCACCAGGTCATTTATGTATATTGTGAATAGCAACGGTCCTATGACACTCCCCTGCGGCACACCTGAAATCACTCTCACCTCTGAAGACTTCTCTCCATTGAGAATAACATGCTGCGTCCTGTTATCTAGGAACTCCTCAATCCAATCACACAATTGGTCTGATAGTCCATATGCTCTTACTTTGTTCATTAAACGACTGTGGGGAACTGTATCGAACGCCTTGCGGAAGTCAAGAAACACGGCATTTATCTGTGAACCCGTGTCTATGGCCCTCTGAGTCTCGTGGACGAATAGCGCGAGCTGGGTTTCACATGACCGTCTTTTTCGAAACCCATGCTGATTCCTACAGAGTAGATTTCTAGTCTCCAGAAAAGTCATTATACTCGAACACAATACGTGTTCCAAAATTCTGCAACCGATCGACGTTAGAGATATAGGTCTATAGTTCTGCACATCTGTTCGACGTCCCTTCTTGAAAACGGGGATGACCTGTGCCCTTTTCCAATCCTTTGGAACGCTACGCTCTTCTAGAGACCTACGGTACACCGTTGCAAGAAGGGGGGCAAGTTCCTTCGCGTACTCTGTGTAAAATTGAACTGGTATCCCATCAGGTCCAGAGGCCTTTCCTCTTTTGAGCGATTTTAATTGTTTCTCTATCCCTCTGTCGTCTATTTCGATATCTATCATTTTGTCATCTGTGCGACAATCTAGAGAAGGAACTACAGTGCAATCTTCCTCTGTGAAACAACTTTGGAAAAAGACATTTAGTATTTCGGCCTTTATTCTGTCATCCTCTGTTTCAGTACCATTTTGGTCACAGAGTGTCTGGACATTTTGTTTTGATCCACCTACCGCTTTGACGTAAGACCAAAATTTCTTAGGATTTTCTGCCAAGCGGCTGCTCCTAAGCCAAACGCCAAAGACGCCTCGCTTGGTGTAAGGAGCGTAAACATTGGACAATTGAACAGTGAAGAAAGGTTGTGTGGAGTGACAAATCATGCTAAACAATGTGGCCATCCGATGGCAGGGTGTGGGTATGACGAATCCGTGGTGAACGTCCTGTGCCAGCCTGTGTACTACCAACAGTAAAATTCGGAGGCGTTGGTGTTATGGTGTGGTCTTGTTTTTCATGGAGGGGGCTTGCACCCCTTGTTGTTTTGGTGGCACTATCACAGCCTAGGCCTACATTGATGCTTTAAGCACCTTCTTGCTTCCCACTGTTGAAGAGCAATTCGGGGATGCCGACTGCATCTGTCACCACTGTCTAGCACCTGTTCATAAAGCACGGTCTGTGGCGGAGTGGTTACACAATAACGTCCTTGTAATGAACTGGCCTGCATAGAGTCCTGTCCTGAATCATATAGAACACCTTTGGGGTGTTTTGGAACGCCGACTTCGTACCAGGCCTCATCGACCGACATCGATACCTCTCCTCAGTGCAGCACTCCGTGAAGAATGGACTGTCATTCCCCAAGAAACCTTTCAGCACCTGACTGAACGTATGACCGCTGTCATGTGGAAGCTGTCATCAAGGCTAAGAGTGGCCCAATACCATAATGCATTCCTGCATTACCGATGGAGGGCGCCGCGAACTTGAAAGTCATTTTCAGCCAGGTGTCTGCATACGTTTGATCACATAGCGTATGTAAATGTCTGTGGGGGAATGGCAGGTCCATTCTTCCTCGAGAGCCGAAACTAGAGACGATAGTGATGCTGGACGCAGAGTATTTACTGCAGTCGACTTTCTAACTTATCCCCTAGGTGTTCCATTGGATACATGTCGGAAATCTGGGCAGAACAGTCTAGGAATGTTGCTGTCCACAAACCATTGCTCCACAAATTCTTCTTTATGAAAGGGTGCATTCTCATGCTGATACAAACAACAACCGTTCTTATCTGTGCTGCAAAATACGTGCATCTCGTGATGCATTTACCGCTTTCTGAAAATAGTACACCACATCCTAACCACGGAAAGAAGTCGATAGCGTAAAGCGTCTCCTCCGAACTTCACTGTTGGCGCTACCACAGTGACAGATAATGCCCTCTAGGCAGTGACCAGACGTAGACCGTCACATCAGATTGCCACAGGGTACAGCGTGTTTGGTGACTTCAAATCACTCGTTTGCAGTCATCCACTATCCGGTGGTATCACTCTTTACACAAGAAAAAGCGCAGGGCATTCCCATTTTTAATAAAGGTCGTAAGACAGATCCACACAGTTATAGACCTACATCGTCGACGTCAATCTGTTGTAGAATTATGGAACATGTTGTATGCTAAAAAAATGTGACATTTTTGGAAAATGAAAATCTCCTCTATAAAAATCGACATGGATTCTGTAGTCAGAAATCTTGCGACACTCAGCTCGCTCTATTCCTCCATGAAATTCACAGCGCAGTGGACAACGCCGCTCAGGTTGATGCCGTGTTTCAGTTGGGAACTTGACACCGTCCCGCATTGCCGTTTAATGAAAAAAATACGAATTTCTCGAGTATCGGAAAAGACTTGAGATTGGATTCAAGACTTTCTTGCAGACAGAACTCAACACATCGCTCTTAACGGAACAAAATCAGCAGATGTAAAGGTAATATCCGGAATGCCACAGGGAATGATCTAGTAGATAGGGTCGGATGCTCTTTATGAGTATTCGCAGATGATGCTGTTGTCTATACCAAAGTAGAAAAGCCAGAAGATAGTAAAAATTTGCAGAACGACCTGCAGAGAACTGATGAATGGTGCAGGCTCTGGCAGTTGACCCTGATCGTAAACAAATGTAACCTATTGCGCATACATAGGAAAAGAAATCCACTACTGTACAGCTACACTATTGATGACAAACAGCTGGAGACAGCGTTTGCCATAAAATATCTAGGTGTAACTATCCAGAGCGACCTTAAGTGGAATGGCCATATAAAACACTCCTGATAGATTTATTACTCAGATGTCATCCAATGACTAGTCCTCATTCGAAGTCATTGAGCTCTGCTGACCAATCTATTCCGCTGTTACTGCTTCCCTACTGACAACTCAATACTGTCCACTTTCTTTAATACTGGCCTATCTTGGTATCTAGTCGTCCGTTCCGTATTACATAGTGCTGTCCGATTTCTTATGAAGAGATAATGAAGAATTTTCAGTACAATAAAGGCTTTGAAGACTGGTTGTCATAGCTGCTCGTAAGTCCTATAGTTCATTGGTAGACAAACTGGTCGAACCAAGTATTGGTGCAAAACCCGATATTGCACTGGTATTCATTTTCTCAGTTTTCTGTTGGAAATGAAAACAAGAAGGAACGGTATTCGTAGAGTAATAACGAAAAAATTTCATTTTCAGTCCCTCCGAAATTATGAAACAGTTCCTGTTCACTGAGAGCAGCTGCATCTTTCTTTCTTTCTTTCTTTCCTTCCTTCTTTGTCTGAAGCTTGTCCCGCAGTTACGCAGGGTCGGCCATGGTTAATCGGACGTGGCACAGTAAATTTAAGGGGTGGTCGGATGCCCTTCCTGCCGCCACTCCGTAACTACTGGGAAGGAATTAGTGTACCCCAGCTGTCTGTGTCTAATGTAAGCCATGGAATAGTGCGAATGTGTTGCAGATGTCTGCGGGTCGTGTAACTGAGGCGGAACATGGGGACCAGCCCGGTATTCACCTAGGGGGATGTGGAAAGCCACCCAAAAACCACATCCAGGCTGGCCGGCATAACGGCCCTACGTCGTTAATTCACTGGGCGGATTCGATCCGGGGACGGCGTGCCTGCCAGAATCCAGGAAGCAGCGCGTTAGCGCTCTCGGCTATGTTGGCGGGTCGGAGTGCAGCTGCATCGCGCGTCTAAAACGCGATTTTGTAAACGTCTCTATAGCAACGTCTCTTGATACTCTATAGACAGCTATCGTTTTCATCTACAGCCTTTTGTGCTTTGCAGTTGAAAGTGCTGCCAGGTGTCAGGGATTTTCTTGCCTCGATGGCAGGAGTGTCTAATTATTAAAGAATGCATGTATTAAAATTTCGTGCATGATGCGGCATTTTTCCAAACATCTCATTGTTTATGACATCATACCTCTTTAACTATGTGTCATACAATGACATACACTCCTGGAAATGGAAAAAAGAACACATTGACACCGGTGTGTCAGACCCACCATACTTGCTCCGGACACTGCGAGAGGGCTGTACAAGCAATGATCACACGCACGGCACAGCGGACACACCAGGAACCGCGGTGTTGGCCGTCGAATGGCGCTATCTGCGCAGCATTTGTGCACCGCAGCCGTCAGTGTCAGCCAGTTTGCCGTGGCATACGGAGCTCCATCGCAGTCTTTAACACTGGTAGCATGCCGCGACAGCGTGGACGTGAACCGTATGTGCAGTTGACGGACTTTGAGCGAGGGCGTATAGTGGGCATGCGGGAGGCTGGGTGGACGTACCGCCGAATTGCTCAACACGTGGGGCGTGAGGTCTCCACAGTACATCGATGTTGTCGCCAGTGGTCGGCGGAAGGTGCACGTGCCCGTCGACCTGGGACCGGACCGCAGCGACGCACGGATGCACGCCAAGACCGTAGGATCCTACGCAGTGCCGTAAGGGACCGCACCGCCACTTCCCAGCAAATTAGGGACACTGTTGCTCCTGGGGTATCGGCGAGAACCATTCGCAACCGTCTCCATGAAGCTGGGCTACGGTCCCGCACACCGTTAGGCCGTCTTCCGCTCACGCCCCAACATCGTGCAGCCCGCCTCCAGTGGTGTCGCGACAGGCGTGAATGGAGGGACGAATGGAGACGTGTCGTCTTCAGCGATGAGAGTCGCTTCTGCCTTGGTGCCAATGATGGTCGTATGCGTATTTCGCGCCGTGCAGGTGAGCGCCACAATCAGGACTGCATACGACCGAGGCACACAGGGCCAACACCCGGCATCATGGTGTGGGGAGCGATCTCCTACACTGGCCGTGCACCACTGGTGATCGTCGAGGGGACACTGAATAGTGCACGGTACATCCAAACCGTCATCGAACCCATCGTTCTATCATTCCTAGACCGGCAAGGGAACTTGCTGTTCCAACAGGACAATGCACGTCCGCATGTATCCCGTGCCACCCAACGTGCTCTAGAAGGTGTAAGTCAACTACCCTGGCCAGCAAGATCTCCGGATCTGTCCCCCATTGAGCATGTTTGGGACTGGATGAAGCGTCGTCTCAAGCGGTCTGCACGTCCAGCACGAACACTGGTCCAACTGAGGCGCCAGGTGGAAATGGCATGGCAAGCCGTTCCACAGGACTACATCCAGCATCTCTACGATCGTCTCCATGGGAGAATAGCAGCCTGCATTGCTGCGAAATGTGGATATACACTGTACTAGTGCCGACATTGTGCATGCTCTGTTGCCTGTGTCTATGTGCCTGTGGTTCTGTCAGTGTGATCATGTGATGTATCTGACCCCAGGAATGTGTCAATAAAGTTTCCCCTTCCTGGGACAATGAATTCACGGTGTTCTTATTTCAATTTCCAGGAGTGTATTTATGGAAGTACATTCGGCAGCATATGTGGATACTGTATGCGTAATATATTGTGAACAGAGAGAGCAGCAAAGGAGTAATAAATTTCAATGTCATACATGATGTGGCATTTTACGTACGCATCTCATTGTTTATGACGTCATATCTCCTTAACTGTGATAGGTAGGTGGTTCTTACCACCAAAGTGGCTGTTGAATGACAGTAACGGATATGTATACCAAATTTGGTTGAAATCGGTCCATTGGTTTAGGAGATGTAGAACATAAACAAATACATACATGCATTTTTATCAGTTGTATGGATACACTTAACAGCAAAACTCGAAAAAGTCATCTAACGTCAAGAGCTTCTTAAGAGTTTAGAAGCTCAGTAATGAATTGAAATACATACGGAAACAGTCACTAAACTCGCCAAAAGATGTAAACAACCATGCATGAGCAGCGCCTATTAGACGGAGGGTGTCTGACAGCCGATCAGTTCCAATCATTCCACCAGGAAGGAGGTACATGGCTCGTATTGTCTGTAGTTCAACCATGCCTACACGGTCAATACCGCCGTTCGATCGCGTCCGCATTGTTACTTCGTGCCAGGAAGGGCTATCAACAAGGGGAGTGTCCACACGTCTCGGTATGAACCAAAGCGATGTTGTTCGCAAATGGAGGAGATACAGAGAGGCAGGAACTGTGGATGACATGCCTCGCTCAGGCCGCCCAAGAGCTACTGCTGCAGTGGATGACCTCTATCTATGGATTATGGCTTGGAGGAAACCTGTAGCAACGCCACCATGTTGAATAATGTTTTTCGTACAGCCACAGGACGTCGTGTTACGATTGTGTGCAATATGCTGCATGATCGACAACTTCACCCCCGACGTCCATGGCGAGGTCCATCTTTGCAACCGCGACAACATGCAGCGTGGTACAGATGGGTCCAACAACATGCCGAATGAACCGCTCAGGATTGGCATAGCGTTCTCCTCACCGATTAGTGTCGCATATGCCTTCAACCACATAATCGTCGGAGAAGTGTTTGGAGGCAATCCGGTCAGGCTGCACGCCTTAGACACGCTGTCCAGCGACTGCACTCCTGTTGTTTTGGGGTGGCATTATGTGGAGCCGAGGTGCGCCGCTGGTGGTCACGGAAGGCGCCGTAACGGCTGTACGATACGTGAATGCCATCTTCCGACCGACAGTGCAACCATATAGGCATCATATTGGCGAGGCATTCGTCTTCATGGACGACAATTCGAGTCCCATCATGCACATATTGTGAATGATTTCCTTCAGGATAACGACATTGCTCGACTAAAGTGGCCAGCATGTTCTCCAGATATGCCTGGCATGGATTGAAAAGGGCTGTTTATAGACGACGTGACCCACCGACCGTTCTGAGGGATCCAAGCTGGATGTCCGTTGAGGAGTGAGACAATCTGGACCAACAGCGCCTTGATAAACTCGTGGACAGTATGCCATGACGAATACAGGCAACCATCAATGCAAGTGGACTTGCTGCTGGGTACCGGTGTGTACAGCAATCTAGATCACCACCTCTGAAAGTCTCGCTATTTGGTGGTACAACACGCAGTGTGTAGTTTTCATGAGCAATAAAAAGGGCGGAAATGATGTATACGTTTTTCTCTATTCCAATTTTATGTACAGGTTCCGGAACTCTCGGAACCAATGTGATGCGAAACTTTTTTTGATGTGTGTCTGTGCTTAATTTTAATTGACGTTGACGAATTGTGCCTTGGGCAAAGTAAAGTTGGCTGCTTACCTCAGGGTCATAGGGGTAAATAGCGCGGCGACTGGGGCGTTGGACGATGTGAGGGGGAGGAATGTTTTGCTGTTTGTCCTACAGTACTGACGACTCGTACCGATCGGCTGCTGCGGTACAAATTTCGACACGAAAGCAACATGCATTCGTGGATTGCATTACAGAGATAGTCATCTTCAAATGACGTACTTATATGTAGCAAGGAACATAAAATTAAATTAAAGCTGTTGTAATTCAGCGCAATGAGTAGAATAAAACCGACATTGAAGCATTTATTAATAGTATGTGTCCTTGTCTGATATTGTATAATGTAGGTACATTTATTCTTATCAAGTTTCTGGTCTTCCAGAAAACACAACATATTTCACCGGACAATTACATTGTCACATATTCGTGACCACTGAGGTTGGCAGCAATGTGGAACAGGGAACAGTCAACACGAACTGTTCCGAACTGTGCCGACTTTTAACGAGCAGTAGTTGGAGGTCGGGGGTCTACTTATCGCGCGCCCTTACTGCTGGTAGTCTGTTATGGGCTCGTAACGTACTACTTTATGTGGGTTACCAATTAATTGTAAATCGACACATACGTGACCCGAGAGGCTGTCCAATAATATCAGTATTGGCTCTTGACGAAAAAAGTTTGACGACCACTGTTCTATTGCATTCCTTCTTTCTTTCTTTACTTTATAAAAATTTCGAGAAGTTTCCTCGCTCTCCCTCTGAAACATTTTTATTTAATAAAATGTTCTATTCTATTGTGGAGCCACACAGATACAACGTCCTCTTGTGAGATCCCCAGAGCCCCGGACAACTGCCCCTTGTCGTTCTGAAATGTTGGCGGTATCTTCGCAAGGGCAGGAAGCTGTCGGCTCGTTTGCCCTGAAAATTATAGACCTGCACGGTGAGCTGGCGCATAAGCTCGTCCACCTGGAACGTTCTCAACATCAACTGAATCACAAACACGGCCCTCGCGTCATGGAATCCGGGAGAACCCGCTTCCCGCCACAAAATACACACCACACCAGGACAGACAAAAATAACTTGAAATGAAGTAAACATGATCCTATAGTTTTTAAAGAGCCTTCTCCAGATTTTTGTTCACATTTTTCATAATTGTAGCACACGCTGTTTTCTTGATAACTTACACGTTCAGCTGTTAGAGCCATAAAACAATTTCTTTGTCGTATAATATACTACACAAAAATCTAGTAACATTACGACAATTTGTCGTTGTTTTTTTATGCTTCATGCGATATTTAATTACTATCATTTTCACCTGCAGGTATATCACTGCCGCATCATTTCGCAAACGGACAAGACTTGGATCAGAAACCCTGCAGGCTAGGTATGTTCACTGATCCACTAACGTGGAAACTGTGAAAATTATTCTTACATTCAAGTATCAAATAATTATGTTGCACGGTTTTACAGGGAAGGAAGGAATCTGAGCAGCAGCTTAGACTGTACTAGAAAGGAAAGAACTTTTCCTCACAGCCACTTTGCCTGCAGGATCAGTTCCAAAATTCAAACAGCAACATGACCAACATCCATTGACGGTCTCTCTTCTCAAAGGAGCCAAGTGCGATGATGGAGCAACACTGATGAATTATTATATACTAGTCACACAATGTATTTATTCAAGCCTGAAATATTCTAGTTCCTAAACTAAAGTACAAATGCGTTATAAATATTTATTTGTTATATTTTTTCGTCGTTTTATGAATTTACTATTATGTTAGTGCTTAGAGCTGTATTTTCTTGTATAAAGCTCTTTGAATTTAAAAGCTGTAAATAAAAATAAAATCATTTGTATTAATCCTACGTTTTGCAAGAAGAATACCTGAACAAATAAAAATCATTTCTCAGTAATTTTTGTTGCCAACGGCATTAACCTAATTTCTCCTTTCACTATTTTGTCAAATAGACAATTACTCATTTTATGTTGTTACGCAGGAGAAGTTTTATTTCCAGCATCTGGTAATTGAATTCATACTTATAGTGGGCCGGCTGGAGTGGCCGAGCCGTTCTAGGTGCTACAGTCTGGAACTGCGCGACCGCTACGGTCGCAGGTTCGAATCCTGCCTCGGGCGTGAATGTGTGTGATGTCCTTAGGTTAATTAGGTTTAAGTAGTTCTAAGTTCTAGGGGACTGATGACCTCAGAAGTTAACTCCCATAGTGCTCAGAGCCATTTTTGAACTTATAGTGGGTTCTCGTCCGCTCCAAGAAGCAACACAAGTGATTCACAAGAACTACGTTTCAATAACACCATTATCATGACGTGCATTAATTCCTATTACAATACACTGAATTATATTATTGTGTAAACCCACATATAGTCCATTTAACATCTACAGTGGGACCACATAAACTCACAGGGAGTGGACTGGAAGTATGACGCAGAACGTTGTTTTGTTTGTGTGTTATTAAAAAAAATCTCACACATCTCGCTATAATACACTAAAAATGTTTGGCGTGGACTTAAGTTATCCTGGATTTTTAGAAACTGTCAATGTCTGAAACTACAAAAATCTTATGAATTTACCTCTTTAGTGGATTATGCCATGTACTTTACAATAGAATTGAAAAATCTCTCTGAATAACACCAATACCAAACATAGGACTGCGTACATAACTCAAATCTAAACATTGTAGCTGTCACATCAGAAAGAAAAAACGCAAGTATGAAATCATCATTTTTCAACATGAGATTATTTGCTCAAACATTCCACAGGTGTACTCCAGCTTCATAGTATCCAATGTCGTTAGGGAGGCTATCGAAATATGCCAACGGACGACAACATCTAACGGTACTGTGACCATAAGATTTGGAAGCTAGTACGGTGTGTAATTAAGGAGATGCTCAGCGAACACCCCTACCTGGTGGTCAGGTGAGATGGTGTAACTTCAGATATCGACGCCATCGCCTCCACAGCCAGTGACGAGCGGACCCGGTCGCGCGCAGCCTATGGAACGGCTCGCAGGGGAATTGGATATAAGTCGTCCGCGCACCCAATGGAACCTAGTTCGTTAGCGCAGCTGACGATGTTGACATATACGATCGCTGAAATATTGTGCTCTTTGGACAGTATTAACTGGCACTACATCCGTGGACTATTCAGTCAACAAATACACTGGGAGAAACTGAAGGATCACACTGCATTACTTATTTACTAATATTTAAGAGGGCTAAGTATATGCATTTTCATCAAACATCAAAGCAAAAGGCAACTTCATTGCTTATACAGTATTACAAAAATGCTTATAGGAGATTCAAAACAACAAGCAAGAATAAAAACTTCACGAAAAAATATTATTAAAACTGTCATGGCAATCGGTTGTTATTACAACTGACAATTTATTCAAAACGTAATAAACGAGATCAACGAAAATTCAAAGAATGCTTTAAAATATAAAAACATAAGAAAAAAATATCATGCATTAGAGGCAGTGTAATGGGGCCCAGTCTTGGAACGACTTCAGGCTTTCGGGCTTCAATATCATAATATCATAAAATGAAATGGTGTGATGGTGGCCCTAAACTACGTGCCGTCAGACTCAGAGTTGAAATATTAAAAGTTTTGGCTGGTTTCGTTGTCTAGGGGTTGGGATACGTAGTTGCCGCATTACAAGCCAAATACTGCTGAGTCTACAGTATACAATATGAATAGACACATGAATCGAATGGCCGAAGGTTCCTATCACTCGGCAATTGCAGATGTAACTTAGAAATTTACAAATGAAAGATTACAATTAAATAAAATCTGCAGGTACTATCTGTTGTGGACTGGCAAGACAGCCAATCCACTAGGAGGAAGCCGAAAGGCACGCGTTTAAGTTCACGCAGGCTGGCGTGAGGTCTGAAACAGGTAAAGTAATTGAGACTAGCAAATAAAGTACGTAGCTGCTGGAATACTTAACTTTAATCCATAATTGGTGAACATCGCTCTTGACGGTACATGTCTTACAGCATCAATAGTAACTGGTAATGGCGCCTTGCTAGGTCGTAGCAAATGACGTAGCTGAAGGCTATGCTAACTAACGTCTCGGCAAATACGTTATTTGTCAGTGAACCATCGCTAGCAAAGTCGGCTGTACAACTGGGGCGAGCGCTAGGAAGTCTCTGTAGACCTGCCGTGTGGCGGCGCTCGGTCTGCAATCACTGATAGTGGCGACACGCGGGTCCGACGTATACTAACGGACCGCGGCCGATTTAAAGGCTACCACCTAGCAAGTGTGGTGTCTGGCGGTGAAACCACACTATCATAACTACTTTAAGTGATGAGTACGATAGTAGAAGTACTTTTGAGAATGTGATATACAGGGTGAGTCACCTAACGTTACCGCTGGATATATTTCGTAAACTACATCAAATACTGACGAATCGATTCCACAGACCGAACGTGAGGAGAGGGGCTACTGTAATTGGTTAACACAAACCATAAAAAAATGCACGGAAGTATGTTTTTTAACACAAACCTACGTTTTTTTAAATGGAACCCCGTTAGTTTTGTTACCACATCTGAAAATATAAACAAATACGCAATCAGTGCTGTTTGTTGCATTGTAAAATGTTAATTACATCCGGAGATGTTGTAACCGAAAGTTGACGCTTGAGTACCACTCCTCCGCTGTTCGATCGTGTGTATCGGAGAGCACCGAATTGCGTAGGGATCCAAAGGGAACGGTGATGGACCTTAGGTACAGAAGAGACTGGAACAGCAAATTACGTCCACATGCTAACACCTTTTTATTGGTCTTTTTCACTGACGCACATGTACATTACCATGAGGGGTGAGGTACACGTTCGACGGGCGTTTCATAGGACGTGGAGGACGCATAAATTGGCCAGCCCGTTCTCCTGATCTTACATCTCTGGACTTCTTTCTGTGGGGTACGTTAAAGGAGAATGTGTACCGTGATGTGCCTACAACCCCAGAGGATATGAAACAACGTATTGTGGCAGCCTGCGGCGACATTACACCAGATGTACTGCGGCGTGTACGACATTCATTACGCCAGAGATTGCAATTGTGTGCAGCAAATAATGGCCACCACATTGAACATCTATTGGCCTGATATGTCGGGACACACTCTATTCCACTCCGTAATTGAAAACGGAAATCACGTGTGTACGTGTACCTCACCCCTCATGGTAATGTACATGTGCGTCAGTGAAAAAGACCAATAAAAAGGTGTTAGCATGTGGACGTGATGTGCTGTTCCAGTCTCTTCTGTACCTAAGGTCCATCACCGTTCCCTTTGGATCCCTACGTAATTCTGTGCTCTCCGATACACACGATCGAACAGCGGAGGAGTGGTACTCAAGCGTCAACTTTAGGTTACCATATCTCCGGATGTAATTAACACTTTACAATGCAACAAACGGCACTGATTACGTATTTGTTTATATGTTCAGATGTGCTAACAAAACTAATGGAGTACCGTTTAAAAAACCGTAGGTTTGTGTTAAAAAAATACTTCCGTGCATTTTTTAGTGGTTTGTATTAACCAATTACACTAGCCCCTCTCCTCACGTTCGGTCTGTGGAATCTATTTGTCAGTATTTGATGTGGTTTACGAAATATATCCAGCGGTAATGTTCGGTGACTCACCCTGTATTTCTGCAAAACGCTTATTGGTGTCGATGGTCCAGCAATTAAATAAAATATAAGTTGAATAACAGGGAACCAGTACATTCCTACTTCACGTAATTAGTTATGAACAACAACCATAGCTCGCGAGATATTCACTTCCAAACACGTACTACGTCTTCACTGCAGAAGCCACGGAAATTCACAGGTACACAAGTCAGCGCAACGAAATATTTCTATCTCCGTGACCAAGAGCAAACTGCTCCACTCCAAGTCTTTCCCGCGAGTGTCGCCTCCAGCACCTCCCCTGTCCTGTGTTGTACTCCCTTCCATTCAATTTGAAACGTCCTCTTAGAAAAATTATACATGACTGTGCTTAAACTGACACACAATGTTTTTAGCGCAACGCAATCTGACTTTCAAAAATCCCTACAAGAAATGGCCCTGACTAACATTAACCTATACCTTTCACAAATCACTTACCTCACAAAAATCTTCGTTACTCAAGCTACAGCAATACAGCGAGCGCCACTACTGCCAACTAAATAACAGATTCAAACTACGGAAGGCACTAACTACTAGTAGGCATAGTTAGCAAATGAAAGATTTTAATAGAGAACAAACAATGTATTTACCTCAATAGTGTTCACAAGTCATAATGTATATAGCAGTTCATGATATCCAGTATTACAAATTTCAAAACTCCGCCATCTCTCTCCTCACATCCACCACTGCTGGCGGCTCACCTCCAATTGCGCAACGCTACGCGCTGTTCACATCCAGCTGCCCAACACTACAATGGCAGACAACAATGCAAACTAGCCACAGACTGCACACAGCACAGCCAGAGATTTTCATACAGAGCGCTACGTAACGTTGCCAATAAGAAAATATAAACAGCCTACTTACAAATTCGGTAGTGGTCTCCCTTAGTTACGAGTGCTGTGATTGTCTATAGGGCTCCCTCCATGTATCCAAACCATCCTACACTCACAAACATATTGAAACGCATACGAAATTCTGTATTTACATTTAAATAACCTGAAATTAAATAAATATTGTTACGGCTGGACCATAAACAATCTCTAACACACATTATTAAATACATAAACAAATTACATAAACATATATCAAAGGAATAGCAACAAAAGTTAGGCCATTAGCCTAATGTCTCTGTGCTTTCTAAAACACAGTAAATATTTAACCGATTCATGAAGAATAGAATATATCGCATAAAAACAAAGACATAGACGAATAAATATATTTATAAACCTGCTGCTACCGTTTTTTCGTGTAACTGTGGAGTACTTATGGCCTGAAGCGATCGATAGTAATCGGCTACTTTGACCTCCAATGTACCATTCAAGTTAACTGCCTGTAATTTATACCAATTTAGGTTTACACTAATAGCTTTCTAAAGACACGTTGATCGAGAAAATCGGATGAAGCGTTTAGATTTTGGAAATTCGTTGTTGGGTGTTGCTTTTATAATTTACAGTCAGATACTAAACTTTAAACTAATAAAGATATTGAAAATCTGATTACACCATCAGAATCGTCGTGAAAATAATGGTAATGTACATGTTTCTTTTTGAGCTATCATCATTCATATGGCTACTATTAATTTCTATACGAAATGTGCAACGTCTGTAATTTTTTACAAAGTCCGCCATCTTTGGCCCTCCCGGCGCACAGCGTCGCCAAGGAATTTCCAGTCACGTGCTCGATGGACCACACGCTGGTTCTTCCCCTCATGCTCAGCTAACGTTCGGCACCACGTGATTGCTGCCGGGCCGCGGCTTTGACGAGCGTCCTGTGCGGCCGCCCCAACTTCGAACATACAATATTTCCAGGTCGCCACAACTCGCCCGTTGCCTCACAGGCTTTCAAATGACACTTGCAGACCCAACAGAACAAAAGAGAAGGTTACGATATGATCAAGGCAGTACATGCAACCAGTACAGTTTTCCCACTTTTCTCTTTCCTGTCTCCGGTTTTCACTGCGCTGCCTATAAGGAAGAATAGGAAAGAGTGGGGATGGAGGAGTGGTCGTCTTTCGCACTTCACTGGAGCGGTACGAAAAGGGGGGTGGGGGGACGTGGCGGTGAGTGGAGGAGGGCATGCTCTTTCGGTAGTACACCATTCCTGTTGTACCTCAAAATCGCAACATAAAGAAGTCTTCGGCGTGTATGCTCCTCTGGGAGTGCCTCTGCCTCAAGTCAGTACAGTTCTGTAAGCCTACAGAAGCCTTAAGGAAGGCTTATCACTAAGGGGAACAACATATTAGGGTTCTCCCAACTTAATATCCCATATGTATTAGGAAATGCAAATAAAAGAGAATTAACAAAACGAATAAAATATCTTACCAAAGATTAAAGAAAAAAATTATTTCTGCTGTGTGCAAAGCTCTTTCATTGAAATCGAAAATGTGTCTAAAACCAACATTAAAATTCCTCAAGTACGGACAAAGATAAATTAGCAGATAATCAATCAATCAAAGAAAAATATGTTCTTCTACTAGTGGGGGATGAAATTAGAAATTTTGACTGGAATACTCTTCAAAAATCGGCAAATGAATTAGACTCATATTAACTAACACTAATATAAACTGATCAGCCAGAAATTATGAACACTTAAAAGGCTCTATGTCCACCATTGGCACGGATAACAGCGGCGACTCTTGTTTTGGAAGCAATGAGGCCTTGGTAGGTTGGTGGAGGGAGTTTGCACCACATTTGTATACACAAGTAACCTCATTCCGTAAATTCTGGGGAGGGGGTGATGAGCTCTGACGCCACGTTCAATTACATCACAGATGTGTTCGACCAGGTTCAGATCTGGAGAGTCGGGAAGCCAATACCTCAATTCGAATTCGTCACTGTGTTCCTCGAACCCTCGATCACACTGCTGACCTGGTGATAGGGCTCATTTTCTTGTTGAAAAATGCCACTGCCGTCAAGAAACATGATCGTCATGAAGGGGTGTACGTGGTCTGCAACCAGTGCACGATACTGCTTGGCCGTCATGGTGCCTTGCACGAACTTCACTGTACCCATGGACGCGCACGTGAACTTTCCCTATAGTACACTCCTGGAAATTGAAATAAGAACACCGTGAATTCATTGTCCCAGGAAGGGGAAACTTTATTGACACATTCCTGGGGTCAGATACATCACATGATCACACTGACAGAACCACAGGCACATAGACACAGGCAACAGAGCATGCACAATGTCGGCACTAGTACAGTGTATATCCACCTTTCGCAGCAATGCAGGCTGCTATTCTCCCATGGAGACGATCGTAGAGATGCTGGATGTAGTCCTGTGGAACGGCTTGCCATGCCATTTCCACCTGGCGCCTCAGTTGGACCAGCGTTCGTGCTGGACGTGCAGACCGCGTGAGACGACGCTTCATCAAGTCCCAAACATGCTCAATGGGGGACAGATCCGGAGATCTTGCTGGCCAGGGTAGTTGACTTACACCTTTAGAGCACGTTGCGTGGCACGGGATACATGCGGACGTGCATTGTCCTGTTGGAACAGCAAGTTCCCTTGCCGGTCTAGGAATGGTAGAACGATGGGTTCGATGACGGTTTGGATGTACCGTGCACTATTCAGCGTCCCCTCGACGATCACCAGTGGTGTACGGCCAGTGTAGGAGATCGCTCCCCACACCATGATGCCGGGTGTTGGCCCTGTGTGCCTCGGTCGTATGCAGTCCTGATTGTGGCGCTCACCTGCACGGCGCCAAACACGCATACGACCATCATTGGCACCAAGGCAGAAGCGACTCTCATCGCTGAAGACGACACGTCTCCATTCGTCCCTCCATTCACGCCTGTCGCGACACCACTGGAGGCGGGCTGCACGATGTTGGGGCGTGAGCGGAAGACGGCCTAACGGTGTGCGGGACCGTAGCCCAGCTTCATGGAGACGGTTGCGAATGGTCCTCGCCGATACCCCAGGAGCAACAGTGTCCCTAATTTGCTGGGAAGTGGCGGTGCGGTCCCCTACGGCACTGCGTAGGATCCTACGGTCTTGGCGTGCATCCGTGCGTCGCTGCGGTCCGGTCCCAGGTCGACGGGCACGTGCACCTTCCGCCGACCACTGGCGACAACATCGATGTACTGTGGAGACCTCACGCCCCACGTGTTGAGCAATTCGGCGGTACGTCCACCCGGCCTCCCGCATGCCCACTATACGCCCTCGCTCAAAGTCCGTCAACTGCACATACGGTTCACGTCCACGCTGTCGCGGCATGCTACCAGTGTTAAAGACTGCGATGGAGCTCCGTATGCCACGGCAAACTGGCTGACACTGACGGCGGCGGTGCACAAATGCTGCGCAGCTAGCGCCATTCGACGGCCAACACCGCGGTTCCTGGTGTGTCCGCTGTGCCGTGCGTGTGATCATTGCTTGTACAGCCCTCTCGCAGTGTCCGGAGCAAGTATGGTGAGTCTGACACACCGGTGTCAATGTGTTCTTTTTTCCATTTCCAGGAGTGTATAATGAAGCCGCCGCCAGCTTGTCTCCGTCCCATAGTACAGGTGTCAAGGAGCTGCCCCGCTGGAAGACGAAGGATTCGTGCCCTTTCATCGGCATGATGATGAAGTATCGGGTGTCTTCAGACTACGCAATGCTCTACCTCTGAGCCAATGTCCATTGCCGATGGTCACGTGCCCATTTCAGTCATAGTTGCCGATGTCGTGGTGTTAACATTGGCACATGCATAGGTTGTCGGCTGCGGAGGTTTTTCGTTAGGAGTGTTCGGAACACTGAGTGTTCAGACACACTTGCACGCTGCCCAGCATCAAAGTCGGATGTTAGTTCAGCCAGAGTTCACCACCTGACCTGTTTTACCAGTCTGTCCAGTAATGCAATAATGAGTGGCCGTCCAGTTCCATGGCGTCTGGACATGGTTTCACTTTGATTTCCTCAAGTGTAGAAGAAACTCACCACAGCACTCCTCGAACACCCGAGAAGTCGTGCAGTTTCCGAAATGCTTGTTCCGAGCTTCTGGCGCCTCACAATCTGCCCTCGGTGAAACTTACAATGGGAGGCGTCGACGTTGGGATCCCCGATTTACTTCAAACTTCGCACACGTCTAGTAGGCCATTAAAGCAACATAATGTGCAAGTACACTACTGGCCATTAAAAATTGAAGTCGGAAACGTGATGATACACATTTCTCCTCCTTACACGAGGCATCACAACAACGTTTCACCAAGCAACGCCGGTCAACTGCTGTTTTTGTATGAGAAATCGGTTGGAAACTCTCCTCATGTCAGCACCTTGTAGGTGTCGCCACCGGTGCGAACCTTGTGTGAATGCTCTGAAAAGCTAAACATTTGCACGTCACAGCATCTTCTTCCTGTCGGTTAAATTTCGCGTCTGTAGCACGTCATCTTCGTGGTGTATCAATTTTAATGGCCAGTAGTGCATAAACAGAAGTAAAAGGCCTAGATCACATAAAAATATAAGAACTCACTGTAGCTTTTGAAACCACAAAAAATCGAAAAGCAGAAAGTTTAGATGGAATTAATGTAGAGTTGACTAAATATGGAGTATTTTCACTACACGTGATATTGTTACGTTTGCTTAACATGCACTGAAACCAAAACGACGTAACATAAAAGTGGATAAAAAACAAAAGTAATACAGATATGTAAGAAAGGAGAAAAAATATATGTGAAAATTACAGAGGGATAAGTCTATATCACACAGTATTCAAACATTATGCATGAATTTAAAACACAGTACTGAAGACAGTTGCAGAATGTTTGCAATTGGATAACGAGTTGTACTGACAAGGGGAAGGCCTCAGACACGGCCAACCGATTCTGCTCAAATTTGGCAGGTTGCTTGTGTACAACCTAAAACGAAGTAATCTAAGATATTTTGGGTCAACACCCCCGCAATTTTAAGAAAATCAGCCCTAAAGATTATGATGAGCAATCGACTCAAAATTGGCGGGATCGATAGAGCATTTTTCATGATCAGGTATGGGGTCCGAAATCGAATACTTTTCCAGAAATCGAGGTAAGAAACTTTTACAACTGCCGCTTCTGTACCCACATGGTAAACGCTTTTCGCCGACAGCACCGATAGCGCCGCGCGTGATTAGCCGAGCGGTCTGAAGCGCTGCCGTCATGGACTGTGCGGCTGGTCCCGGCGGAGGTTAGAGTCCTCCCTCGGGCATGGGTGTGTGTGTTTGTCCTTAGGATAATTTAGGTTAAGTTGTGTGTAAGCTTAAGGACTGATGACCTTAGCAGTTAAGTCCCATAAGGTTTCACACACAGTTGAACATTTTTAAACTGCCGGTACGGTAGTTCAACGTGTTCCAGGGCCAGTTGCCCTCTGTAATTAAAAAAAACTGAGTTAATGGATCAACAACGAACTGAAATGGGTGCCTTTCGACGTCCGCCCAGAGCAGATACAACGAACGAAAACATACATAATGAGATTAGAAAAAAAAATAGCGCAACGGCCAAGGTAACTGGCTGGGAATCAGAGAACCCGGGTTCGAATCTCGAAGAAACACAGCGGATATTCTTTTCGTTTGTATTTCTCCATATCTCAATTGATAGGGATAGGAGAGTTAATAAGGTAAGTAAATCAATGAGGAATGATAATAATAAGGTAGGCAATCTAATTTCCCAAACGCTGTGAGTTAGTAAAGTATTAAACATTTAATCCTTTTCACATGAAAACAACTCCGAGTAAAGGTGCTGCGAACTCCTCACGAGAGATCACAGATAGCCAACCTCGCGACGCTTGTTTACAGCGAGGCACGGGACAGAATGCACTTGGGGAGAGTTATGTTGTCCCGGTTGCCACTTCGTCATATCATAGTTGTGAACCTGGAAGAGTGAAAGTGACCAGCACGAGCCTTATAGAAGTCAATCGGAAAGAGTTGTTTTCCGTCATTAGGCTGCCGCGAGCCTCGCGGATACATGTAGTGATTTTTTCATCGTTAAAGCGCCGAAGTAACACATGACGAGTACTTTATGTAGTTCGTAGTAATCAGCTCGTCTGTTTATGCCGCAGTAACTAGTTATTGTTTGTTGTGTATATCTTTCAGGTGCATAATCTGAATATTGGACGATGTACACCCTTCGACTAGCGCTGTAATATCTATTTGGGAGCCTGTCACAGTATTATCGACGCTGTGTTTTGGTTTGTAAAAGTGTTGCAAGACAGATGCGTTATCAATGCACTACTGGAAGCAGGCAGTGCTGTTTCTCGGCATTCCAGATTGATATGAGCGGCTATCGTCGAGAGACTTTTGGAGCTGACGAACGAAATGACTTTTGTTGATACTGAAGTACTATACCATGAAGATTTTTAGGAAATTCGAACCCGGGTTTACCGATTCCCAGCGAGTTACCTTAGCCGTTGCGCTATCGGTGCTGTCGCCAGAAAGCGCTTACCTTGTGGGTACAGAAGCGGCAGTTGTAAAAGTTTATTTCCTCGATTTCTGGAAAAGTTTGCAATTGCGGACCCCATACCTGATGATGAAAAATGCTCTATCAACTATCTATCGATCCCTCCAATTTTGAGTCGATTGCTCGTCATAACCTTTTGTGGTGATTTTCTCAAAATTGCGGGGGTGTTGACCCAAAATATCTTGGAGTCCTTCGTTTTAGGTTTTACTCAAGCGACCTGCCAAATTTGAGCTGAATCGGTTGGGCGTGTCTGAGGCCCTCCCCTTGTGAGAAGGACACGCTCAATGAATAGTGCAATTGCTATTTTAAGACAGCATGTTGCAAAGCAGACAGATTTAGGGAAGGCTTTTTGTAATGTGATTAGAGAAAAGTTTTGGAGAATAATGGAGCACAGAGTTTACTCTTTATAGCTCATATCAGTTATTAAAAATTTCCATAAGGAAACATAAGTAAGAATAAATTAAAATCACTCTCATTTGCTAATAATCTTACAGTGAGATTTTCAAGAGAAGGTGATTTACGAAAACGAATTTATGTACTAAATAAAATATGTAACATGAAAATGTCTTGTACTAAACGTAAGTCAGTGGCAGTTTCTTTTAATATTCTGTAAGCACTAACAGAGAAGTTAATGAAAAAACAATTGAACAGATAAATATTTCAATTGTGTAGAATGTAAAATATTCTGTGAATACGAAACAGATATGCAGATTACGTTGAATGGATTTGGAAGTGTATGCGGAGCAATTAATAGAAATTTAAAGCGTAAAACATGGAAAGAAACACGTCTGAAGTTTTAAAAACAGTCTTCCTGCCAACCCTGTTATATGAAATTGCATCATGAGCATTGAACAAGGAGTGAAAGAAATACAATTAGAAAGGAGGTTTCTTAGGGTCGTGAAGTGATGTAACGCAACAGATAAAGTACGAAATGAAGATATTCGAAAGGGGTTGAAAATTTGGAATTTTAAAGAAAAACTGAACGAAAACGAAAAGAAACAGAATGAATATCTACAAAGAATGTATCCAGAGAGACTACCACATCAGGTAAAGAACTTTAAACTTACGGAAAAAGAGACCCTGGTAGGCCGAAAAAAAAAGATGGGAGCAGTAACAGGTCACATCTGGACAAGAAAGGAATGTTCAGAGAAGATGGAAAAGTAAGTTTCAGAAATGATTTAAAATTAAACATGTAATAACTTAAAAACCATGTTTAATAAAATCTTGATGAAATCGCTTCTTGCGGGAAAACTGAGGGTGGGGAGGGTAGGAAAATGACATTCTCTCTTGTCGTTTTCGCGATTTTGTAGATACACTCTCCATTTTTGTAGACGTTACTTTCTGTTGAACTGTTAAAAGTCTTAGATGATTCAGTATTTCCTCAGGCGGGAAGATGACTACTTGCGTAGATGCTGTGGCCTCTTCTACACCTGACTCCTAAGTTATGAGTCGCATGTTGGATTGTTGTTTAAGCTGCATGTCAAATATTGCTCGGGTTCTAAAATGTTAATCCAGCCTAGTAATGTCTCTTAGGTAAGAATTCACTCTTAATCTAACACTTGACACACATAAAAAAATCATGAAGAGATTAACAGAAGACACTGACGAGTGCTTCACTAAATACTCATTGAAAGTCATACATCTGACTACCGCTAAAATTAGAAGTTACTCTTCTGAATTGCCACCGGAGTTCTGTAGGTGAAAATGTTAACTGTGCTTGCCTGTTCGAAGTCTTCATCGATGAAATGATCTCTATGAAGAACCTTTGCCGCATTACAATAATTGCTGACCGACTCCACCCACAAGTAAATGTGACAAATCACAACACATGTGTAAATATGTAACATATGCCGTATAATAATGGAATACATAGGCAACAATTGAAATTCAACATCTAAATTATATGCCTTCTCTAAATAGACTGACAGTTAAAATGTAAAAATCTGAATTTGGTTGGATTCAGTTAACGTTGACCACAGATAATATCCTAACTATTCACCGAGGAATTAAAACTTGTAAGTAGGCTGTTTATGTTTTCTTTATGTAAGTAGGCTGTTTATGTTTTCTCTATGTAAGTAGGCTGTTTATGTTTTCTTTATATAAGTTTGCTGTTTATGTTTTCTTATTGGCAACGTTACGTAGCGCTCTGTATGAAAATCACTGGCTGTGCTGTGTGCAGTCTGTGGCTAGTTTGCATTGTTGTCTGCCATTGTAGTGTTAGAGAGCGGCAGCTGGATGTGAACAGCGCGTAGCGTTGCGCAGTTAGAGGTGAGCCGCCAGCAGTGGTGGATGTGAGGAGAGAGATGGCGGAGTTTTGAAATTACATATATTATGACTTGTGATGATATTAAGGTAAATACATTGTTTGTTCTCTATTAATATCTTTCATTTGCTAACTATCTCTATCAGTAGTTAGTGCCTTCCGTAGTTTGAATCTTTTATTTAGCTGGCAGTAGTGGCGCTCGCCGTGTTGCAGTAGTTCGAGTAACGGAGATTTTTGTGAGGTAAGTGATTTGTGAAAGGTATAGGTTAATGTTACTCAGGGCCATTCTTTTGCAGGGATCTTTGATAGTCAGATTGCGTTGCGCTAAAAATATTGTGTGTCAGTTTAAGCACAGTTTTGTATAAATTGTTCTAAGGGGGACGTTTCATATCTCGACCCTTAGCCGAGGATACCTCACTGGAATCTTCTGATTTTTTCTTGTAGTTTGTGTATTTTGTGTAGCTTTTGTTTATTGCTAGCGCGTAATTGTAGAGAGAATCTCCTTTGTAGTTGTAGCCTTTCATTGTTGTACAGTAAAACAGTTGTGGCATGCATATAGATTTGCACTAAGTATTTCGCAGCTACGCTTGCAATTAACTAGATATTATTTTCAGTGCTATGTTAATGTGTTCTCCTATTTTTGCACTTCAAATTGTGCTTTTCTGTGTTATCGTGTGAAATATTGTGACAATAATGGCGTGTGAAAAACATAACACTGGGATCCAAACTAAACTGAGAAATAATAGTGACGACGAGCGTAGCTTATCAGCGCCGCCGAGTAATGAATTTACTAATGTTCAAAGTAGTAATTTGGTAACTGTGCACAGGGAAATGGAGCGGGCCTCAAATAACGGTGTAGACAGTGAAACAGGTAGTGAACAGGGAAGCATTATCGATAGATCGGTCGGCAACAGCTCGCCTCAGGAATCGGGAATGACAGAACACAATATTGCAAATACTGTAGACTCAGGTTTTGGGTTCTCACCGTTTTTTCAAATGAGTCAAGACACATTTTCCGCTTGTCAAAATGTGAATGTTGCCGGTGCAAATTCACTGCCGAAAAGCACTGAGGAACATGTTTCAGACACCAATGCATTGTTATTACAATTAATACAACAAATGGGACAAACACAGCAAAAGCTTCAAAAGTTAGACACAATGGAACAAAATCAGAGACAAACACAGCAACAGTTAGACACAATGGAACAAAATCTTCAAAAGTTAGACACAATGGAACAAAAGCTTCAAAAGTTAGATTCAGTGGAACATAAGCTTGAACAAACACTTGAAGATTTAACTACTGAGTTACATAACATTGAATCGAAATGTCAAAAAGTCTGTAATGATGTAAAAACACAAATTTGTGAGCATTTTCAACCTATTTTTTCGCGGCATGAAAATGCATTACAGAATCACGAAGCAGCCATATAAGAACTCCAAACTATTGTTCATGAAAATCATGAGACCTTGTGGGCTAAAATTGACTCAGTTGCATCTACCGATTCGGTTACGCAACTTGCAAAAACTCAGGAAAATTTAAAGGACACAGTAGAAAGACACATGGAGGAAATTAGTTCATTATCAGAGAAAGTAGTTGAACTTTCGGATCAGCTAAATAATTTATCTACAAAGGTAGATGATAATCTGAATGACGCAAAACCGGTAGTCTTTAATGACACAGAAGAGAGTGAACAAATTAGGAAACTGAAACAAAATCTGAATCAAATTGATACGCAACATCAAAGAGAAATCCGGGAAGTACAAGATCAGCTGACACAGGTAATACAAGAATTACGTATTTCAGAGGACACTCGCGCTCCAATACAGGAAGAGGGACATAGAAATACGGAACAGCCACAAATTAATAACACAGGGCACTTCGGAAATTATGAAAGAAATTGGCAAGGTACACCGAATTTTGAGATGGAACCGCCGAAACGACGTAACAATAACCGACATGCGACTCGCCGACATGATGATTTTGATTATAAGCTGTTCATTACTACACGTAAATTCAAAACGTTTAAGAACTCTGCCAACGACATTCATCCACAAGCGTGGCTCCATCAATTCTCTCATTGTTTTCCTCCCAACTGGTCATTGGAGCACAGGTTAGAATTTATGTGTGGCTACTTGGGGAATGAACCAGCTGTAAGAATGCGATCGGTCATTCACGATTGTCACAGTGAAGGAGAATTTTACCATGCGTTCCTCTCAGCATATTGGTCACAAGCTACACAAGACCGAGTAAAACATGGCATCATGATGATGAAACACTTTGAACAATCTGAATTTTCCAGTCTTGCCAAATATTTTGAAGACATGTTGCACAAGAATCAGTACCTGTCAAACCCATACAGCCCCTCAGAACTCATCCGCATTTGCTTAATCAAATTACCTGAACATTTATGGCATAATATTTTGGCAGGACGTTGCAAAGACGACATTGAAGCTTTTCAGGGACTCTTACAAGAATTAGAAATTGACACAGACAGTCGCGGGATGCGAAAACAGGAAAACAATCACTACAGGTCACATCCGTCACAATTCCGTGACGACAGAAACAATAAGTGGCCACGACAAGCCTATTCTTACAACGTAAATCGTGACCAAAACAGACACCACCCGTATGACAACCACTGGCAGAGTAATAGTTACAGAGAAAGATCGCATTTCCGTAGTAATGAATATGACAGAGACAATCATAGAAACAGACAATTTGGCAACCAGAACTATTATTATCACGGGAGGCAGAAAAACTTCAGACGCAACGGTCTACCGTGCAGTGATAATTCAGGGAGAAATTCTCCACCACGTGACAGACAAGAAAGAAACTATGTAAACTACCGACAAAACAACAGACGTGAATTTCATCAGAACTGGCGGGTTTCTAACAGAGCTGGGCCCTCTGGGCAATGTGAATTTGTAGAAGTTAGGTCTCCAAATCCCAATAACGACGCACGCCAACAAAGAGACAATAGGCAATGACTCACACCGCTGGCAGCCACAATACGTACTTATGAAACTGACGACATAGCTGCCGTAGCTAGTAATTACGTAAAAATGGAAGACATTAGCGACATCTTACTCCAGGAACACGACGTAAAACTTAACAACATTGCACATCCTGTGATTCACATTACAGTAAATGACGTAAAATTTACGGCAGTACTTGACTCTGGCAGTCCCATTTCAGTAATTAGTGAAACAGCTTTTAGCAAATGCAACAAATCGAACGATTGTCCCACACTTCCGTTACGTAAGATTAAATTACAAGGTGCAATCTCTGGAAAAAGTGTAGATGTACGCCAACAAACCAATTTAGAATTCTTTTGCCAAAGCCACAGCTTTTCTATGAACTTTCTTATTGTTCCATTATTGTCGACGGAAATTATACTGGGAGTAGATTTTTTGAATGAATACAAAGCAATTTTAAGCTTTCACGATGCTGAAATAAGTTTAGAGAAAGAAGGTAAGTCAATAGCTTTGAAATTTGAAGACTGGCTCTCAAACCATGATGAGGAAATTAATCGGCTGTACGTTCTGTTAGACAACAGTTCGGAATTTTCTACGGAACTAGACACTAACAATCACTCTGGAAGTACTGACAGGGATGGTATCGACGGCATATTTGAAACTAATGAGTTAATTCAGAATAAAATTCAAACAATTGAGAATTGTAATGACACTGATAGGCAGGACCTTTTTGAGATTTTACAAGCACATTCCACAGTTTTTACTCACAAAACAGGAACAAACAAGGGATTTTAATACCAATTTCGTGTTCGTGAGCATACTAAATTTTGTGTTAGACTATACGTAATTCCAGCACATTATAGGGACCGTGTTGGAACAGAAATACAATCTATGCTTGACGAGGGCATTATTGAGCCTGCAGTAAGCTCATACAACAATCCGTTACATGTTGTTGAGAAGAAAAATGGATTCGAGACAAATCAATACTATCATTATTCCTGAAACAGACAGGCCGCAGACGATGGAAGAACTTCTTCAAAATTTTAATGGTGTAAAAGTGTTGTCTTCCATTGATCTCAGATCCAGCTTTTATCAGATCGAACTTCATCCAGAATGCAGAAAATACACAGCTTTCCTTTGTTTCGGCGTTTGTTATCAGTTTCGGAAACTTCCTTTTGGTTTGAACATTTCTTCGGCAGCATTCATTCGCGGGTTAAATTCCATATTACCTGAGTTCTTAAAACGTCACGTCACCTTATATGTGGACGATATTCTAATAGCAGAAGCTTCATGGGAACAACATAACCGCATCCTCAACAGTTTGTTACGTATTTTTGCAGAATCTGGAATTACACTTAACTTGGAAAAGTCTGAATTCGGTAGGTCAAAGGTGAAGTTTTTGGGACATATTATTTCTTCTGAAGGCATTCAGCCGGATCCTGAAAAGTTAGAAGCAATCAGAGCCATTCCAGTTCCATCCACAAAAAGACAAGTCCGCAGTTTTCTAGGTCTCGTAAATTTTTACCGTCGTTTTCTGAATATGCAAATTCTAGTTACACCAAAACTTTGTTCTCTCACTGGAAAAAATACTATTTGGAACTCGGACGAACAAGCACAGTTGGAATTCAATTCTTTGAAAGAAGCGTTACTTCACGCGCCAATACTAGCTCATCCAGATCTGTCACAAGATTTCTGCCTTAGCACGGATTCTTCTAAAGTCGGTCTTGGTGCCCACTTATTTCAAGAAGCCATAGAAGATGACATTACTGTTCAGAAAACTATTGCTTTTGCTAGCCGAGTGCTAAAAAAGTCTGAAAAAATTATTCCGTTACTGAATTAGAAGCTTTAGCTATCGTTTGGGCATTTAACAAATTCCGTTTCTTTTTTTCTGGTAAGCACGTAAAAGTATACAGTGATCATCGTGCATTACAATTTCTTATGTCTTCAAAATTAAATCATGACAGGTTAAAACGTTGGGCGTTGTTTCTGCAAAAATTCCGCTTCACAATAGTCTACATTCCCGGCAAGGAGAACATTGTTGCGGACGCACTGTCACGCGCACCGGCTGGACTTGAGAAAAGTAACACAGAAGGCAACCTCGAGAAAAAATTCAGTATTCTTTACATTCAGAAAGTCGCCTTTGAAAACTTCATCACCACATCTTTAAAGGACATTGCTCATGAACAAGATAAAGATCCGATTTGGAAAGACATCAAAAGTAAATGGCATGAAAAGACACACACTCAGATTCGGCATTATTGCCTGGTTAGAAACAACGTACTCATCAAACGCTGCACTGTTGATGACAAGCTATGGGTACTTTGCATTCCAGACGATTTTGTTAATAAGCTCATTTGGTACATTCATTTCAGCTACGCACATTTTGGCCCACGAAAATGTTATCATATTCTTCGAACGACTTGTTATTTTAACAATATGGAAAAGCGAATTCGAAGAGTCTTGTCTATTTGTAAACTTTGTCAAAAGGCGAAACCATCTACTATCTCACATCGTGCTCCGTTGTTTCCTATTATTCCTTCTAAATTAAAAGAATTTGCTGCTGTTGATCTCTTGGGACCCCTTGTCAGAACATCGAATGGATTTTCGTACTTTCTAGTCGCTGTTGAACTTACTTCAAAATTTGTTTCTTTCACTCCGTTACGTAAAGCCACTGGACGGTCTGTATCCAACGCCTTTGTTAAAAATTTCTTACGTGAAGTTGGCCACGTTGCTAAAGTCATTTCAGATAACGGACCGCAATTCAGATCTACTGTTTGGTCCCGCATGCTTCGGAATCATAAAATCAAACCTGTTTTTATTTCATTGTACTCACCACATTGTAACCCGTCTGAACGGATTATGAAAGAAATCAATAAGCTTTGCAGACTTTATTGTCACAGAAAGCATCAGCATTGGGACAGATATTTACACTTATTTCAAAACGTGCTGAATGAAATGCCTCATGACTCCACTGCTTTACCACCTACTCTTGTACTGAAGAATGTAGAACCTCCAAACAGAATCAGAGAGCTTGCCTAGAACCTCCGAACAGAATCAGAGAGCTTGCACCTTTCCCGAATACACGTAAACTTCGACACAAAGACATAATTGATTTGGCTCTTAAAAATATAAAATCTGCAGCAGACAAAAGGAGAAAACTACACGGGAAAGCAAATGCAAAGAAATTATGTATTGGTCAGAAAGTTCTCATTAAAGCTCATTCATTGTCACATAAGAAGAACCACTTGAGTCACAAATTCTTTCTAGTTTACAATGGACGTTACAGAATCCGACGTATACCACATGATAATTGCGTTGAAGTTGAAACTCTGCGTACTAGGAAGAGTAAAGGTTTACACCACATTTCACATGTAAAACCATTTATTGACAGATAATCTGCTTTTTAACTTAGTCTTTGCAATTTTCACTTCACGCTACTTGTACAATTTGTCACACTGAGAAACTGTTAACATGCAACAATGTTTGAAGTTAAATATCCAGTCAAGAATCAAGAGAACTTATTTAAACAGAAATTACGACTGCATTGTTGTTGCAAACAGACGACACAGTGTTATTGTGTGTGTACATTCTTGCTTGTTAGTTGCACGATTACGTAACGACTATAAGGCTCACATACTTAGAACATTTACCAGTACTGCTAATGAGATTCTAATGCACCATTTTGGTTTACTTGAAAATACATTCCGGATTTAAAGTACTTTCTGTGAGATACCAGATGAGACAACGGTTAGTTTATGTGACAGCTACACGATTTTATCACGACGCTACTAGTGAGTGACAATTTATATTATTGCTTTTGCGGTGTTTCTGTTTTATATCTGCACAGTTTTTCTGAATTCTTCTGGAAAGTAAAACATGTTTTAGTAGTAACTTTTGTGGTGTAGCTACAATGAGACAGCCTTTTCCGTAGCACAACAATACGTTACAGCACAGTAATTTCTTCATCACAACAATAAGCGTAATAACTAAGAAATCTATACGCAAAGCATTTCACTTTTGTTTATCATGAGGTAAGTACATTGACTTCTGCAGAACTTAGCTTTCGGAGGACGATAACTACGACACTTCCACAGAGATTAGCTTACAGCAAGACGCATATTTAGCGCTACAGGACACGTATTTGAGTGATTAATTTTGTACTTAAAACATTTATTTTTACAGATTTTTGAATTACAAAGAAAGTTTTCCGTGATACATTTCATTCCATTGCTGTAATCTGTAACACCTGAGGGTATAATTGCATTAAACCTCAGGGGGTACACGCTTACTTTGTGTACCATATGTTTGGCAAGCACAAGGAACCCTAGCTAATATGGTATTTGCTTATACAACTTTACACATCGGTACCATATTTCTCTAAAACATAAATTACACAGCTATCTGATCATTTAACAGAGAAACAAACATCTTTTTACTACGTCAGTGACAGATGTTTACGTGATTACACCGTTGGATAACTTCACATTTACGAAATTGTATTTTGTCTGTACTTTGTGAACTGTTCATATTTCTTCGGACCCATTGTGATACTATGAGAGCTTTGAATGATGTATTTGGTATGGGATCATGATTTTTAAAGAACGTTTGAGGTAGATGACACTTTTGACATAAGCAGAGAATTTTTTTTAGATTTTGAAATTATTGGAGGAAGCTACGACGTTTTTGAGATTTGACTGAGGTGTTAGTGTTATTTTTACGACGACGATGTGTATTATGCTGTTGAGGTATGTTTATGTCAATAAGATGATGCTACCATATATGAGGAATGTGATTACGTGTTTATATGTATATGAATAATGAATAGAAGTTAGGGACTCTTGACTTGTGAAAAAGGATGTTGGAAACCAAGAATCGTACTTTAAGAGTTATGAAATGTGTGTAAATCCGTGAATGTATCACAATGCCGACGAAAATTTTTTTGGACACTGTTATATTCATAGGATTTTGTTTCTACACATTTGTGACGTAAATTTTCGACCTGTGAAATTTTCATATGAGACTGTCACTGTAGCGGAAACTGGTGTCGTATATATTTCCGTAAGAAAGTTAAGTGACCACCTGCACGTAATGCGTCGTGGGCACACAGCTGTCTCAAACACCTGGAGAACAAGCCATTAGGGTGTGCCTTTCTGGAAGCACAGGTAGAAAAAAAAGAAAAAAGGCAGGCCTTTATCCTCGCCATTGACATTCCTTTAGAGAAAATATTGCAAATGCGACACCCTCATTACTTCCATTAACCTTGCTATTAACATTCCTTTGTAGAAAGCATCGCAAATATTACACGCTCATTACCTGAAAACATATGATTACTCGTACTTTGTGTTAATTACTGAAATGCTTATGAATTGATGGGAAATATTCGTATATCTGCACACCTGATTATGACAAGTGTCTTTCTATGAGAGTTGAGAGCTACTGACTTACGAAATGCCACATGACTATTGAATGATATTTTTATGCTTTGGTTTGCGTAATTGCTTATTTCATTTGATATCTGGTTTCCAGCTGTGTTGCAGCATTGCTTTTATAAAATAAAATGCATTTGCTAATGTGAACACTTTCTGTCAACAGATCTATTAAATAATTATTTTATGATCCACATTCTTTAAAAAAGGAGCACTTGGAAAGGAAAGAACAATAAGAAGGAACTAGTAACAGTAACACATAATTTTCTTTTCAAGTACATGGTAATATTTTTTTACAATAAGTTGTTGTGGTGCACCACTTTAATTACGTAGACATTAAGATGTGAATAGACATTTCCCTTGTCTGCATTGTTGTTTTTACTGTAATATTTTTTCTGCTTGAGCTATGTCATGTTTAGGTATAAGTTGCTGCTGGTTGCCAGGCATAGTGTTATTGAATTTAACTTTGTATTACTCTGTTAAGCTTTTCTTGTTACTGCACGTTGGCTCATATTAGTTGTAATTTTGCATTTTTTCTGTTAATTTAGATTTACTGCTGCTTGCTTTGCAAATTGGCATTTTTTTGTCATTGCTGTTTGTGTTGATTTGTTGTATGCTGCTGCATTGCCTCGTCCCTTTGTTTAGCATCTGAGCTCAGTAGATTTAAGTTAGCTTAAGAGGGGGTAGACTATATAAGAAACTGACTATGATGAATTTATAAGAAAGACATTGTTTGTTCTCTAAAAAAAAAAAGGATACTGTACAGTGGAGAAAAACTATTTTTGACAGAGGATGTGAACAGAATACAGAAAGCAGGCTCAGATAGGACTTTTTGGGAATAATGATGAACGAAGGGAGATCTCCATGCAAAATACTGCAGTTTTTCCTGTCTTTATGTGTTTAGCTGATGAGAGCTATGTTGTAGAATTTATCTAATACTCTGTTATTTACTTTGTAAAGATGCTTAGACATTATTTATTCTGTTTTGTTTTAATGCTCATGTGTGAAGTTGATGTTTTGCAAGTTATTCTGATCTTTTATGTATTTACTTATGTCATAATTCCTGTAACACTGATGTATATGTTAGTTCAATTCTTTTGTAAAGCCCATATTACTACAAATGTTATCTGTATTGTTATGTTTTTAATGATGTATTTTGTACCATTGTAATTGTATTCTTATGTTATATAATTGTAATTGACACCAGTCCATTATGTTATTAACTTGTAAGCATTCATTTCACTGCACACTTTTCTGTTGGTCATAGTATATGGACAATATGTGAGAAGTAGGGACTGTTAGTGTTTGCACGTATGTTAATAATTCAGCAAGGGACTGGATAACAGCATTGCTGGTTCTAAGGACAATTCCAAAAACTTTGTGAGTGCACAAGTGGTGGTTATGGACTTGTTATATTAACTACAAGACTCTTCACTGGTGATTGTGCACCCGCACAGTCACAACAGATGGCTGCTGGCCGTCTCTACAAGGACTGCAGTGGGTCTACACCTCTGGTGACTCACCAATACCGTAATCTCTACCAGGACTACAGTGGGTCTACCTACCAATCTTCTTCAAAACGTCGAATGACTCTGCTGTGGGTTTGTTCTGTTGTGGCCCATTACCTGTCAGCATGTCAAGAGTCAGCACTGTCTATCTGTTGGAAGGACAACACTACTTCTTCAAGACTGCATGAAAATCCACTACTTCTGTGTGCAATTTCTTTTACTAATGAGAAACTGTAATTACTATTATGATGAATGATCAGGACTATCTTTATGGACTGTGAGAAAATTTTAGCTTTTGACCAACATTGTATCAATAAGTGTGTGCATTTGATATCTTTCTTACTGTAATTATGAAAAAATTTTCAAATCTGTATTGGCCACTGGCCAAAAAAATTTGTAAAATTTTTTGTGGGGAGCATGGGGGCTACGTAAGTAAGCTGTTTATGTTTTCTTTATGTAAGTAGGCTGTTTATGTTTTCTCTATGTAAGTAGGCTTTTTATGTTTTCTTTATGTAAGTTTGCTGTTTATGTTTTCTTATTGGCAACGTTACATAGCGCTCTGTATGAAAATCACTGGCTGTGCTGTGTGCAGTCTGTGGCTAGTTTGCATTGTTGTCTGCCATTGTAGTGTTAGAGAGCGGCAGCTGGATGTGAACAGCGCGTAGCGTTGCGCAGTTAGAGGTGAGCCGCCAGCAGTGGTGGATGTGAGGAGAGAGATGGCGGAGTTTTGAAATTACATATATTATGACTTGTGATGATATTAAGGTAAATACATTGTTTGTTCTCTATCAATATCTTTCATTTGCTAACTATCTCTATCAGTAGTTAGTGCCTTCAATAGTTTGAATCTTTTATTTAGCTGGCAGTAGTGGCGCTCGCCGTACTGCAGTAGTTCGAGTAACGGAGATTTTTGTGAGGTAAGTGATTTGTGAAAGGTATAGGTTAATGTTACTCAGGGCCATTCTTTTGCAGGGATCTTTGATAGTCAGATTGCGTTGCGCTAAAAATATTGTGTGTCAGTTTAAGCACAGTTTTGTATAAATTGTTCAAAGGGGACGTTTCAAACTGTCTGTATGTAATGCTTGCTACATATACTGTAGCAGTGTGCATTTTAAGTGGCTCTCTTTTCTGGTATTGGGAGTTACTCTCAAGATTTCTGCAGCTTGGCGAAATGAGTCTTCTGCTGTGCGACGTCTCGCCGCTACGTTCGTCGAAGGGAACAACTCAGGAATAGATTAGACTACTCGTGCTAGACGGTTCGGAAATCATCCATGCAATGACAAGATTCTAGACTGGTTTCTGGTAAGCATTACCCGTCCTAGAAAAAAAAGAGGGAGAAAATTCTTCTAGAAAAGTTCCGACCGTGAGCAGGCTCTTGGATTATTACCGCAGTTCTTCCGTTCCAAGGTCTGTTCCGATGAGAAAACTGTCAGAATTCATGTAGACTGTATCACTTGAAACAAAATTTGTAGTTACCTTTTCGCATCAAGAAATGGTGTATTTTCCGATATTATTCTCATTCAACAACGAATATCGTTTTTTATCTATCTTATTTCGACTTTAGTAAATCATTAAACTTTCTAAATTCCAAATTTAACAAGTCGGCTGACTTTCGACGATGCATTAGATTAGATTCCAACAAGAAGTCTCTGCATGTCTTCTCAATAGGAGAACTAGCACCAGAATGTCCTTTCATAATTCGTTAATCCAGAGCAGTGGTCTCTAAGCTTTTTAGTCGGCGGGCCACATTGACTCCTCCACGAAGTCATAAGGGCCAAGATCTACCTAGTGGGATTAAAGCACCCTAGCACTCCATGATCACCGTAACGAAAGGCTAAAGGAAAGATGAAATCACAAAAATCTAAGGTTGTGGGAATAGCTAGGACTGAAATGAACTACTATTTTTATTTAGTTACATAATTTTGATTGGTGGACGTACCTGACCGAAATTCTGGCGTATTTTATTCTGGCGAATTTCACTGAAAAAAAGTATGTTACAGCACATCTTCACGAAAGTGTCCTGCAAAGTTAACGAAATCTCAAAATCATTGTTAGCAACACTATTACTGCAAGACGTAACAGAGGTAGAGTATTTCAACGCATTGTTATTTCAAGCGGTGCAACAATAAGTTTAGTAATGTGGCCTTGTAGCGAGTAGCAGAGCCAGAGCATATATTTGATAGTTCTCTTGCATCATTGTGTCTATGTTGCGAGTGTCTCACGAGTTTTTTAGTGTTTTTATGCGCTGTACTAGTACTTCATTTGCAATGAAGTAATATCAGTCTTCAAAGAATACAATATAAAACGTCATTATGATACGAAGCACTCTCAGAATTACTCCAAGTTTACAGGATGCGAACGATTAGAAAGGTATGAGTCTCTGAAACGCCAGCTAAAAACCCAGCAGTCGCTGTTTAAGAAAGTAAATGCTCAACAACATGCAGCAACTCGTGCTAGTTCTCGTGTGGCTCATTTAGTAGCGAAACCGTGTAAGCCATTTACAGACGCTGAATTAATTAAGAACTGCATTATTTCAACAGCAGAAGAAATGTGTCCAGAAAAAGTTAATTTATTTAAAAACATAAGTTTGTCGGCAAACACTGTGGCTCGAAGAATAGATGACATTCCACCAAATATATCAGCACAACTGCGTGACAAAAATCAAGACTTAGACTGGTTCTCTTGGGTCGTGGATGAGTCAACAGATGTATTAGATACTGCTCAAGTACTACTTTTTATTCGAGGGATTGACAAAAATTATGAAGTGTATGAAGAGCTCCTTGATGTTCACAGTGTTCACGGGACGACCACTGGCGAAGATATTTTTAAAAGAGTTGAAAGGGCAGTTCAGAAAAATAATCTTCAGTGGAAGAAACTAAAATGTATTACAACTGATGGTGGCAAAAACATGTGTGGGAAAAATAAAGGTGTTGTTGCTCTCCTTTCTAAGGCCGTAGAAAACGACGGTGGCTCAAAACCATTAGTTTTGTGTTATTCACCAACAGTCTTTGTGTGGAAAACATTTAGATAGGTCAGAAGTTTTAAAGCCAGTTATTTCAGTTGTTAATTATATCAGATCCCATGCAGTCAGTCATCGCCAGTTCCGCGAGTTTCTTGAAGATATTGAGGAAAGCGACTTGCCATATTATACTGCATTGCGCTGGATTAGCTGCGGTAAAGTTCTGACCCGTTTTTTTGAACTCCGAACAGTAATTGAAATTTTTTTGAAGAAAAGGAATCTCCCTCTGGCTGAGTTACGGAACGGTGAGTGGTTATGAAAGCTAGCATTGTATACAGACTTAACTAACCATATGAATGACCTTAATTTAAAATTGCATGGTGAAAAATAGCTTCTGCCTGATTTATACACACATGTTAAGTCCTTTCGACAAAATATTGCTTTGTTTCAATCTCAGTTGAACAAAGTAGGCTTCACGCATTTTAATACATGCCAAATATTCAGTCAGCAAAGTGAGATTCCGTTTCCTGTAACTTTCGCACTTTAAAAATTAATTTTGAATCACGTTTTTCAGATATCGATGCAAATTCAAACGATATCAAGATATTTCAAAATCCCTTTGACGTCGATGGCTTTTTTTCCACTTTTGGCACTACTTATTTGTATGAAAAGACTTTCTCCAAAATGAAACATGCAAAACGTATTTACAGATCAAAATTAAGTGGTGGCAATTTGAAGTCGCTGATGATTATCTCTACCAGTAAACGTGATCCACAACTGGAGGTAATTATGAAAAGAAAGTTACAGCTACATAAAAGTCACTAATTATCACTAAGACGTTAAATTTCTTTACGTGAATACATTAACACTGTCAGTTTTTAAGATACAAATTAATTACAGTTATTTTCATGCATCAGTTACAACTAAAATATCCAATATCATTATGTACACCAGGTATTGTATTTCATTTAAATTGCCTTCAAATAAAAATATTTTATACGATTTTCTTGCTAAGAGTATTTCACAACGTAATCAAAAGAAAGTGAAACCTCGCTTAAGAAGCATCTTCCATAATGATCGATTACTAAGGCTAGTCGCCGAAGTGGCGATGGTTACGTTCGTAATATTTGTGTTTACATGGCAGATAGACCACCTTTATTTTAGAGGCTTTTGATGCAATAACCGAATAATTGAAATTCTTTCTCCTGCGATTACGCTATCTCCACTGAAAAAAGTATGCACCAGTTTTTATCAAGTAGGCCATGTGACAGGTTGTAAGCATATTTCATATTTCATTAATCATATTTTAGTGACACTGTCTTTCCAGTCCGTGCTTCAATAAAATTCGTGATGTGTTTCACACATGTCACTGCAGGCATCAGGAACTATCCGAGATGTAGCAGCTACTGAAAAGCGAGCCACTTACTCACCAAAATGTTCCAGTTGTTAATAAGCGTAGTATAAATACTAGCCTTTCTGCAAGTTACGCTGATTGTCGTTAACAAGTGTTGTGCTTGTATATTACGTCTTCAGCTGTAATGTAAAGCCAGCAAAAGGCGTCAACCGATATTGATGTGCAAAAGTTTGAAATAATGCTAAGAGTGAAGCTGCAATTCAGTGTTAAGTGCACTACTTCCACGCTTCTCACACTTACGTACAAAATCAGACACCTACAAGTTTCCTTTGCAAAGTACTTTGAAGATTAGTTGAACGGAACGGATAGTGGATGTAAGATGAACATCACCAATAGCAAAACACGGATAATGGATCGTAGTTGAATTATATTAGGTGACGCTGAGGGAATTACATTACGAAAGGAAACAATTAAAGAAGTAGGTTAGTAGATGAGTTTTTCTATTTGGACATCAAGCAGAAGTAGCCGAAGCAGAGAGCATATAAAATGTAGACTGGCGATGGCAAGAATGGTGTTTCCGAAGAAGATAAATTTGTTAACATGAATATAGATTTAAGTACTGTTAGGAAGTCTTTTCTGGACGTCTTGTCAAGGGTGTAGCCTTGTGTGGAAGTGAAACGTGAACAAAATCAGTTTAGACAAGGAGACAACAGAGGCTTCTTAATTGTGGTACTACAAAAGAATGCTGAATATTACGAGACTGGTAGAACACGTAACTGATGGGGAGGTACTGAGCAGAATAGGGGAGAAAAGAAATGTGTGGCACAACATGACCAGAAGAAGGAATTGGTTGGCAGGACACATTTTGAGACATCAAGTGGTCACCAGTTTAGTATTGGAGGGAAGATAGTGGGGGGGGGGGCAGTTAAAACAGTAGAAGGAGACCAAGAATACAGTAAGTAGATTCAGAAGCATGTTGGTTGCAACAGCTATTCGGAGGTGAAGAGGATTGCACACGATAGAGTAGCATGGAGAGCTACATCAAACAAATCTTCGGACTGAAGACCACAACAAGAACACATGTTTCCAATCGTTTAACTTTTTTCGTCAAAAACAGCCGACTCTTGGTGCGAAACAATCCTATGCGAATATCAAAGCTTTGTATCGTGTAGTTATCGAATGACGCGTGTGTCGCTGTTATCAGCGATGTCAATAATGCAGAGTTCCTAGGACTGGCACGCTTTGCTAGGTTTCTACTGCTCACTCCAGTGTAAACGTTTCTTCACAGGTACAAACGAATTGTAGTGAATTGTCCATGAATACTCACTGTGTTCTCTTCAATTCGTTCTGGTTTGAACGAGGCGTCACATATCCAATATTTTTGCACGAGATCCACAGATGAGCAAAACTACGATTGCTATTACAGACAATTTAACTGAAAACCTGCTGGGCAGCTTGCGAGATCCTTGACACGACGTTCTGAGGGACAAACGGCTCGGCATAAAGGCTTGTCCCCGCCAGGCTGACCAGAAAAGGAGCCCCCTGCCCCTCCACCTCGACCACCACGTCAGACGGCAGAGGCTGCGCCGGCCGCTAACGACACGTGCTTAATGCTAATGCTGACGTCGGCACGCCAGGGACGGGACGGGGCCTATGCTAATGGCGGCGCGCAATTCCACCAAATTACAGTTCCATGTATTAGCTTACAAATAATCTTAAGTAAAAGGGGAAACCGCCATCAGGGAAGTGTGCTGGCTACACAGGCGCTGATTGTTTCTGTTGCAACCTAGCATTCCGTCCGAGAAAATTGATGCAATTATTAAAATTTTAATTTTTAAGAATTCTTCCACGAAAATTACTGCTTTTCACGAGCGACTCTTATAGAATATTAATGTAGGGAGGTATTTTGTCTTGCTAATGTCATCGTGCCTTTATTTCGTATCACCACAGAAGATTTATTTCACTTCTTGTTTACGGAGAACAGAAAACAATTTGTACCAAGTTCCATGACTTCGTTATACCCAATCATTTCCATTTATTGCTTTCCATTCATGGCAATAGATTTCAAAGTCAGATGGCCTCATCCTCAGACACAAACGACGGTCACTTAAGGCTTTAAGTATTTTAAAATATCTTAGCCACAGTGCATGGGGAGCCAACATGAGTTGTCTGCTCCAGTTTTACAGGGGGTTTGTGCGATTTCGGTTCGATTATGGGTGCACGGTGTATGGGTCTTCGAGGCCTTCTTACTTAAAGATGTTGGACGTTGTGCACCATGAAGGGCTGCGATTGGCCACTGGGGTATTCAGAACCAGCCCCACACCAAGCCTCTGTGCAGAGGCTGGTGAACCGCCACTTCATATGCGGCGGCGGATACTTATGGTGCGCCAGGCGTATAAAACTTTGTCCACACCATACACACCTGCATACCATACCGTTGCTCAGCTTCCTCTGGCACGGCTATTTCATAACCGGCAACGTGCGACGCGGCCCTGTGGATTGCCTGTCTGCGATGGATATGGCTGGTCTTCATGTTTTAAGTCGCGGTTGGAGCAGATTTCCACCTTGGATCCTCCGGAGACCCAGACTTATTTTAGATCTGACTAATTTTAAGAAAGCTAGTACACCAGATTTTACATTCCAATCTCTGTTCTTTAACATTTTAGATGTGCTTCACGATCCTACCGTCGTTTACACTGATGGCTCCAAACAGGAGAATTTCCTTGGCTGTTCTGTAGTGTTCCCTGATCATGTTACCCGGATTCGCCTCCCTGATGAATATACCGTGTTCGCAGCGGAGCTTCACGCGATCCTGAAGGCACTGGAGCTGATGAATCGTGTTCGGGGCAATCGATTTCTCCTCTGCTCCGATCTTCTTAGTGCCTTACAATCACTGCAGAATCTGTACCCAACTGAGGCGTTGGTTTAGCTGATATATGACCAACTCTACCTTCTCCAACGGCGGGGTAAGGAGGTGTCCTGCTGGGTGCCTGGTCGTGTAGGAATATGGGGCAATGAACAGGCCGATCGGGCTGCCAAGGAGGCCTGCAGAGACCAGGATGTGGTCCAGTGTCCTATTTCCTTGCAGTCTGTCATTTCTGCACTCCACAAGAAGTGCATGGAGTTGTGGGAGGAAGAATGGCTGGCAGTGACGGCCAATAAACTGCGGTTGGTGAAGTCGACAACTCGGCCGTGGCGTTCCCCCTGCCGGTTGCTCAGGCGGGAAGAAGTGACCCTGACACTTCTTCGGATCGGGCACTGTCCTCTCACACATAGCTTTCTATTACGGCTAGAGGATCCCCCGTTTTGTGATGCTTGTGGTGTGCACATCTCTGTCCGGCACATTTTAACAGACTTCATTTTGTACCGTGACGCAAGGGCAGAAGCACAAGTTGACGAGGATCTGCCTTGTGTTCTAGCTAACGATGAGACGTGTGTGTCTAGGGTTTTGAAGTTTTGTGATGTGTCTAGACTCTGGACTAAACTTTTAGGCTGGAGGTTTTAGTGTATTGCAGAGTGGCTGGCTCCTCCATTTTTCCCTTGCGGTCAGCCAGCCACTTCCATCTGCTATATTGTTTTAGATTGCTCTACCACTTTCTTCCTGTGTTGTCCATGTTTTACTGCTGACGACACGCTTCGTCCCACGTTTCGGCGTGGGTAGGCACATATTTTTCAAGCCTTATTACCTGTGCTTTACGTTCTGTTTTATCTTACTGTTCTGAGTATTTTCTTGACACCCGTCTCAATCTGTTACTGAGCGGGCGCTGAAGACCTTGCTGTCGTGCGCCCAAAAAACCCTCTGCTATTACTAGTACTACTCAGACACAAAGTGCAATAATCGGCGTATTGCGCGTCTGCAAGTGTATCACGCAACCCGAAAGCATCACCTGTCCATTATCGAGCGTATGAGATGTATTCGAAGTGGTGAATTTGGACAACCATCAGCTGTGTAATGGAATGACAACAATGAGGATTTGTGCCGGACCCCGATTTCGCGCTGGTCCAGAGCGATCGCCTTACATTAGAGTGTCTGAGCCCGGCTCACGGACAGGCCCAGACTTCCGCACATCGTCAGCCATGTGTCTACAACCTGCTCTCTTTTGTTCATTATGTGTATTCCTGTTCAAGGGACACGTATTAATTGAAAGTTCCTTGCTCGGTGTCGGTGGACAAATACGAGGCGGCCGCCGTAGCCGAGCGGTTCTAGGCACTTCAGTGTGGAACCGCGCTGCTGCTACGGTCGCAGGTTCGAATCCTGCCTCGGGCATGGCTGTGTGTGATGTCCGTAGGTAAGTTATGTTTAAGTAGTTCTAACATGGGGAGGCCACGACGTTTGGAACGCGGATTTACTGCAAACTTCGTATACTCGTAGTACTCCATTAGGACAACAAAATGTGTAAGCAATAGCGCGTACTTCACAAGCGTTATTGAGAAAATCTCAAGATAATTTCGACCGTCAAATGTCGTCAAATATATACACCTGTGCGTCACCATTTTTACCAGGAAGCGCCGGCAGCCGATTAGCGTTCAAGTCCCGTAATCGGTGGGTCGCTGGATCGAGTCCCACTAGTCAGTTTTTTTTTTTTATTTCTAAGGCAGTGATTTTCTTTACAATTTATATTACAATCGATGTAATAGGAAAAATACGTGTAATCGGATGAACTTTTATTAAATTTACAATGTTATTTGGCAGTCTGCAAATTTTTATTATCACAAATAATGTAATACTCATAACTACCGACTAGTAAACGACCAAACGCATAAAGTGATACTGAAAATGTATGCTTATCCGTGTCTTCAAAATTGTTCGTATTTAATCGAAAGACAACGAGAAATTGCTTCTCGTGAAGACGCTATTAAAATATACCAAAACTGCATGATCAATGATCAGCGCCGATATTTAAGGAAATGCTGCGTTATGAATGATATACTTCCAAATTATCGGCTGAAAGAGAGGTTTTTGAAAATGTTAACGAGGTTTGTTTTTCCACGGAGAACCTCAAAACACCTTGCGTGTGCGTAAACATAGCGTTTATTCAATGCAGCTGGTGCCGTTTACCTTTGTTTTTCATGTTTTTACGAAAAATACCATCCCCCAACTTGTAATCGTAACGTCGAAAGCGAAGATTAATTGAACATCTTCCGATAGCCGTCTGTGCCGGTCAAAACTTGGAGGTAACAAGTAGTTTCGGGCTCTTTCCGGGTATAAGGGATTTCTCAAATCACGGACAAACATAGATTTTCAGTATCACTTCATGCGTTTGGCCATTTATTAGTCGCTAGTTATGAATATTATATTATTTGTGATAGTAAAAATTTGTAGACTGCCAAATAACATCGCAAATTCAATAAAAGCTCATCCGATTACACGTATTTTTGCCGTTACAACAACTGTAATATAAATAGCAAAGAAAATGACTGTGTTAGAAATTTAAAAAAAAAAAAACTGACGAGCGGGACGCGATCCAGCACTTGACGCTAACCACTTTTCTTTTTCCCCCAGCTTACCCCTCTGCTGCCGGCGCTTTCTGCCGAAAACGGCCACGCACAGGTATATACACTCCTGGAAATTGAAATAAGAACACCGTGAATTCATTGTCCCAGGAAGGGGAAACTTTATTGACACATTCCTGGGGTCAGATACATCACATGATCACACTGACAGAACCACAGGCACATAGACACAGGCAACAGAGCATGCACAATGTCGGCACTAGTACAGTGTATATCCACCTTTCGCAGCAATGCAGGCTGCTATTCTCCCATGGAGACGATCGTAGAGATGCTGGATGTTGTCCTGTGGAACGGCATGCCATGCCATTTCCACCTGGCGCCTCAGTTGGACCAGCGTTCGTGCTGGACGTGCAGACCGCGTGAGACGACGCTTCATCCAGTCCCAAACATGCTCAATGGGGGACAGATCCGGAGATCTTGCTGGCCAGGGTAGTTGACTTACACCTTCTAGAGCACGTTGGGTGGCACGGGATACATGCGGACGTGCATTGTCCTGTTGGAACAGCAAGTTCCCTTGCCGGTATAGGAATGGTAGAACGATGGGTTCGATGACGGTTTGGATGTACCGTGCACTATTCAGTGTCCCCTCGACGATCACCAGTGGTGTACGGCCAGTGTAGGAGATCGCTCCCCACACCATGATGCCGGGTGTTGGCCCTGTGTGCCTCGGTCGTATGCAGTCCTGATTGTGGCGCTCACCTGCACGGCGCCAAACACGCATACGACCATCATTGGCACCAAGGCAGAAGCGACTCTCATCGCTGTAGACGACACGTCTCCATTCGTCCCCCCATTCACGCCTGTCGCGACACCACTGGAGGCGGGCTGCACGATGTTGGGGCGTGAGCGGAAGACGGCCTAACGGTGTGCGGGACCGTAGCCCAGCTTCATGGAGACGGTTGCGAATGGTCCTCGCCGATACCCCAGGAGCAACAGTGTCCCTAATTTGCTGGGAAGTGGCGGTGCGGTCCGCTACAGCACTGCGTAGGATCCTACGGTCTTGGCGTGCATCCGTGCGTCGCTGCGGTCCGGTCCCAGGTCGACGGGCACGTGCACCTTCCCCCGACCACTGGCGACAACATCGATGTACTGTGGAGACCTCACGCCCCACGTGTTGAGCAATTCGGCGGTACGTCCACCCGGCCTCCCGCATGTCCACTATACGCCCTCGCTCAAAGTCCGTCAACTGCACATACTGTTCACGTCCACGCTGTCGCGGCATGCTACCAATGTTAAAGACTGCGATGGAGCTCTGTATGCCACGGCAAACTGGCTGACACTGACGGCGGCGGTGCACAAATGCTGCGCAGGTAGCGCCATTCGACGGCCAACACCGCGGTTCCTGGTGTGTCCGCTGTGCCGTGCGTGTGATCATTGCTTGTACAGCCCTCTCGCAGTGTCCGGAGCAAGTATGGTGGGTCTGACACACCGTTGTCAATGTGTTCTTTTTTCCATTTCCAGGAGTGTATATTTTACGATGATTGCCGATCGAAATTATCTCGCGATTTTCTCAATAACGCTTGAGAAGTACGCGCTACTGCTTACACATTTTGTTGTCCTAAGGGAGTACTACGAGTGTTCGAAGTTTGCAGTAAATCCGCGTTCCAAAATTCGTGGCCTCCCATTGTAAGTCTAGGGGACTGATGACCTCAGATGTTAAGTCCCGTAGTGCTCAGAGCCATTTGAACCATTTGATAAATACGATATCACTGTGCCTCTGTTGTTCGCAAGTAGGATGCAATGAGCCTTCGGACACGCATTTATACCTGAGGAAACATTGCATCCTACTTGCGAACAACAGAGGAATTGCAGTAGCGTGTATATCGTATTGTAGTTATCGACTATATCCCACAGCAACTAAAAACTTCAACTGAAATGACAAGTCGATCGCCCAGAAGCTTTATGGTTCACGCTTTGAAACCGATTGCAATTACTAGAAGAAAACGAAAGTGTACGTCGTGCTACATATTAAAATAATACAGGGGAGTAAACAGCTTTTTTTTCGTCGTAGTGAAGAACTTTGCAACTGACATCTCCCTTTCTTCCGTCGCTGTGAAAGTAACGAGACTTATTTCATTTCTAAACTTAAAGAGCCTTCATCTGACTCTCTCAGTTTCTGGCAGTATGTCATGCGTTTGTTTTCAATTTCGTACCACAGAGTGATAAGATTGGCACAATTTAGTTTTCAATAAGGCGGTTGTCATCCCTGTGATTCGTTGAGCCGCTGGTCAGAGATGGTGTTAGGTTCCTCTGGAGGAAGCAAAATTACCACGCGGCTCCGAGCAGTGAGCAGTGGACTTAACGCTGTGAGCCGAGTAGGTGGTTGTTGGCTACGGAGTGCGTGCGGCACCATGTAGGGGTTGGAGAGAAACGCGAGAACGCCGCGAGAAATGCAAGCCTGATCACACGTGCTGATACTAGGCAAGCGTGCAGAGTGCGCTGTTCGATTTGTCCACGAAGAGCACCTGTGCAGTGTCCTCAATACGTTGCAAGTAGCAGCCGGAGGTAAATGAATTAGAACATGACCATGTTGGTGCTGGTATGGTGCATAATTCCATTACCAGGTGAGCCGAAGTGTAAGATGTTTCAAGAGAAACCGTATCGAAAATTTAGGCCGCATGCAGGGAAGCAGAAAAAAAAACACCATCCGCCAACTCACGATCGCGGACGAAAGTGTGTGTTGAGTGATCTTGACGGACGGCTGTTGAAGGCGACTGTGACGGAAAATAAGAGGACGACAGCTGCAAAAGTCACTGTAGAACTGAAGGTCGCCCTCAGCACCAAAACAACACTAAGGAAGCTGAATAAGCAGCTTGAAATGCCACGCTTAACCCGCAGGACAGGACAGATAGAATAAAATTATGCAAAGGGGCCAAAATAAAGGGGCTGTCAGTTACACTCGAACATACAACTTCATTATTTGACCAAACAGTGGAATGCAGAATATAAAGGTAGATGTAAATGTAAAGACACAGGAGTCACTGTCTCGGGTGACTCCTCTAAGTGGCTACGATGTTTTTCTTATCTGTTTTCTAAATGAACTAGTAATCCATCCTTAATCACCACGAGAGGTTTAATTTATGGCCTCCTTCTCCTCCTACTTTCTCGCTTATCAAATAAAACGTATGAATCGCTATTTGCAAAAACAACCTATGTCACATTCACCTACTTTTAGGAAAGTGGGAAAAACGATATAAATGATACATAAATTATTAAAATAAGATGAAACTTAGCTGAAGATTAAGTAGCATTCAACAGGTTTATTCTCGACATCTCACACCTACATGCTAACCCGTTTGCACTGCAAAAACTTTCTGTGCTGTGGATTTAGGTTGTTTTTGCAATCAATGCATTTGATGATAAAAAAGTTTCAAAAAAATTTATTTAGAATACAGTACACTGTTCTTCTATTTTTTTGCAGAGCTGTAATACGATATATTTGAATGATTTCGCTATTTAGCACTGTTTATAAATGGAAAAACAAGTAACAAAACAAAATAGTATTTAATATTTACAGCAGAGAACTCCACCCAACGTTTCTTGCATATTTGGCGTAGGTCAAGTTAATATTTCATTCCACAAAGACGACAGATTTTCATTGTCAGGAACAAATCATACACATTGTTTAATATATTCCATTTTCTTTACCCCAATAGGTACTTTCGTATCCTTGTAACACTTTCGCGCGGGATTAGCCGAGCGGTCTCGGGCGCTGCAGTCACGGGCTGTGCGGCTGGTCCCGGCGGAGGCTCGAGTCCTCCCTCGGGCATGGGTGTGTGTGTTTGTCCTTAGGATAATTTACGTTAAGTAGTGTGTAAGCTTAGGGACTGATGACCATAGCAGTTAAGTCCCATAAGATTTCACACACATTTGAACATTTTTATACTAATTTTCGTTTCGAACGATCACTCACTTCAGATATCGTTCGGATAGTAAAAGTTGCAGCATTAAGTCTTTGAGCAAGATCCTGAATTTGGGCTTTCCACGACAGTTTACTATCTATCTGAACAACAAGAAATCTGAACTGTGCAGTTTCACTAATCATATGCCCATTCTGTAAAATTAAAACTTAAGGGGAGGGGGAGGGGGGTTAGAAACTCTAAAAACTGGGTCTTCTGTGATTTAGCGTTAGTTTATTTTCTACGAGCCATGAAGTTATGTCATGGACTGTACTACTTGAAACTGAGCAAATGTTGCACACAACATCCTTTATTACCAAGCTAGTGTCATCAGGAAAACCAAGTATTTTAGAGTAACTTGTAATACTAGAGGGCAAATAATTTATACAAATAAGGAACAGTAGTGGCCCAAACACTGATCCCTGGGTCACCTCCCACGTGACCCTACTCAGACCACACATAATAGCTAGTCTCAATATCGAAAATAATGAAGTTTGCTGTCTGTTGCTAAAGTAAAAGGTGCACCAATTGTGAGCTATTTCCCGTATTCTGTAATGGTCCAACTTCTGCAGTAAAATGTTGTGATCAACACAATCAAACGCCTTAGTTAAATAAAAAAAAATATGCTTATCGTTCGAAACCTTTTGTTTAACCCATCCAGTACCTCACAGAGAAAAGATAATATAGCATTTTCAGTTGTTAAACGACTTATAAAGACGAACTGTAAATTTGATATCAAATCGTATGATATAAAATGATCACTTATCCTTACATACACAGCCTTTTCAATACCTTCAGTAAACACTGATGGCATATAAATCGATCTAAAATTATCTACATTACCCCTTTCTCCCTTTTTATAAAGCGACTTTACTACTGAGTACTGTAATCGTTCAGGAAACTGACTATTCCTAAAGGCAAAATTCCAAATATGGCTAAATACAGGGCGAACAAGTGCAACACAGTACAAGGTGCATTCAAGTTCTAAGGCCTCCGATTTTTTTTCTCCGGACTGGGAAGAGATAGAAACATGCGCATTGTTTTAAAATGAGGCCACGTTCATTATCAATACGCCCCAGAGATGGCAGCACCGTACGGCAGATGGAATTTTACCGCCAGCGGCGAGAATGAGAACTGTTTTAAATACTTAAAATGGCGACGTTTTCCTTACTTGAACAGCGTGCGATCATTCGTTTTCTGAATTTGCATGGTGTGAAACCAATTGAAATTCATCGACAGTTGAAGGAGACATGTGGTGATGGAGTTATGGATGTGTCGAAAGTGCGTTCGTGGGTGCGACAGTTTAATGAAGGCAGAACATCGTGTGACAACAAATCGAAACAACCTCGGGCTCACACAAGCCGGTCTGACGACATGATCGAGAAAGTGGAGAGAATTGTTTTGGGGGATCACCGAATGACTGTTGAACAGATCGCCTCCAGAGTTGGCATTTCTGTGGGTTCTGTGCACACAATCCTGCATGACGACCTGAAAATGCGGAAAGTGTCATCCAGGTGGGTGCCACGAATGCTGACGGACGACCACATGGCTGCCCGTGTGGCATGTTGCCAATCAATGTTGACGCGCAACGACAGCGTGAATGGGACTTTCTTTTCGTCGGTTGTGACAGTGGATGAGACGTGGATGCCATTTTTCAATCCAGAAACAAAGCGCCAGTCAGCTCAATGGAAGCACACAGACTCACCGCCACCAAAAAAATTTCGGGTAACCGCCAGTGCTGAAAACATGATGGTGTCCATGTTCTGGGACAGCGAGGGCGTAATCCTTACCCATTGCGTTCCAAAGGGCACTACGGTAACAGGTGCATCCAACGAAAATGTTTTGAAGAACAAATTCCTTCCTGCACTACAACAAAAACGTCGAGGAAGGGCTGCGCGTGTGCTGTTTCACCAAGACAACGCACCTGCACATCGAGCTAACGTTACGCAACAGTTTCTTCGTGATAACAACTTTGAAGTGATTCCTCATGCTCCCTACTCACCTGACCTGGCTCCTAGTGACTTTAGGCTTTTTCCAACAATCTCTCCGTGGCCGCAAAATCACCAGCCGTGCTGCTATTGCCTCAGCGATTTTCCAGTGGTCAAAACAGACTCTTAAAGAAGCCTTCGCCGCTGCCATGGAATCATGGCGTCAGCGTTGTGAAAAATGTGTACGTCTGCAGGGCGATTACGTCGAGAAGTAATGCCACTTTCATCGATTTCGGGTGAGTAGTTAATTAGAAAAGAAATCGGAGGCCTTAGAACTTGAATGCACCTCGTACTTCAATACCCTGTTAGGCACTCCATCATAACCATGAGAATCCTTAGTCTTCAGTGATTCAATTATTGACTAAATCTCCCCCTTGTCTGTATTACATCTGTAATTTTGACAACTTCCTCTGACAGCATAGCATTAACACTCTTCCATTTCCCTCTTCCGTCTTTCGGTGTCTGCCCACTACACAGTAATTCGCGAATTCTTTTAACTCTCGCACCAGTTACTGCATAAATACTTAGAGAAGCTTTTCTACATACCTCAAATGGTTTGTCTCCAACGAGAACACAGTAGCTATAAGATTTTTCACACGTGCACCACTTCTCACTTCTTGTGCGGTGTCTTTTAACATCACTAGCTGTTATCAGTCATTGCAGGAAAAGTTCCTCGTCATCCTTGCATTCCATGTTCAGTAAATGTGCTAAAGCTTGAGTTCTGTTGTCTTCTGCAATAACACTAAGACAGCTTTTTCGACACTTCCAGTCTTCTCCTGTCACCTTTCTCGGATTTACTTTGCCTCTATAATTCACACGTTCCTTTCCATGAATTTTAGCTTTCTTGATAATATTTCTTTGATATTCCAAAGTTTGTTTCACTCTTTTCTCCTCTTAACTAATGGTACCGCCACTTCATCCATTTTCACAAGAATAGTAAATTCAACACTGCCAATTTCTTCAGTGCGGTTGTACCGCACTTTACTGTAGTGCCAACAGTTGAGAAGAAAAATAATCCAAGTCCTGGACTTCGGACGTTTCTGCACTCAGCTCATATTTCCTACCTCTGTTTGAACGGCAACAAGCGATGACTTTGGCTGTTTTCGTGAACAGTCTGGTGTAGCTATATGTAGGGTATGCATTTTTGCCTTTAATTCAGTTTTCACCAAAAGTGGACTTTACTGTAGTGCCAACAGTTGAGAAGAAAAATAATCCAAGTCCTGGACTTCGGACGTTTCTGCACTCAGCTCATATTTCCTACCTCTGTTTGAACGGCAACAAGCGATGACTTTGGCTGTTTTCGTGAACAGTCTGGTGTAGCTATATGTAGGGTATGCATTTTTGCCTTTAATTCAGTTTTCACCAAAAGTGGACTTTACTGTAGTGCCAACAGTTGAGAAGAAAAATAATCCAAGTCCTGGACTTCGGACGTTTCTGCACTCAGCTCATATTTCCTACCTCTGTTTGAACGGCAACAAGCGATGACTTTGGCTGTTTTCGTGAACAGTCTGGTGTAGCTATATGTAGGGTATGCATTTTTGCCTTTAATTCAGTTTTCACCAAAAGTGGACTTTACTGTAGTGCCAACAGTTGAGAAGAAAAATAATCCAAGTCCTGGACTTCGGACGTTTCTGCACTCAGCTCATATTTCCTACCTCTGTTTGAACGGCAACAAGCGATGACTTTGGCTGTTTTCGTGAACAGTCTGGTGTAGCTATATGTAGGGTATGCATTTTTGCCTTTAATTCAGTTTTCACCAAAAGTGGACTTTACTGTAGTGCCAACAGTTGAGAAGAAAAATAATCCAAGTCCTGGACTTCGGACGTTTCTGCACTCAGCTCATATTTCCTACCTCTGTTTGAACGGCAACAAGCGATGACTTTGGCTGTTTTCGTGAACAGTCTGGTGTAGCTATATGTAGGGTATGCATTTTTGCCTTTAATTCAGTTTTCACCAAAAGTGGACTTTACTGTAGTGCCAACAGTTGAGAAGAAAAATAATCCAAGTCCTGGACTTCGGACGTTTCTGCACTCAGCTCATATTTCCTACCTCTGTTTGAACGGCAACAAGCGATGACTTTGGCTGTTTTCGTGAACAGTCTGGTGTAGCTATATGTAGGGTATGCATTTTTGCCTTTAACTCAGTTTTCACCAAAAGTGGACTTAGGGGTTCTTGCAAACAGCGATTCATACAGAGGCAGATAGCACACGAGTTCTAATACGAAACGAATTTGTTTTTCCCGCTTCGACCAAAAATTAATCTTACTTCAACGCGTGTTGCGCTGCGCAACTGACACAGAGTAATGTGCAGAAGTACATCTGCAACTAATCTATGGAAAAGAAGCTTTATAAGAAATAACATTAAGGTAGAAATAAAAGAAGCTTATGACTGCCGATAGATAATCTACAATACTTTTGTCACGCTTATCACACAGGTCAGTGATATCAAAAAGACACCTTCATAGACGGCAGCTGTATTTTATTTTCGTTAAAGGCGGGTCGTTGGCCATTTGATGCTTCGTAATGTGACTGCAATGACTGATGATCTCAATGTTTTATAGTACAACTGCAATGATTGTTGATATCGATGTCACAAGTGTAGTCTGCTACTATTCTACAAATATCAATGGTTCCTCTCTGTCATAATGAACTCCTTGCTTCTCCTTTCCTTCCCCAAATTTATGGCTTCTTGTTTATTGATCTTCTTACAACTTTAATTTTTAATCAAAAGAAACTACCTTAGTGCAATTGGCTAGTGAGCAGGAGACGCGTGTTTGAACACCGACCTTGGTACAAATTTTCATTCGTCGCTTCAGTCTTCGTGTATACATGCTTAGATTTTAAATACTTTGATTAAAATATATGTTCTGAGCTATTTTACAAATGCTCCACTTTCCTATGTTCTAATTCGAGTATTTTGTAGTGCTGAAGCTACGGCCCTGTTGATAAAAAATTGATCCATGTTGTTAACAATTATTGTTGCATTTAGAATTTAAATCAGACTACGTACGTAGTTTTAACAAGTATTATTCATGTAACTATTAAGCTTAATTTCATAAAAAAGCGAACCCCGCGATCAGGTTCTGCAGTCTACGCGATAGTCTACCAATTGCCGGGTCATTCATCACCAGATGCGGCCTGATCTCTTAGAATACAAATTACATATGTTGTTTTCAGTTAATATTCGCCTCATAACGATGATATCTGATGTCATAGGCATTACCTTCACAAATGCCACCTATTGACGAATTTTTTTCTCTTGTACAGTGTCGAACTGTCAGCTGCACACTGTTGATGTTACGGGACAGTAAGAAACATGATACTCTATACTGATGCCAATGGTATGTTCTGCGCTGTTACTACGTTGTCGCAATTTAATCTTATCAATACCTTGTCTTATATCCTATGTTTCATGCCAGAGATCGGATGATGAGGTTCTTCCAAAGTGCTTCATCCAAATAAAACTACTTTCAAACAAATTACAGCACCAGTTGTAGTTTATTTTCTAACACAACGACCAGTTTCAGCCACGAAGGCGATCTTCAAGGTATGATCCAGCATCAGTGTTGACTCATAACCACTTGAAAATGGCGTTGGTAGTTGAAATGAGAGATGGCGTCATTAGAGAAGGATTGAGGAGAGATGGAAAATTTAATCGATCTAGCTCTTTCATAAGAAAAGAACGTGACATTTGGATTACATGATATAGGGAAACCATGGGAAGTCTAAATCTGGATTTTTAGCTTCGAAATCGAATCTCGATACAGTTGAATGCAAATCCAGTCTCTTAAACACTGCACCATGTCGTTCGATACAATAAGCGGTTCGGGACTGCCTAGCTCTGTACAACATCTTTGGACTATTTCTCCACGACTGTAAAAGCAGGTCTACAGTTTCAATATTCGAGATGAGTTACTTAAACAGGTATTTTTGCTATCGATGTACGGGCTCTTCGAAAAGTAAGGAACGATCGGTCGTGAAATAGGAACCACAGTGAAAATCAAACCTGTTTTATTTGCAACAGTTAGCTACACCTTCTAGCTACTTCTCTACATAATCGCCGCTTCGACTTAGACTTCTGTAGTGGCGTTGTATCAGCTTTCCAATACCGACGTGATAGAAGGCAACCTCCTGTGCTTTCCAACATTTTTCTGCGCTAATATGCAACGCCTTGTCTGTCCCAAAATGTTGTATTCACAGCCAACGGTTCATCTGAGCAGATATGAAAATCAGATGGAGCCAACTCCGGGCTGTATGGTGGGTGATCACTTTCCATCGAAAACGGAGGGGTATCTTCATTGACCTTGCAGTGTGCTGCCGACAACTGTCGTGAAGAAGGAACTGCATGACAGTTACGTTATGTGGGGTTGCCTGAAATCAGGGAAAATCTTTCTGCAGCCACCCACACTTGGTAAGAGACACTATTTTTCTAGGCATCTTTACAATGGGGTTACTAGATGCACTGCCCAACACATCTGTGCAAAGCTTCATCGTATTTTCACTGTGGTTTCCATTTCGCGACCGATCGTTTCTTACTTTCCGAAGAGCCCTCGTATGAAACACCACCAAACCAATGGCCTGACAGTCAGGCTTTAAATCTGATCCTCTTTGACCTAATTTACCAATTTACACAGCCAGACACTGCAACAAGTAAGAAATTCTTGTCATTTTAAACAAATTTCTTCAGTGAGGAAAGGTCTCTTGTAGAGAGAATTGTGAGTATTTATATCTTGTGTGAGTAAGGAGAAACCGTATATTTGCAGAGAATTGCATGCAAGTTGATGAAAAAAATTTCACAAGAAAAATAATGATGTCTTCATCAGTTTTCTGTTCATGGTAGCGTCGAAGGGGAAAAATCTTATAGCATCGCAGTCGACGTGGCTCGATCCTTTAATTCTGATCTTGTTTAGACAAAGAACGTGGCGCACCCGTAGGATCCCGTCTAGGAACAATATGAAACATTCGATGAATCCCATGGGATCCAGGTTCACTTAGCTCCGGTTTAATAAAGTTTTTGCCGGTAGGGTGTCGTCCATGATGCCTCCTAAATCAGAATTAAAGACAGAGCGGGCTGAGACGCGCCAACTACCATAACAAAATTTCTCGGAGGGGAGCGGATGATTTCATTAAGGTGCCGCGGAAGGGGCAGGGAGTGTTTGTGCAGCAGACGAGCGGCGGTAGCAGCCGAAGAACCGGTAAGTGCGAACAACCTGTGACGCTCGCAGTAGGGCCTAACTGACTGGAACTGTCAGAAACAAGAGACAAAAAACTTAAATAGTGTGGGGCAGTCACTCTGCACTGCAAGCATATTGTCATCTGATAAACGTTTGCTTCGGGAACAACACTGGAACTGGATCTCGTGTAATACGAGGGTGGTCTGAAAAGTTCTCAGAACGGAAGAGAAAAAAAGTGCTTATATCACTGAAACTTTTTTTAATTTTTTAATGTAGTTTCCTTGTAGATAAATGCACTTGGTCCACCGATGTTCCAGTGCCTTGGTCCCATCTAGAAAATGAGATTCCTCCAGGCCTGTAGTAGTCAACGTCGGCTATCAATCCTTAGTTTAAAGTGAATCTTCGTCTACCAAGAAAAATTTTCAGTTTTGGGAAGAGATGGAAGTCTGATGGAGCCATATCAGGTGAATATGGCGGGAATGGCAACAATTCATACCTTAGTTCGTGTAATTTTGCCATGGCAACGGCACGTGCGCGGGCGCTCGTCAAGACTCGCTACACCCATCTTGCAGATAATTGTTTATTTCTAATGCTTCAGTTAAAAAGTGATATACCCTTTCAGATGACTTCTGGCAAGCGTGAGGAATTTCACGTACTTTCAATCGGCAATCCTCCATGACCATTTTGTCCACTTTTGCTATGATTTCTGGAGTAGTGACACATCTTAGCCGACCACCGCGCTGATGGTCATCTAAACTCTCCCGACCAAATTTAAATTCATTTGTCCACTGAGAACAGTTGAATATGAAGGAGCTGAGTCCGCCAGTGTATTCTGGAATTCGCCATGATGTCCTTTGCTTTCGTACCTTTCTTTGCGAAGTGATTAATCACCGCTCGAATCTCGATTTTTTTCCATTTTCGAAAATCACTACGCGGGAACAACAGAGTCACGTCACTGCCACAGCTCTCTTTCAAGAGCACTGACGTGGCGCGTGTTTACAGGCAACAGTCCAATGAATATCACGTGAACAACTCGTTGTGCTAACGCTGACCTCTCATGGTGATTCAGAGAACTTTTCAAACCACCTCGTACTGCCACATGTTTTTTACTCCATCAGGAGTAGCCACCAAATCACACAACGACTCCTACACTACGTCTGAATACAAAACCCTCGATACATATTGGTGACGTCAGGCACATGAACATGGCAAACCACGTCCTTTGATGAAAATACACTCCTGGAAATGGAAAAAAGAACACATTGACACCGGTGTGTCAGACCCACCATACTTGCTCCGGACACTGCGAGAGGGCTGTACAAGCAATGATCACACGCACGGCACAGCGGACACACCAGGAACCGCGGTGTTGGCCGTCGAATGGCGCTAGCTGCGCAGCATTTGTGCACCGCCGCCGTCAGTGTCAGCCAGTTTGCCGTGGCATACGGAGCTCCATCGCAGTCTTTAACACTGGTAGCATGCCGCGACAGCGTGGACGTGAACCGTATGTGCAGTTGACGGACTTTGAGCGAGGGCGTATAGTGGGCATGCGGGAGGCCGGATGGACGTACCGCCGAATTGTCAACACGTGGGGCGTGAGGACTCCACAGTACATCGATGTTGTCGCCAGTGGTCGGCGGAAGGTGCACGTGCCCGTCGACCTGGGACCGGACCGCAGCGACGCACGGATGCACGCCAAGACCGTAGGATCCTACGCAGTGCCGTAGGGGACCGCACCGCCACTTCCCAGCAAATTAGGGACACTGTTGCTCCTGGGGTATCGGCGAGGACCATTCGCAACCGTCTCCATGAAGCTGGGCTACGGTCCCGCACACCGTTAGGCCGTCTTCCGCTCACGCCCCAACATCGTGCAGCCCGCCTCCAGTGGTGTCGCGACAGGCGTGAATGGAGGGACGAATGGAGACGTGTCGTCTTCAGCGATGAGAGTCGCTTCTGCCTTGGTGCCAATGATGGTCGTATGCGTGTTTGGCGCCGTGCAGGTGAGCGCCACAATCAGGACTGCATACGACCGAGGCACACAGGGCCAACACCCGGCATCATGGTGTGGGGAGCGATCTCTTACACTGGCCGTACACCACTGGTGATCGTCGAGGGGACACTGAATAGTGCACGGTACATCCCAACCGTCATCGAACCCATCGTTCTACCATTCCTAGACCGGCAAGGGAACTTGCTGTTCCAACAGGACAATGCACGTCCGCATGTATCCCGTGCCACCAAACGTGCTCTAGAAGGTGTAAGTCAACTACCCTGGCGAGCAAGATCTCCGGATCTGTCCCCCATTGAGCATGTTTGGGACTGGATGAAGCGTCGTCTCACGCGGTCTGCACGTCCAGCACGAACGCTGGTCCAACTGAGGCGCCAGGTGGAAATGGCATGGCAAGCCGTTCCACAGGACTACATGCAGCATCTCTACGATCGTCTCCATGGGAGAATAGCAGCCTGCATTGCTGCGAAAGGTAGATATACACTGTACTAGTGCCGACATTGTGCATGCTCTGTTGCCTGTGTCTATGTGCCTGTGGTTCTGTCAGTGTGATCATGTGATGTATCTGACCCCAGGAATGTGTCAATAAAGTTTCCCCTTCCTGGGACAATGAATTCACGGTGTTCTTATTTCAATTTCCAGGAGTGTAGATACTTTTAATCTACGTTCGTTAGTGAATAAAATAAGGATATCTCCGGTAGCTAACAGTCTTATGGAAGTAATACCAACAACAACAAATAAATGGTGCATCCTAAACTATAGCTTTCATAACAAATAGACTTAAAACAGGATGTCCAGTTGCTAAAGACTTAATTTAAAGAAAAGCGTGACATACGTTACACTAAGAGGTATTACAGCATAAAATACCGTAAGATAGCATGAACAGATACTGTAGGGTAAATAGAAACGAAACTTCTGAAAAAGTTCGGTGCTATCATGTCGTTGGAATATCATTCAAAGATTTGATTGTCTAGTTTAGTAGTGAACCAGCCTAATAGAGAATTTCAGTGTTGGCAGCGCTTCGCTTGATGTTTGTTCATTCCACAACAAACATCAGATGTGGTACCGAATTCGCTTGCTTCGAACTTGATTTGCATCAGTCTGAACTGTGTTGTTTTAATTTAAGAAAATGGTAAGAAAATTTGGAATCCCATTTCATTAACCAAATGTTCAGTTTCGGCTAATTGAAAACATAGTATTGTGTTTTCGGAATATGTGGGGTGGATAGAAACCGTAATCGTCGTGTTTCTTTAAAAGAAGATAAAGACTATGACTGAAATAAAGAACTATTTGGCACTGTACTCAACCAAGGAGATTATGCTATGATTAAAGTATGTGGCAAAAGTAAACCATCATTTGGCTTGTATGAATGTTAAATTTGTGATCTAGAAGTCAAAAAGTACGAGGCCTACGTTTCCCCAAGAAAAACATGGGCCAGTAAGAGACGTTTGTTTTTAACTCATGAGTCATGTTTTAGTCAAGGAGATGTTCTTTGAGAGTCTCCGTTACTTCTGAGGGGGGGCGGTACGACTTTTAGATTCAAAGACGTATTATCAAACAAAGTAAGGTAATCAATTTCATGTTACAACAAACTCATCATCGTCTACATCCGTTCTGTCTCCTTCAAAATCAGTCAGGCCATCTCTTCTTAGGCCTTCCTAGACATTTTACCTCTTGGTTTATATTGTTTTATGCTTTAGTAATTCTTGCATCTGGCGTACAGTCTCTATGTTCTTTCCATCTTAACTGATATTGTTTAGTGACAGTTATGATTTGCACCTTCAGTTCAACTCGGATGTCATCATTCCTCATTTTATCCACCAATGTATAACTAGAAAAATAACAATTTTATTTGGAAAATAGAATAAAAAGCCACAATTTACACAATATTTATGTTTTGGTGTTGTCTAAAAGTTTTTTGATCGAGATAGATTTTATTACTTACTCTCTTAGATCCAAGCAGATTTTGACTTCTCATTCACCCATAAGGCCAACAAGCATAATCTAGGTCTCATATCTAATTATGCGTTTAAAGTTAATTTACAATTTTAATTTTCAAATTTCATTTTATAATTATCAGTTTCTTGTTTTAAATTTGAAAATAGTTTCTATTCATCCCATTTTATGGCAACAATAGAAAATTAAATGTGGTAGTACCGCTGTGAAAGGCCTTTATTGGGGAGCACACATGAGAGAGTGCATAGCACACATCGCGCTCTAATAAGACCTTACACGGACTACGGATGCCTCTGCTACAGTAATCAGTTTCTTATAGAAACCTGATAAGTCGCAGTACAAAGCCATCAGTTTTTATGCTGAAGGATTCATATCGACTGCAACTAATGATTTGCTAGCTAAAGCAAACGAAATGCCTTTAAGAACTAAGCACGAAATTATTTACCGCCATATTCGTGTTGAAATGTTTCCTCCTTTTACTTATAAGGAAAGATCAGAGAATTCACGATTAAGTGCTGTGCAGACAGATATTGGTTTAACAAGAAACGCTGCCCTAAACTTGGCTTTTGCGTGAATACAAGGCCGCTTCCCCAAACCTGAACCGTTCCAACATGCCCTGCCTTAACAACTCAGTTTCGCAGAACATTTGGATGAGCGTAGCATACATCAAAGGCACAACGAAAGCAGGACGGCCTTCGTCGAGAAAGATTCACACAGATTGCTTTAAGCTTAAAGCAGAAGCTGGAAGTGCGTTCGTGCTGTAATCCAGAGGGTTAATTTAAGATCCTTGGAGTAAAGTTCGCAAAATACGCAAAAGGAGTTCAAGAGGAAAGGATAATTTTACCAGAACCTCTCTCGGCACTGATGATGTTAAAATCCTACGATGTGAACGACACCAAAAATTATCTCGTTTATCACATTGCAGTAGCAGTTCAGGAACTTTCCCACCTAAATAAGACAACCGTTATGTTTTGGATGAAGGCACACAGCAGAGTAAAGCGCAGTGAAGATATTTCGTGCCACCTGACGAGCTCCATACCACAACGTGTAGAGTCAGAGTGCGATGGAACGGAAACTTTCACTAGTCTTACGAAATTAAAGGGAAACACTGTGTCGTATTGGTATCTAATCTCGCATGACGTCCTTGGCACTACAGTTGCAAATACAGTAGAAATACTGTAGAGAAAATGACACCCATTCAATTTAATCACGGGAGATATCGGGAGCGTCTCAGCATGACCTCGTGTTCCTGATGTGAGTGCGATAGTGAGGAAAATATTAACCAGATTTTTTTTACCTGTGACAGAAGATACCAAGAAATCATGGTATATCGCAGTGTGTGATATCCTCCCGCAATATATTACTGATGAATTTTCAAACTCTTTTAGTGACAGAAGACCAAAAGATTTAGAAACACCTGTAAGATTTTATAGAAAAATGATAAATAAATAAATAGGTAAAGCGTTATTTTTTCACGTAAAATAGGAAATGAACAAGTACGTTTTGTGTTAACAGCCCTCCTTTTATGTAAAATAATTTGTTGTGATTGTCTTATGTCATGGATTGAGCTTCAGGTAATATCAGTCTTTCTTCTTTTTCCTAGCCTTTATCACGTGTCTTCTTGGATTTGGCGAAGTTAGTGGTTGAAGGTAGTCGTAAACAATTCCTTTCCTTGGATGCTGCGTTTGAGGACGTGCCGTTATATCAACCAGCGTCGAATATTCCTAGATTGCTTACTTAACACAGCTTCTTAATACTTTACAAGTCGGGTTTTCCAGTACATTTGGCTTCTACCTTGAAGAGTCCTCTTTTTTTAAAACAAGAAAAAAAAGCATTTGAGTGCCGCTTTCACATGTGTCAAACAGTGCTGCGAGCATAGGTGTTGCTATTTTTGTATATGTGGAATGCACGCTGTCAGTCCTGTGTGATGTGGTTTCCAGACAACAATTATTGTCTAGCATTGGTGACATTAGTGCTTTGTACACGACGCCCACTGGAGACTGATTGCATTTCTCTATTACCCTACCAATGAAATGAAGTATACCATCTGCCTTACCGATGACTGACCCTATATTTCTGCGTTTTGTGAAGTCCGCAATTTTACATTCCTGAAAATTTAAACCATGCCGCCGCTTTGAATTCTTCTCAGGATTTCACTGGATATTGAGCAGCTTATGAATGTCATTTGGGTTTTGTATATGCTGTAGATTGCTGACGTCCATCAGCTGATAAAGTTGAACATTGGTCGACTGGCGTATATAGGGTGCTTCGGATACTTCTACCAATGGGTTTTATGATACCCGCAGCACCTTCTAATGCCACTTGCAAGATTTTTCATATTCTCTCGATCGCTACGCACAAACTGTAAGTCCAAGGAAAAAATGAAAAAGAACTTTGTGTAGAAAATTTAATGTAGTTAAATTTTGTATTGGGATATTCTTTCGCAAGAGACTGCAGTTTTCGAATTATTCAAGGCAAGTGACGGTCAAACACTTTTTTCTTGAATACCTCGAAAACACTGATCTCCAGCGAAAATGTTTCCCAGTACAAAATTTAACTACATTAAGTTTCCTCCAAAAATCTCTTGTTCATTTTTTTTCTGTAGGACTAATATTTTGCACATAACAAGCGAGAGAATACAACAGTCTTGCTCACAGTTTTTAAAGGCATTGCAGGTTGCATAATATCCAGCGGTAGAGGCAGCTGAGTCAGCCTGAATGTGCAGTGACAGACATTCGTCACGCTAACTTCCGATACGCTATCAGTACTAAGTCAGCTCTCAGCGTACGTAATATCTATTGAAGCAATCCGTAATGCATGGAAATTTGTGCTGTGTTAAATCGACGTTACTAGTAGGTATCGCCTCATCTTGTTATCAAACTTTGCTGTTAGGAAAAGAAACACGGGTGCAGTGAGTTGCTTGGAAAGTGTTTTTATATCTATTTCTGTAAAACGTTGTAGTGATTTTCTCCTGAAAATATCTGAGCAGCAGAATCCGGTCAAAGATAGCGAGTTTAATGCAAACTAACGACTGCAGAGTTGCGGCTTCCGGTAGAGGTAACATCTATTGCGCAGCTGGCCACTGCAAGACTCCAACGACAACCGCAAGAAAGAAAAAAGAAAAAAAAATGTTGAAGGGGAGAATTAGCATGCTATGTTGGTTCAACGTAACTGGTTCTTGGTTTGTCCTATGAGAAATTCAGTTAGTCGTTAGATGGTTGCGGAACTAAGACCAGTCAGAATCGGGGCTAGACTCCTTAATGTTAGAGTCAAACGTTACAGTCGTTTAGGAGAATTCAGTGAGATTGTTGTCGACGTGTCTGAAAGATATTTGCCGCGCGGGATTAGCTGAGCTGTGTCAGGCGCTGCAGTCATGGACTGTGCGGCAGGTCCCACCGGTGGTTCGAGTCCTCCCTCGGGCATGGGAGTGTGTGTTTGTCCTTAGGATAATTTAGGTTACGTAGTGTGTAAGCTTAGGGTCTGATGACCTTAGCAGTTAAGTCCCATAAGATTTCACACACATATGAACGTGTTTTTGAAAGATATTTACCCCAGTCGATGATCATTCTGATCTCACTCTTTGGGGCGAAAAGCGCCAAGTGGTTTATTTGTGTTCGAACTTAAAATCTGGTGTGAGGTAGTAGTAATGGCTAAGGTATTTGTAGTTGTAAGTAGGCTGTTTAGATTTTTATATGGGTAATGCCACGTAGCGCTCTATATGAAAATCACTGGCTGTGCTGTGTGCAGTCTGTGGCTAGTTTGCATTGTTGTCTGCCATTGTTGTCATGAACTGCTATAGCTGGATGTGAACAGCGCATAGCATTGCGCAGTTGGAGGTGAGCCGCCAGCAGTGGTGGATGTGGGGAGAGAGATGGCGGAGTTTTGATAATCTGTAAGACTGGATGTCAATTATGAATATTAAGGTAAATACATTGTTTGTTCTCTATTAATATCTTTCATTTGCTAACTATCCCTATCAGTAGTTAGTGCCTTCTGTGGTTTGAATCTTTTATTTAGCTGGCAGTAGTGGCGCTCGCTGTATTGCAGTAGTTCGAGTAACGAAGATTTTTGTGAGGTAAGTGATTTCTGAAAGGTATAGTTTAATGTTACTCAGGGCCAATCTTTTGCAGGGATTTTTGATAGTCAGATTGCGTTGCGCTAAAATTATTGTGTGCCAGGTTAAGCACAGTCTTGTATAAGTTGTTCTAAGGGGACGTTTCATAGGGTAATGCCGCGTAGCGCTCTATATGAAAATCACTGGCTGTGCTGTGTGCAGTCTGTGGCTAGTTTGCATTGTTGTCTGCCATTGTTGTCATGAACTGCTGTAGCTGGATGTGAACAGCGCATAGCATTGCGCAGTTGGAGGTGAGCCGCCAGCAGTGGTGGATGTGGGGAGAGAGATGGCGGAGTTTTGATAATCTGTAAGACTGGATGTCAATTATGAATATTAAGGTAAATACATTGTTTGTTCTCTATTAATATCTTTCATCTGCTAACTATCCCTATCAGTAGTTAGTGCCTTCTGTGGTTTGAATCTTTTATTTAGCTGGCAGTAGTGGCGCTCGCTGTATTGCAGTAGTTCGAGTAACGAAGATTTTTGTGAGGTAAGTGATTTCTGAAAGGTATAGTTTAATGTTACTCAGGGCCATTCTTTTGCAGGGATTTTTGATAGTCAGATTGCGTTGCGCTAAAATTATTGTGTGCCAGGTTAAGCACAGTCTTGTATAAGTTGTTCTAAGGGGACGTTTCATAGTTTAGGATTCGTTTTTCGTGGTTGGTGATTTTATACCACGACAGTTACTGAACGAAGCGTAGCTCGAAAGCCACTGGTTTCTAGGAGACACTTATCTCGGTTAGATTAGAGATTTTCCATTTTGTCGTGGGAGATAAGTGACATTATTACGTTGTAACGCCGGAAATGCATATCCTCCTATTTCCATCTAATGTACTACGAATTTTTTCCTTATTTTGTTACCTGAAGATATGACATTTCTGTGCCTTAATATATTGTAATTGTTTTACTATATATATATATATATATATATATATATATATATATATATATATATATAATTGGTTTGTTTTGTAAATACTATTTGTTTTTTTACGCTGGGTCTTGCCTAGGGAAAACTATGCTATCAAACGAATACATCGATAGGTCGTGTGGAGAATGGAGAACCAAAGTGTTTAGGATCTTTGGTAGTGTGAACTAGACCGCGTGGAGCGCGGGCAGAGGAGAGTCTGGCTGGAGTAGGGCGTTGGAGCAGGTGTGTTGTGTGACACTCCCATGAGTTGCCGCGCTTTCGGAGTTTAGCAGCATGTAATTGCGCTCGACTTGCCATGATAGTTTCTGACACTGTGTCGTGGAGGGGAAGCATTAGCTGGCACACATCAAGAGCCCGTTTCGCCTGGTGATCGTGTCGAGAAGAAGGCGCGCCAACATCCAGCTTCTGCAACAGCTACGGCTGACAATGAGTGATTGTCGCCACCTCCTCGATCGACGACTTCAAGCCTTCAATCAACCAACAAGGAAGACTGAAAGCATGTAAAGTTTTGGAACTGTATGGCAGACCTCAGCTTTTCAAACTATTCCATTAGCAAAATACAGCACCTTAGCGTGAGCCTTTGTTACTGATTGTCCCAATTGTATTACCAAGCACGGTCCCTTCCTTTTCCGAAATGACCTCGAGTGTCGTTGAAATTCAAATGCCAGCATTAAAGTAATATCATTCGATTTCACTGCTATAATTTCAAAGTTCAGTTAAGGTATTCATAGCTGACTACAGTATTTAGATTACACAAGCACAAATTAAGAGTGCGAGTTTTGTTACCGTATTTTAGCTTACCTGTGACTGCAGCTCAGCTTGGTACATACTAAATGTTACTGTATTTAATTGTTCAGAATCATTTAATTTAAGTTCAAAGTTAAATCTCTTATTTCTAAATTGCGTAGATTGAAGTAGCTTTTGAAATGATTGTTGAGGGAGCCCAAGACTAACCTTATTTTATTGAATGTATGAGGGCTAAACACGTCACTTTCCAAACCAAACCACCTATGTTTCCAATAATCCCTAAAAAATTAAAGCAAATAGCTGCAACAGATTTGATGGGGCCCCTCCCACTCACAAAAATGCATATATTTTCATATTTGTCGTTTTGGAACTTACTTCTAAATATGTTACCTTGACACCATTAAAACAGCCAACAGGTCTTACTATAAGTAAAGCATTTAGACAAGATTTTCTCAGACAAGTAGGTCGAGTGGAACGAATAATTTCGGATAATGGCCCACAATACAAATCAGTGCAATGGCAGAACACGTTAAAACAACACAAAATAAAACCCATCTACATATCTAAGTACAAACCTAGCGTAAATCCATAGGACGATCTATGAAGGACATAGGCACTTTATGCCGATTATATGCAGGCAAAAGACACAACAATTGGAATATATACCTTAAAGATTTTCAAGAAGAAATAAATGAAATGCCACACAGCAGTACACTACTACCTCCAGTTACTGTACTCAAAAATATTGAACCCTCAAAAATAACCAGAGAAAATGTTAGATTTCCTACTGTACCACGTATACAGCACAAACAAGTCATAGCAACAACCACTCTCCAACATCAGAAAGGCAGCCATTAAAAGAAAAGAAAGTGGAGATAGAACAGCAATTAAAAGAACATTCTCAGTAGGCCAGAAAGTATTTGTAAAAACACACCATCTCTCCAGCAAACAGAAAAACAAAATACATAAGTTTTACGCTGCATACAGAGGACCTGTCATAACTAGCCAAATTGCTCATGATAATGCTGTGGAACTAATGGACCCAAAAACAGGCAAAACCCTAGGACTTCACCATGTGAGCCATATCAAAAAGTTTGAAGATTAATTTTATTACTGATAAATAATCAGCACAATATTTCAAGATTATGTTGCAGATAAGATCGTCAGGAGAAAGAAGAATGAAGAGAGAGGAAGGTGGAAAAAAGAAAGTAGTTTCAATAAAAACAAAAACAAAAATAACACCAATAGTAGCATAGATTAAGGTGAAGGGACAAAGCATAGATAGTCTAACAGCATGAAATACTAAAATACTATACACCACGACACTACACAAAAAATAAAAAACGAATTTGAGGATTCTTGTAGAAGTTAAGACTCAAAATATCTTACAATTGTAACATGGAAAGGGCGCCGATATTTGTAAAGCTTTTTAAAAAGGCGTAAAACAATGTAGATACTAGGCATATGTTAGATGAATATAAGTAAAACTTTTTGTAAGAACCATTGTAAAAACTCCAGCAACAACCAGATGCAACAACCCACAACTTGCAACGTGAGAACTATCAAGAAAGAAAAGGACATAATTAGCAAGACACGATTCCCACAAGGCAGAAGTGTTGAGAGAAGGGAAAGGACAGCAAGACCAACAGAGGGCCCTTGTATCCGATGTGGGCAGTAAATCTGCCCGCTAAGTGGAACCCTGCTGTGATAGAACATGGAAGGCCAAGAGGGTCTTGGGATGCCCCAACTCAGCGGAGCGACCAAAAAACGGCCCGACGAGAAGACCACTTGGGCAAGCCACCACTGGCAAAACAATATGTGTAAAAGTCACACTACTGCTATTAAACAGCACGCTGATGCACGAAACTGAAGAAAACTTCCACAAAGTAAAAATGACATGCCCAAACAATTTATCAAACTGTTACTAAGAGGAGAACTTCAAAGCGACTAGTTATCAATAAATATTTCCATATCCTGCCCAGAGAAGAACCAAGAATCAAGTAAGAAGCAGAGAAAAAGCAGGAAGAACAGAAGTTGAAGATTCGCAAGATTGAGACCAAGAAAGAAGATGGGTGAAGAATAGACGACATACCTTTCCAAACCCCTATCCTATTGTAAACTAGTCGTCTGCGAAGCATTACAACGAAAAACGACCGCTTTCAGCGACACATAACTATGACTTTCACGCATACAAACCCAGTAAACCACGAGATTCTGCACTCACAGCTCCATTCCATTATGGGACCTCCACAACAGCAACACACACTTGCAAAGCCAACAAGGAACGACGAACAAAGCTGTACATCAAATACTTGCCCACATCCATCTCGCTCAAGTCCATCACCTTCGTTCAAAAACATTCGCCAACCTCATGCATAAACATTCATAGGATTGTGTGAATGTGTGAAATCAAATTATGTGATGTAGGAATTGTGCAAAAGAAACGAGTGAAAAACTAAATAAGTTAAGCACACCAGACAGCTAATAAACTACAAAATAACAGTCATTGACTATGGACTTAAGTAAAAAATAGACTATCGATAAAAATAAGTCATTAGTTACGAAATGGACAGTATATAAAGAACAAAAGTAAGGCATAATAAACACTAAAACAAAAGCCACTTATTTTCTCCTCATAAAAATAAAAGAATAACTATATTTTACTTATTTTCTCGTTATAAAAAGAAAGAATAAAAAATTATCTTGTTGGATGTTTCCCCCTTTTTTTTAATATTTGTACCATTTGTTAGGATAATATCTCATTACTTGAGTATGTATATTTCTTTGTCAAAGCAGTTCTTGGAAATAATTCTTATTTGTTAGTGTAACAATGTTCAAATGAGTGTCTAGAAACAAAAACATTTTACTTGTACATGATATTTAGAAAATGTGTTAGGAATAGATTTTACTTAATTATTACATTTATATAAAAAAAAAACAATATTTCTAAGAAAATCGATGTGAAAGACTCCTCACTTTCGATAACAAACTTCTTAAAAAACAAACTTCACACTTAAATAAAGAAAGAATATAATTAAAAAATAATAATTATAATGGCATAAAAATATTCTTCTCTTGTCAATATAAACATATTTTGGAGAATAATGTGGAAGAATATAAAAATATAAATTAGTAAAACAAACTAGCATAGAACCAGGATAATGTGGCTGAACAGTAGGCAACAAAATTTAGATAAAGGAATAATTTTTGACTGACGTAGACAACGATCCTATCATTGCCTAACTTCACTGCAAAAATTAAGTTCGAAGGGTGGTGATATGTAAGGTGTCAGGCAAATCCAACACCTTCCATGAAAACCCTAAAGTAAAAAGCAAATCCAGCAGTATGTCACATAGCTCCAAATAAATCTGGACATTAAATTAACCAAAGTAATACGATCAACGAGTGAGCAAATGGAATACCACAGACTAACACAAGAATGCCTAAATGCATGTCATACCTTCCCACCGTGAAACAGACGCAATTCCAAGGGAAGAAACGAGAACAGAAGCCGAGAGCAGAACCGTGTTAAGCTAGAAGGCCCTGCGATAAGGGACGGACACCCACGTCGACAGCCAACCACCAGGACCACCCCCAGCCCATGTTAAAATATAGAGCCCTCCAGAAGAACAGTATAGATCTTACGATAACACTAAAAGGGCCACACCAGCTGCAAGTTTTAGCGTGAGACTTTTTCGCGTCTCTGTTATTTTGCAAACGTTAAAAACATTACCCCACCGCGAAAAGTATAACGTTTCTCATTGGATATACAGAATTTTTGTAGGCGGAGCTTAAGGTTAACATTGAGACCCTGATTGGTCAGATGAAAACACAGCCAGATAGTTTTTTTAAACCAACTTCGGTAAATTGTAGTAAGGAGAAGTGAGGAGAGAGTTGCTTCTGAGACGGCGAGGTGCGTGGAGCTGTGCCGCCCACCGCCCACTGACGAACACCAACAAGGTAATGAATGCACGCGATGCCGCGTTTTTGAGCGCATAAGGCTTCACTCAGAACTGCAGAAGTCTCATCTGTTACATCCCCTTTTTACGCAATACTAGTATCGATCGTCAATTGAAGCTCTTGGTATTCACATTTGGTACGTAAGTTAAAATCTGAAACGCGATGATTTTTCTGTTATATAATTATTGAGAAGCCACATCAGCACAGTAATTTACGACAAGTTAGAAAAGTAATTAAAGATAATTGAGGGTCACTGTAGACCATTCTGATAGTTTTCTCTTTTGTTAAACTTAATTTAAACCTAGATTATAGATGTGATATGGCATAGGTCATCCTTCAATCCATTGTAGAACTTGAAAACCCACTCAGGGAATATTCGTTCGCATTTTTGTTGAACGCAGTTGGTTTTTATCATTCTGTATTAAAATATTTCCTTTTATCAATAGTGCAATTTATAAACAGTGTTTTGTGAGTAGAATGAAATTTCCAATGGTAAACTTAACTGCTTTTTCGACGTTATTTTACCAGCTAACTAAAAATAGGAAAGCCTTGAACCCCTTCCACTAAATTTAGATAGTACAGGGTGATTCAAAAAGAATACCAGAACTTTAGGAATTTAAAACTCTGCAACGACAGAAGGCAGAGCTAAGCACTATCTGTCGGCGAATTAAGGGAGCTATAAAGTTTCATTTAGTTGTACATTTGTTCGCTTGAGGCGCTGTTGACTAGGCGTCAGCGTCAGTTGATGCTAAGATGGCGACCGCTCAACAGAAAGCTTTTTGTGTTATTGAGTACGGCAGAAGTGAATCGACGACAGTTGTTCAGCGTGCATTTCGAACGAAGTATGGTGTTAAACCTCCTGATAGGTGGTGTATTAAACGTTGGTATAAACAGTTTACAGAGAATGGGTGTTTGTGCAAAGGGAAAAGTTCTGGACGGCCGAGAACGAGTGATGAAAATGTAGCACGCATCCAACAAGCATTTGTTCGCAGCCCAGGAAAATCGACTCGCGGAGCTAGCAGAGAGCTACAAATTCCACAATCAACTGTATGGAGAGTCCTACGAAAAAGGTTAGTTATGAAACGTTATCGTCTGAAATTGGTTCAAGCACTGTCTGCAGCTGATAAGATTAAAAGAATCGATTTTTGTGATTTTATCCTTGCTCAAATGGAAACAGGTGAATCTTTCGTTTCAAAGATTGTGTTTAGTGATGAAGCAACTTTCCACACTAACTGTCCGTAACTACCTGAACGTCAACTACCCGAGGCGATGGATCGGCCGCCAGGCAGCCCGTGACGGAGCACTTCATCACTGGCCTCCAAGAAGCCCTGATCTTACCCCCTGCGATTTTTTCTGATGGGGGTATGTTAAGGATATGGTGTTTCGGCCACCTCTCCCAGCCACCTTTGATGATTTGAAACGAGAAATAACAGCAGCTATCCAAACTGTTACGCCTGATATGCTACAGAGAGTGTTGAACGAGTTGGAGTATCGGGTTGATATTGCTCGAGTGTCTGGAGGGGGCCATATTGAACATCTCTGAACTTGTTTTTGAGTGAAAAGAAACCTTTTTAAACACTCTTTGTAATGATGTATAACAGAAGGTTATATTATGTTTCTTTCATTAAATACACATTTTTAAAGTTGTGGTGTTCTTTTTGAATCACCCTGTATTAAGATTCTTTTACAGGGAGTGCTGTGGAGCTGACGCTGAAATCATTAAGTATTTGGTTATATCATCGCTAGTCTCACTGAACTCTTCTGAACTCTACATGTAATGTGTGGTGTGGCGTCTCCTTACCAGCAACAGGTCCCAGGTTCAAACTAGTCTATTCCCTAAAAAACATTCTCAGAACGTCGTTGCGCGGAAGTGGTAGGGAGACACGACTTAGAAGAAACAGACACCATGCAGAATGTTAGAGTATCACTGGTCCTCTCTAGTGCCTACTCGTTATTTCTACAAGGGGGTAGTGTCTGTAGGGTAGCGCAGTACAAATCATATCTTGAGATTATCGATATACCTACAGCACGAAAGTAATTTGGGCACGAGACACAAGCATGTTACCTCGTTTTCTGCTGTTATCTTGGTCAGCGAAATTGTCGAAAACTTTCGACTGCCAAAACCGCTGGTAGGAGTCTCTGTATGAGCGGATACCTATCTGGCAGGTAACACTTACCTAGTGACCGCCGGACTCAGAGGACCTACATCGAATGTCTGCGCTGCAAGATGTTGATACCGAAACTGACACCAGTCTTGCATATTTCGCGAAAAACCTTTGATCACCCATATTACAAGGGGTGTTCAAAACGTAAGGTAACACATATTTTTCCTGAACATCGGATGGTTTTATTCAGAGTAGCAACATACCGTATTATTCCCCACTCTTTTGGCTAGAGTCCCTGTTTTTCAACATAATCTCCGCTAAATGTGACGGCCTTACGCCACTTTATTGGGAGGGCCTATACGCCTGTATTGCACCCCTGTACTGGTCGACGTCGGAGCCAGCGCCTCGCTACATCAGTAACCTCCTGATCATCCATGTACTGATTCCCGCAGGAGTGCTTACCTCAATGGTCCAAACAAATGGAAGACGGAAGGTGCGAGATCCGGGCTGCAGGGTGGGTGAAGAAGAACAGTAAAATGAAGTCTTGTGGTCTCCTCTCGGGTGCACAGACTTCCGCAAGGTCTTGCACTGTCGTAGAGAAGGAGAAGTTCGTTTGGGGTAGCACAATACAATTCAGAGTTGATCATTTCACCATTTGGGAGGACATGAAACAGAGTAACCCCTCCAGAGTCCCTGAAGAACGTCGCCATGATTTAAAGGGCTGAGAATGCAGCTTTGAATTTTTTTTTGTGCGGAGAGAGGTGATTCCTTTGCGACGAGGATGTAGTTCCCCACACATGATCCTTTGTTGACGTTTGTCGTCTTCTGTTAGGCGGCGAGGAACCTAGCGCGAGCACACCTTTGAGTACCGAGACTGGTGAATGAGTGTGTCAGACGTCCAGTTGAGCAGCGAGGTGTTTGATTGTGATTCGCTGATCACATCGACTGAGAGAGTCCACACGTTCAAACACTTCAGGATCACAGCTCTGTGCAACCGGTCGACATGCGGATCGAACAGGTTATCGCAACCTTGTTGCGATGATGACAGACACCTCGCCCAACTCACAGTGCTTTTTTTCTGTTTCAGGTTTTCGTAGACAATCTGCAAGCGCCTATGAATATCTGCGATGCTTTGGTTTTCCTCCAAAATAAACTCAACTGACACCTCCCTGCCTGCAACATACGTCCGTTATAGACGCCTTTTTTTGAAGGTTACGATAGCGCTGCGACCAATCGGAGCTTCATGAAACTATATGAGCTGAAGCGCGAATATCACGATGTCCAACAACAAATACTGCACCTTTCCAACCGAAATTGCCAAAGAAAAAAATGTGTTGCATTAGTTATTGAACGTCCCTCGTATTTGTGTTAATTGTGTCAAAATTAATGCCGTGCTCTCCACGTTGTTTTCGGAATTTAGATTCATTGGTTTTCGAGTGTAACTGAGTTTAATCCTAACGGGTGTACGAGGTGCATTCAAGTTCTAAGGCCTTCGATTTTTTTTCTAATTAACTACTCACCCGAAATCGATGAAACTGGCGTTACTTCTCGACGTAATCGCCCTGCAGACGTACACATTTTTCAGAACACTGACGCCATGATTCCATGGCAGCGGCGAAGGCTTCTTTAGGAGTCTGTTTTGACCACTGGAAAATCGCTGAGGCAATAGCAGCACGGCTGGTCAATGTGCAGCCACGGAGAGTGTCTTTCATTGTTGGAAAAAGCCAAAAGTCACTAGGAGCCAGGTCAGGTGAGTAGGGAGCATGAGGAATCACTTCAAAGTTGTTATCGCGAAGAAACTGTTGCGTAACGTTAGCTCGATGTGCAGGTGCGTTCTCTTGGTGAAACAGCACACGCACAGCCCTTCCCGGACGTTTTTGTTGCAGTGCAGGAAGGAATTTGTTCTTCAAAAGATTTTCGTGGGATGCATCTGTTACCGTAGTGCCCTTTGGAACGCAATGGGTAAGGATTACGCCCTCGCTGTCCCAGAACATGAACACCATCATTTTTTCAGCACTGGCGGTTACCCGAAATTTTTTTGGTGGCGGTGAATCTGTGTGCTTCCATTGAGCTGACTGGCGCTTTGTTTCTGGATTGAAAAATGGCATCCACGTCTCATCCATTGTCACAACCGATGAAAAGAAAGTCCCATTCATGCTGTCATTGCGCGTCGACATTGCTTGGCAACATGCCACACGGCCAGCCATGTGGTCGTCCGTCAGCATCCGTGGCACCCACCTGGATGACACTTTTCGCATTTTCAGGTCGTCATGCAGGATTATGTGCACAGAACACACGGAAATGCCAACTCTGGAGGCGATCTGTTCAACAGTCATTCGGCGATCCCCCAAAACAATTCTCTCCACTTTCTCGATCATGTCGTCAGACCGGCTTGTGCGAGCCCGAGTTTGTTTCGGTTTGTTGTCACACGATGTTCTGCCTTCATTAAACTGTCGCACCCACGAACGCAGTTTCGACACATCCATAACTCCATCACCACATGTCTCCTTCAACTGTCGATGAATTTCAATTGGTTTCACAAAACGCAAAATCAGAAAACGAATGATTGCACGCTATTCAAGTAAGGAAAACGTCGCCATTTTAAGTATTTAAAACAGTTCTCATTCTCGCCGCTGGCGGTAAAATTTCATCTGCCGTATGGTGCTGCCATCTCTGGGACGTATTGACAATGAACGCGGCCTCATTTTAAAACAATGCGCATGTTTCTATCTCTTTCCAGTCCGGAGAAAAAAAAATTGGAGGCCTTAGAACTTGAATGCACCTCGTATAAGCGAATCAGTAATTCTATACCTCTATTCAGAAAACGGGTATACGTTTGTGTGCGTGTAGTCCCATTGCTAATAACAGGTTTGCATTCGCAACTGTTCGTGTTGACACGTCTGGGCTCACAAGCCTTCTCACCTGTGTCGTGGTAGCTGTACGATCTGCCACTGCTGTCCTTACAATACGACGATTTTGGCTTCCGTCTGTCCTGCCTGGGCGTCCAGAACCTCTCCACGGGTGTGAGAATGGTCACGTGACCACTCATACAGATGCCAGCATCGTTGCACATCTGACACAGCACGTGCAACTTAAGTAGAAATTATCGGAAAAGACCATCCAGCCAATCGAATGGCCACAAACTGAGATCTTTCAAATTAGCTCTTTTGGCTGTAGGAAGCACTAGTGCGTCTCCGTGGCGTGGTTGCCAGCTTACTCCACATGTTTGCACCAAACTGAGCCCTCTGGCTGTCAGCATTCCCTACTAAATGGTAGCCACAGATGCCGCTCTGGTAGCTAGGTCGTTACACAATGTTTTGGCGGATGGCGTTGAAACCACTACTAGTACGTCTACTATTCCCCAGGTGTCATACGCCGTCATCGGGTCAAACTCAACGTCCTCTTTCCAGATGTACATCCCCCCCCCGAAATCCGGCAGCGTATAAGCTGTTGGCACATTGAGGATTTTGTGCATGAACTGACCTCTCGATTATGTCCCAGAAATGTTCCATAGGATACATGTCGGTGTCATTCACTCGAACTGTCCAAAACGTTCTTTAATACGGTCACGAAGGATTCTGGCCCTGTTACATAGCGCAATGTCAGCCATAAAAAATCCATCTTTGTTTGGTAACATGAAATCCATGAATGGCTGCACATTATTGTCATGTAGCCGAACATAACCATTTCCAGTCAATGATCGGTTCAGATGGAACAGAGGACCGATCCATTCTATGTAGACACAGCCATGAAGCCATCACTAGCTTGTACAGTGCCTTCTTGACAACTTGGGTCAATGGCTTCCTGAGTTAAGCGCCACATTCGAACGCTACCATCAGTTCTTACCAACTGAAAACGGCCACGGATTTTTGGTCGTCTAGAGTCCAAACGACGTGGCCACGAGCCCAGAAGTCGTCCTCTTAGCAAAGGCGCTAGCACCAGTTGTCTACTGTCACAAACCATTAAGGCGAAAGTTCGCAGCAACTGCGGTCCTACGACCCACATTGATTTCAGAGGTTATTTCAGGCAGTGTTGCTTGTCTATTAGCGCTGACAACTGTACGCAAACCTCGCTGGTCTCGGTCGTTACGTGAAGGCCATCGACTAATGCCATGTCTGTGGTGAGATTTACGAAATGGCATGTCCCATGTGTCTTGCTCCAAATAGCATTTCACGTACAGAGTATATTAATTCCCGCCGTGCAGCCAAAATCACGTCGGAAACCTTTTACCATGCATCACCTGAGTACAAGCGACAGCTCTGCCAATGCACTGCCCTTTTATAGTTGTGTAAGCAATACTACTACCCTCTGTATATGTGAATATCGCTACCGGACGACTTTTGTCACCTCACTCAACGGATCGTATGTTATTGTTGCTCTAAACGTAATGAAGTGACACAATTGTCGTAATGACGCATAGCACACTAATGCAATCTTTATATGTGACACGGTTGCCATAAACTGCATACACAGACGCCTCATGGTAGAAATTAGGACTCTTTCCGCCAGAAATACGTTAGAAACAAACGACCATACGTGATTCTGCATCACAACATTCAGCATTAAAGCTTCATCAAACTGCAACATTTATTTTAACTACCGTATATTTGAAAAATACGATTTATCTAATTAAAAAATCGCGTTGCATATAGTTGAAATAACTTATTTAGCAGATTACAAACATCAAAGTTTTGCATCACCTCGGTTTCGAGAGTTCCGGAACCTGTACATAAAATTGGAATAGAGATCAACATAAACATCATTTCCGCCCCTTTTTATTGCTGATGAAAACCACACATTGCATGTTGTACCACCAGACAGCGAGACCTTCAGATGTGGTGGTCCAGATTGCTGTACACACCGGTACCTCTAATACGCTGTAGCACGTCCTCTTGCATCGATACATGCCTGTATTCGTCGTGGCATACTATCCAGAAGTTCATCAAGGCACTGTTGGTCCAGGTTGTCCCATTACTCAAAGGCGATTCGGCGTAGACCCCTCAGAGTGGTTGGTTGGTCACGTCGTCCATAACCAGCCCTTTTCAATATATCCCAGGCATGTTCGATAGGGTTCATGTCTGGAGAAGATGCTGGCCACTCTAGTCGAGCGATGTCGTTATCCTGAGGGAAGTCATTCACAAGATGTGCACGATGAGGGCGAGCATTGTCTTCCACGGAGACTAATGCCTCGCCATTATGCTGCCGATATGGTTGCATTATCGGTCGGAGGATGGCATTCACGTATCGAATAGCCGTTGCGACGTCTTCCATGACCACCAGCGGCGTACGTCGGCCCTACATAATGCCACCCTAAAACAGCAGCAGTGCCCTCGCTGGACAGTGTGTCTAAGGCGTTAATCCTGACCGGGTTGCCTCCAAACTCGTCTCCGACGATTGTCTTGTTGAAAGCATAAGCGACACTCATCGGTGAAGAGAACGGGATGCTAATCCTGAGCGGTCCATTCGGCATGTTGTTGGACCCATTTGTACCGCGCTGCATGGTGTCGTGGTTGCAAAGATGGACCTCGCCATGAATATCCCGAATGAAGTTGCGCATCATGCAGCCTATTCCGCAGTTTGAGTCGTAACACGACATCGTGTGGCTGCACGAAAAGCATAATTCAACATGGTGGCGTTGCTGTCAGTGTTCCTCCGACCCATAATCCGTAGGTGGCATTAGCCTTCGGGCGGTGTTAGCGAGGCATGTCATCGACATTTCCTGTCTATCTGTATCTCCTCTGCGTCCGAACAACATCGCTTTGGTTCACACCGAGACGCCTGGACACTTCCCTTGTTGAGAGCCCTTCCTGACACAAAGTAACAAAGCCCATGCGATCGAACCGCGGTATTGACCGTCTAGGCATGGTTGAACTACAGAAAACACGTGCCGTGTACCTCCTTCCTGACGGAATGACTGGAAGTGATCGGCTGTTTGACCCCCTGGGTTTAATAGGCGCTACTCATGCATGGTTGTATACATCTTTGGGCAGTTTTAGTGACATCTCTGAACAGTGAAAGGGACTATGTCTGTGATGCAATATACAGAATCAACGTCTGTCTTCAGGAGTTCTGGGAACTGGGTTGATGCAAAACTTTTTTTTAATGTGTGTGTATTTGAACCGGACAATCGGCAGTTAAGGAAAACGGAAAAGACCAGGCCCACAAATCAATGGTTATTACTTTATGCAAATAGCAATTTATTGATAACTTAAAATTTAACTTAAAATCAAAGAAATAAATACTGTAATTTAAATCTTTATGCCATATTTTAAAGTAAATATTACATGCTCTTAATAATATGAATAAGTAAAAGTTCACATGAAAGTTTCGCTGAAGTCTTAAGGCCACAGTTTGGAGAAATATGACTACAAGGTCAGTCTTTTTTTACTACTATAGTGAAACAAAGCCGCACCTAATACTCATCTTGTGTAAGGTGTCGGCGTTGCATGGATGCAAGAGGAGCCTTGAGATGGTAATTTTTAAACAAACACTCGGGTGGCGTATCAGGCAGATCGGTCCAGGGTGAAGGAGATGAGGCAGGTTGTGAGCAATGTGAAGCGGCATTCCATACTACCCGATGAATTGCGGTGTCACTAAACCAGCGATCGGGCGGCTACAAACTTGTCGCTTCACCACAGCCGCAGGTCCGCACTAGCTGGTGGACGCGACGAAGGCAGACCCGACCAACCGACCCACACGTCTCACACACCACTCGTCCAACAGCCAATTTCCTGTGTTGGGCGGATGCGGCTTTCGCAGACCAACTTGGCTTAAACATCCCAACTCAGCTCTCCATAGTGATCCGATGTCACAAAACAACTTGGCCCTAACCGTGCAACTCCGCTGTCTCGGAGCAACTGCCTTCCCCCAGAAATACCACGGAGTCAGTAGTTCCTCCTAGGCCGACTTTGAGCAATGATGCTTACTGAGCAAATAGTAAATGGATAGGAAACTCGAGCCAGTGACGCCAGACGAAACCCAAGCGATGGTATTGACAGCGGCCTTAGACTGTTTGCCGATGATGCTGTAGTCTACAGGAAAGTAGTGTCACACGAAAGTTGTGAACAAATCAATGAGGATTTGCAGAAAATAAATGCGTGGTGTAATCACTGGCAGTTATCTCTCAATATTAGTAAGTGTAACCTACTGCGTATAATACATGAGTACAAACTAAATGATCAGTCTTTGGAAGCGGTAACATCAGTCAAGTATCTGGGTGTGACTATTCGAAATTATCTCAAATGGAATGATCAGATTACACAAGTAACGGGTAAGGCGAACTCTAGACTGCGGTTTACTGGTAGAATGCTGAAGCGATGCAGTCCTTCAACAAAGGAAATAGCTTACAATACGTTAGTTCGTGCAGTATTGGAGTATTGTTCGTCTGTATGGGACCCTTACCAGTTGGGTCTGATTCAAGAGATTGAGAAGCTCCAAAGAAGAGCGGCAAGATTCGTGACTGGTACATTTAGCTATCGCGAGATCGTTACAAATCTCATAGAAAGTTTGAGGTGGGACACACTTGCAGGTAGACAGAAGGGGCTGCTCACTAAATTCCGAAATCCAATCTTCACCGAGGATGTAGAGCATATATTATTACCACCAATTTTCAAATCGCGTAATGATCATCATTCAAAGATAAGGGAAATCAGAGCTCGTACTGAGGCATTCAGACAGTCGTTTTTCCCTCGTGCGATCCGCGAGTGGAACAGAGGGGGGGGGGGGGGGGGGGGAATATGACTTTGGCGCGAATTGTGCCCTCCGCCACACACCGATTGGTGGCCAGTGGAGTATATATGTAGATGTAGAAAATATGGCGCCACGGCACAATATTGATGCTTCACTGGGCAGCTTCTCAAAACAACCGACTTGTCTCTTCCTATTGTCTACAGCTGAGGCCTCCACCTGTTAGTACTAAGATAATAAGCACGAACGTTACAGTACTACACGACTTTACCTACACCGTAGACGAGAATCGTTTTGAGGACGGCACCCACTCGTGCTAGCGCAACGTCGGGAAATCAGTGGCCGTAGAGATCGAGAAAAACGCGAGCAGACTGCTCGGAGATAAGCCGGCAGGGAGAGAGTATGCCCGGTGGGGCCGATCCATCGCGGCGCGGTAACGAGCCGGCCAGCGCTGCACAGTGGGACCTCGGGTCGCCAGCAGGTGTCCCGGCAGCGCGGAGCGACGCGGAAGCTTCGCCGCGCAGCAGCACCAGCGCGATGGCCCGCCAGATACGTGCCGAGTGTGTCCGGCCGTGGCTCGTTAGCCGCGGCGACTGCGGCCGCGGCGCACAAATTAATAATAAGTCGTTAGCGGCCGCGTCAGCCAGCGCCGCAGGATATACGGGGTCCGACTGCCCGCGGCCCGCCGGGTCGTTGCTCCCGCGCCCGGCGCTGCAGACGGAGGCCGCGAGTCGTCCAGCCACTTTGCGCTGTCGCCTGCCGGGCGCCACAGCGGCCGGCTCCGCAGGAGTGTCCTCCATATGCATCTCCATTTACATGCACTGTCAGATCAAAAGTATCCGGTCAGATATTAGTGGATATTAAGAGAGCCGTTCAGTAACTAATGCAACACTTCTTTTTTTCTATGCCAATTTCGCTTGAAAAAATGCGGAATTCGTTGTGGTACATCGTGGAATATTCCCGCTTCAGTGCCTACGGTTTCATGGAGTTCTGGTAGGCGGTGGATAATACGTAGCGTCTCCAACGGAGGTGCTTTGCAAGCAGAGACCTTGAAAGACGTGCAATCCCGCGTCCGGCCATCCTGATTTAGGTTTTCCGTGATTTCCCTAAATCACTCCAGGCAAATGCCGGGATGGTTCCTCTGAAAGGGCACGGCCGACTTCCTTCCCCATCCTTCCCTAATTCGATGAGACCGACGACCACGCTGTTTGGTCTCCTTCCCCAAACAACCAACAACCAACCAACTTGAAAGACGTGCATTTCATTCACCCTTTAGTGCTCGTATATCATATTTCTAAAAAAATGGCTCAAATGGCTCTGAGCACTATGGGACTTAACATCTATGGTCATCAGTCCCCTAGAACTTAGAACTACTTAAACATAACTAACCTAAGGACAGCACACAACACCCAGTCATCACGAGGCAGAGAAAATCCCGGACCCCGCCGGGAATCGAACCCGGGAAACCTGGCGTGGGAAGCGAGAACGCTACCGCACGACCACGAGCTGCGGACTCATATTTCTAACTCCAGCTTTCTGGTATTCGGTAAAATAATAATTCAGGCAATATTAATAATTTCCGTGGGTTGCCTGATTTATTTGACGATTTTCACAGCTTGTCTCATACTGATCTGTGAGAGAAGCTTGGCGCTAGAAATTTATTTATGGGCGAGGGCAGCAGTCTTCCTAGCAGCCATGATGGCTTCCCGTTTCCCATCCCTTTTCCGATCACCAGGGTAGCACGTGGTGTCGTTTGAACATTCAGTAGTGGCCGTAGTTTCTCCTGTTCTCGGTTCCCCAACTTGCATTACCAACCTTGTAAACGCAATTTCTGAGGAGGATGATGTTTGGTTTGTGGGGCGCTCAACTGCGTGGTTATCAGCGCCCGTACAATTACCCAATCTTTTGCACAGTCCAATTTCGCCACTTTCCTGGATGATGATGAAATGATGAGGACAACACAAACACCCAGTCATCTCGAGGCAGGTGAAAATCCCTGACCCCGCCGGGAATCGAACCCGGGACCCCGTGCTCGGGAAGCGAGAACGCTACCGCGAGACCACGAGCGGCGGACAGAAACGCAATTTCTGTTCAATTTTAAAGTCGCGAGGTCACCTCCCTGCGAAATTTCGGCCCTATGATTGGCCGGTTCAGGTGCGCGCCCGTTTCTCGAGGGCGGGCGCCAACCGCCTTCCGCGGATGGGTGGTGGACGAAGGGGCAGTAGGCAGTTCTAGTGTGACCGTGCCGGAGACCGGAGCTGCCACTTCCAGGAGATGAAGTTCGGTAAGCATGAGCGCCGACGTGCACTGCAGGTTCGCGCCCTGCGGCGCAGAGGGAACCTTATAGGACATTGTGACTAGTTTCGCGTCTTGCGGGTTTTATCCCTTCAGAACGGAAGGCTACCTCGCGATTCACGCGCAGTAGCATCTTTCTCGCTCTTTGGCTGTTTCATGGTCGTCGTCGTTGCACGCCTGCAACCCTTCCTTTACTGAATGGGATTCTATTTGATAATACGGCGATCGTTACTAAAAATCCTTACCTCCTGCTATCGTGGCTTCTTATGAACGTACGTTGGAGCAGGCTGCTGAACTCGAATCTTTCTTCCCCCCACCCCCCATTTGGTTGTATTATTGTTCGATTCTCAACCACGCCGGCCGGAGTGGCCGAGCGGTTCTAGGCCTGGAACCGTGCGACCGCTACGTCGCAGGTTCGAATCCTGCCTCGGGCATGGATGTGTGTGATGTCCTTAGGTTAGTTAGGTTTAAGTTGTTCTAAGTTCTAGGGGACTGATGACCACTGCAGTTAAGTCATAGTGTAAGTAGGTTGTTTATGTTTTCTTATCGGCAACGTTACGTAGCGCTCGGTATGAAAATCACTGGCTGTGCTGTGTGCAGTCTGTAGCTAGTTTGCATTGTTGTCTGCCATTGTAGTGTTGGGCAGCGGCAGCTGGATGTTAACAGCGCGTAGCGTTGCGCAGTTGGAGGTGAGCCGTCAGCAGTGGTGGATGTGGGGAGAGAAACGGAGGAGATTTGAAATTTGTAAGACTGGATGGAATATATATTACGATTATTAAGGTAAATACATTGTTTGTTCTCTAGTAAAATCATTCATTTGCTAACTATGCCTATCAGTAGTTAGTGCCTTCTGTAGTTTGAATCTTTTATTTAGCTGGCAGTAGTGGCGCTCGCTGTATTGCAGTAGTTCGAGTAACGAAGATTTTTGTGAGGTAAGTGATTTGTGAAAGGGATAGGTTAATGTTAGTCAGGACCATTGTTTTGTAGGGATTATTAAAAGTCAGATTGCGTTGCGCTAAAAACATCGTGTGTCAGTTTAAGCACAGTCATGTATAAATGTTCAAAGGGAACGTTTCAATAGTGCTCAGAGCCATTTGAACCATCTGATTCTCAACTGTTTAATAAATGAGTCCGTTAGTCTTACATTCTCTCTCTTTCATTACGTGAACTCACCCCTACTGTAACAGAATAATGCAGAACTATAACGCTTGCTATAAGATCGTGCAGGTCTCAAGCCATTAACGATAGTATAAAGATTCAATATCGCGCGCCTGGCACGTCCATTGCACGCATAGCACCGATAACAGTAGTAATCATGTTCAATTACTCCCCATTGATAAACCGGGAAGCGTTCGCTGCTCAGTGTGAGGACGTGAGCACTAAATCCACTTGATGCGGTGGAAGTAGTGGCCTCTGTTTTACCTTCCTGGTTCAGACAAAAAAAAATCTCAAAAATCACAGCCCCTACAGCAAGGAGTAATAAGCCGTAAAATAAAATGAGCCACCGCTTTTAACCTGTCACTGTGTTGATCTTGGATAAAAACCAGAGCATTGCAGATATTCGCAGGCGCTTGCAGAATGTCTGCGGAGGTGTGACAGGCAGCAAAATCACGGTGAGTCGTTGGGTGAGGTGCCTGTCAACATCGCAACAGGGTCGCGCAAATCTGCTCGATATCCGGCGTGCCGGCCTGCCACCTACAGCTGTGACTTCTGCAATGTTCGAACGTGCGGACACTCTCATTCGAGGTGCTCGACTGGACGTCTCCGTTAGTAGGGCTGACATACTCGCCCGCCAGTTGAGGTTCTCGAAAGTGTGTGACCACTCGCAGCATGACAGAAGAGCATAAACAACAACTAAGGACCATGTGTACGTAATTGCTGACAGTGACAGTTTACGTCAAATATCGTCACAGGTGACTTCGATCCAGAAACAAAACTGCAATCCATGGAGTGGCGCCACAGCACCGCTTCTGCTAAGAAAATGTTCAAAGATTTTTGGACAACATGGTTATGGATTAACAGCGATTAATATAAATTATCTTAGTATTAAGAAAACAGTCTTCATCGTGTTTTATATTTATTTAGTGCTGACCGATTTCAGCCCATGGCAGGGCCCATCTTTAGGGCGAACATAATCTCAAATTACAATATATATCTTAAACAAGAGTAATGATAACTATCTTAAAAGAGTGGATTACGTAAATATAATGTTTTACCCACTGGTCGACTGCTGGTGGCGTCACGTCTACCAAGGTGTGGCACGAGGCTGTAAGGAATGTACCTTATGTCTGGGTTTATATAGCAAGCTCTGAGCAAGTGAGCGAAAGCAACGCCTCCAGCGGTGACCAATGGTAGACGTCTAGATATAAAAATTGAAGTGTAAGTGCAATTTGTGTTAAGATTACAATGTAAAAAGGCCATGTTCATTTTAAAAGACACTGTTAGATAAATAAACATAAAAAAGTGTAAGAAAATACTTTTCAACGTCAGGCTTTTAAAAGAACGTTATTACTTTACCTAGCTCAATTCGTAATACGCTATGGGAGAAGAATAACTATTTCATGTCTGTATTGTGCTTATTTATATCATCTTTCTAGTACTTAATAACGTAACAATTTTAAGTGTGCCTATCTGTAATCGCATATACAGAGCCCTCTAGTCCAGGTACTATGGACGCCGTTCACATGGTAGCGGCCCAACATGATTGCCCTCTAGGATGTTACCTGTTGCCTAGTCCAGGCCCTATGGACGGTGTTGTCATGGCAGCGGTGCAATATGGCTTCCCCCTTTGCCACGCTGCTGTCTGTCGCTTAGGCAACGACAGGATTGACACACACTTTGGAGGGAATCCATCGTCATAGCGCAAAAGCTACTGGGAGCTTACACTGTGTATAGAGGCATCCGCCAAAAATACGAACATTTTGCCTTTATATTTAGTATGATTGTATTAACGATATTTAGTGAGTGACTATGTATTGGTAGTTATTTTAATGTATTGCTGTTAGCTGCATAAAGGAATTATTTTGTAAGTAGTTATGCAGTTGTCAAACTGTACATTATGCTGAGAGAAGTATCAGCTACGTCAATTACTGGTTTATGGTATGGACATCATCGTTAGAGCACCATCGCGCTATATGTCACGTAAGATTATCATCAAACTAGTAAAACTTAAAGTAACGTCTTAAGGTCATGCAACTAGAAAACTTATGGACGTCAGTCACAAAGGAATACATAATGGTAATTGTCGTTTATTATTATTTTTTTTTAAATCAAAGCAGCCTCAGCAAGTAAAGGCTCAAGCGGTCACTCTGTTTGATGTCCTCCCTCATTGCACAACTATCAGTTCGAAAGTGTGTTGTGCTTCCCTTCCGGCGGAGGCAGTACGTGGATGATGAGAGACTATTGATACTGCAAGACGTTAGTTCCTCGTCGACCAGTAGAGTGGTACCATGCTGACACAAAGATCCTACCAGTAAGATGGCGTAAGACCTGCACATTGAAAGGTGATTACTTTGAAAAATAATGTTTTGTAGCCAAAAGAGTGCAGATTAATATGGTGTATTGCAATCCTAAGTAAAATCAACCTACTTTGAGAAACAAAAAGTGTAGCACTACTTATTGAACTCCCCTTGTAACATGGAGCGTGTCGAAAGTTTTCCGTTTGAATTGACCTGAGTACACTTTCAATGAGATATCTCATTGTCTGTGGAAAAGCAGTAGCACATTGTTCCTGAAAAACTGAAATCAGAGGAGGTACCATTGGAGATTAGAGTGTGGTCAGATCCAGCTCATCCAACAGGTATTTCACTGTGTTCAGATCGGAGCTCTGAGTAGTAAATTCTGCGCGTGGAATGTAATCGTAGACATACCATTCCATCACAGGTCACTGCTTTATGACAAGTGTATGACAAGTATATTGTCACGGTGATACAATTATCGTCCCCTAAATGGGTCCCTACTATACGCAGTACAGTACGCTTTAGAATGTGTTCATATTCTTCCCCATGTAGTGTGTTCTTATCGACAACAAGCAGACCACCCTCTAACCACGAGAAACACTCTAACATCGTATCAACACCATCTCCATTCTTCTCTACTGGGATTACACAAGCTGGAACGTCAAGTTCTCCAGCCATTCGCCAAACCCCGACCCTTTCATTGCATTGCCGCAGTGTGTAGCGTGATTCATCACTCCAGATCACTGGCTCCCACTCAGTAGTGTCGCTCTCTACACAGCCTCAAACGTCGCTTATGGCTGGAGAACTTGACGTTCCAGCTTGTGTAATCCCAGTAGAGAAGAATGGAGATGGTGTTGTACGATGTTAGAGTGTTTCTCGTGGTTAGAGGGTAGTCTGCTTGTTGTCGATAAGAACACACTACATGGGGAAGAATATGAACACAGAGATGTATGCCTTATCGGGAGCTGTCCGACCATTGTGACCCACTACTTTTAACTCCACACACACCGCCGTGATGCTAGTTCGACTGCTGGCAGCACAGTGAATCTGATTAATGACCCCTTCCACTGCTTTCATGTGACTTTTTACTAAGAGCCTCCGCAGTGCTCAACGGTTGTAGCCCGTCAGTACACATTATCCACCTTGTCTTGGCGTAGCTGGGTCTTTCCTCACGTTTCCGCTTCAGTCGCAGTAGTCTGGCAGCTGTAGAAGGTTTGAAATGTCCCTGATAGATTACTCAGGCGATATCCAATGGCTAGTCCACGTTAGAAATCATTGAGCTCTGGTGACTGAACCATACTGCTGTTAAAGTCTCCACTGACAACACACCCTGCCGCCTTTTATAATGGTGGGTCCGTCATTACTGGAATTTGGTGGTTAATTCCGCATCTCCTACTGATGTCCCGATACTTTTGATCGGATAGCGTACACTGTAGGGTGCATGTGGGAGGTTACCTTGTACAGCTGCTCGAATCCACTGTCAAATGGTACGAGCGAAGAACAACAAGAATATCTGTCCACATGCTTCCGTATGTAAGCCTCCTACAAGTAAATTTTTATCGCAGTTTGATTAATTTTCCGATTTTCCGTAAACGGACTGTTTATTTGTAGTAGAGCTTTTTTTTATTTCAAAGCCCTTGCCACGTGCCCCAACGAAAACGACAACGGTTACAATCATTATCATTAATGTGTACTGTAATTGACTGGAAAGGTTTTCAATAATAATAGTTCAGGTTTCAAGAATCTCTCGAAATTTATTTTCACATATCAGTCACTACGACCTCTAGCTATCACATACACATTGTTGGAATTATAATTCTACATTTCATACACGTAAGGCCGTGACTAGCGATCATTTTTCCAGTTATATGAAAAATTCGACGTAAGATACAATCTGCATAAATCACTTGCGACGTCGTTTCGTGTCTGCCTTGCTAATTACCTGTACTACAACCATGTTAATAACTTCAACTCGACTACAAGCCTCGCGTCCTTATTACTCATTGCTGCCTCCACGGTCTCCACACTGCTGACAAACATTGTGAGTGTCCCCATTTGCCGTGATGCAGGCCAAACAGAAACAAAGCCAGACTATTACGTGAGCAGTCCGCTTTCGCGTAAGAACCCTGATTTCTCTCGACTTGTTATTTATTTATTTATTTATTTACACGTCAAGTTCCGTAGGACCAAATTGAGGAGCAAATCTGCAAGATTATGGAACGTGTCAGTATATCAAATTACAACATAAAAGTAATAACAGATAAAAATAAAATGTTTATGAACGCAAAAAAGTCAAGCCATACGCTTAAGTGAAAGCAATAAAAAACACAACAAGAATCAGATTAATTTTTCAAGGAAATCCTCAGCAATATAGAAGGAGTGACCCATGAGGAAATTCTTCAGTTTTCACTTGAAAGCGCGTGGATTACTGCTAAGATTTTTTAATTCTACTGGTAGCTTATTGAAAATCGGTGCAGAAATATGCTGCACGCCTTTCTGCACAAGAGTTAAGGAAGTTCGATCCAAATGCAGGTTTGATTTCTCTCGAGTATTAACTGAGTGAAAGCTGCTTATTCTTGGGAATAAGCTAATCTTGTTAACAAGAAATGACAGTAAGGAATATATATATATATTGAGAGACAAATGTCGAAGTACCCAGACTCGTGAAGAGAAGTGGACAAGAGGCTCGCAAACTTACACCACTAATTGCCCGAACCGTCCGTTTCTGAGCCAAAAATATCTTTTTAGAATGGGAAGAGTTACCCCAAAATATAATACAATACGACATAAGCGAATGAAAATAAGCAAAGTAGACTAATTTTCGTGTTGAGCGATCACTCACTTCAGATACTGTTCCATTAGTAAAAATGGCAGCATGAAGTTTTTGAAGAAGATCCTGAACGTGGGCATTCCACGACTGTTTACTATCTACCTGAACACCAAGAAATTTGAACTGTTCAGTTTCACTAATCATATACCCATTCTGTATATTGTAGAATGTGTGTTAGAAACTGTAAAAACTGAGTCTTTCTGTGATTTAGCGTTAGTTTCTATTCTACAAGCCATGAAGTTATGTCATGAACTGTACTATATGAAACTGAGCCAGTGTTGCACACAACATCCTTTACTACCAAGCTAGTGTCAGCAGCAAACAGAAATATTTTACAGTGACCCGTAATACTAGAGGGCATATCATTTGTATAAATAAGCAACAGGAGTGGTCTCAACACTGATCCCTGGGGCACCCCTCACTTGACCGTAGCCCACTCAGATCGCACATCAACGCCATTCTCAACACTGTGAATAATGACCTTTTGTCTTTGCGGTCCACGCGAGATGTACTGTATGTTGGTGGCGGTAGGGTCGTTCTGCATTCTGTCGCAGAAGCTGTTCCTTTAAACTCGCTCAACAGTATTTCCCTCCAGTGATTTCAGTCTGACTTCATGTAGCATTTCCGTAACACGCGCGTGATGATCAGCAACGAATCTAACAGCACTCCCTCTGAATTTCTTCGATGTCTTTCTTTAACCGACCTTCTGGGAATCCCAAACAATCGAGCACTATTCAAAAACGGGTCGCAGTAGTGTTCTGTACCAGGCGTCCTTTATAGGTAAGCGGTACCTTGCTAGAATTCTCCTAGTGAATCTAAATCATTCGCCTTCGCTAAAATAGATCTCACGTAATCGTTGCATTAAATATCGCTTTGCAACGTTACCCATAGGTGTTTAATCGACGTGACTGTATCAAGCAGCACACCACTAATACCACATTCAAATATTACAGGATCCTTTTTCCTACTTATCTGCATTAAATTTACACGTTTTTACAAAAAAAAATGGTTCAAATGGCTCTAAGCACTATGGGACTTAACATCTGAGGTCATCAGTCAAAATTGTTCAAATGGCTCTGAGCACTATGGGACTTAACATCTGAGGTCATCAGTTCCCTTGAACTTAGAACTACTTAAACCTAACTAACCTAAGGACGTCACACACATTCATGCCGGAGGCAGAATTAGAACCTTGCGACCGCAGCAACGTTTTTACATTTAGAGAAAGCTGCCCTTCATCAAACCAAATAAAAGTTCTGTCTCGGTGAACCTACACACTCCTACAGTCACTCAACGACTACACTTATTCGGTACACTACAGTGCAATGGGTAACACATGTAGATTGCTGCTCACCCTATCCGTAAGTTCGTTTACACATCTGCAGAGCAAGAGAATTGTAGTCACGTTTCTCTGGGGCTCTCCTGACGATACCTTTTGTCATCGATGAACATTCGCCGTGCAGTACAACGAACTTGGATCTATTGCTCCAAATGTCTTCACACCACTCGTATATCTCAGAGCCTATTCCGTACGCTCGGACCTTTGTTAACAGTCGGAAGTAGGGTATGACGTCAAACGATTGCCGGAAACCTAGGAATATGAGACCAGCCTGTTGCTCCTCGTCACGAAACAATGTGACAAAAAGCCAAGTTGAATTCCGCAGGTACTGTGCAAATTTGTGGACCAAAGCTTTTCTGTCTCTAGGAAAATTCATGGCATTCGAAGTTAGAATATGTCCAAATATTCCGCAGCAAATTTCTACATCTCTATTCGGTAAACCACTGTGAAGAGCATGGCAGACGGCACCTCCCACTGTACCAGTTACTTCTCCCAATTCGATTCACGTACAGAGCGCATGGAGAATGATTACTTAAACACATATTGCGTTTATATTCAAACTGTTTTGTGTTTTTATTAAGTAACCTGGATATCCCTTTTGTTTCTTACATTCACAGAGTGGTATTCGCTCTAAATTATCGAAGGCGTGTTACCTGTGTTTTTATGTTGCTGTTGTCACCGCTATTCTTGAATACGAAATCTGGTTGATGCAGCTCTCCGCGCTGTCCTACCCTTTGAAACCCTCTTGATCTATGTATAAATTTTGGACCCTACTTACATTTGAACCTTCTTATTGTAGTGAATCATTGGTCCCGCTTCTGTCCAAATATATCGACTACCTAACTGACGATTCTTTGCTTCATCATGATGTGTCCCTATCAACTACTCCCTCCTTGTAGTCAACTTGTGCCATACTTATTTTTCTCCTTAGTTCGATTCAACGCCTAATTAATGCTGATCTACCCACGTATTCTTCTGGGCTCTTCTGTATCACCATATTTCAAAAGCTTATATTATCTTCTTGTCTGAACTGTTCATCATCCAAGTTTCACTTCTGTACAAGGCTACACTCCAGATAAATATCTTCAGAAAAGATTCCCTAACCAGTTTATATTCCATGCTATTCACCTTTTTTCAGGGACACTCTTCTCGTTATTGCCTGTCTGCGTTTTCTATTCTCTCTACTCCGACCATCATAAGTTATTTTGCTGCCCCAATAAAATAACTCGTTTATTACTTTTAGTGTCTCATTTCCTAATATAATCCCGTCTGCATTTCCAGATTTCATTTAACTTCATTCAGCTACTATTCTTTTACTTTTGTTGACGTTAATCTTATAACGTATTTTCAAGCCGCTATCCATTCTCTTCAACTACTATTCGAGATACTTAGCCAACTCAGCTAGAATAACGATGTCATCAGTAAACCTCTTAAGTTTTTGTTTCTTTCCCCTGAATTTTAATTCTCAATCTAATTTTTTCTTGTTTCTCCTTACTGCTTGCTCCCTGTCCCATTCTCTTCTCAATTATTGTTTCGCTTACCTGCCATTTGACTCTTTTAACTGCAGTCCTGTTTCTGTTTTTGTTTTTAAGTCCGAAAAATGAAAGGTCATATTAACTGTATAAAAATGAAGGAATGACCTCAGGATTAATTGTAAATTTGTTACTTAAAGTGAAGACTGGGTTCAGCATCACAATTACAAACACTGAAACATCAGGTGTATGCCAGAACGATGTTATCTCTCGTAGAACACCGCGGCCTGTGGCCATCACTACGCCTGTCCGAGCCCTTCTCGTTCCGAGGGAAGTACGAGACAGCAGCCCAGTAATGGAGTGGTCACCGCAGTGAGAGAGACGTTACTCTGGGAACCTGACGTGCAGACAGCACGACAGCCAGCGGTGTGCGAGGCTCCGGCCGCGTTTCGCTAATTGCTTGATTACGTGTACATTCCTCGAAAGCAGCTGTACGTGTTTTGCCGAGAACTCCACCACGGCCGGCAACGAACTGGCGTCGCAAGAAAACTCAATGGATGTGTGTGTGCCTCTTGCAACAGTGGAATGCGTGTCAAGGTTGCACTGTTGTTCCCAACCCATAGGGGGAGGGGGACGATGGTTTTTTCTTAAACTGCGCACAACGTCTGTCTCCCTGTGTCAGAGTAAAACTTCATTTGTTGTAACCACTGCGGCTTGTCTTAGGAATGTGACACTGTTAGAAAAATTCAATATTAAACTACGAACTGCACCAACATTCATGTAAATGGAATTATTGGTACCACAACTGAAGGAAGAAAAGCAAAACAAAAATCCTTTTTCCGTTACTATTTGTTTATTACTAAATATCATCATCTAACAAACGAGAAGCGTCCACAAAAGACACTATTGTGCAGGAAACCAAACAAGAAAACTATAGTAATTAACGGCACAGACATCAGGAAATATCAAATCAAGTCCCCTGTGATTCACCATTTGTGTGTATGAGCTTTGTTTTACTTTACACCAAAATGTGTTATGATTGTTTCTATGTTAAAGGATATATACTTCCCAAGGGAGTTCTACCATGTTTCGTTGATTCATTCGCATGTCGTGCTCCCTAACGATCAGTTAATTATATAGTTAATGTTTCATGTATCATTTGAATGACTTTTTAATCGAAATGTTGTGGAGCGACTCAGTTTACACTATTATGATGAACTCATCTTTCTTCAGATCTACACAGGTAACTGAACATAAAACTATGATTTCCCCCTTTTTTCCTTTTAAATGACCTCAGCTATGAGTAGTCCAATTGCTCATCAAAGCCATTAACTTACCAGATGTATCTCACATAGCTCAAAATATTAAGTTAACGGTGTGCATGATTTCGTGACATTAACCAATTTCTTACACTTGTCATAAAATTTTATCAGATCTAAAAGTGAAAATAAATTTTACTTATCTCTATTGCTGATAGAAGCAAATCGTTGTTGTTGTCGAAATTCGTTATATGGTATCTTCAATTTCTTGGGTTCAAATCTACAACAAACACATTATAGGGCTGGGTTCTTTGGAAAGACTATAATTACTATTTTCTCATTTCATTGGTCGAAACATATTTAAAATATTCAAGGACTGTAATACAACGAACTGAATACAAATTGCATGATACTATGGTCCAACTTTTAAAACGTTCTGATGAATCAGATGGACAACAATTATTAATTTCCAGGTCCGTTGACATTTTTTCCAGCAAGAAAATGTTCAGACGCGCAATGTATATAACATGGTTTTCTGAAGGTACAAGATCAAGAAGTCATTCATTTTCACATTTTAACAAATAACTTTTGCGAACTTCCAGCATGCTGGATTAGCTTGGGTCAGCAACTTCTGTTAATCGATAGAACAAAAACCAGCCCAAAGTGCGAAATTCCTACTTTTTATTCACTCGATGATTAGTTTCGGGCAGAGACAAATTTCCATATCATAATAACATGGTCGAGAATGGCACTTCCGAAGATGTCAAAAACGTACAATGAACATTTTTGACTATGTTATGATGGTATGAAAATAGGTCTTGCCCACAACCTTATTATTGAGAGAATAAAAAGTAAGTATTTGCAATTTTGGACAGGTTTTTGTTCTACTAAGTAACTTTTAGTTTAATTTTAATACTGACATTTAATTTACAATACAACCTTTTTTGTATAAAGTTATTTTATATGCCGTATCGTAGATGAACGTTAGCTCATACCACACAGTTTATACATAAATAAATCAAAACACCATAGTTTACAAATCGTGCTTAACGAGTTACGCCAAAATTTTAAAATCTGTTTCGAAACGTAAAAAGTAACAATATATGCCGCTATAATTTGTAATTTTATTTTATAGCAAAGCAGTCTTTTCTTTAACAGTATATAAGTTTCAAGTTCTTTAAATGAGTTATTAAGTTTGATTAAACATATCAGCATAACATGAAGTGTCTTTTTTCTAGTTATTTAGGAACTATTACCTAATCTAGCACAACTTTCTTTCATGACGCGCAAAATAATAATATTCTGCACAAAACTCACGTTGATGCTTTATTAGAATAATGAATTGATCATTACTGCGTATGTTTTTAAAGTCATTTAGGTCAGTTACATAATAAGGTCTACTTAGATATTAAATTAACTTCAAAGTGTATCTCTGCCCTGTATCATTTATTTGATAGACGCAATAGTAGTGTAGGTGAAACTCATGGTGTTATGCATAGCAGTTAAGCATTACATATTGCGATTTATACTCATATTTGGCAGACATATTCCGTACTTTATGCATTAAACTCTCTAAATGCACAAATTCGTCCAACTACAGCCTAATTATAGATTCAACATTAACATTCAAAGTGCACATTGTATAGATCTGTAACAAACGAAACTCGTTACAGTCTCAAATGTATCTGCTGAATAAATAAGATGTACACAATACCAAGTGTAAATTCAAAGATTTCAGATTATTTATTCCTTCAATGGTCACATATGATTCCAAATTCAAGAATGAGCAAGTCATCCAAAGTAAATTGTTACATACTTACAAAAACGGCAATCCAAATACATCAAATTTCCGAATTTATGCAACAGAAAACGCATAACTTCTATATCAAAACAGGAACTGTGCTGCTTCGTCTTCCACAAGCCAAAGCTAATATCCAGCCTGATCTTATATACAAAATTCCGCAACTAGAATTACCATTTCAGTTTATAAATTACTTCATCCACACAGAAAGTGAGACTCAAGATGTAGTGAAACAATCATTGTTTATTTATAATTCAGCCACAAGGGGCGAAATCTGTGCAATGTGTCTTCAGCACCTCGCAACGGGCAAATACCTTTTTAGTAAAAATTAATGTATTATATAGTAAGTTATTCATAAATGCCTCTGGGGTTTCAAAAGACGAATTCGCGAAAACTGGTACACACTGTGAGAAATGACACAGGTCAGTGCTACAGAGCATCTCCTCAAGTTTCGCCGTGGCATAGCTGTACTGCAAGGCAGGCAGGTCGGAACATGCTACATATTGTGACAGCAAATTAGTTTGCACCTGTAGTTAGGCAACCCAGTAAACTGATTTGCAAAGCAGGCTGCTGTAGGCCTTCTCAGGCTGTTCATGTCAGCAACTTCAGTGGAGAGCACGCACATATTGAAGTTTTCCACTTGGTGGATGTTGCCCAAACTGACCACCGGTAACGTGAGTTAAGAAGTTGTGGAGATGCTCCATCCACTGATATGTGTCCATTTCATGTACGTCTTTCAGTTTTTGTGAAGCTGTCTTCTGAAACTTGGAGTACTTATGAACGACTGTGTTGTCGGTGGCAGAACTTGTTTTGATTAACTACAAGCACATTACCCACAAGAGCAGCGAGTGCAGTTACCTATTGTGTACAAGTACCTGTTCAGACACTAGAGAAAAGAAATGAATCCGTCTGCAGAACTTCAGTTCATCCAAAGAAAACACATGAAGTGCAACCTCTGACAGAAATCCGAGGAACCCAAAAGACAAGGTCAGACGTAAACGTAACTACACACACAGGCGGACATACAAATGATTAGGGTTGCAGTTCTCTATGGCAGGTAAAATGGCTGTTACAGTGTATTAGTGTTCGTGTTTATTGCTTTTACCAGGCCTGGTAGGGTGTATAACGGAGGTGAAGAGCTTCAGTTTTGAGTGATCACTGTGACAGACGTGGAGATACTGCGTGCTCGTGTGGTACTTGCACAGTGTTATCAGAACCAGATAGAGCTTGTCAGAGGCCTCGGTGTAGGCCTCCATTTGGCCGGCTGGTCGTATCGTGGAATATCCAGATTTGTGGGGGATTCGGATGTGACTGTGGCCCAGTGTTGGACTGTGTGGGAAAGTGAGGGCTGACGTACTAGTCGCCAAGGTTCCGGTCGATCATGTCTGACCACCACAAGAGACGATATCTGTATCGTGTACCAGGCACATCATAACACCTTCACAACTGTGTCTGCCGTCGGAGAACAAGAAACAGACTCCCTCCAAAGATCTGTTTCATCCTGCACCATTGATAGGAGACTGGCTACAGACGGAGTAGTGCATTACCATTCCAAGTTTAGTTCTCCGGCAACATCGCAACAGAAACAGCTGTCTGGCATGGTGCCATAACCTAGAACCATTGGCAGCAGATGAATTTCGTCCATCGTGTTCAGGGCTGAATCGTGGTTCTGCACTATCCGAATGACTGCTGTCACAAAGTATGTCTACGACCTGGAGAGAGTTCCCAAATTCCAATGTATTAGACAAGTGCAGTGGTGTTCATCTTTTTATCATGGTGTGGGAAGACAGCGGGTATGATTTCAGGTCATGGCTGGTAGTAGTTAACGGCATAACGGTGCGCCATCGGAATCCTGCGTTGGTATCGTGGTGCCACTTTTCAATATGGCAAATCTCGTCCAAACATGGCATGTTTCTCTGTGAACTATCTGCGTGATGTTGATTTACTCCTGTGGCCAGCAAGATCCGCAGATTTGTCTCCGATGAAACACGTGTGGAACCTGCTCGGACGTCAACTCAGTCCCAATGCTAGTATCCAGGACATCAAGAACCACTTACAAAAACTAAGGACCAGTTTATCTCACGAGAGGATGGCTTTATGAAGTTCTTCGATACCGAATCGGTTCACGTATCCAGGCCAGAGGGGCTGCAATATCACGCCGATAACAGTACTAATACTGCCAAGTTCTTTGCAAATTTCACTCGATTGCGCAGTCACTTAAATAACAACACTTAAATAACAACACTTAAATAACAACACAATCCCTCGTTTCCTCCCTCCCTTAAAGGTGCTTCACGCTTCCTACAGGGAAGTCATACATAGGTAACGGGAAGTGTGCTCTAGATGCACAATACACACATCAAGAAAAGTTGTGCATCACCTCTGTTCCGAGAGTTCCGGAACCTGTACAGAAAATTGGAATAGAGATGAACATAAACATCATTTTCGCCTTTTTTATTGCTCATGAAAACCACACACTGCATGTTGTACCACGTTACAGCGAGACCTTCAGAGGTGCTGGTCCAGATTGCTGTACACACCGGTACCTCTAATAGGCTGTAGCACGTCCTCTTGCATTGATGTTTGCCTTTATTCGTCGTGGCATACTATCCACAAACGACTTGCCGCAGTGGATACATCGGTTCCCGTCAGATCACCGAAGTTAAGCGCTGTCGGGCGTGGCCGGCACTTGGATGGGTGACCATCCGGGCCGCCACGCACTGTTGCCATTTTTCGGGGTGCACTCAGCCTCGTGATGCCAATTGAGGAGCTACTCGACTGAATACTAGCGGCTCCGGTCACAGAAAACCATCATAACGACTGGGAGAGCGGTGTGCTGAGCACATGCCCCTCCTATCCGCATCCTCATCTGAGGATGACACGGCGGTCGGATGGTCCCGATGGGCCAATTGTGGCCTGACGACTGAGTGCAAAATACTATCCACAAAGTCATCAAGGCACTGTTGATCCAGATTGCCCACTCCTCAATGGTGATTCGGAGTAGATCCCTCAGAGTGGTTGGTGGGTCATGTCGTCCATAAACAGCCATTTCCAGTCTATCCCAGACATGTTCGATAGCGTTCGTGTCTGCAGAACATGCTGGCCACTCTAGCCGAGCGATATCGTTATCCTGAAGGAAGTCATTCACCAGACGTGCACGTTGGGGGCACGAATTCTCGTCCATGAAGACGAATATCTCGCAAATATGCTGCCGATATGGTTGCACTATCGGTCGGAGGATGGCATTCATGCATCGTGGTGTCGTTACGGCGACTTCCACGACCATCAACGGCGTACTTCGTCCCCACATAACGCCACCCCAAAACTGCAGGGAACCTCCACCTTGCTGCACTCGCTTGACGGCATGTCTAAGGCGTTCCGCCTGATCGGGTCGCCTCCAAACACATCTCCGACGATTGTCTGGCTGAAGGAATATGCGACACGCATTGGTGAAGATAACGTGATGCCAATCCTGAGCGGTGCATTCGGCATGTTGTTGGGCCCATCTGTACCGCGCTGCATGGTGTCGTGGTCGCAAAGATGGATCTCGCCATGGACGTCGGGAGTGAAGTTGCGCATCATGCAGCCTATTGCAGACAATCATCACACGACGTCCTGTTTCTGCATGAAAAGCGTTATTCAACGTGATGGCGTTGCTGTCAGGGTTCCTCCGAGCCTTGATCCGTAGGTAGCGTTCATCCTCTGCAGAAGTAGCCCTCGGGCGGCCTGAGCGATGCATGTCATTGACAGTTCCTGACTATATCTCCTCCATTTTGTTCACTCCGAGACGCATGGACACTTCCCTTGTTGGGAGCCCTTCCTGGCACAATGTGACAATGCGGGCACGATCGAACCGCGGTATTGTCCGTCTAGGCATGGTTGAAGTACAGACGAAAAGAGCCGTGTACCTCCTTCCTGGTGGACTGACTGGAAACGATCGGCTGACGGACCCCCTCCGTCTAATAGGTGCTGCTTATGCATGGTTGTTTAGATCTTTGGGCGGGTTTAGTGACATCTCTGAACAGTCAAATGGACTATGTCTGTGATACAATATCCACAGTCAACGTCTATCTCCAGGAGTTCTGGGAGACGGTTTGATACAAAACTTTTTTTTGATGCGTGTATCTTAGTGTCGTTTTCCACTTTTACTGTGAGTGTCGTAACTTCTTGGGGGAGTCTACGTCGTATCTAAGTAGGACTCTAGTGTAAAATGTAAAATCCTTGGACGTCCTGTCTTTTTCCACAAGTAGTAATATTAAGCGTTGACGTACCACGAAGTCTCACCACTTTGGTGGTGATATGGTAGCTCAGGAAATCCCGGTATTTGGCAGTGGAAGATTGACCAAAATTACCGACTGCAGTCGTCCGGACGTTTCTCTCCCTTAATATGTCTGTCCAAAGGCTGGCCGTTTTCTTGTAGTCAATAACACTGAGATTCGAACATAATCGTACATGGGTGAAGTGCTTTTCAGAGATGAACATTGCTCCAGTTGCAGAGCGATTCTCGACCCCCATTCGTTTGAAAAGAATGGGGTAAACGTCACATTTAAGGCAATGTGCTGGAAAGAGGACAGCTTCTGTTGACGGTGTGATCTCGGTATGGGGATCATTATACCAGTTGGATCAGCAAAGTTCCATCGTCGATCGGAGAAAAAGTATTAACACCCAGAGGTATAACGCTGGTAAACTGCAGTCACATGACCAAGTGATCAGAGGTACAGTTCATTAAAATGTAATTTTGATGGACTAAAATACCTGTCCACACTAAGCTACAGTGGTAGATGGTTTTCTTGCAGAGGCTGCCTGCAAAGTGGTTCTTGTAGTGCTGTACGCATGTTGCCACAAAGTAAACGGCATCTTTCTTTGGTTCAGTTAGTGATGTCTCCCAGTAATTGCACTGAATTGTGTCTGCCGGCGAAGATTTTCCACTATTTCTGTTACAATGCATCTACATATACACTCCAACATATCTGTTACAGTCTCTCTGCATATAAACTCCATCATTTGTGCTGCAGCCTCTCTACATATAAATGGTGTTACAAAAAGTTACGGCCAAACTTTCAGGAAACATTCCTCACACACAAATAAAGAAAAGATGTTATGTGGACATGTGTCTGGAAACGCTTAATTTCCATGTTAGAACTTAGTTTCGTCAGTATGTACTGTACTTCCTCGATTCACCGCCAGTTGGCCCAATTGAAGGAAGGTAATGTTGTCTTCGGTGCTTATGTTGGCATGCGACTCATTGCTCTACAGTACTAGCATCAAGCACATCAGTACGTAATATCAACAGGTTAGTGTTCATCACGAACGTGGTTTTGCAGTCGGTGTAATGTTTACAAATGCGGAGTTGGCAGATGCCCATTTGATGTATGGATTAGCACGGGGCAATAGCCGTGGCGCGGTACGATCGAGACAGATTTCCAGAACGAAGGTGTCCCGACAGGAAGACGTTCGAAGCAATTGATCGGCGTCTTAGGGAGCACGGAACATTCCAGCCTATGACTCGCGACTGGGGAAGACCTAGAACGACGAGGACACTTGCAATGGACGAGGCAATTCTTCGTGCAGTTGACGATAACCCTAATGTCAGCGTCAGAGAAGTTAATGCTGTACAAGGTTACGTTGACCACGTCAGTGTATGGAGAGTGCTACGGGAGAACCAGTTGTTTCCATACCATGTACAGCGCGTGCAGACATTATCAGCAGCTGATTGGCCTCCGCGGGTACACTTCTGCGAATCATCCAACAATGTGTCAATCCACATTTCAGTGCAAATGTTCTCTTTACGGATGAGGATTCATTCCAACGTGATCAAATTGTAAATTTTCATTAGCAACATGTGTGGGCTGACGAGAATCCGCACGCAATTGTGCAATCACGTCATCAACATAGATTTTCTGTGAACGTTTGGGCAGGCATTGTTGGTGATGTCTTGATTGGGCCCCATGTTCTTCCACCTACGCTCAATGGAACACGTTATCATGATTTCATACGGGATACTCTACCTGTGCTGCTAGAACATGTGCCTTTACAAGTACGACACAACATGTGGTTCATGGACGACGGAGCTCCTGCGCATTTCAATCGAAGTGTTCGTACGCTTCTCAACAACAGATTCGGTGACCGGTGGATTGGTAGAGGCGGACCAATTCCATGGCCTCCACGCTTTTCTGACCTCAATCCTCTTGACTTTCATTTATGGGGGCGTTTGAAAGCTCTTGTCTACGCAAACCCGGTCCCAAATGTGGAGACTCTTCGTGCTCGTATTGTGGACGGCTGTCATACAATACGCCATTCTCCAGGGCTGCATCAGCGCATCAGGGATTCCATGCGACGGAGGGTGGATGCATGTATCCTCGCTAACGGAGGACATTTTGAACATTTCCTGTAACAATGTGTTTGATGTCACGCTGGTACGTTCTGATGCTGTGTGTTTCCATTCCATGGTTAATGTGGTTTGAAGAGAAGTAATAAAATTAGCTCTAACATGGAAAGTAAGCGTTTCCGGACACATGTCCACATAACATATTTTCTTTCTTTGTGTGTGAGTAATGTTTACTGAAAGTTTGGCTGTACCTTTTTGTAACACCCTCTATATTCCAACGTTTCTGTTACAGTCCCTCTACATACACACTCCACAAGCTAGTGAAGTGTGGATTTGTGTGGTTCTTATATCACGTTTTTTCTCTCGCATCTTGAATATATTTCTTCTGTTCGAATGGGACATACCTTTGTTAGCAATGACTGACACATCAAGTGGTTCACCGCCAAAGAGAGAGAGAACATGTACATTATTCGTATCGCTTTCACGCCTGTAATCACGTTTGTCGAGGAATGTATTATATGCAAAATTTTAAGATTTGGTATTATTTTGTTGTAAAATTATATCAGACGTTATTTTTTTTTTTCGTGGTACTGATAATGAACATTATCAGGATTAAGTGTTGAGCCTGTCTCAGTTCTTGTGTTGAGCGTTATCGCAATTATCAGTAGACACTCTGGAAGGCTTTTCGTTTTTCTGATAGACTGATAGTAATTTATGTTTAGTTTTCAGCGCTATCTGAAGCGGGCCTCGGCCGTACCTCTCCTACCAGGCGCCCAGTTCATCCCTCTTTTACTCTGTTTTAACTGCTGTCATATGCAATTAGTTCGTTTTTTCTACTCCGTTCTATTTTCCTTTTTAGGAGTGGCACTCTGATGAAGGCAAGGGTTCCTTTATGCTTTCTTAGAGAGACAGAGGATTTTATCAGCTTCTTTAACACTTTGACTGTAACGAATCAGGGTGGGACGTTTTCGAGACGAACGACGCACACCCGTCACATGCTGTACCCCGAAGGACACTCGATTACACCCAAACTACATCCAATCACTTACTGACCTGATTATCTCTCGTACCTTAGTACCGCCGGTCCGACTGCCGTTCATTACGGTTTTAGCCTTCTCGCTGTTACTACTATTAATCTCCCACTTGGAAGGCACTGTAACCAGCATAGCCATTGATCGGTTTGGCGGGGGTAGTCAGATGTGCGAGAGGTTTCTCTAGTCAGAGATGAGCCCAGGAAGATATTTACTCTGCCCTCGGACCTATCTACTGACCTGACCCAAATATTTTTCGCGCGGCCGTTTAGCATCACACAACCACGTCGTGTAGGTTGGAATGAGCTCGTTTGCAGTAAGACGAGTGTCCATGGTACAGATCAATAGTTATCAAACTTTTTATGTCGCGTTTGCCTTCTAAAACATAAATTACACTATGTGACCAAAGGTATCCAGACACCCACAAAAACATTAGTTTTTCATATTAGGTGCATTGTGTTGCCACCTACTGCCAGGTATTCCATATCAGCGACCTCAATAGTCATTAGACATCGTGAGAGAGCAGAATTGGGCACACCGCTGAACTCACGGACTTCAAACGTGATCAGGTGATTGGACGTCACTTGTGTCACACGTCTGTACGCGAGATTTCCACACTCCTTAACATCCCTAGGTCCACTGTTTCCGATGTGATAGTGAAGTGGAAACGTGAAGGGACACGTACAGCACAAAAGCGTACAGGTCGACCTCGTCTGTTGAGTGACAGAGACTGCCGACAATTGAAGAGAGTCGTAATGTGTAATAGGCAGACATCTATCCAGACCATCACACAGGAATTCCAAACTGCATCAGGATCCACTGCTAGTACCATGACAGTTAGGCGGGAGGAGAGAAAACTTGGATTTCATGGTCAAGCGGCTGCTCATAAGCCACGCATAACGCCGGTAAATGCCAAACGACGCCTGGCTTGATACACGGAGCGTAAAGTTGGACGATTGAACCGTCGATAAACGTGTGGAGTGACGAATCGCGGTACACAATGTGGCGATCCGATGGCAGAGTGTGGGTATGGCGAATGCCCAGTGAATGTCATCTGCCAGTATGTGCAGTGCCAATAGTAAAATTCGCAGGTGGTGGTGTAATGCTGTGGTCATGTTTTTGATGGAGGGGGCTTGCACCCCTTGTTGTTCCCGTGGCACTGTCACAACACTGACCTACATTGATTTTTTTAACACTTTCTTGCTTTCCACTGTTGAAGAGCAATTCGGGGACGACAATTGCATCTTTGTACACGATCGAGCACCTGTTCATAATGCATGGCCTGTGGCGGAGTGGTTACATGACAATAACATCCCTCTATTGGACTGGCGTGCACAGAGTCTTGACCTGAATCCTATAGAGGACCTTTGGGATGTTTTGGGACGCCGACTTCGTGCCGTTTCTCACTGGCCGACATTGATACCTCTCCTCAGTGCAGCACTTCGTGAAGAATGGGCTGCCATTCCCCAAGAGAACTTCCAGCACCTGACTGAACGTGTGCCTGCGAGAGTGGAAGCTGTCATCAAGGCTAACGGTGGGCCAACACCATACTGAATTCCAACATTACCGATGGAGGGCGCCACGAACTTGTAAATCATTTTCTGCCATGTATCCAGATACTTTTGATCACATAGTGTATCTCTGTCTAAATTATGTCTCATTTCTGTCATCGACATTGCTTTCACTGCCGCTGTTTTATCACTCCTATATACAGGGTGCCGCACGAAATGTGTTATCAATTGTTTCTTTCACAATTTACGACGCACATTATACATCCCGCTGGGATCTCTACAGCAGTACTAGCACAGCTTGGAAAAACAAATGAGTTACGAAATGACGTGTAATTCACGATACTGCCGCTAGGAGACAAGTAAGCAGCAATGGCAAACAATGGAAGACTGACGACACAGCAACGATCGACAATTGTGTTACTATTTCATGAAACGAAAAGCCTTGTTGTGACTCACAAGGGAACCTCCCCATCGCACCCCCCTCAGATATAGTTATAAGTTAGCACAGTGGATAGGCCTTGAAAAACTGAACACAGGCCAATCGAGAAAACATGAAGAAATTGTGTGGAACTATGAAAAAAATAAGCAAAATATACAAACTGAGTAGTCCATGCGCAAGATAAGCAACATCAATGATAGACTGAACTCAGCAGCGCCGTGGTCCCGTAGTTATCGTGAGCAGCTGCGGTACGAGAGGTCCTCGGTTCAAGTCTTCCTTCGAGTAAAAAGTTTAATTTTTTATTTTCAGACAATTATCATCTGTCTGTCCGTCCGTCCGATGTGAGGTAACCGTGCCGTAGTATGGGGACGCTACACCTAAACAAACATCGAAACACACAACGTCAGTCGACTACAGCGCACTTTTTTGGGAGTGGTTATCATGTCCACAAGAAAACCTAAATCGGGGGCAAGGTAGAAGAATATTTTTACCCATTCGCCAAGTGAACATGTTAGGTGGGTCGACAACATATTCCTGTCATGTGACGCACATGCCGTCACCAGTGTCGTATAGAATATATCAGACGTGTTTTCCTGTGGAGGAATCGGTTGACCTATGACTTTGCGATCAAATGTTTTCGGTTCCCATTGGAGAGGCACGTCCTTTTGTCTACTAATCGCACGGTTTTGCGGTGCGGTCGCAAAACACAGACACTAAACTTACTACAGAGACGTCAAAGAACGAACGGTCAGATCGTAACTTTGCGAAAATAAAGAAAGTAACTTTTCCACTCGAGGGAAAACTTGAACCAAGGACCTCTCGTTCCGCAGCTGCTCACGCTAACCACGGGACCACGGCGCTCCTGACCTCACATTCACCTTGATGTTGCCTATCTTGCGCATGGACTACTCAGTTTGTATATTTTGCTTATTTTTTTCATAGTTCCACACAACTTCTTCCTGTTTTCTCGATTGAGCTGTGTTCAGGTTTTCAAGGCCTATCCACTGTGACAACTTATAACCAAATCTGAGGGGGGTGCGATGTGGAGGTTCCCTTGTCAGAGGCGTTTTCAACAGTTTAACACACGATGGGTCCCTTGCAAGAAGACCATCCACAGGCTGTACGATAAATTTGCACGGGAAGGAACAGTATTGGAAGCGAAGCGACCTCGGCCTAAGCCTGTTTGTTCGCCGGAGAATATTGAAGCGGTACGAGTTGCTGTACAGCGAAGTCCCGGGAAATCGTGTAGAAAGGCAGCAGTGCAACTGGGAATATCCAGACGCTCTGTTCAACGCATTCTTAAAAGTGACCTCCGTATGTACCCATACAAGATGACCTGTGCACAGAAGCTCACTGAAGAACGCAAGCAGCAGAGACTACCGTTTGCTCAGTGGGCGGAGGATAGGGAAGAGACTCTCAACAACGTTTGGTTTTCAGACGAGGTGCATTTTCATTTAGACGGTGTGGTTATCAAACAAAATGTACGATTTTGGGCCACTGAAAACCCACAAGTGCTTCATGAACGACAACATTATGCTCCCAGGATTACAGCGTGGGCAGCAATTTCCAGTCACGGCCTTATTGGACCCTTTTTCTTTGAATAAACTTTGAACAGCGAGCGTTATTTGGGCATGCTTCTCAATAGCTTCATTCCACAGCTTCTTGCTACTGCCTTGCCCTTCAACACGCAGTGGTTCATGCAAGATGAAGCAAGGCCACATACTGCAAACACTGTGTTGGAGTTTTTACACGAGCATTTCGACATGCGGATCATTTCACTCAGGTTTCCAGGTCGCTTCAATGACGGACAAAATTGGCCCCCCAATAGTCCAGACCCCAATCCACGTGACTTTTTTCTTTGGGGTACCTAAAGGAAAAAATTTTCCCGAAACGTCCACGTGATTTAATGGAGCTCAGAAGACTTATTCTTCAAGCGTGCAGTGAAATTACGGAATACATGTGCCGAAGCTTGCAGTGAAATTACGGAATACATGTGCCGTAGGGTAATCACTAACTTCAGCGTTCGTTTGAAAGAAGTTAGGAAACGAAATGGTGGACCTATTGAGCATGTGCTGAGTTAGAACAAATCTCCATGGACGGCTCTTCATTGTAGCGTATGTCCAAATGGTTCAAAATGGTTCAAATGGCTCTGAGCACTATGGGACTCAACTGCTGAGGTCATTAGTCCCCTAGAACTTAGAACTAGTTAAACCTAACTAATCTAAGGACATCACAAACATCCATGCCCGAGGCAGGATTCGAACCTGCGACCGTAGCGGTCTTGCGGTTCCAGACTGCAGCGCCTTTAACCGCACGGCCACTTCGGCCGGCTGTAGCATATGTCCCTTTCAGAATGTATTGACAGTAAAGTTTACATTCAAAAACAAAATGGTAACACATTTAGTGGGCCACACTGTATTTTCAAAATTCAGTGCAATTGCTGGGTGACGTCATTGACACCAGACAGACTGTGTTTTGGACTAATGACCTCTTTGTTTAGTCATCCTCACCTCCGACTCTGACTTCCGCGAGAGTTCAGTGTTTCAAGAGAAATGTGTTGAAGCTGTTCGCATAGTGTGGACACCGTTGTAAGTTTGTATGCCTCGCATGCTGGTCAGGAGACGGGCTCGTAGCTCTAGGTTCGGCGCCGCGCAGCCCGCAGTGGGGCAGGTGCACACGGGCTCCAGCTCTGACTGCCTGTAATTTGGCGCAGGTGCTCGCTGCAGGTCGCTCTTTTCACGGCGCATTAGCGTCCCAAAGCAGAGTGCCGTCACTCCCAGAATGGGGAATTAATGCGCTGCGCCGAGTCGCCGCTACAGCTCTCTGCAACCCGCCAAGCCACTCTTGCCACACTCGGCGCTGGTAATACATCATGGAGCGGCGGTTTTCGCCACACCGAGGCGCACCCGGCACAGCCGGCCGGGAAATTTATTGCTGCTCCGACAGTGTCTCAGACGCTGTTCTGTTTGTTACTTCTTTACTTGCGGAGACCAGAAATATAGGTCCACTGTCGCACACGAAAATGACTTAATCCACCTGTCATGCTCGACAGCGACAACCAAAGTCTACCGCGCAGTGCTCTGCATGTGCAGCTTGTATACCCGTTGCCTGTTGCGAACAGCATCCCCTCATTCGAAAGTTTAACTTCGTTTGCTGCGAGATACATGGGTCATTTGTAAGACGAATGATAACGTTGTAGAGAGCGTCATGTTGATTTCTGGCTTACAAGATTTTGGGTTTGCAGTCGAGATGTGATCCTTTTCCTTACATGGTAAGTCGAGAAATTCCTCGTACTATTTGTCTGGTCTCGAGCGTAGATTTCGTTGCTCACCGTTCGAACCTATGGCATTACGACTGACTTCCGAAAATTTGGATGTTGTATTTTCGACCGTGCTTGGAACAATAATTTTCCCCATCACACAGGCTGCAGTAACTCTCTAGGTTTGAAATGTGAGACTGAAATTGATTTATTACCACAAGAGAAGAGCATATTCCCTGTTATGTAAACTACTCCGCTTGCAACGGTCCAGTTACATGTATTTTCCTACTCCGCAATGAAGTATTAGCTTCAAATGTAAGCGAGAAAAAGTAATAATTTCAGATTGTTGCAGAGTGACGGGAGAAGGGGAACAGGTGGAAAAAATCGTTTTATTGATGATATGTGGAAAATGTTTTTACATTCCGTCGACTAACAAGGGGAAGGCCTGAGACACGGCCAGCCGATGCGGCTCAAATTTGGAATGTCGCTTGTGTACAACCTAAAACGAAGGACTCTAAGATATTTTGGCTCAAAACCCCACCGTTTTTGTGTGAAAATCACCCATAAAGGATATGACGAGCAATTGACTCAAAATTGGCGGGATCGACAAATAATTGTAAACGGGGTCGACAAACGCATACTTTCCCAGAAATCGATGAAAAAAGTTTTACAACCGTCGCTTGTGTAACCACATGGTAAAGGCTTTTTCAGCGAGAGTGCCGATAGCGCAATGCGCAAGGTAAATGGCGAGGAAACTGTACGGTTTTCATTCTTTTTAAATTGCAGATTTTCGTATGAGAATTCGTAGGGATAGGAGAGTTAATAAGGTACGTAACTCAATACGGAATTATAATAATAATGAGGTAGGCAAACTAATTTCCCAAACGACGTGATTTGGTAAAGAATTGAACTTTTAAACCTTGTGACGTGAAAACAACTCCGAGTAAGAATGCTGCGAATTCCTCACGAGGGTCCACGGGTAGCCAACGGCGTTACGCTTGTTTACAGCGAGGCAGGGGACAGGATGCACGCGGGGAGAGTTATGTTGGCCCGCTTGCCTGTTCGTCACATCATACTCGTGTGTCCAGCACGAACCTTACAGAAGTCAATCGAAAAGAGTTGTTTTTCAGTCATTAGGCTGCCGCGAACCTCAAAGATAAGAGTAATGATTTTTCATCGTTAATCCGACGAATAAAAAATCTGGAACAATACAGTGATCTTCTGTAAGTAACATGTGACTTGTACTGTATGTAGTTTCTAGTAATTAGCTTCTCTCTTTATGCTCTACTAACTAGCTATTGTTTGTTGTGTTATATCTTTCAGTTGCATAATCTGAATAATGGAGGATGTACACCTTTCGACCAGCGCTGAAATACATAGTTGGGAACTTGCCGCAGACGACGGCAAGCGGGAAGTTACCGACGCTGTGTTTTGGTTTGTAAAAGTGTTGCAAGACAGATGGATTATCAATGCACTTCCGGAAGCAGGCAGTTCTGTTTCTCGACGTTCCACATGGATAGGAGCGGATATCGTCGAGAGATTTGTGGAGCTGACGAACGTAATGACTTTTAATGATACTGAAGAACTGTACCATGAAGCCGATGCAGATGATGATTCAGTGGAAGATATCATGATATCGCAAAATGGTAGTAACACTTTGGAAATGTCCACGTTGCAGGCAACCTGTGCTTCATCTGTTCGCGATGAGTATTACGAACCGGTTACAAAACGAGTGAACTACGGCGCTATACCGCTTGTTGTAAAAGTGAAGGCTGTAGCGCTAGCCAGGAATCATCCAAATTGGAACCTAAAAACACTGCAAAAGAATAGAGCAAAAACAGCCCTGAAAAGGAAGAAGGGCCTAAAATGGTCGGAAATTGATAACGTTAAAGGAGGGACAAGATACGACAAATACCACGCGTTAAACAATTGGACATTCTACCGATTTGTCGAATCTCGTCGCTGTAATGAGAATGTAATAACGAGAATACTGCAGGAGTGGGCTGCAGGTTCAGCGCTTCATTATACGGACAACAAAGATTTTACGTTTGCTGCATCATTATCTTGGATAAGCAATTTCAAATCGGAATATAAAATTCGTCAACGGCATGTCACTAAATAAGTCTCCACAAGAAGTTAAATAATATAGAAGATATACAGAAAGTGTCGGCTCTTTTCAGCACGCATACGGGGTTGCTTAATACCGGTTTAATCGTGATCATCACCGATTACACAGGATGCAAGTATCTGGTGAATATTCGACGCACATTATCGCATTCGTACACGGCGCAATAAGCCGCCACAGCCTCTGGAAAAGTGTTGCCTAAGGTTTTCCTGTGTTTCAGGAGACGAATGTTACATTTAGTCCTAGGGTTATAGAAGAGGTCAATCGCTTAGCCGACTCGAAAAATGTTTACATTACTTGCTCCAAATCAGGAAATTGACAAATGTGATTTACAGAACATTTCTTGAGAATTTTTTAAAACCATATGTTGCTGATAACGAATTTTGTCTAATATTGGATTCCTGCGGTGGGCAAACTAATATTCTAATGTATGACACGATGTTTATAGATGGAGAGGGTCAACCGACGTGAACGGCAAAAGTAATTCCTCCAAACTGCACACCAGTGATGTTTATTTCTATCACCAGGTTAAAAACTTTATTTCGAGGCTTCAGAATTGCAGTGTGCGTCTGGAAACCCAGCGGGAATTGCACAACCGCACGGATGAAATAGCTATTCACAGCATAATTCATAACCAACTTTCAGCGCCGATTTTTGAGGCAATGATATCGTATGCATGGTACGCATCAAAATTAATTTCCGAAAAAGGCGTATTTTAAAATTTAAACCAAGTTTATATTCCGCCGACGCTTCGGAAGGAACAGTGTGGCTGACGAAAGATTGCATTCATTAGATGTTCTTGGTGCCGCGAGTACATTATTTCGAATGTTTGTGTGACAAGTGGCATCCATCTAGCTGTTCGAAGAAAAATGAGGACATGTGACAGTGACTGGAAGAGCCATTGTAAAGTTGTTTACTATCCCAAGAGGTTTGAAAAATTTATTTGCCTACCTTTTTATCATTCCTTGTTGATTTACTTACCTTATTAACCCTCCTATACCTATCAATTGAGGTATCAAAAAATACGAACGAGAAGAATAACATCCGCTAGGTTTCCTCGAGATTCGAACCCAGGTTCTCCGCTTCCCAGCCAGTTACATTTTTTTTAATCTCATTTTGTTCGTTATAGTTCGTTGCATTTGTTCGGAGCGGACGTCCCATGACACCCCTTGAAGTTCATTGTAGATCCATTCAATCAGTTTTTTTTAAATTATCGAGTGGAACTAATCTTCTGACCGAACACGTTGAGCTACCTTGGCCGTTACGCTATCGGCGCTCTCGTCGAAAAGCGTTTACCATGTGCGCAGTTGTAAAAGTTTCTTTCCTCAATTTCTGGAAAAGTATGCATTCGTGGACACCATTCCTGATGAGGAAAAATTCTCTATTTACAAGTATCTATTGACCCCGCCAATTTTAAATCGATTGCTCGTCATAACCTTTAGAGGTGATTTTCTCAAAAACGGGAGGGTGTTGAGCGAAAATATCTTTGTTGTATGTTATACACAAGCACCTGCCAAATCTGAGCCGAATCGGTTGGCCGTGTCTGAGGCCTTCCAGGCCACCACCTAGCTTCGAGTTCCAGGGCATACAGTGCACAGAGATCTTATGAACATGCAATGGAGGCAGGGAGTGGTGGACCGAACAGCTCGAAGGCCACAACTCACGTCTAACGAGCCGCAACAAGGAAATTCTTGTAAAATGTATTCCTCGCCGGAAGTTTTGTCTCCGGTTTGTACTGATGTACGAGTAATTATGTTAGCAGCAAGTTACGACTATCGCAAGTAACATTAATTTTTATTTGTTTCTAAACACAATTAACTATCACTTACTACAAGATGCAGAGACTGCAATTTATTGTAAGGAATATTATCTGTTCAGAGCAATTCGTCATTTTCTTTACAAACTGAGTGAAGTGAAAGTGAGATTATTGTAGAGTGCTTCGGTAGTAGAGATGGGAGAAAAAAACAGCGTTGACTGCTGATACACTTAGTTAGTCTCTGAACATTAGTAATGCTTAATGTGACCGTGTTACGTCAATGTAATTTTCTCACAGCCGTCTGCCATACCAATGTTCACGAGCCTATAAACGTGCTTGTCGGCCTCCTTAGCTGAGTACTACCGCTTCGTTCAATTTACCACCTCGTGGATGACGATGCGCACCAGCTGACTTGTGCTGCCGACAGTGACGTCTGGAAACTTGGTCGACGGTTCGTTGCCTGTTGCCTCCGCGGTCCGCCGGATTCGTTTGGCCCATGGACTTTTATCCGTCCTGAAGATACTTATTTCCCCGCAACCAAAAATCATGCGATGGTATGGGATCACTTTCATGCATAATGATGGAGGTAAATCACTCCTTGGCTTCTGACAGTATTTACAAACCGCCCACAATGAAGTCGAACACCGACCGAGCTACCGAGCCTTCTTCGACAATTACCTTTACGCGATCTTTATTTCACCCACTCTCAACTGGATGGTACCAAATGCGAACGACACTCCCCCCCCCCTCCTCCTGCTGACATCTGAGACTCTCCATATTTCCATATCGTAACCCACAGTGGAGTAGGCGCATGCACACGCGCCCCTTTCTTTTATGAACTGTGCCAGAACACGCTGGTCATATCTCCAACTCTGCTGCCCCCTCCTCCTTGGCTTCTGCCCTACTTTCGGGCCTTCTTGCCAGTAGTGGTGCCGGGGACACGTTGGCCGAGCCTCGTATGTTGACCCCAGCCCGCTCTGACTCCACGCCCCATCTGCCGAACAGATGCCTGAAAGTCTTATCATACACCTGCATCTTCTTCCCGCTTTTGTCTACGGCCTCACACCACTTGGCTGTAACGGGTCGTGCAGCCACGTCTCGATCCCTGAGTCAACAGATGGTTACGTTTGCAAGACAACAACCATCTGCAAGAACAGTTCGACGACGTTCGCAGCAGCACGGACTGTCAGCTCGGAGAACATGGCTGTGGTTACCCTTGAGGCTTCATGCTGCGATGGTGTACTCAACGACGAACCTGGGTGCACGAATGACAAAACGTCATTTTTTCGGATGAATCCAGGTTCTGTTTACAGCATCATGATCGTCGCATTCGTGTTTGGCGACATCGCGGGGAACGCACGTTGGAAGCGTGTATTCGTCATCACCATACTAGCGCGTCACCTGGCGTGATGGTATGGGGTGGCATGGGTTACACGTCACGGCAACCTCTAGTTCGCATTGACGGCACTTTGAACAGTGGACGTTACATTTCAGAAGTGTTAGGACCCGTGGCTCTACCCTTCATTCGATCCCTGCGAAACCCTACATTTCAGCAGGATAATGCACGACCGCATGTTGCAGGTCCCGTACGGGCCTTTCTGGATACAGAAAATGTTCGACTGCTGCCCTGGCCATCACATTCTCCAGATCTCTCACCAAATGAAAACGTCTGGTCAATGGTGGCCGAGCAACTGTCTCGCCACAATGCGCCAGTCACAACTCTTGAGGAACTGTGGTATCGTGTCGAAGCTGCATGGGCAGCTGTACCTGTACACGCCGTCCAAAGCTCTGTTTGACTCAATACCCAGGCGTATCAAAGCCGTTATTACGGCCAGAGGTGGTTATTCTAGGTACTGATTTCTCAGGATCTATGCACCCAAATTGCGTGAAAATGTAATCACATGTCAGTTCTGGTATAATATATTTGTCCAATGAATACCCGTTTATCATCTGCATTTCTTCTTGGTGTAGCAGTTTTAATGGCCAGTAGTGTATCATTTTTTACAGCTGTAACCTCCCCACAAAAATGTAAGAGAAGACAATAGTGTAACCTCCCAGAGAAATTTTCTTATAATGACAATAATTTGAAATGACAATTATAATCGTGCTAAGTGTAACCTCCCCAAAAAATGAAAGTCAATTTAATAAGAAATGAAATCTCAGTGACAATGAAAACGCAAATAGACCGAAATGTCGATCTTTAGGCCCTGATTAAACTCAAATTCTTACCTCAGTAATACTGCATCTGCTCTTATTTTTCGCCATAGCTTGGAGGAAATGCATCGCAAATATATATATATTTTTTTTAATTTAAGGGAAACTTATCTTTAAGGAAATGCAAGGAAAATATTATTTCAAAAAGGATTGTTTGTTAAAATGGTTGGTTTGAAAACAGAATTATTATTGGGGCGATTCTTGAACAAATTAATTACACTTAAGATCCATTACATTATCAGATGAGCGCAAAGCTGCTTCATTACCTTATTTAAAAATATACCTTGTCCTGAATCTCGACCAGAATGCCATGTCGACGCCAGCCGACTCGTCACACAAGCTAACTCGCAACTGTAACTACCGACTCCCTACATGCAACTGCAACTGCCTCGCAACAGAACTGAACTCTCGCGCGCTATTACTCTCTCGCAACTCAACTGACTACATGCCCTCTGGTCAGAGATTCTCATGGCTCGCCATCGCTGCCTATGAAACGTACGCGTTCCACAGCTTATTAATAAATATTTTTGCTAGCCTTGTTCGAATTTAATGTGTAATGTCTCACGTTGATTCCGCCGGAAGAAGGCCTTTCTGTTGCATTTACGGGTGTACAAATAAATAATTTTGTTTACATACCCTGCTTCCACTGAAAAAATAAGAGAACTTGTACAAATAAAGATATGTGGTTTACATAACCTATTTGCGGTAAAAAAAGAGAGAGAGAGAGAGAAGAAAGAAAAAGAAAATTACTAGAAGGGAGCAGTTCAGGGATGGGAAGGGGGAGGCATCGTGGCCAGGCTTCGGGTTTCGATCCCTGCCCACCGTGTCTCCACCGGCTCAAATCTGACCGCTCTACGCATTAATAAAAAAAAGGGGGATGGCGTTTTTTAAAAATAAAATAAAGTGGTAACCTGTTTCCCTAGCATGTAGTGGGCCCAGGTTCGACTACCGGCCATGATGGAGATTTTTCTTCATTCGTAGGCTTGATGTTGTGATGTCCTCATCATCATTTTGTCATCACCGACTCGCTAGTCACCCAATGTGGCGTCGCCTGAAATAAAGCTTGCAACTTGGCCATCAGCACCACACAACACTCAATTTTTGTGAATGAGCTGAATCTGGGGCGAAGCTCTGAATTGCAGATGGTTGAGAAAGATGCACCGGCCAGTCAAAGACAGTGAGTTCATGTGTATTTAGCATCCTCTGGCGGCGTGCATGCGTGGCGCTATCAATTGGAGAACAGCGAGCGGTGGAAGAGAGAACTCGCCCGGTGGCCCCTGGTGAGAGAATGAGGAGTAGCGTCTCTCGTGCTGGTGAGAGGTTGAGGAGTACCATCTCTCGTGCTGGTGAGAGGTTGAGGAGTACCGTCTCTCATGCTGGTGAGAGGTTGAGGAGTACCGTCTCTCGTGCTGGTGAGAGGTTGAGGAGCACCGTCTCTCGAGCGGGTGAGAGGTTGAGGAGTACCATCTCTCGTGCTGGTGAGAGGTTGAGGAGTACCATCTCTCGTGCTGGTGAGAGGTTGAGGAGTACCGTCTCTCGTGCTGGTGAGAGGTTGAGGAGTACCGTCTCTCATGCTGGTGAGAGGTTGAGGAGTACCATCTCTCGTGCTGGTGGGTGGTTGAGGAGTAGCATCTCTCGTGCTGGTGAGAGGTTGAGGAGTACCATCTCTCGTGCTGGTGAGAGGTTGAGGAGTACCGTCTCTCGTGCTGGTGAGAGGTTGAGGAGTAGCGTCTCTCGTGCTGGTGAGAGGTTGAGGAGTACCATCTCTCGTGCTGGTGAGAGGTTGAGGAGTAGCGTCTCTTGTGCTGGTGAGAGGTTGAGGAGTACCATCTCTCGTGCTGGTGAGAGGTTGAGGAGTACCGTCTCTCGTGCTGGTGAGAGGTTGAGGAGTACCGTCTCTCGTGCTGGTGAGAGGTTGAGGAGCACCGTCTCTCGAGCGGGTGAGAGAGGCGCGTGCCGTACCAGATGCGATCGGAAAAGTTGCTATCGATACTGCTTTTTATTTCCAATTAATTACACAGAACACAGTTTCGTATTTTCATTAAGCCGCTGCCTGAAATTGAGGCAATTGGTTATTTTAGGTTGTTTCTGTTATCTAAGTCAGATTAGTATTTAAGGGTCCCAGTCATGATTTTTATGGGGATGAATTAATATTTCCAGGGGATTATTTAAAAATAATGAATTCTCTGTAGGAAATATCAGCATTCAGTAGGAGTAAACCTCTATCAATGCTGTCTAATTTATTGTAATTACGGATATAGATGCACAGGAAGAGTAAAAATAAGTGTTCCATTTATGAGGTAGTAGTATGGACTAAACCAAGACAAGAACGCCCAGTGAAAATGAGCTCTGAAATACATACAGTCAACCGAGGTAAACTTGTACGACTTTTTTCATTTTTTGAAAGTGCTGGATACAAATAAATCACACTTCACAACAGGTATTGTAAAATTCCATATTTATAGCTTCTCAGCACTTGCGAAAGTGAAAATTTAAGTCTGGTATACCCTATTAGAGTAAAATTTCAATTTTAACACTGCTAAAAAGTTGCACTGTCAATTAGGACACCATCAGACCGATATTATAAACATTGTGTTACTCCTGTATATAATGTTCTGTGTAACTTTTCGCCATGGCAGAAGGAAGTCAGGTGTTAAGAATTGAAAACTAACAGTTTTAATTTAGTATTTCAGGTTTACTTTGAAATATGAAGATATTTTTACCAACCTGGCACCGTTGGATTGAAATCACTATCTTCATAGCCAGTGCTATCAAAGAATAATCACAACACTAAGAGCTTGTAGGAAGGTGGATAAATAACTGAAATACGAACTAGAGGTAGCAGAGGTAATAGAACTTTTAGTTTTAGCACAAAATAATGAAGGCAGGTAGAGCACCAGCCATTTCAAACAAAAGAGGTAAGTGGTATGCCTACAAAAATACCCTAATTGGTAAAAAGTTACTTTGATTGACTTTACCTTAACAACTACGTGCACTCGTTCATTTTCGCTATTATGGAACACATCTGGTCTACTGAAAAGTTTTTACTTTTACCTACGACCTACAGAATGCAGTAAACTGATAGGGTCACATTCCTCTGTTATTGCCCATAGATCCAGTAAACACTTGTTAGAGTTGTTACTGTAAACCGTATTTACACTTCAGTGTAACTGCAGCACTTACGTTAGTTCTAATATAACCACTTTGTATTCTGACAAGTTTCTGAAACACTTTTACATTGCAGCTGCATCTTTGCACTTGGTGCCATGATGGAAGCCTGTTGTTTTATATGGGAAATGGCGCACATGATCTTGTTATGGTCTGGCAAATGGAAATAACCGTCGAGCCCTTGTCCTGTATACTGAACAATGTCCATTTTTTTTTTCACGTCTGTTTACTGCATTCTGTAGTTCGTTCGTAATACCGAAGCACTTACAGTAGAAAAGGCGCTTCCACAATTCTGAAGAGGAGCAAATACTCATAGCTTTTAAGGTACAGATATGCATGTTAGAGTACATTTTTAATGGACATCTATTTTTCTGGTTTTGTTCATAGTAGCACGTCTCAAAATATGGAATAATTTATTTTTAACACTCTGCGTACAATACCACGTAGAAACAGCGTGTGTGAACTCCACCAAGACTCAAACATTAGTGAAGGATTACTACATATCACATGTTACATATCAGTTTCTTTCCTGTTTTACAATGCAGTTCTGATGTATAGAATAGAATCATCGATTGCCAGCAGTCAGCTGCGGGATGTTCTTGTGGTCGCCAGCCAGCCAATCAGTCAGGCAGCAGTAGCCGGCCGTGACACGAACCGATGTTGTGACTTCTACGAGTTCCTAACCAGGAGCGAATTTTATAATATCATCTGTGTGCTTTAATAGTTTAGTTTCTTGTGTTTCTGCGTGTTTATTTACTAACTAATAGCCACAGCTCTCGTGTTTTCGTTTGCGTCGGAAAGTAAACCGATTTTGTGATGTGGTGTCACCGCCAGACACCACACTTGCTAGGTGGTAGCTTTAAATCGGCCGCGGTCCATTAGTACATGTCGGACCCGCGTGTCGCCACTGTCAGTAATTGCAGACCGAGCGCCACCACACGGCAGGTCTAGAGAGACTTACTAGCACTCGCCCCAGTTGTACGACGACTTTGCTAGCGACTACACTGACGAAGCCTTTCTCTCATTTGCCGAGAGACAGTTAGAATAGCCTTCAGCTAAGTCCGTGGCTACGACCTAGCAAGGCGCCATTAACCATTTCGATAGAGAGTCTCACTTGTATTATCAAGAATGCTGTATACAAATGATGGATTAAAGTTAAGTATAACCGCAGCTACGTACTTTTCTTTATAGCATTCATGACGTATCCTGTTCCAGACTTCACGCCAGTCGGCGTGAGTTGACGCGTGCCCTTTCAGTTTCCTCGCCTTGTGTCTAGACTGTCTTGTCTAGACACAACATGTGACATATCACAAGTTTCTAATCAGGGGTGAATTATTTAGTTTCACCTGAGTGCTTCGGTAGTTAACGCAGTTCCTGCGTTTTCTTCAGGTGTACAGTAGAGTTGCGCAGCACCTGTCGATAGCCCGCTTATCTGCGTAGTTTAGTTTTCCACGGCCATTAGCAGGGACAGGGACTGCGATTGTTGTTTGCTGATGCGAGTCGAGTTGATGACACTTGGCTCTCAGCCTCCCGCTGTGATGGCTTCGGTTACACAGCTTGAGGCTGCAGTGGATGGGCACCACTGTTGTGGGCCGGCCGTGGGGATCCAACCAGTGGACTGCCCAGTTACTACTCGCACTGAGGCTGACCCCTCACCTGTGGTCGAGTGGGAGGTCGCCCCGGGGCGAAGCAGGCGGCGAAAGACTTTCCAGGCGGCCGCACCTACGGTCTCCCCGGTTTGTCTGACAAACAGGTTCCAGGTGCTGTCTGTGGCTCACACTGTCGCTGAGCCAGATGCTGTAGCCTGTCCTGTTTCAGAGGAAACCTCTCAGCCTGCAAGTACGGACAATCACAGAGGGTGGGTTATTGACAGTTGGGAGCCCCAATGTCGGGGTCGTTATGGGGCCCCCTAGGAACATGGCTGCCAAGAAGGGAAAGAAAAACAATGTGCACTCCGTGTGCTTACCGAGTGCAGTCATTCCAGGTGTGGAACGGGTCCTCTCGGATGCCGTGAAGAGCACAGGGTGCAGCCAACTGCAGGTGGTGGCTCACATCGGTACCAATGATGTGTGTCCCTATGGATCAGAAGAGATTCTCTCTGGTTTCAAGCGGCTACCAGAATTGGTGAAGGCTGCCAGTCTTGCTTGCAGGCTGAAATCAGAGCTGACCTTTTGCAGCATAGTCGACAGGACCGAATGCGGAGCTCCGTTACAGAGCCGAGTGGAGGGTCTGAATCAGAGGCTCAGATGGCTCTGCGACCGTGTAGGCTGCAGATTCCTCGACTTGCGCCAAAGGGTGGTTGGGTTTCGGGTTCCGCTGAATAGGTCAGGCGGCGGCTACACGGGTAGCAGGGGCTGTGTGGCGTGGACTGGGCGGTTGTTTAGGTTAAGGGGTCTCGGGAACGCACAAGAAGGGCTTCAGTCACAAAGGATGCAGGCTGAACACAGGAAGAAAGTAGATACAGGAACCATCTGTATAACAGTTGTAAACTGTCGTAGCTGTGTTGGGAAAGTACCACATCTCCAAGTGCTAATAGAAAGCACTGATACTTAAATCATTATAGGCACTGAAAGCTGGCTCAAGCCAGAAATAAGTTCAGCTGTAATTTTTGCGATGAACATAACGGTGTTCCGAAAGGATAGGCTAAACACGGTTGGCGGTGGCGTGTTTGTTGCTGTTAGAAGTAGTTTATCTTGTCGCGAAATTGAAGTATATAGATCCAGTGAGTTAGTATCGCCAGAGGTCATTGTTGGCAACCGGAATAAAATAATAATTGGATCCTTTTACCGACCTCCCAATTCAGATCATACAGTTTCTGAAAGGTTCAAACACATACCCGACTCAAACGATAATCGTTGGTGGTGCCTTCAATTTACCCGCGAGATGTTGGCGAAAATACATGTTTAATTACAGAGGTACGCATGAAACATCATCCGAAATTGTGCTTAACGCATTCTCTGAAAATTATTTCGAGCAAAAAGTTCATGGGCCCACGCGAAGAGTAAACGGTTGTGAAAACACACCTGACCTCTTAGGAACAAATAATCCTGAGTTAATAACGAGCATCAAAACAGATACAGGTATTAGTGAACACAGGGTTTTCGCAGCGAAATTGAATATTGTAACCCCCAAATCCTCCAAAAATAAACCAAAAATATACCTATTCAAAAAACAGATAAAAATTCCCTTACGCCTTCCTGAGAGACAACCTCCACTCCTTCCAAATTAATGATGTATGTGTAGACCAGATGCTTGAATTCAGAGTAATAGTATCGGCAGCAGTTGAGAGATTTATACCAAGTAAATTAACAAACGACGGAGGTGATCCTCCTTGGTACACAAAACAGGTCAGAACACTGTTGGAGAAACAACGAAACAAACATGCCAAATTTAAACAGACGCAAAATCCCCAAGATTGGCGATCTTTTACAGAAGCTCGAAAATAGCGCGGACTTCAATGTGAGATGCTTACAACAGTTTATAATCTGAACAGCCGTCTTAGGTTGTTTGCAGATGACGCTGTTGTTAATCTACTAATAAAGTCATCAGAGGATAAAAACAAATTGCAAAACGCTTTAGAAAATATATCTGAATGGTGTGAAAATTGGTGCTTGACCCTAAATAACGAAAAGTGTGAGGTCATTCACATGAGTGCTAAAAGGAATCCATTGAACTTCGGTTACACAATAGAACACTCAAATACAAATGCCGTAAATTCAACTACATATCTAGGAATTACAATTACTAACAACTTAAATTGGAAGGAACATATAGAAAATGTTGTGAGGAAGGCTAACCAAAGATAGCGTTTTATTGGCAGGACACTTAGAAAATGTAACATATATACTAAGGAAACAGCCTACACTACGCTTGTCCGTCGTCTTTTAGAATACTGCTGTGCGGTATGGCATCCTTACCAGATAGGACTCATGGAGTACATCGTAAAAGTTCAAAGAAGGGCAGCACGTTTTGTATTATCGCGAAATATGAGAGAGCGTGTCACTGAAATGATACAGTATTTGGGCTGGACATCATTAACACAAGGGCGTTTTACGTTGCGACGGAATCTTCTCACGAAATTCCAATCACCAACTTTCTCCTCCGAATGCGAAAATATTTTGTTGACACCGACCTGCATAGGGAGACACGATCACAGCGATAAAATAAGGGAAATCAGAGCTCGTACGGAAAGATACAGGTGTTCGTCTTTTCCGCGCGCTGTAGGGGATTGGAATAATAAAGAATTGTGAAGGTGGTTGGATAACCCTCTGCCACGCACTTAAATGTGATTTGCAGAGTATCCATGCAGATGTAGATCACTGGCTGCTACGAATCCTGTGGCTGGAGGCTGCTCAGCATCCGCTGTGATGATTCTGTCGTCAGAATGTTGGGTCACTCGCATACTCGACATGAAACAGGAAAACAAAAAACAACTAAGGTATATTCGTTTCGTATATTGTCGTCATACAAAAATAAAATCATTTGGATACACAGAAACTCACTTTAACATACAGGGTGTTTCAGAAGTGATGGTCAATATTCAGGGATATGAGAGGAATGATTATTCGAAACAATTATGTGCACAAAAACGCATACCTTAAGAGCTGTGGGGAATTCTTGATCTTCGATGCTGTGAAACAAATCCGTTCTACTACAAGTTCTTTGTTTTCCATATTTCTGGAAGTGGTAGTATGGACCAAAACAAGGAAAAAATGTCCAGTAAACATGTGGCCTAAAATGCATACCTTAAAAATTATGAGCACTTGTGCATTAGAAGTGTTGTGCTTCAAAGTAGCGAAGATGAAAAAGTGCTCAATACTCTTAAGGCATGCAGTTTAGAGCACATGTTTACTCAACATTTTTTTCTTGTTTTGGTCCATACTACCACGTCCAAAATATGAAAAGCAAACAACTTTCAGTGGAAGGGATTTTGTTTCACAGTATCGAAGATGAAGTATTGTTCACAGCTGTTAATGTACCCCTTTAGAGTCCATGTCTGCTTGACTTTCTTGTTTCGAGTGATCATTCCTATCATATCCCTAAACATTGACCATCACTTCTGAAACACCCTGCACATTAAATAACTACTACGCCTCCTCACGTGCAGTCACTTAGGCGGAACATACAGCAGTGTGCAAGCTCCAGTATGAGTATCTCGGGACATTACAAATTCCAACCAGATTCTGAAAGGGACACAGTGACCGCCGTACCAGTTACTGTTCCTCGGCGTTGTTACAACAGTAAGCATAAATTCAAATCCAATAAAACGGCTATGCCAAAACGTAACAAACGAAAATAATTTAGTCAATAAAGATGGCATCAGACAAAATCTTTCACTAAGAAACCTTTCGATAGGCCCGTTCTGCTCCGGCTTGGTGCAGCAATATTAGTTTCATATTCCAAATAAAAGATAGGATCCGTTGCAGTATTTATCGGTTGATAACACGTTTCGCGCTCTCAGCACATCACCAGATTAAAAAGACAGCGAGGCCGCATTATCCAGAATTCAATGTCAGGGCGGCAATCAGCTTAGCACTATGAAAACCGTTCACTTCAACCGACTTTTTCCATTATTTTAATACTGGCTAAGATGATTGGAATTATGGCTTTGAATTTTGGCTAGTGCGACCGCCGCTGTCTCTTAAGTCAGTCTGATGATGTACCAAGACCGCTTAACGCGTTATTAATCAATAAATATTGCAACAGAGACTTCCTTTTATTTGAAATACTTTTGATTGGCAAATGTTTTTTATTCCAGTCTCTGATCACAATATCAATTCTTTAGACGATGACCGGTTTCAGTCCGTAATGACCACATCCTCAGATCTTTTTTACACCATGTCCTAAAGTGATAAGGCCATAATGGAATCGTCAAGAGCTGATTATATTTATATGTTCTGACGATGCCATTATGGGCTTATCACTTTAGGACATGGTGTAAAAAAAGACCTGAGGATGGTCATTACGGACTGAAACCGGTCATCATCTAAAGAATTGATATTGTGATCAGAGACTGGAATAAAAAACATTTGACGGTATTGCATCACTGTTTGTGTACGCGATTGTGTCGCAGTTGGTGAAACTTTTGATTGGCATTTATTTAAGATCAGAGAGAAAGTGAGAGAGAGCGTTGAGATGTTATCCGAAGTGATTTAAGCGGTCTGAGTGACGGATGACATTTTCTGCTCAAACTAAAATTTTTGCACATGTTGATTAAATTATACGTCGTTCTAATCTCAACTATCTCAATTGGATATACAATTTCTATTGTAGGAATTATTATATTCATTGTAATTATATGAGAAAGAATGATTACAAACAAAGCTATTATATTTAGAGCTAATATACTTCCTTTTGCTATTCTATCTCAGATTTTCATCGCCTACACCGCAGAGACGGTTTAACAAGTGTCCGCTCGACACGTGACGAAGACCTGGGCAAGTTGTCAAAAAACTGTGCAAAGAGAAATTGGCAACTCAGCTGCAAACCCAAAATCTTATAAACCGCCCAGTTATCCTAGAAAGTCTGAAGGATCACAGGTCACAAAGTATTTGATAGTGACCAGTCAAAAGCTTATGAATAAAAAATGGAGTAAGAGACGCCGAGAATAATGGTTTCCGGTTCTTTTGCAGCTTAGCTTTGATGACCTTCTGGCAATTAGAAGCACAAGGTAAGAGATCGAAACACCGCCTCTCTGAGGCAGCGGTACTTTACATCTGCATTTACGTCTACATGATTACTCAGCATCTCTCACTTAAGTGCCTGGCAGAGTGTTCATACAGCCACTTTCAAACTATTTCTCGACTGTCCCACTCTCGAATAGGGCGTGGGAAAGACTAATTTTTCTGCGCGAGCTCCGATTCCGCTTATTTTATCTATATGGGAATTTCTCGATATCTAGGTGTGACTGAAATATTTAGGTATTTGGAGGATAAACTTTGCGATTGTAGTTTCTTGAAACATTTCGCCGCAACGAAGAACACCATTGATGCAACGATCGCTTCCCAACTTGTCTATCACATCCCCCCTTTTCGTGATAATGGAAAGCGAGGTGTACTTCTCTGAACTTTTCCACGTCCTCTGTCAGTATTATCTGGTAAGGCTCTCATACTGCGCAGCAATAATCCAGGAGACGACAGACAAACGTAGTGTAGGCTATCTCTTTAACAGATTTGTTGCATCTTCTAAGTGTTCTGCAAATAAAATTTGGTCTTTGTTCGCCTTCCTCGCGACATTTTCTGTGTGTTGGTTCCAATTTAAGTTGTTCTCAATTGTAAAACCTTGGTATGCAGTTGCACTTGCGTCATCTAACTTCCTGTTTTTAGCATATAACTGAAATTTAATGGTATATTTTTACTGTTCATTTGGAGTCCGTCATCTTTTTATTCCTTGGGAACAAATGTCAGTTTCCCCACTATGCAGGCGTCTTTTCTAAAGAATTTCGTAATTCTATTTGATCTTCTGATGACTTTAGTGGAGGGTTAACAACAGCATGGTGTGCAGACATTCTTTGTGGCCTGCTCATATTCTCTATGTTTTTTAGGTGCCCGCCCGAGTGGCCGTGCGGTCTAACGCACGGCTTTCCGGGCGAGAAGGAGTGCCTGGTCGCGGGGAACGAACCCGCCCGGCGGATTAGTGTCGAGGTCCGATGAACCGGCCAGTCTGTGGATGGTTTTTAGGCGGTTTTCCATCTGCCTCGGCGAATGCGGGCTGGTTCCCCTTATTCCGCCTCAGTTACACTATGTCGGCGATTGCTGCACAAAGAAGTTCTCCACGTACGCATGCACCACCATTACTCTACCACGCAAACACAGGGATTACACTCGTCTGGTGTGAGACGTTCCCTGAGGGGTCCACCGGGAGCCGAACCGCACAATAACCCTGGGTTCGGTGTGGGGCGGCGGAGGGGGGAAGTGGGCTGCAGTAGTCGTCGTGGGGTTGTGGACCACTGCGGCTGCGGCGGGGACGGAGCCTCTCCGTCGTTTCTAGGTCCCCGGTTAACATACAATACAATACAATGTCTTTTAGGTAGATTAAGAACAGTAAAGGGCTATAATACTTAACTGAGGAAACTGACTGCCATTCCTAGTAATTATTCCCTCCAAACTGTAATACATTGTTTACAACTAATTTCATAAGAGAACTGGAGTGCTGTAGAGTTCTAGTGAAAGTGACTTGCTATAGAGCAGCTATAAGATGATCACCAGTTAAGATCACAAACTGTTGCGCTCTGTGAGTATGTAAAAATTACTTTTTCTTGAAAAGATTGAAAGCCTTTCATTTACAGCTGTTCGTAAGTCGCTAAATTATTGCAGAGACATTGTGTACCCGAATTCTCGATTGCTAGGTGTGCTAAAGTCTTTGCCTGGTAACGTGAGGGAGTCTGTAGTGGAAACTTTGGAAGTGTAGCTGACTGACCAACGAAATGTCCACACCTCAGTGTTGAATCGATACGTGTGCTATTGAACGTGAGTCAAACGCACGTCTGATTCCGGATTTTGTTTCGTGCATTTCGACGCTTGTCAGAGTGGCATATACACTCCTGGAAATGGAAAAAAGAACACATTGACACCGGTGTGTCAGACCCACCATACTTGCTTCGGACACTGCGAGAGGGCTGTACAAGCAATGATCACACGCACGGCACAGCGGACACACCAGGAACCGCGGTGTTGGCCGTCGAATGGCGCTAGCTGCGCAGCATTTGTGCACCGCCGCCGTCAGTGTCAGCCAGTTTGCCGTGGCATACGGAGCTCCATCGCAGTCTTTAACACTGGTAGCATGCCGCGACAGCGTGGACGTGAACCGTATGTGCAGTTGACGGACTTTGAGCGAGGGCGTATAGTGGGCATGCGGAAGGCCGGGTGGACGTACCGCCGAATTGCTCAACACGTGGGGCGTGAGGTCTCCACAGTACATCGATGTTGTCGCCAGTGGTCGGCGGAAGGTGCACGTGCCCGTCTACCTGGGACCGGACCGCAGCGACGCACGGATGCACACCAAGACCGTAGGATCCTACGCAGTGCCGTAGGGGACCGCACCGCCACTTCCCAGCAAATTAGGGACACTGTTGCTCCTGGGGTATCGGCGAGGACCATTCGCAACCGTCTCCATGAAGCTGGGCTACGGTCCCGCTCACCGTTAGGCCGTCTTCCGCTCACGCCCCAACATCGTGCAGCCCGCCTCCAGTGGTGTCGCGACAGGCGTGAATGGAGGGACGAATGGAGACGTGTCGTCTTCAGCGATGAGAGTCGCTTCTGCCTTGGTGCCAACGATGGTCGTATGCGTGTTTGGCGCAGTGCAGGTGAGCGCCACAATCAGGACTGCATACGACCGAGGCACACAGGGCCAACACCCGGCATCATGGTGTGGGGAGCGATCTCCTACACTGGCCGTACACCACTGGTGATCGTCGAGGGGACACTGAATAGTGCACGGTACATCCAAACCGTCATCGAACCCATCGTTCTACCATTCCTAGACCGGCAAGGGAACTTGCTGTTCCAACAGGACAATGCACGTCCGCATGTATCCCGTGCCACCCAACGTGCTCTAGAAGGTGTAAGTCAACTACCCTGGCCAGCAAGATCTCCGGATCTGTCCCCCATTGAGCATGTTTGGGACTGGATGAAGCGTCGTCTCACGCGGTCTGCACGTCCAGCACGAACGCTGGTCCAACTGAGGCGCCAGGTGGAAATGGCATGGCAAGCCGTTCCACAGGACGACATCCAGCATCTCTACGATCGTTTCCATGGGAGAATAGCAGCCTGCATTGCTGCGAAAGGTGGATATACACTGTACTAGTGCCGACATTGTGCATGCTCTGTTGCCTGTGTCTATGTGCCTGTGGCTCTGTCAGTGTGATCATGTGATGTATCTGACCCCAGGAATGTGTCAATAAAGTTTCCCCTTCCTGGGACAATGAATTCACGGTGTTCTTATTTCAATTTCCAGGAGTGTAGATGCTGTGTACTGAGTTGAAGATACGTTTCTATCCTAGAGTGTATTGAATTTTCCTTTGTTCTCATCCTCATGTATCATGGACTTGTATACCACGTGATCCATCATAGGATGAACAAATTTCAATGAAATGAACACCCTTAGCTGCTTACAGGCGTTGACATATGTAGCAGTATGTCAACGCCTGTAAGCAGCTAAGGGTGTTCATTTCATTGTAATTTCATTCTAACGAGCTGCATGGTCACCGATGCTATCTGTTCTTTCGGACATGTCCGAGAGAACAGATTCCATCTTAGTATATATATGAACAAATTTGTTGTTTGTCAAAGTTTATTGGTTCAAATGGCTCTGAGCACCATGGGACTTAACATCTAAGGTCATCAGTTCCCTATAACTTAGAACTACCTAAACCTAACTAACCTAAGGACATCACACACACCCATGCCCTAGGCAGGATTCGAACCTGCGACCGCAGCGGTCGCGCGGTTCCACACTGAAGCGCCTAGAACCGCTTGGCCACTCTGGCCGGCCACAGTTTATTAAATAACTTATTAATGATCACGAGTTTCATTACAGCGTCTTCGATTTATTTTCATTTTCTAGTTATTTAGCAAGCATACAGGATTACTGTACTGTCCACACATGCTCCCACTTTCATATTTGAGATGGTATTTGATTTTAGAATACTGCGATACACAAATTCTGCCTTGTGTATTGTGTACTGTGTATTTAACCGGTGACATAGAAACGACGGAGACGATTCGTCCCCGCCTAGCACTCAGCGGTTCACAACCCCACAACAGGCTACCCCCACCGGCGCCCCACGCCGAACCCAGGCTTATTGTGCGGTGTCGGTTCGGCCCCCAATGGACCGCCACTGCCCCCCCCCCCCCCCCCGTCTCATACCAGACGAGCGTAACCCTAAATGTTTGCGTGGGAGAGTAATTATGTTGTACGCGTACATAGATACAGTGTTTGCGCAGCAATCGCCGACATAGTGTAACACATGCGTAATAAGGGGAACCAGCCCGAATTCGCCGAGGCAGATGGATAACCGCCTTAAAAACCATCCACAGACTGGCCGGCACACCGGACCTCGACCCTGATCCGACGGGCGGATTCGTGCCGGAGACCGGCACGCTTTCCCACTCGGGAAGCAGCACGTTAGACCTGGCAGGCCATCCTGCCTTCACCGGACTTATTAGTCAAAAAGTGAACTGCCATCAGCAGAAATATTTTGAACTCCCTGCACGCTTTTACAACCGTACGGCAAATCAGTGTTGGCGAGGCTTCGAGATTTCATGCTGCTCCAGTCTACGTTCACCATGACTTATATTTCATTTCTTTTGGTGGAGAGGCGTCAGGCTTCCAAAATGAAGTTACACGTCCTCATTGAACGTGATGTACCTATCAAGGAGGTCACTCATAAACTTATGAATTATGCTAGGTAATTATGTAATGTAATCATGATCCTGAATTCTTGAAAACATATGTGGAAGCTACCGTTTCTTTCCCGTTGTGCAGCGAAATATATTTTGCAGATAACTTTGTTAAAAACCTTGAGGTTTGCCGATGACATTGTAATTCTGTCAGAGACAGCAAAGGACCTGGAAGAGCAGTTGAACGGAATGGACAGTGTCTTGAAAGGAGGAGATAAGATGAACATCAACAAAAGCAAAACGAGGATAATGCAATGTAGTCGAATTAAGTCGGGTAATGCTGAGGGAATTAGATTAGGAAATGAGACACTTAAAGCAGTAAAGGAGTTTTGCTATTTGGGGAGCAAAATAACTGATGATGGTCGAAGTAGAGACGATATAAAATGTAGACTGGCAATGGCAAGGAAAGCGTTTCTGAAGAAGAGAAATTTGTTAACATCGAGTATTGATTTAAGTGTCAGGAAGTCATTTCTGAAAGTATTTGTATGGAGTGTAGCCATGTATGGAAGTGAAACATGGACGGTAAATAGTTTGGACAAGAAGAGAATAGAAGCTTTCGAAATGTGGTGCTACAGAAGAATGCTGAAGATTAGATGGGTAGATCACATAACTAATGAGGAAGTATTGAATAGGATTGGGGAGAAGAGAAGGTTGTGGCACAACTTCACCAGAAGAAGGGATTGGTTGGTAGGACATGTTCTGAGGCATCAAGGGATCACCAATTTAGTATTGGAGGGCAGTATGGAGGGTAAAAATCGTAGGGGGAGACCAAGAGATGAATACACTCAGTAGATTCAGAAGGATGTAAGTTGCAGTAGGTACTGGGAGATGAAGAAGCTTGCACAGGATAGAGTAGCATGGAGAGCTGCATCAAACCAGTCTCAGGACTGAAGACCACAACAACAACAACCTTGTAGGTACGGAAACCATAGCTGTGAGTAATCATTTTTGGTCTTAAGAAATCACTTCAGCTGTATTTAGTCCTTTAATTATAGATCAGTACCCGGTTTCATGTCAGACGGGAGGAATTCTTTGAAGAAGTTTTACAAAAGAATAATTTTTAGTGTCTTAAGGTTTATTCAGTGGACACTGCCGCCATCTGTTTCGTTGCCGTAACATACGCATTTAATGTTTGGCTTTTAAATCACTAAACGTTCAAGTGTTCCTTCAGTTTCTCGTAACTTACGAGCGTTATTGGTGAGAATATATGTCGGCCGGCCGCGGTGGTCTAGCGGTTCTGGCGCTGCAGTCCGGAACCGCGGGACTGCTACGGTCACAGGTTCGAATCCTGCCTCGGTCATGGGTGTGTGTGATGTCCTTAGGTTAGTTAGGTTTAAGTAGTTCTAAGTTCTAGGGGATTTATGACCTAAGTTGTTTAGTCCCATAGTGCTCAGAGCCATTTGAACCATTTGAAAATATATGTCGGCTGTCACTATTATTGTCTACGGATTGTTTTTCAAAATGTTTTTGTACTTGTTATCCCAATATTCCTTGTTCTCATTCACACGACCATTCGCTAGGGCTCGCTCAGCATTAGCGCTCGCGCTTGCCTTCTGTAGGCAAGCTGTTTACTTCAGCCTACAGTGACATAGCACGCGGCCGCGTCGCCCGCTCGCGATTCCGGAGAAGCTGTAAGGGTTGTTTTCAGGCTCTCCTTTTCCGTCAATAGCTATTCACTTGAAGGGCTTCGTCCAGGTAGAACATCCCTTCATTTTGGTGCAAGCACTCCTTGGTTTTTCATGCCAGTCGCAAATTAAGTCTGAATAGTGTCTCATTTATTTTCACCTTACCAATGAATAACTGAGGTGTATTTTGTTTAGGATTCATTCACCATACTGCATTGGAATCCGGCTGATTTTATGCACTGGAATAGCTCCTTCTAGCAGTGTTTTGTTCTGACAGAGAAAGAATGTTAACTACGAACTTCCGACGGTCGGTAGCTCGTAGCGTCTGGAGAAGCTGCTATTGCGCGGTGACACCGAACGCGCGGTTCGCATTCGGCACCGGCTAGTCCGTCAGCTCTAATAGCGTAAGCTTTTAACGTTCCGCTCCCGCTTCTGCTAATGTATCTCAATTCTCGTGGCTTGCATTTCTCGTTTCTGAAATTCAGTTCTCGTCATTATTCTCGCTTACTCTAAGTATTGGTTCATTGTTTTGCTGAACTTTTGACGCATTTTTCATGTGCACTACCTGGCTTTCAGAAGAAAGGCAGCTCGCCAAATCGTAGGTGAATGCTAGTACACTAGTGCAACCGTCCGATAGGGTTACCTCAATTTGTATTTAACTGCTTAACTGTTTAACTGCTGTGAAGGCCTTTCACGTACTGTAGCTTTCCTCTGTTCCTTTCTGTTAACTGTATCAGCGACTAGAAAACCTTCCACTGAAAGTAGATGAAGACGTGGGTGTGATGTGTCATGTAATTGTGCGTGTGTTCTGTTGTACAACTTCAGCAACATTACAATAAAATTAGTTACTTACTATAAATATGAGGTTTTATTTAATTATAGTTTTTCCCGGCTAATGAACGTTATTTTGTTAAAGAAATCTCAACCTGGGAACGAGTAGCAATGTTGTCTGTCAAGCAGTGTAAATGTCACTAACTTCATTCAGAAAAGTAATCATTTTTAACCAGCAAACAAGCTAAATGTATGATAATTAATCTGAGCTAAACAAGATTAATTAGTTTTAGTAATTTCAGTGCTGTTGTTTAAAAGACTCTTTGGTAGTTACAGATCGTTTATCAAATTTAACGCTACTGTTATTCGAGGTGGTAACACTTTTCTTTAAGCAAAATGAACAGTTTTGTCACACAATATCACACGTACACAGCACTAATATATTTTCCTGTCAAAATATTTCGTAAGAGTTGTTACGAAATTGCTAGGCTTAATACATCAGCAGATAAGAATTTATACTGTTTGCATTCATAGAAGCTCAATGTACTCATAGTCTAATTGGAATTTATTACCTCAGAGTGGGTCCTCGGCCACTAATACACAATTATTAATGCGTTTAACTCTGTGTAGAAAATCAATTTAAAACTGCCGCTCGTTTATTTCACTAAGATGGCGGCCAACATAAAACAATCACTTAACGATTCTGCTTCAGGCTGCGTTTTACTCGTAATAAATAATATATATTAAATATTTTCTCACCTTCACTATATGCATTAACATTTGAAAATATTTCTCAATGTCACAAGACACATTAATATTCACCATTTACCAATAAACAACGCTGTAGATCAATAGCACTAATGGCTGCGGTCTTTGGCAGCTGAGCAAAAAACTTAACATTTATACACGACGAGAATTACAATGAAATGAAAATCCAAACAAAGAACATTCATTTCAATAACGTATAAACTCTATTTTCAAATATCGGTTAGCAGCATAGCACAGTTTCCTGAAGACCTCTGTGTTACGAAACATCAATCACATCCTATGAGTACAATAGTTGGAAGAAGAAGGATTTTTCTACAGAATCATAGATAACCAAACATTGAGATTTTCATTATCTTTTTACATGGATATTGTTTGAGATATAATTTTTTACAAAATGTTAAATTATGTCGTTGACAATAATTATTTATTATTTAATTAACAATGAAGTCCTTTTTATTAAGGAGACCGTTCCACTCCAATGATATGAGTTTAACACCGCTGGACCCAACTCATCACACGCCACACAGCCATACACTCATAGATATAATAGCAACAAAGCGACCAGATAAAATAATTCGCGCCAATCAGACATCCGCTCCAGGACTCTCTGCTCATGACGTGATATTCTTAAATTACTCAGTGCATACTGCCAAAGAAAAATCTCACCTGGTAACCTACAGAAACCTAAAAAATGTTAACCATGACGCTCTTCAAAAGGATTACTCAGACATCCCTTGGCATGATATAAGCAATGAACCGACTTTAGACGGAAAAATTCGGGAATTATGTCGCAAAATTATTGCACTGTATGATAAACATGCTCCTCAACGCACTGTCAAGGTAAAGAGAGCTCCCGCTCCGTGGCTCACCACTGCATTACGCCAGCTAATGAATAAACGTGATGCTGCACATAGGGCCTTCAAGCGTAACCCAACTCCCGAGGCGTACGAAGCTTATAGGAAACTCCGAAATAGAACCAAGCAAAGCGTGAGGAATGCCAAAATCAGACATGCCCGCTCTGTCGTATGCGGCATATCAAAACCTGCTGCACTGTGGAAAAAGCTGCGCAGTTTCGGTATAGGGAAGCGAAGATCTGACGCTGTTTATCAAGCGTCTGCAGAAGAATTAAACGATTTCTTCTCAACAGCTGTAAACTGCCACGCAGCGACAAATTACCAGCCCCAAGATATCAATCTCTCGAGAGACAAGTTTTTCCTAAAACATGTCACTACCGGCACAGTACACAAGGCAATTATGAGAATCTCTTCCGAGGCAGTAGGAAATGATGGAGTGAGCATTGGCATGATTAAGAACGTCGTAGACACTATTACTCCAGTTATCACAGACATCTTCAACCTGTCTCTTGTCAGTAGTACATATCCTACTGAGTGGAAGCAAAGCTTAATTCAACCTATACCCAAGACTGACAACCCTAAGTCGCCAGGTGACTACAGGCCGATCAGCATACTACCTGCAATATCTAAAGTCCTAGAATACATCGACCATGAACAGCTGACGGATTACCTCAAAACTCATAACATCCACGACAAATATCAGTCAGGCTTTCGAAAGCACCATAGTACAGCAACTGCATTAATCAAAGTAACTGATGACATTAAACATGCTATGGAAGGTACCATCCTAATACTGCTTGACTTTAGCAAGGCTTTTGATACAGTTGACTTTGATATATTACTAATTAAAGTGAAACAGCTGAATTTCTCAAACAGCGCAATACACTGGATCGACAGCTACCTCAAAAACAGAAGTCAACAAGTCATTTGTGGGTCGGAAAAGTCATCATGGAAAAACGTGCGGTCTGGAGTTCCCCAAGGCTCCGTCCTTGGTCCATTACTCTTCTCACTGTACATTAATGATATTTCTTCAGTGATTCACTCCTGCAACTACCATCTATATGCCGACGACATGCAACTGTACATAAGTGCAAGCCCCAAGAACATTGCTGACGCAGTAGCTAGTATGAACGCAGATCTTTGCTTTGTTTCTCGGTGGGCACAGAACCTAGGTCTGAAACTAAACCCCAAAAAATCCCAGGTCATACTTATATCTCATCCAAAGTTAATCAGTCGGTACTTTCGCGAAACAGCCCCTCAAATACTCCTCAATGGTACCCAACTACCATACCAAAAAACAGTATAAGACCTTGGAATAATCTTTGATGAACACCTAAACTGGGAAGAACAAACTGTCACAGCTTGCCGGAAATCGCTCTCCTCCCTACACGAAATTCAAAAATTTAGAAAAATATTTCCAACCCATGTTAAACAAAAATTAGTCCAAACACTAGTCTTGCCTAATCTTTACTACTGTGATGTAGCTCAACACGGCACAAATAGTGAAAATTCGAGATGCCTCGAGCTAGTGATGAATGCTTGCGTTAGATACGTATGCAATATAAGGTTGTATGATCATATCAGTCCTTCATACTCCCAGCTAGGTTGGATACGCTCACATAAGGCACGCGATCTCCACACGATGTGCTTACTTCATCGATTTCTTAGCCACTGGTGCTCCCAATACATATCTTCACACATTAAATACCTATCATCATTCCACAACCGCAATACCAGATCGGATATGTCTAACATCTTGGCTGTACCTTTACATAACACAAAATCTTTCTCCGTGTCATTCTCCATCTCAACCATACGACTATGGAACGCGCTGCCCTGTGATCTGCGTCTTATCCAGAACCACTCAACATTCAAGAGGGAACTCAAGACTTACATATTAGGGACGGTATAGCCACCATTGTTGTGCCCCTCTCATCTTTTTCTTTCTCCTCTCCATCATAGCTTCGAATTTTACCATTCCATTTCTCTTCCTCTAACCTATCTACCTCTTCTATATCTCTTTCACCCCATTCTATCGTCTTATGTCTCTGCTTGATGAGAATAACTCACAAGCTGCGAGAATATAACGAGAAAATTCCCAACTAGCAATAGGACTGACATTCATAAAAGAAAAATATGTTTACTTTCATATACATACTCATTACTATTATTATTATTATTATTCTTGATTGTTATAATTATTTTTGATTGTTATAATTATCATTCTACTGCTTTTATAATCTCTATTTTTTTTTCTTTAACATTAAGACTGTATAACGTGTTATATGTCTTTAATGTTCTGTAGAAACTGAAATTTGTTGAATCTGAGTATGCCTGGTTAGGTGTAAGAGAGGGCCTGAAGGCCCTAATCTTGCCAGGTAAAATAAATGCATAAATAAATAAATAAATAAATAAAATATTAGTATTACGAGAACAGGATCAACGTTCAGTCACATTCCAAGTACCTTGCTTTCGTGAATATTATTTTGTATAAAATATGCGTGTGGATATTACAGTTGCCAACGCAATTATGGCACAACAAATCAGCAGGTAAGTCTCTCTCACTGTCTGACAGGGAAAAGGTGTCAGGGCATACGTCATTCTGGCGTGACGACAGCCACAATGGTTGTAACACTCCGTTACGACCAACTAATAAAAATTGTAGTCGCTACGATGTGAAGTGAAAAGGTAGTTCCCCAAGGACTAAAGCCCAAAAGCAAACCCAGCCAGCTGAGAAGCAGGTAAATGGAAGCCCCAGGACTAATTTCACCATGAAAACCATTCTTAAACGCTCAGGGGAACATCTTTTCCTACTAAAAAAAGTCTGGGGTAACAGACTGGCTATAAGTGGGAGGGAGTATTAATTGTGGAAAAGCAGAAAAGCTTAAAGCACCAATGACGGTCTTCCGGACGTAAGAAATATGCGTCATAAAATATTGGAATTTCAAAGAACCTGAAACACATGAAGACAACTTCCGCAGTAAAATAGTAACATAAAAATGGGTCTCTGAGATCCCAGATAGCGACGTCGCCTGCCGCAGAAGATATCGGCGTTGTCGTGCCAAAGATGTTGCGAGGCACGGCAGCTCAGGATAGGTAACACAGCGGCGAGCACCTACCATGCCGTAGCGGAGAAGTGAGACAACTTGTACCACAGCAAGTTATTCCATGTTATCATGGATGCGGTAAAGTATGGAGCGGAAGTGCCTCTGGTCCAGTAGCTGCAGGAGGTTCGTTCGTTTTCTTTCTTTAGTTTGAATGCAGCTGACGCACTTCTGTCAGATTCCGCCTGTGGCAGTATCTCAGCCCGCCAATACAACGCTACGAATACTTATACCCCCTCTGAATCTACATAAACTACATTAGTTATTCTCAGACTTAGTTAAAACTTCACACATTGTATTTTGTTGCTGCTAAAATGATACTGATCAAATTTCATGTCGATATTGATCATAGTTTCGAATAGAGAAAATTCCTGAGAAGAACAATGAGTCATGTGTCATATGTCTGAGTAAGCATGCTTTTGTAAAAGGCAGCCACAAAAGAAGTCAGGAACAGAATAACTTTGTTATATAATTTTGCAATTATTTCGTACTTTATTTGGTTTTTTAATTAAATTTAATATAATAAATTGAATTTTTGGTTACGAAAAGTTACTTTCCAAATTGTGGTTGGATAAGAGAGAATTTTGCCGCGCGAATCTTATAGAAAGAATGTTCTGATTGGTCATCAGATCAATAGCCACTGGGAACTGAGAGCTTCCCGCGCTAAGAGAGGGTTGCTACCTGTTCGTGGACATTGACTGGGGAATCGCTTCCGAACCATTGCACTGCTGAACACACCATGTTAGTTCGCTCGTCGCCAACAGTGTATAAATATGAAGAAACAGAGATTAGAAAAACCGCGTGGCATTTTTCGCGTTCGCGACGGAATAGTATGGCGAGCACTTCTGTAAAGGAAGACCACTGAATCGACCGAATATTTAACACGCGTAAATTTGTGGGACAGTGACTGTTTGGATCGTGAATAATATTTGGATCTAACTTCCACAATTATGGCTGCTTTCGTGTGACATTGTGTACCACAACTCTCTAACCGTAAACTTACAGAGATAGTATTAGTGCAGACGTAAGTACGGGCTTGGTTGCCATTTCAATGGCAGTAAATAGTCAGTAGTACTTCAAACTTCTTGCTACAGGAAGGTACAACCCGAACCTCCGATATTTATCTTGAACTTTCAGGAGCTGATTTTTACTGGAGTTTAGCACCCTCTATCTGGTGAGTTTTAGGTGGTGATTTCTTTAACGCTGCTTTGCACCACCTATGTAATACCTGCCGTGACAGCGTGAAGGGTCAAGAAACAGACAAGAAGGCTGCCGAGGTAGGGGGATTGAACTGTGTGAATGTCATAACAATACGAAGAAATTGTACCCCGGGCCGCCGCCAGCTGTTTCCCAATTGAGTCTCGCCATTGGCAGGGAAGGTATGAACACTGGGCTATAACTTAAGTGGACACTGTATGTGAAATTCATTGAATTTTTACATTTTCTGTTTTCTACTCCATACTGTGCTTTGGAACATTTTGGTATACAGGGTGTTACAAAAAGGTACGGCCAAACTTTCAGGAAACATTCCTCACACACAAAGAAAGAAAATATGTTATGTGGACATGTGTCCGGAAACGCTTACTTTACATGTTAGAGCTCATTTTATTACTTCTCTTCAAATCAGATTAATCATGGAATGGAAACATACAGAAACAGAACGTGCCAGCGTGACTTGAAACACTTTGTTACAGGAAACGATACATGCATCCACCCTCCGTCGCTTGGAATCCCTGATGCGCTGATGCAGCCCTGGAGAATGGCGTATTGTACCACAGTCGTCCACAATGCGAGCACGAAGAGTCTCTACATTTGGTACCGGGGATGCGTAGACAAGAGCTTTCAAATGTCCCCATAAATGAAAGTCAAGAGGGTTGAGGTCAGGAGAGCGTGGAGGCCATGGAATTGGTCCGCCTCTACCAATCCATCGGTCACTTCGACTGAAATGTGCAGGAGCTCCATCGTGCATGAACCACATGTTGTGTCGTACTTGTAAAGGCACATGTTCTAGCAGCACAGGTAGAGTATCCCGTATGAAATTATGATAGCGTGCTCCAAGTACAGTACATACTGACGAAACTAAAATGAGCTCTAACATGGAAATCAAGCGTTTCCGGACACATGTCCACATAACATCTTTTCTTTATTTGTGTGTGAGGAACGTTTCCTGAAAGTTTGGCCGTACCTTTTTGTAACACCCTGTATAATACATTAAAATCAGACAATTGTGAGACCTTCAAATAGTATTTTGAATGTTGAAATGTGACTCAAATTTCGTGGCTACGAATATACTGCCACTGTTGAGCAGTCATATCTTGGGAACTACACAGTCTAGAAGGCTGTGAATTGCATTGTTTTGTGCCTACTACTGCTTCTCAGATGTGGGCATTACGAATAAATAAATCAGTCCTTTTTTTCTGATACTAGTTTTCGCTGAAAGTAGTGTGATTATCGGCTATTTTTGTAGTAAGCTAACTTCTATTGCTTTTTATACGTAAATAAAATGACTAAGCGTCAAAGTATCTTCAAGAAACGTAAGTTCGCGGGTAACAGATATGTGAGACCTGCATTTTCATCTGAAGTACTTGAAATCAAGTGTGCTAGCAGTGGAGGAAACCACGATAATGTTTCTGAAGTGATCCGACACCTAGTGCATCGAAAAGGAAAGTAATTTTAGAAATGGATGACAGTAGTAAAAGTAATGATATTATGGACAACGTCATTATTGATCTGCAAATCCTTGCACAAGATCTTTCTGAAACTGTCTCTTGCTGTCTTTGTGGTGGTGAAGTTAAGCTTTATGAGAATATTGGAGCTAGAATAGGTGTTGTGTCTAAATTAATTACTAAATGTCAAATGTGGAAAAACGAGAAAGCGTTTCATATTTCATCAAAGTGTTCAGATAAGGAATTGCATGAAACTAATATGAGACTGTTCTATGGTCTTAGATGCACTGGTAAAGGTGCAAGGGCTGGTAACGTTTTCTGCACTGTGTTGAATTTGTCAAAACCACCTTCTCGGTATACGAAATATGTAACAGCAACTGGGGACTCTGTAAATATTGTGGCTGAAGATTCAATGGTTGCTGCTACATGAGAAGCTGTTGAACAAAATGAGGGTGACACAGAAATCCGTATTGCTGTGATGGATCCTGGCAAAAGCGTGGGCTTGGCTCTAAAAATAGTTTTACATCTGCAATAAATATTGACACTGGAAAAGTTTTGGATTTTGAAGTTCTCATTAAGTACTTCCAAGGTTGTACAGTGAACCAGAAAAACAGATTACTTCATAAGCAGGAGCGTATAAAAATTATGATGGCACAAGTGGAGGAATGAAGGTAAAAGGAGCAGTTAATATTTTCCAGCGTTCGCAGAAGGAGAGAGGTGTCAGATACGTGAATTACTTAGGTGACTGAGACAGCAAGGCTTTCATTGCAGTATAAAACAATAAGCCATATGAAGTTCCTATACAAAAACTTGAATGTGTAGGACATGTGAAGAAAAGAATGGGAACACGCCTGTGTAACCGAAAAACCAAGCTGAGTAACACAAAACTGTCTCATGGCAAGACAATAAAATGTGCTGGGAGACTAACAGACAAAGTTATTGATGAATTACAGGAACATTATGGGAAGGTCATTAAAGATAACTGTGACAATTTAGATAAGATGAAAAGAGCTGTGTGGAGAACCTTCTTTCATCGAATATCAAACAATGAAAAGCCATGCCATGCTTTGTTGTCCACCTTCACTAAACACTTGGTGTAAATACAGGCAGGCTGAGTTTTCTGGCACCCTGCATGAATTTACACATAAACATTCTCTTCCTTTGGCAGTAATGGAGGCAATCAAACCTATTTACAGAGATTTGGCAAATCCTGAGCTACTAAAGAAGTGTTTACATGGGAAGACCCAGAATGTGAATGAGTCCTTCAATAATGTTGTGTGGTGCCATGTACCTAAAAATGTATCTATTGGCCTTATGACTCTAAAGTTAGCAGTGTCTGATGCTGTAATAGCTTTTAATGGTGGGAACTATGGAATACTTAATGTTCTGAGGAAGTTAGGGGTAAGTTTTGGACAGAACACAGCTAAAGAACTGCAGGAACTGGATGAGCTTTGTGTACATGTAGTAGAGTTAGATGCTCAGAAAATGACAAAAGAAGCAAGAAAGAAAAGGAGGAGGCAAATACTGGGCTGTTGTGACACTGAAGAAGGCACAGACTATGGGTCAGGGCAATTCTAGTGCATTAAAGATGCAGAGATGTAAGTCTGTATAATAATAATAAAAAAGAAAAAAAATTAAGCTTCAGTATCTCTGAACTATATTTTTTGCAATAAATGACCCGGTTTCTAAAAAGGTACTGATGCTAGAGACATGAAATTTTCACAGCATACCAAGTGTGAGATTCAACACTTATGGAACTAGAATAATTAAAATATCCTAAGTTGTTTTGTTTTTACGTTCATTTATTCACAAAATATTGTCAAAAAATTGAGTGTTTGAAAAAAAGATAACGTGCCCCACAATACAATTTTAGTAATAATTCTAGTTCAGTGTATCTAGAAAGGTGCATTCAATAATTATGGAAAATTGTATGTTGGTGTCTTAAAAAGTTTCCAAGATAATGGGTCACAAAGTTCGATAATTTAACATTGGTGGCAAAGGACATACAATGTCCCCTTAAAGGGAATCAGAGACATCGAAACGAAACCGAAGAACCAGATAAAAGTATGTTTACTTCACAAAGCCTACTGTGTAATAGAGTCTGTTTTAAATGAATTCTGATTCTAGATTTCTGTATTATGTCTCCATCTAAAGACGGGAAGTTCTAATCGTATATTGAAGAATGCAGGGTTCGTTTCTTAGAAGTGTGAGCGAAAATGCAAGTTATCGATTCAAGGTAGATCCACGAAACTTACGAAATAACAGATCTTCTTGCCATTTACTAAAATTCTCACTTTCGGTAACCGTTTAATACCACCTGGCACGTAGTCTACCTCTGTCTTTTGTGCTTATTTTTCAGTCTTTAATTTTTTTTATTGTACAATTTCATCTACCTTGGCTTCCACAATTTTATCGTATTTATCCTTCAACTAGCTTGAAAGACTGCAATCTCCATTGATGTAGCCACTTGATTCTCACAACAAAGATGCAGAGTCCTTCTGAACGGTATTTACATCTGTTAAGTCACTGTGTATCCAACGTTTTATCACATACCTAGCATCATTTAATAAATGCAAACACTACGCTGCCATGCAAATAGCGGCTTCGAAGAGGGGTCACTAGACTAGCGCCAGTGAGAAGTATAGTCACTTTTACTATGCCTGTGGGCACCGTTCTCGTTCTCTCTGCTGGTCCCGCCACGTAGAGGGCAGAATGCCTTCATCAGCAGTGGCAGGGAGCTACAGGGATACATAGTTTGCCGATTGATGAAGTCATGCTCGTGATGGCACCTGGCTTCTCTCTACGAGACTTTACAATGGAATGCTGTACGGACTGTTCTAGCTGTGTGAATAATGGCTTTGTGGGAATTTACGGACATATTGATGTCATTCTTCCACAATTAAGTGTTCGTTTCTCCCGGGCGCTGTTAGAAAGTGTAACGGTAGAGAAATGTGTGAAAATTGTTAGGTGAACCCTCTGCTAGGCACTTAAGTGTAAATTACAGAGTAGTAATGCTGTCGTAGATAAAATTTTTGCGCTCACGTCGACCGAGCTCTTTAAGGATTTATGAAATTTGTTTTTTGCTTCTTTAATTGTGAATGAATAAAAGTTGTGCATGTTGGTACACACTAACCAAACAAGAGTTTACGGAAACACAGAGTGACTAAAAAAAAGGGAAATTTTGGAAAGGACATTAATGGATGATCACAATTATTGTACACGTATTTCTTTATGTCAGTGTATTGTAGAGAGTATGCCACTACTGAATGTCACAAGAATTTTTATTTCTTGAATATCAAATCCGACGGACGAGCTCTCCCTCGGAGCACTTATTCCTGCAGCGTGATAGAATAGTTATGCATGGCTCGATCTAACATTTCAGTAGTAATACTCGAAATTTCTTCTCGTATCAGTGCTTTAAATTCTTCGGTGGCAGCAGTTCGGGTGTGGTTAACCGCGGCCGTAAGGTGGCCACACAAGAAAAAGTCACATTTTGTCAGATCAGCTGATCTGGGGGGTCTATGCTATGTTATGAATGAAGTGACACGGTCAACCAACAGTCATCGCACAGCTCCCATCGATACCCGTGCCATATGTGCCGTTGGTCCGTCACATTGAAACCAACTGTTGACTGGAAGGTGGGACTTTCCGTCATGGCAACATACCGAGCACACATTACGGTGGTTAAGCACCCTAAATCATCTTGAAATGTTTAGTGGCCTATCAATCCACTCGATAACATGGCGCACTATAGAGGGTGGAGAAAAACTGTGTGACGAAATTTTAACCCTGGATAGCTGATGCCAGTAGGAACCAAAATTACTAATTTTGTGTAGGTCTACGACGCGCCATTTTTAAACTACGGAGCACCATTTTTAAACTACGGAAACTTGGCGCCACGAGCTCCGAGGGGCCTTGGGATTGCCCTGTTGCCGTTCGTCGGGTGACGGGCAACGCTATGGTTGTCGGTTCTCACATACAAACGTTCCTCGCCCCGTCACTGCCCCAACGTGATACGCACACGTGTCGAATAGGTCTTGCTGTTTGTCTCCGCCTCACGTCAGACGCATTCACACTAAGCTTCGTTTCGGAGCTCACACACGTCACCTGCGATTTAAGTCAAACAGTAAGCATGACAGCACAGTATTAGTTTGAAGAACAACGAGTCATGGTTTTTGTTTATGGACTAGCCGACGGTAATGTGCATGAAGCTCGACGGTTCTATGGGGAACGGTACCCAGCAAGACACCACTCACACCCACCAGCGCTTACAGCAATTCACTGCCGACTTGGCGAAACAGGCTCGTTACTGGGATATGATGGTGATGCTGGAAGATCTCGAACACGAAGGGATGTTGCATTTGCTTTTCTCGAGCGCTTCCAGGAAGCACCTACAGCAACTACTAGAGTGGAAGGACACGACATATGGGTCACTCATCGGTTAGTCTGGGAGGTTTTAAGGGATGACGTGCAGCATCCATTTAGTTTCCACCTTGTCAAAGACCTAAATCATGTGGCGGACTTTGAACACAGGCTAGGGTTTTTATGGTGGTTTCTGCGACGTGTTTCACGAGATACCGACTTCCCCGCCTTCGTGTTGTTTACCGGCGAGTGCATCTGCCTTCGGGGTGGTCTTTACGACACTAGAAACGGTCATTACTGCGCAAGGGGTAATCCGCACGTCACGTGCCTCCACGGACACCAGGAACGATTTCCGCTCAACATTTGGACAGGCATTGTGGGTGACCATCTGACTGAGCCGGTCCTTCTGTCTCTGGACTTCCGGAAGGCTTTTGACACTGTACCACACAAGCGGCTTGTAGTGAAATGGCGTGCTTATGGAATATCGTCTCAGTTATGTGACTAGATTTGTGATTTCCTGTCAGAGAGGGTACAGTTCGTGGTAACTGACGGAAAGTCATCGTCTAAAACGGAAGTGATTTCTGGCGTTCCCCAACGTAGTGTTACAGGCCCTTTGCTGTTCCTTATCTATGTAAACGATCTGGGAGACAATCAGAGCGGGCGTCTTAGGTTGTTTGCAGATGACGCAGTCGTCAATCTACTAATAAAGTCATCAGAAGATAAAAACAAATTGCATAACGATTTAGAAAATATATCAGAATGGTGCGAATATTGGCGGTTGACCCTAAATAACGAAAAGTGTCAGGTCATCCTCATGAGTGCTAAAAGGAATCCGTTAAACTTCGGTTACACGGTAGAACAGTCGGATATATATGCCGTAAAGTCAACTACATATCTAGGAATTACAATTACGAACAACTTAAATTGGAAGGAACACACAGAAAATGTCGTGAGGAAGGCTAACGAAAGATTGCGTTTTATTGGCAGGATACTTAGAAAATGTAACATATATACGAAGGAAACAGCCTACACTACGCTTGTCCGTCGTCTTTTAGAATACTGCTGTGCGGTGTGGCAACCCTACCAGATATAACTGATGGAGTACATCGCAAAAGTTAAAAGAAGCGCATCACGTTTTGTATTATCGCGAAATATGGGAGAGCGTGTCACTGAAATGATACAGGATTTGGGCTGGACATCATTAACACAAAGGCGTTTTTCGTTGCGACGGAATCTTCTCACGAAATTCCAATCAAAAACTTTCTCCTGCGAACGCGAAAATATTTTTTTGACACCACCCTAAATAGGGAGAGACTATCACCATGATAAAATAAGGGAAATCAGAGCTCGTACGGAAAGATATAGTTGTTCGTTCTTTCCGCGCGCTGTACGAGACTGGAATAGTAGAGAATTGTGAAGGTGGTGCGGTGAGCCCTCTGCCAGGCACTTAAATGTGATTTGCTGAGTATCCATGTAGATGTAGATGTAGATGTAGACCCTCTCGACTTACCGGGGTAAATTACCTTAACTTTCTGGAAGAAAGTCTACCCAGCTTGCTGGAAGATGTTCCAATGGACATACGGCCACGCATGGTGATGCAGCACGATGGTGCGCCCGCACGCAACAGTCGTGGTGTGGACGGGTATTTAAATGAACTTTTCGACGGCCGGGTGATTGGACATGGCCCTCACGATAATCAGACCTCATACCACCGGAATTTTTCCTGTGTGGATTCTTCAAGGTTGTATTTCACCCACCCGGACGCGAACCACCCATAAACGAAGAGAAGTTAATGGATCGCATTCAACAGGCCGCCAATCACATCAGGGAAATCACAGGAATCTTTGAAAGAGTTCTGAAAAACACCGTTCGTCGTTACCAAGTTTGTGTCGCGTCAGAGGGTCGCCAGTTCGAGCACCTGCTTTAGGTAAACAATGTCCTAGCTACGGTCGACACAATTTGTAGAAGACTTTCTGTACGCGAACTAACAGCTGTTGACGGGTTCGTTCCCAGTACGTCTTATCACGAAACTACAATGGATGTGTCGATAGCCCGGCGGATTCGGCCCCAAAGTGGAAATCTGGCGAGGTACCACCGAGCGTGCGGGCCGCCTTGAATACCTCGCGATCTCCGTCAGGCAAAGCATTCGTGGTCATGCGTTGTCCATAGCATCCGGCAACAGGGAAATCCCGCCGTGAGTAGGAGCGGGTGGCACCAAGTTTCCGTGGTTTAAAAATGGTGCGTTGTCGATCTACACAACATCAGTAACTTTGATTCCTACTGGCATCAGCTATCCAGGGTTAAAATTTCGTGACACAATTTTTCTCCACCTACACACACCCACACACACACACACACACACCCACCCACCCACCCACCCACCCACACACACACACGCACACACACACACACACACACACACACACACACACATATATATATATATATATATATATATATATATATATATATATATATATATATATGGAGCCCTTATGATGTTTGCTCTTAAGATAGTAAACGGATTTTATCGCCGATTGTTATTAACGATCAGATGAGAAAAATTGTCGCCAACTTGCAATATCTACGCAGCGATATGAATTACACACCAATAATAAAATTAGGAACATGTCCAGTATTTCCTTAAAGTAATTGAGAAGCGTAGAATCAAACCGCACTTTCTCCAAAATTGTCGAAAATGAGATTATTGCTTATTTCAATGCTTCATTTTTTTCAAAAAATACGACGCCCTAAGCGATTGGTGTCTATAGTTGCTCTTAATCCCTAAAGAAACCGAATAGAAAATTACCGTTTGGAGACATACAGCACTCTCTCCCTAGAAGAAAGTGCAGAATGACTGCAAGATAGTGCCAGCCAATGGCAGCCTGCCATTCAAGCCCACATTCCTTGATTGTATGATGTCATCTGTTTGCATGATAAGTTATTTTTCGTATTAATTGTAATAAGTTGCAATTATTAAGCGATTTTATTACTATATATAGAACCTTTCTGTAAAAAAAGGGGCCTTAGTATTAATTCAGAGGATAACAAATAGAGGAAAGCTATTCCATTGCCTGAAATCTGGAAGAAGAATATTCTGACACCTGAGAACTTAGTTCGCGTTTTAATACTATTACTGAACCTCAAATTTAAATGTGCTGCTAACCGACAACAATATATTTAGTTGTCAGAGAAAATTAAACAAATGCAGAAAATTAATGTGCATCCAAATTACATTAGGCGCACAAAGTTTCTTGTTGATCATATCATCCTATAGAAAGATCGTGGAGATTAGTTAGGTCTTTATAATTGTGTTAGAAAACATTCGTATGATTTTTCTCTCTTTGTTATAGGTACAAAGCAAAAGTATGCCTGTTACCCACAATGTAAACATGAAGACCATAAACGGTACAAATGTAAAACACTAAAAATGCATTATATCAAACATTTCCATGAATGTCCTACCAGTCTCAAAAAGATGTTAAAGACCATTTCATTGATATGGCTAAACTAAAACCAAGAGAAGCAGTAAAAGGAACTGTTTCAGAAAAGGGTGCAACAGCCAAGTACTTTTTTAGAACCGAGACACAAAATGGCGTTTGAGTGCGCAGAGAGGCATTTCTCTCCGTTCTTGGTACAACTGCCAGGCGAGTTAATACCGTGCTACAGAAATATTACCACTGAGGAAATATCAGCAAAAAGAGGGGTTGTTTTCGAAGAAAAGATGAATTTGAAGATAAGGAACAAAGTAAGATTCAGTTCATCTACGTTCTTAAGTGTGTGGAGTCATACTACAGCAGGGGGAAGAGCAACTGAAAACGTTAGCTTCGGAACTAAACGACAGAACATTGTGGAAGATGTATTCAGGAAGTGAAGGAAACGTAACATCAAAGGGAAGCTATTTCCGAACGGTTTCCAATACCAATTATAACATGGGTTTTGTATATCCTAAATCAAACATGTTGCTTGTACATAAAGCTCGTGCTAAAGCATTTTTTGATCTTCTACAAGATGAAGATCCATCAAAACTAATAGTGTCATTTGGCTGCGAAAAAAAACATAGAATTGCCCTGACTACGAGATAAAAGTGTCTGTTACTCAGGACAGTTTTATACGTTCAACTTCACAAGCGTCAGAGGGAACAGGGAAACCATCCTTGGTACTGAAAATGTTACTTCTTACATGTGAGCAGGAAATGAGTTCCTGAGAGATGCTAACATAGTGGCATCACGTGTGTTTGATTATTTGGGTTCCATTAGTATGGCAGAATAGCATCGGACAGGTTTGGAGGACAGAATAAAATTTCTATCATGTTTTGTATGTTAATGAAACGGTTTGGAAATGCACCATGTAACACTCAAAGCGTGGAAATTGTCTGTCCGGTTACAGGGCGTAGTTACGTTCCAGTAGACAAAGTATCTGGATTCATTTAGAAGGGAATCAGGGAAACGTGAAGTCTTGCAAACCTGTGAAGAAGTGAAAGAGGTAGTATCACGGTACTCATCCTTCAAAAAAGTTGGAATAAACACCAATATTTATGATTTTAAAGATTCTATGAAAAGCGTTATCAAAAAACGTGCATCTTCACACTTTCAGATTTTAAAGATTAAAAAAAAATCCTCTCCAGGAAATCCAAAACTAGCTATAATTTGGTATGTGAGAGCCTCATTTCAAAACCAGTGAAGGTAAGTTCAAGAATCTGTTCACAACTTCCTGCAATTACCATGACGTTCAACGCATAAAAATTCCAAAGTCAAGTAAAGTGACGCAATGAGAGGAGAAGGATGTGGAGAAGTTGCTAAGAAACAGTATGGAGACGAAAGGAGGACCAATGAGTTACTAAAATTTAACAGGTATATCTCTTGATATGCAGTGCTGTCAGCCACAGGACGATGAAGAAAATGTCATCATATAAATAATTTGTTCAGTGATCGGTTAATATGTACTCTGCTTCGTAAGAACTATATGCCTGGTGTAATTCAATTATTTACAAACAAAAAGCATACCACTTCTGTAACGGTCCGTATTTTTCAGTAAACTAGGTGTCTGTCATGTCTTGGATGCAAATATGCGTGCATCAGTTCTGTGTATTGTCTTGGAGTTCAACTGGAGTCAGTTTTTTTGTCTCTACGAAATATCATTTATTTGGATAAAGTGCGATTTGATTCCAGAGTAATCAATTGTAGTGATGAAGTTGCTTGATAATGTGGTTGTTATACACTAACGGAGTAACAGGACAGAAGAAAAATGTGGATATATTCTTTATTAAAGGAGTGGCAGGATACCGGATACAAAGAGAAACGATGATATCAGGCAATAGCTAAAATTTTTTGACATGTATGAGAAAATGAGAAACAGGAGAAGCAAGCTCGGTAAATATGTGGCAAGAATGTACACAGTCATCGGGGATACAGCTCTAATACCTACGTCAAAACATGAGGAAATGGAAGCTTGATATTTGGAGAAATGGTGGTTGGACTAAGACTTTTCGAAATCCAAGTCAAAAATGATGGTTGGACAGAGACGTTTTGAAATTCAAGTCAAAAATGTATTGACGAGACAATGTATGAAAAATTGATTGAAGACAATGAGAAAAACGTGGTAGGTTTCCATTTGTTTGTCTCCGAGACTTGAAAAAGAGACTGGTATGCGATGTCAAACTCCAAAATGTCTTTCATCCGGTTAAAAATCTCGTCAGTACGTACTTCAATGATTAGCAATTCTGCGTTAGTTATAAACACCTTATTAGTTATAAACTCCTGACCTTTTATTGACTACATAAATGTCGTTGTCCTCTTAATTACCTGTATTTGAATATATTGTAGTATTCTTTTATAACTGACCCGGCCTATTAACAGAAGAATAAGTCAGAACTTAAAGAACTTGTTCCTTTTTACTTTGCGATGAATGTATGTACAATTTATTATACTACTCACGTCGTTTAGTTCTCTTTTTTCCTTTGCGAGTCTGCTGTAGCCACAAGAGCCGGAAATGGAACAGTTTGCAACACAAGGCTTTTTGCGTTATTAATTAGCAGTTGTGTATCACTTTTGATATCTGAAAAATACTCGTACGGAGAAATAAGGTACAGCGTTAGACAAATAACTTTGTGACTGCGATAACATCTTTCAGAGGCAGCTGTTTCATGAGACAGATTATCAGAAGAAGCTGGAGATCACAGAGCAAAAAAAAGTGTTACAAAAAAGGTTTTGTATTCGGAATAGAACTCAAGGCGGCATTTTTCGCTTACCTTTATTAACGACATTTGCGCTGACTTGAGCTTTATCGGCAGAATACAACTAAATGGTAAATAGGACGTCGAAATTAATTCTTACCTTTGAATCAGAAGTAATGGGGCTTGGTTATGACGGGAAACTTGCGTTCGGGAGGATAGGGGTTTAATTCTCCGTCTGGCCATCCATGCGTAGGCACCATTCCTCTGGAAACGACACGGAAAACTTCTGTCAGTAAATAAGTGGGAAACTGAATTACTGGGGATTGATGAAGTTCGTTTGAAATTCTCTGAGGCTGTACAGACTGCGATAACGAGTATTACAAAAGACAGTTCAGTTGAAGAGGAATGAGCACCTCTAAAAACGGAAATCAAAGACGTTGGCCAGTAAAATATAGGTGCAACAAAGTAACTGCTTCGAAACCTTTGCTAACATAGGAAATACGAGGAGCGTTCAATAAGTAATGCAGTACATTTTTTTTTTCTGAAAGCAGGTTGGTTTTATACAGAATTCCAATACACCGCATTATTTCCCACTAGTTTGACTATAAAACCCTGTTTTTCAACGTAATCTCCATTCAACTGGACGTCCTTACGTCACGTTACTGGAAAGGCTTGTTCGCCCACGTGGTACCAGTCTCACTGTCGACGCCGGTGCCAGCGTCTTGCAACATCAGTAACTTCCTGCGAAGTGCATCCTTCGTTGAACCAAACAGATGGAAGTAGGGAGCTGCGAGATCCGGGCTGTAGGGTGAACGAGGGAGAAAAGTCAGATGGAGTTTGGTGCGCTCCTCTCGGATGCGCAGACTTGTGTCAGGCCTTACGTTGTTACAGGGAGAGGATCCGTCAATCACCACAAACGAGGGTGAAATTACAATGAAATCCAGACCTTTAGCTGCTTACAGCCGATAATAATTATCAACAGGGACAGTTGAAAATGTGTGCCCCGAACGGGACTCGAACCCAGGATCTCCTGCTTACATGACAGACTCTCTATCAAACTGAGCCATCGAGGACACAGAGAACAGAGCGGCTGCAGGGACTTACCTCTGGCACGCTCCCCGTGAGACCCATATTCGCAACTTGCTGTCCACGCACTACACCTGCAGTGCCCCTGCCCACGATGCTCATTACTCGCGGCAGTCAGTCTACCGATTCCCGTAAGCGTTCGAGCGATGTGAGTGCATCCGCACTGAAGAAGATCATTGGCCGGTAAAGGTTATCTATATGAAGATGGTATCTGTTCTTTCGGACGTGGCACACGGGATGTCGGACAGGTGTGAACGACCTTGCTGGAATGATGACAAACGCCTCGCCATGCTATTGTTCACTGCCAGGTCTCCGTAGACATACTGCAATCACCTTCGAATATCTGCGATGGTCTGGTTTTCCGCCAAAAGAAACTCAATGACAGCTCTCTGCTTGGAACGCACGTCCGTTATAGATGCCATTTTGAAGGCTATTTATAACAGCGGTACCTATCGGAATTTCATTAAACTATAGTGGCTGAAGCGGTGATTCTCAACGGTGTCCCACAACGAATTCCACATTTTTCAATAGAAACTGATGGAGAAAATAAATGTGTTGCATTACTTACTGTACACCTCACGTACTTCAACTGATCGACGAAAGAAGGAAGTACAAAGATGTTCAGGGAAGCGCAGGTTCAAATGGATCTGAGCACTATGGGTTCAAATGGCTCTGAGCACTATGGGACTCAACATCTTAGGTCATAAGTCCCCTGGAACTTAGAACTACTTAAACCTAACTAACCTAAGGACATCACACACACCCATGACCGAGGCAGGATTCGAACCTGCGACTGTAGCAGACCCGCGGTTCCGGACTGCAGCGCCAGAACCGCTAGACCACTGCGGCTGGCAAAGAGCACTATGGGACGTAACATCTTAGGTCATCAGTCCCCTAGAACTTAGAACTAGTTAAACCTGACTAACCTAAGGACATCACACACATCCATACCTGAGGCAGGATTCGAACCTGCAACCGTAGCGATTTCGCGGTTCCAGACTGAAGCGTCTAGAACCGGAAGCGCAGGGAACGTGAGGTAAAATAACTGCAGGGATAACGCGAAGAAACATAATAAAAAATGGTCGTCTGGAGTACTGATCAGAGTACATAAAAGTCTGAACAACTTTCGGTGAGATTAAAAGCAAGGGTGTCAACATTAAGAGTGCAATGGGCATTTCGCTTTAGATCAGAGGAGAGAGAGGGGGGGGGGGGGTAGGGGGGGGGGTGGAGAGCAGATAGCTGGAAGGAGTACTCTGATGGCCGTTACCATGGGGAAGAACTGTGTGATGAAGGGATAGATAGAGAGACAGTGTAAGTAGGCTGTTTAGGTTTTCTTATTGATAACGCCACGTAGCGCTCTGTATGAAAATCACTGGCTGTGCTGTTGTTCCATTGTGTCTAACTTTTGAAGATTTTGTTCCATTGTGTCTAACTTTTGGAGATTTTGTCCCATTTGTTTCTGATTTTGTTCAAGCGTTGTGTCCAACTTTTGTAGCCTTTGTCCCATTTGTTGCATTAACTGTAATAACAATGCACTGGTGTCTAAAACATGTTCCTCAGTGCTATTCGGCAGTGCATTTGAACCTGCAATATTCGCATTCTGAAAAGCAGAAAATGTGTCTTGACTTATTTGAGAAAACGGTGAGGACGCGAAACCTGAATCTGCACTATTTGCAAGATTGTGTCCTGTCATTTCGGATTCCTGAGGCGAGCTGTTGCCGACCGATCGATCGATAATGCTTCCCTATTCACTATTTGTATCACTGTCTACGCCATTGTTTGCCGCCCGCTCCATTTCCCAATGCACAATTACCAAATTAATATGTTGGACATTAGTTAATTCATTACACGGTGGCGCTAACACACTGCTTTCGTCTTCACTATCATTTCTCAGTTTACTTTGGAGCCTAGTATTACGTTTTTCACACGCCATAATTGTCACAGTATTTCACACGATGACACAGAAAAGCACAAATTGAAGAGCAAAAATAAGAAAACACATTAACACAGCACTGAAAATAATATCTAGTTAATCGCAAGCGCAGCTGCGAAATACTTTGTGCAAATGTACATGCATGCCACAACTGTTTTACTGTACAACAATGAAAGACTGCAACTACAAAGGAGATTCTCTCTACAAACACGCGCTAGCAATAAACAAAAGCTACACTAATTACACAAACTACAAGAAAAAATCAGAAGATTCCAGTGAGGTATCCTCGGCTAAGGGTCGACATATGAATCGTCCCCTTTTGAAAAATTTATACATGACTGTGCTTAAACTGACACACAATATTTTTTAGCGCAAAGCAATCTGACTTTCAAAAATCCCTACAAAAGAATGGCCCTGACTAACATTAACCTATACGTTTCACAAATCACTTATTTCACAAAAATCTTCGTTACTCGAACTACTGCAATACAGCGAGCGCCACTACTGCCAGCTAAATAAATGATTCAAACTATTGAAGGCACTAACTAATGATAGGCACAGTTAGAAAAAGAAAGATTTTGATAGAGAACAAACAATGTATTTACCTTAATAGTGTTCAAAAGTCATAATATATATAGCAGTTCATGACATCCATTCTTACAAATTTACTGTCTCTGTCCAGATCATCCGCTCTCAAAAATCTGCTATCTCACTTCCCCACAACCACCACTGCTGGCGGCTCACCTCCAACTGCGCAACGCTACGCGCTGTTAACATCCAGCTGCCCAACACTACAATGGCAGACAACAATGGAAACTAGCCACAGACTGCACACAGCACAGCCAGTGATTTTCATACAGAGCGCTACGTGGCGTTACCAATAAGAAAATCTAAACAGCCTACTTACTACAGGAGTCAGTATGGAAAACATAGGGGATCCAGTATTAGAATCAGAGTTTAACAGAGCTTTGGAAGACTTAAGAGCAAATAATGCACAAAAGATAGATAATATTCCATCGGAAATTTATAAAATCGTTGTGGACTATCCAAGTCGGTTTGTGGAATCGGTGGGTGTGGACGCATGCTGTTTAGAATATCATCAGCGATACAATGCTATAGATAGGAAGGACATGAAAGTGTGAAAACTATTGCACAATCAGTTTAACAGGTCATGCATTCTGTTGCTGACAAAAGTAATAAGTAGAAGAATATTAAAGAGGTTCTGAAGTGCGCTTGACAGTGGAAGTTAGAGTTAAGGACAATCAAGAAATGTTCATAGGATTCTTCGACCTAAAAAAAGTGTCCGACAAAGAAATATGTTGAAATATGATCGAAAACCTCAGCAAAGCAGGTGGAAGCTTAGGAAATACGGTTAATACACAAGAGGTGCTACGACCAAGACGAATAAGATTGAAAGACCGACAACGAAGTGCTAGGTTTAAAAGGTGTGTAAGACTGTGATGCAGTCTTTCGCCCCTAATGTTTAATCTATACTTCGAAGAAGCAACGATGGAAGTACTGTGGCGGCAAAAAACTCGCAGTTCCCATTGGTGTCGGAGTAGGGGGGGGGGGGGAGGGGCGGAATGACAAGTACAGAGAGAGAGAAAAGGAGGAAACGGACAGAGTAAGGGGGCAGCAGGTGGTGGGCAGAGAGAGGGCAGGGGAGCAGATGACAGAGGGAGGGAGAGAGGAGGAGGACAGGTTTGGGAGAGTCGAGAGAGCGGGAAGGAGAAGGAGAACAGTGAGGGAGGGAGAAGGATGTGGTCAAAGAGAGGGTGAGGAGGATGGAAAGAAAGAGAGTGGGGAGGAGAAATAGACAGAGAGGGAGGAGGAGGAGATGAAAAGAGAGGGGGAAGAGGAGATGTGTGCAGTATATCTGACTTAGACGTACGCGAGCGAAGCTGCAGGTAAACGGCAAGATTTGAAGTAAAATTACGTGAAATCGCTGAGCTGAGAATTTCAAGATAATGTAAAACGTTGTAACTAGAACTATAGTTGAACTCAGGCACTATTATAGCACATTTATTACAAAATAATGAATCAGTAGATCCTTTAAAACAGAAATACATCCGAAAAAGGAATTGTTCGTAATTTTTAATGAGGAGCTATATCTGACCGTTAGAATTTTTTAAAGTCACTTCACTGAGCGCATTGAACGTTGTCGTCTAAAGCTAGCTGCTACTAGATGGTGGTGACAGTGTATTATGCCCGAGAGATTCATGCCATGTGATGTGTGTATAATTAATTTGTAGATTGCAACGGTTTGTGTGTTTTCACTGGACATGTGCTTGTTGGAAATATGCACTACCGTTGTCCGTTAACGCTTGCACTTGGAAAATAGAATATTTTCATCCCATGAAACTGTTATTCTGGTCCCTTTCTCACTTCTTGGCATGGACAAACACATTAACATCCGAAATAATACACGGAAGACGCCATTTAATTTGTTCACATGTCAAACCGGGGCGCTAAGTCCAGCAGAAACACTATCGTCGCTTTCTGTTGACCCTCTTCCACAGTGCTTACTTTACAACCATCGGTTAATCTACATAACCGTGCTCTCTGCCCCACATCGGAGCTTAATGAGCATATTACATTCATTGTAAATATTGTAAAAGATTTACGTGACAAGACCACATCCGTATACCACAGAATAAATATGTTACTAATAACAAATAAGTTGCTTGGTATTTAGAAGCCCGCATCTCGTGGTCGTGCGGTAGCGTTCTCGCTTCCCACGCCCGGGTTCCCGGGTTCGATTCCCGGCGGGGTCAGGGATTTTCTCTGCCTCGTGATGGCTGGGTGTTGTGTGCTGTCCTTAGGTTAGTTAGGTTTAAGTAGTTCTAAGTTCTAGAGGACTTATGACCACAGCAGTTGAGTCCCATAGTGCTCAGAGCCATTTGAACCATTTTGGTATTTAGAAATCGGTTACTGCAAAACAATGCATTAAATTACAAATACATGAGATGTTTCACAGTTCGTATTACAGGCTTCTAGAGGTTGTGGAGATAACTTGCTGGATAAACTTTGATAAGAAACCACCCACAGAACTGCACCGCTTGAATGTAGAACAAATTTGAAGATCTGGTAACTTTCAAATCTCCGACTTGACGGTGCGCACCCAATCTAATGAGAGGGTCCCTACGTCATTCCCTGTTGTAATTATGGCGTCAGTCCGACTAAAATAACGACTTCGGGAAACTGGTACGTTCTGCAACGTCAGTATTAACGTTAATTAAATCTTTATTTACATCCAGAGACACACTTTTTGAGACAGAGGACGGATAGAAAGTTTTTATACACAACTACGGGGAATTATGTTCGTCGGAAGTTTTGCTACGCGATGTTCAGCTAGTTCTGTCTTCTTGTTCTTCTTCTTCCGCACGTTTCTCGTGTAGGCATCATAGCAAACAGTATTACGCTGTTTGGCTCATATTTGCTTTAGATATTAGATCAAGAGCGCAGCCACTGATGTGCAAATTTTTTTGAACAAAGTCTGTTGAATGATACTGAAAATTTTAAGGTAAAAATCACTTTTCTTCTGTTATTCATTTATTGTTAGTCAGTATCTGAATCCTCCTACCATAATTGTCTCCCTAATTGCAAAAGACGCAAATTCAGTCTGCGTGTAACACCGCTTTTGAACGTAATAATCTAAAAAGGTGACTTTGTCAAATATTTGTCTCCAAGCACTCCCAAGTACTTCTGACAGAGCCATCTTAGCAACGAATACTCGAAATATCACGCATGCCACGGGTTCCTGCAGTGAAATGTCGTGTGGCTAGGGCCTTCCGCCGCGCGGGGTTAGCCGAGCGGTCTGGGGCGCTGCAGTTATAGACTGAGAGGCTGGCCCCGGCGGAGGTTCAAAAAAAAAAATGTAAAAATGGCTCTGAGCACTATGGGACTTAACAGCTATGGTCATCAGTCCCCTAGAACTTAGAACTAGTTAAACCTAACTAACCTAAGGACAGCACACAACACCCAGTCATCACGAGGCAGAGAAAATACCAGACCCCGCCGGGAATCGAACCCGGGAACCCGGGCGTGGGAAGCGAGAACGCTACCGCACGACCACGAGCTGCGGACGCGGAGGTTCGAATCCTCCCTCGGACATGGGTGTGTGTGTGTTTGTCCTTAGGATAATTTAGGTTAAGAAGTGTGTAAGCTTAGGGACTGATGACCTTAGCAGTTAAGTCCCATAAGATTTCACACAGAATAGAACAATAGGGCTTCCCGTCGGGTAGACCGGTGGCCAGGTGCAAGACTTTTTGTGCTGAAGCCACTTCGGCGACTTGCGCTTCGATGATGAAGAGGACAACACAACACCCACTCCCAGAACGGAGAAAATCTCCGACCCAGCCGGGAATCGAACCCGGGCCCATTTGCAAGGCACTTAGTCGCGCTGGCCACTCAGCTGTCGGGGCGGACACGGGTTGCTGTAGAGTGGATAGGTCAGACATCATTGTCTCTGCTGTGTACATACACTGGAGAGGGATACTTCAAAGCGATCCGATCCGATATTCAAATCTGTTTTCATATTCATATTCCGGTAACAGATTCCTTACCAAAGCTTTATCTACTAAGTCCGCTACTACAGCCCCTAAATGCCTGTAGAGGGAAATGTGAAAGACATATGCAAGGTGCTCTAATAATTCCCCATACAAAGTTCTAGGACTTGCAGAGGACTCAGTATTCAGTATTCTGAACTGGAAGTCATGTCTGGAAAAGGTTGCCGTTTGAATACATGTTTGTTATGTAGGTATCCAACAGGTAGTCGTGGTGTGCTGGAGACGTTCGACGTCTGTCCTACCTCTCTGACCTGTTTCGAGCCTCATTCGCGTGTGTGTGAGTGTTAGAGCAATGTGGCTGAGTGCACGTGCGCAGAGTTCATCTACACGGTCCTTCAGTATGCCGAAGTTGACGATAACTAAAGAGCTGCTCGTCGCCTTTACCAAGATCTTTATCCGCGACGTCGGACTCCACCGCACACCCTTTTCGCACAATTACGCAGCGGCTTCGAGAAATGGGTACCTTCACCATCAGCAGGCGTGACTGTGGTGCTCCATGGGGATGCTGCACACCCGAACTGGAAGAGTGCGTACTGCAACGCGCTGAAGAGAACCCGTCACTTCTGTACGCAGTTTCGGTGCCGCTGCACCAGCGAGTCCTCAGTACTTCCACGGCGCACACAGACTGTCCGAATGTCAAAAATGCTTCTTTTCAGGAACGGGTAGACATACCACATTGAAATTTGTGTCACACACTAATGTCTATAGAACATTAGCGCTTTAATAAATGTAAGCTTGTACACCCTAAAACGCGTACGTTTCATAGGCAGCGATGGCGAGCCGCAGAATCTCTGACCAGAGAGCATGTAGTTCAGTCCTGTTGCGAGGCAGTTGCATGTAGCGAGTCGGTAGTTACAGTTGCGAGTTAGCTTGTGTGACGAGTCGGCGGGCGTCGACATGGCATTCTGGTCGATATTCAGGACAAGGTATATTTTTAAATAAGGTAATGAAGCAGCTTTGCGCACATCTGATAGTGTAATGTAAATTAACTGTAACTAATTTGTTCAAGAATCGCCCCAATAATAATTCTGTTTTCAAACCAACCATTTTAACAAACAATCCTTTTTGAAATAATATTTCCCTTGCATTTCCTTAAAGAAAAGTTTCCCTTAAATTAAAAAAATATATATATATATATATTTGCGATGCATTTCCTCCAAGCTATGGCGAAAAGTAAGAGCAGATGCAGTTTTACTGAGATAAGAATTTGAGTTTAGTCAGGGCCTAAAGATCGACATTTCGGTCTATTTGCGTTTACATTGTCATTGAGATTTCATTCTTTTTATTGAATTGACTTTCTCTTTTGTGGGGAGGTTACAACCCATGTAACCAAATAAATAGTGTCATTTACGTCACATATTTTGATACATGCAGACTCACACATCAGAAGTTTTAGGGTAATTTCCGTTGATTTGAAATAATCAGATTTGGTAAGAAGAAAGTATTCACAGTAAAAGTAAAGAAAAAAATGAAAAATATACTACTGGCCATTAAAATTGCTACACCACGAAGATGACGTGCTACAGACGCGACACTTAACCGACAGGAAGAAGGTGCTGTGATATGCAAACGATAGGCTTTTCAGAGCATTCACACAAGGTTGGCGCCGGTGGCAACACCTACAACGTGCTGACTTGAGGAAAGATTCCAACCGATTTCTCATACACAAACAGCAGTTGACCGGCGTTGCCTGGTGAAACGTTATTGTGATGCCTCGTGTAAGGAGGAGAAATGCGTACCATCACGTTTCCGACTTTGATTAACGTCGGATTGTAGCCTATCGCGATTGCGGTTTATCATATGGTGACATTGCTGCTCGCGTTGGTCCAGATCCAATGACTGTTAGCAGAATATCGAATCGATGGGTTCAGGAGGGTAATACGGAACGCCGTGCTGGAATTCCAACGGCCTCGTATCACTGGCAGTCGAGATGACAAGCATCTTATCCGCATGGCTGTAACGGATCGTGCAGCCACGTCTCGATCCCTGAGTCAAGACAACAACGTTTGCAAGACAACAACCATCTGCACGAACAGTTCGACGACGTCAGCAGCAGCATGGACTATCAGCTCGGAGACCATGGCTACGGTTACCCTTGACGCTGCATCACAGACAGGAGCGTCTGCGATGGTGTACTCGACGACGAACCTGGGTGCACGAATGGCAAAACGTCATTTTTTCGGATGAATCCAGGTTCTGTTTACAGCATCATGATGGTCGTATCCGTATTTGGCGACATCGCGGTGAACGCACATTGGAAACGTGTATTCGTCTTCGCCATACTGGCGTATCACCCGGCGTGATGGTATGGGGTGCCATTGGTTACACGTCTCGGTCACCTCTTGTTCGCATTGACGGCACTTTGAACAGTGGACGTTACATTTCAGATGTGTTACGACCCGTGGCTCTACCCTTCATTCGATCCCTGCGAAATCCCACATTTCTGCAGGATAATGCACGACCGCATGTTGCAGGTCCTGTACGTGCCTTTCTGGATACAGAAAATGTTCGACTGCTGCCCTAGAAACCACATTCTCCAGATCTCTCACCAACTGAAAACGTCTGGTCAATGGTGGCCGAGCAACTGTCTCATCACAATACGCCAGTCACTACTCTTGATGAACTGTGTTATCGTGTTGAAGCTGCTTGGGAAGCTTGACCTGTACACGCCATCCAAGCTCTGTTTGACTCAATGCCCAGGAGTATCAAGGCCGTTATTACGGCCAGAGGTGGTTGTTCTGGGTACTGATTTCTCAGGATCTATGCACCCAAATTGCGTGAAAATGTAATCACATGTCATTTCTAGTATAATATATTCGTCCAATAAATGCCCGTTTATCATCTGCATTTCTTCTTGGTGTAGCAATTTTAATGACCAGTAGTGTATTTCCACGGCGCACACAGACTGTCCGACTGTCAAAAAGCCTTCTTTTTTAGGATTCTTTTTTAGGAACGGGTCGACGTATCAAACTGAAATTTGTGTCACATACTAATGTCTGTAGAACATTGGCGACTTAATAAATGTAAGCTTGTTCATCCATGTAACCAAAAAATACGGCCATTTACGTCACATGTTTTGATACTTAAGTCACTCATCAGAAGTTTTAGGGTAATTTCCTTTCATCTGGAATAATCAAATTTGGTAAGAAACAAGTCTTCACAGTACAAGTAAAGAAAAAAATATGAAAAATATTAATTTGTAACCATACCACAGGAAAAAAATATTTCTTTTGTCGTTTGTTATCTGACGTCAGATCTGCAATTAAAACAGTCTATAGTTCTTGATGCAGGGCGGTTGGGTCGCTATGATAAAGTCAAGCATGAGGCAACGAATGGCTTTAGTGCTCATATGAGGCGTTTCGGAATTTGTCTATCATCAGATTTCCAGCAGCGATTGCTGCACGTAGATATGGCGTTTCAGGCTGTATGTGAAGCAAAACATTCGCAGACCAGTGTGTCTAATGTTTGACTGTTTAGCATTGCGATCCAGTCAGTCTGAATCCAGAGCTACTTATTATTATTCCAATGGTCGCCTCTCTCCGGCATGATTTTATGTCGCATATGTGTTATTGAAATTATAACATTCTGGAAAATTTTAGAATCCTCGGGACCGATATCTAGCCAGTATCGCTGTCGATAACAGACAAAAACGTCCAAGATGCTCGATTTCCGGAGTTGATGAGCTGTCTGTATACACATGATTAAGTTTTTGTGCAGAACCCTTAGTCCTCTCGGACCTACCGAATTTTTTAGGTATAGCCCCCTCATAACCTTGTCTGGCTCAAAGCAACAAACGGTTAAACTTTCGCAAACAAAACGTAGGTTTGAGGTGTGTTCCCGAAAGACGATGATTCTTTCATCTTGGTATGACGGACAGTGATTCCGCGGTGCTTAGCTCACTGGACTCGCATTCGGGAGGACGATGGTTCCAAACCGCGTCTGAGCAACTTGATGTAGGTTTTCCGAGACTTCAGGCAAATGCCAGGATAGTTCCTTTGAGGTGGCACGGCCGACTCAAACCAACCAACCAACCATCTTGGTATGGAACTCCTTATGGCTATATGAATGGTCCGTGTATGACTCTCATCTTATCATAAGAAGACTTGTGCAGCGCAAATGTCTTTGGAATTTGTATGATCTGAAGCGAAGTATGCGGTAATGAGTTTTAAAGTCTAACAGTTATCAACAAAATTAAGTAGAAGACTGAACTGAGAGAGGTCTATGAGACTGTACCCTGTGGTTACACAGATTCAAGAAAGTATGGAAAAGGAAATGTAGAAATGCCGTAAGAGGCAATACCATAGAGAAATTCGTAGCTGATGTGAAGACGAAGCTTCTTCTTATCTCTTAAAATTCTATGTATTAAGGAAATCAATTAGGTTTCAAGCAAGATCTTTGTGTAAAACTCACTCTATCATTTCGAGCGAGGAAAAAAAAGAAACAAACGTGGTTACTTGTGCAGTTGATCAATATTGTGATGCATTTGCGTACAACAATGCCAATGATAAATATCAGTATATTAATGTTTCTGCAGATTTATAATCACTATTCACGAACCTCAAGACAAATCAGGCCAGAAGTTTAAAAAAAAACAATGTTTGGTTGCAAAAATCTTGTAATCGACGTAGCAAGAGCTAGATTGGAGAGAATAATTTTCAGTACTAAAGCCGAAACGTCTTACTTATTAGTGGCAGAAATTTATATATTGCATCTGTTTGAGTCTTGGCCTGGACAGAACGATAGCTCTGCCTTTAGGAGGACAGTAAAAGCCATCTGGTTTCTGTACAAATTGTAAATAGCCTTTCGCTCCCTGTATTTTACCCCTGCCACCTTTAGAATTTGAAAGAGAGTATTCCAGTCAACATTGTCAAAAGCTTTCTCTAAGTCTGCAAATGCTAAAAACGTAGGTTTGCCTTTCCTTAATCTTTCTTCTAAGGTAAGTCGTAAGGTCAGTATTGCATCACGTGTTCCGATATTTCTACGGAATCCAAACTGATCTTCCCCGAGGTCGGCTTCTACTAGTTTTTCCATTCGTCTGTAAAGAATTCCAGTTAGTATTTTGCATCCGTTTCTTATTAAACTGATAGTTCGGTAATTTTCACATCTGCCAACACCTGCTTTCTTTGGGATTGGAATTATTATATTCTTCTTGAAGTCTGAGGGTATTTCGCCTGTTTCATACATCTTGCTCACCAGATGGTAGAGTTTTGTCAGGACTGGCTCTCCCAAGGCCGTCAGTAGTTCCAATGGAATGTTGTCTACACCGGGGGCCTTGTTTCGACTCAGGTTTTTCAGTGCTCTGTCAAACTCTTCACGCAGTATCGTATCTCCCATTACATCTTCATCTACCTCCTCTTCCATTTCCATAATATTGTCCTCAAGTACATCGCCCTTGTATAGACCCTCTATATACTCCTTCCACCTTTCTGCTTTCCCTTCTTTGCTTAGAACTGGGTTTCCATCTGAGCTCTTGATGTTCATACAAGTGGTTCTCTTATCTCCACAGGTCTCTTTAATTTTCCTGTAGGCAGTATCTATCTTACCCCTAGTGAGATAAGCCTCTACATCCTTACATATGTCCTCTAGCCATCCCTGCTTAGCCATTTTGCACTTCCTGTCGATCTCATTTTTGAGACGTTTGTATTCCTTTTTGCCTGCTTCATTTACTGCATTTTATATTTTCTTCTTTCATCAGTTAAATTCAATATTTCTTCCGTTACCCAAGGATTTCTACTAGCCCTCGTCTTTTTACCTACTTGATCCTCTGCTGCCTTCACTATTTCATTCCTCAAAGCTACCCATACTTCTTCTACTGTATCTCTTTCCCCCATTCGTGTCAATTGTTCCCTTATGCTCTCTCTGAAACTCTGTACAACCTCTGGTTTAGTCAGTTTATCCAGGTCCCATCTCCTTAAATTCCCACCTTTTTGAAGTTTCTTCAGTTTTAATCTACAGTTCATAACCAATAGATTGTGGTCAGAGTCCACATCTGCCCCTGGAAATGTTTTACAATTTAAAATCTGGGTCCTGAATATCTGTCTTACCATTATATAATCTATCTGAAACCTTGTATCTCCAGGGTTCTTCCATGGATACGGCCTTCTTTCATGATTCTTCAACCAAGTGTTAGCTATGATTAAGTTATGCTCTGTGCAGAATTCTACCAGGCGGCTTCCTCTTTTATTTCTTAGCCCCAATCGATATTGACCTACTACGTTTCCTTCTCTTCCTTTTCCTACCGTCGGATTCCAGTCACCCATGATTATTAAATTTTCGTCTCCCTTCACTATCTGAATAATTTGTTTTATCTCATCATACATTTCATCAATTTCTTCATGATCCGCAGAGCTGGTTGGCATATAAACTTGTACTACTGTAGTAGGTGTGGGCTTCGTGTCTATCTTGGCCACAATAATGCGTTCACTATGCTGTTTGTAGTAGCTTACCCGCATTCCTATTTTCCTATTCATTATTAAACCTACTCCAGCATTACCCCTATTTGACTTTGTGTTTATAACCCTGTAGTCACCTGACCAGAAGTCTTGTTCCTCCTGCCACCGAACTTCACTAATTCCTACTATATCTAACTTTAACCTATCCATTTCCCTTTTTAAATTTTCTAACCTACCTGCCCGATTAAGGGATCTGACATTCCACGCTCCGATCCGTAGAAAGCCAGTTTTCTTTCTCCTGATAACGACATCCTCTTGAGAAGTCCCCGCCCGGATATCCGAATGGGGGACTATTTTACCTCCGGAATATTTTACCCAAGAGGACGCCATCATCATTTAATCATACAGTAAAGCTGCAAAGCTGCATGCCCTCTGGAAAAATTTCGGCCGTAGTTTCCCCTTGCTTTCAGCCGTTCGCAGTACCAGCACAGCAAGGCCGATTTGGTTATTGTTACAAGGCCAGATCAGTCAGTCATCCAGACTGTTGCCCTTGCAACTACTGAAAAGGCTGCTGCCCCTCTTCAGGAACCAAACGTTTGTCTGGCCTCTCAACAGATACCCCTCCGTTGTGGTTGTACCTACGGTACGGCTATCTGTATCGCTGAGGCACGCAAGCCTCCCCACCAACGGCAAGGTCCATGGTTCATGGGGGGGGGGGGGGCAGGGATCGTACTCGGAAAATTACTATGGTAAGTACCCAACAAACGTCGTGAGGAAAGGTGTCAGTACCACATAATATGAATAGTTCAGTAAAATAGGCGTTAGTGTCATTAACCATGAGAGATATGTCAAAGCAAGTAAGTATAATAAATGAGGCCCAATTACCGAGTGGTTCTTCGTGTGCAGAAGATGCGTAACTTCAACCTTTCGCCTTGGCAGTCAAAATTTTGGCTGTGAATTTCGTTCCAATGAGGAAAATTTCGGGATAGGTGTCGTCATGTCGGATTAGACCAATCCCTTGTTAGCAGAAAACAGAAGACTGGCTAGCGGCGTGCCTACGAAACGAGCCGGCGCTGATGTTTCGTAGTGCATATGTCTATGTAGTTAGGAAGTCGGCCGCAACGCAGCAGCACCACTGGCTCTTGGCAGTAAGTGCAGTACGCCTGTCCCAGTCTGAGTCGCGCGGTCTCCAAATTACGACCAGTATCGCCAGCTTTCTGGGGGCTGTTGGATATTGCGGCAGAGTGGCTCTCTGCTGTAGAACGGCAGTGTCGGCTGGGCAACGTCAGCCCGCTGCGTGTAGGTGCGAATTAGCTCGGCAGCGCGCGCTACCGCCCACCTAGGATTGGCTCCGCAGCGAGCGGATAATAACAGTCTGCCGTGGCTGCAATCTCGCAGATCGCCAGCTCCCAGCAGCCGGCTCCCGACGAGTCCAGCGGTGCCGAGCAAGGGACAATAAGACAGCCGGTGCTTCCCACTCCCCTAGTATCCTGTAATAACTGTTGTCCTTATATTGTTCCAAACAATAACAACAACCATCAATACGAGGAAAACATTATCGCTGGAGAGACTCGCACTGTCGTTTCTCCTTCACATCTTCCGACGTATGCATTACACTTACATCTACGTACGAGTAGTAGACCTAAAGTTTTAATTATCACCTCGTAAACATAACGTTACGTGATTACGTAGGCTTTCCTCGCGTAATAAGTCTAGAAAGTCTCTTCGGGTTTGCTGCCGGATCCTAAAATCAACTTGACTCGATATTTCGGCGATCCAGCTGGTCGCCATCTTCAGGAAAAAGCTGCTTCTGCTGATGAGTCCCGCAGAGAACTGATGCCAGGTTGCAAATCGACGTCCTATATAGGTCACGGTGTGTACAAACTTCCGTGTCTATGTCGGAAAGCTTACATTGGCCGTTAGATTCGCACAGTGCATGACAGGTGTGTGGAACATCGCCGTCATATGAGGCTACAACAGCCGGAAAAATTGGCAGTAGCAGAACACTGCCTAAATGAGAGACACAGTATGAAATTTGATGAAACTGTGGTAGTTGCCAACATTTCCGGTTTTTCGAACAGTGTCTGTAAAGAGGCGATTGAAATTAGTTTGGCTGATAATTTAATCAACAGAGACAATGGGTTTCCTCGTAGCAAGACGTGTAATTCTGTAATATCTCGCATCAAAACTGAACTTTCTTCGGTGCGGCCTTGAGTGCGATATATCACTGCCAGCAGTGTTTCACTAAGGGCGGCGCCACCTCCCTGTCTTGGAAGGCCGTGTACTAAACGGTGGCCTATATAGGATGTCGATTTGGAACTTGGCGTCAGCTCTCAGCGGGACTCACCAGCAGAAGCAGTTTTTTCCTGAAGATGGCGACCAGTTGGATCGCCGAAATATCGAGTCAAGTTGATTTTAGGAGCCGGCAGCAAACAGAAAGAGACTTTCATAACGTTTCGTAATTATTTCTTGTTTGCTGGTGGGTGCATGGACGTAACAAGTCGTTGGAAGTCCCCTGCAGCAATACTGAACCGTGTAGCCTCATTAACCGTCCACAACTGTGAAATTGTAATCGTTGCAGGATTTTGTGTACCAACTGACCATAAACATTCGACGTGATTCATTTCGGGCGATCTGGACGGCCAAATCATTCGCTCGAATTTTCCTGAGTGTTCTTCAAACCAGTCGCGACCTTTGTAGCATGAAGTCCACGGATGGATGCAAATGGTCTCCAAGTAACCGAACATAACCATTTCCAGTCAATGACAGATTAAGTTGGACCAGAGGATGCCGGCCATTACATGTAAACACAGCCCACACCATTATGGAACCACCACCAGCTTGCACAGTGCGCCCACTAGAGCCCTGTCATCAGCTCTTACCAACCGAAACTGAGAATCATCTGACCAGGACATAGTTTTCCAGTAGTCTATGGTCCAACCCCATATGGCCAAGAGACGCGTTGAACGCGATGTTGTGCTGTTAGCAAAGGTCTCCTGCTGCGATAACCCATTAACACCACATTTCGCCGGCTATGCCGTAACGGATAGGTGAGTCTTACGGCCCATATTGATATCTGCGGCCATTTCACGCAGTGTTGCTGCTCTGTTAGCACTGACAAACCTACTCAAACGTCACTGCTCTCGGTTGTGGTGAAGGCCTGAACTTTGGTTCAAATGGTTCAAATGGTTCTGAGCACTATGGGACTTAGCGTCTGAGCCGGCCGGAGCGACCGTGCGGTTCTGGGTGCTACAGTCCGGAATTGAGCGACCGCTACGGTCGCAGGTTCGAATCCTGCCTCGGGCATGGATGTGTGTGATGTCCTTAGGTTAGTTAGGTTTAATTAGTTCTAAGCTCTGGGCGACTGATGACCTCAGAAGTTAAGTCGCATAGTGCTCAGAGCCATTTGAACCATTTTTGAACATCTGAGGTCATCAGTCCCCTAGAACTAGTTAAACCTAACTAACCTAAGGACATCACACACCTCCATTCCCGAGGTAGGATTCGAACCTGCGACCGTAGCGGTCGCACGGTTCCAGACCGAAGCACCTAGAACCGCTCGGCCACACCGGCCAGCCTGAAATTTGGTAATATCGGCCCACTCTTTGCCCTGTGGGTCTCGGAATATTAAAATCCCTTATGATTTCTGAAATGAACATTCCGTGCGTCTAGCTCTAGCAACCATGCCGTTTTCAAGTCTGTTAATTTCAGTCGTCTTGTCATAATCACGTCGGACACTTTTTCAGAAGACTCATCCAAGTGCAAATGACGGCTCCGTCATCTGTATGTCAACATATCGCTATCCCATGTGAGAGCTAACAACGCAATGACGTTCGGGCTCACATGCGGTTCCTCTTCGTCGAAATGTCTTGGCTCAAACTCGTCTAGGGGTTGAACCGCACGTGTCGCATTACACGCCCCAAATTAGACGCTTGTGACCCTTTGGTTAAATTGTCTGTCTGATGTCAAGTTTGCGAAATACAAAGTTAATGTAACATATAATAACAGTAATAATAATATCGGAAATTAGAAAATTTACTGGGTGATTTTTCCCGTCGTCTGCAAAACATTTGACCGATCCCGAGTTCATCCACGGAACACTGATCACTGAAGAGGTGTGATGTGCAGCTAAGGAATTCAGTTCGCTTTTTATTTCATTGATTTTCTTTTTAACTTCACTATTTTCAATTTTAATGCCACATTCTACTTGTTCCTTTATTTTACCTACTTCTTTCTCCCCTTTATCTATTCGAATGGATAAGTTGCTAATTGCCTCTGTCGTCTCAGCCATTATAGCATCTTGCCTACTCTTATAATTTCTTACGTTGCCTCCCAGATCTGCCGGCAACTTCTTCACCTTATCATTTTTCTCCTCTTCATCTACCTTAGAGCTAAGTGTCCCAACTTCATCAGAAATTTTGCCCATTTCATCCCGAATGGTTTTTAATTTTCCGTCCATCAATTCCTCGATTCCACTAGCCATTTTACCTACTTCGTCTTTCACAACCGAAGCTATTTCGGATTGAACCGAATCAATTTTTAAATTTACGTCAACCATATCGGTTTTAACACACTAAATTTTTAAATTTGCGTCACCCATATCGGTTCTAACAGAAGCAGTTTTGGATCCCGTATCGGTTTTAACAGAATAAATTTTGGATCCTAATCCTCTTATCATTTGCATTAATTGCGAAATCATTTCTCTCCCAAATTCATCTCCCTTACTTGATTTCGGACTATTTGCCCTACTAAATTCACTGCCGATCACGCTCTCCCGCTCCGACTTCGGGCTATGCGGCTCGCTAGTATTTTGGGACCCATACAAACTGGCCGACTGCTTAATATTAGCGACGTCTATTATTGAGGATCATACGTAATCTCGCTATCAGCGCAGGTACTTAGCTTTGTCGTGCTGGATCCTTCTGCCATGATATTGCTGCCGATGTTGCAGTTGAGGCCGATGCTGAAGATTTCGTAGCCTCTGCTATGGTACTTCAACCGCCACTGCTCGATGAATCGCCGTTGAAGATGCCACTGTTCGCTGGAACCAGGTGCTTTCGATGTCGCCTCTTCTTCCGCCTTACTTTTTTATCACTTCTAACCAGTGCCAAATTTCAGTGCACACAACTGTTGCAAAATTCGTAGCTCAGAGGCCCCACGCAAAACTGCCTAAATTGCCACAGACCTGGGACCTAGGTCACAGAATGTCGATAACTGTAAGAATTACAATTGTAATTTCACGACTATTAAAGAAACGTAATATTCAGTCTTGAACCGATCTCACATTTAACTTTTGTGAGAAGTCCTGCCTATCGAAGTTCAGATAACACTTTTGGAAACACTTTGCAGAATTCAAATCCAATTCTAAACCTTCCAGAGTTCATATTCCACAACTAACACTTTCCAAAATCCAATACTGTTCCAACACTTCGCAAGATTCTTATCCTCAACAAACACTTCCCATGTTCCTATCCCGGACGAGCCCCCAGTTGCGAGCTAACACCCCAAAGATGTTCGGGCTCACATGCCGTTCCTCTTCGTCGTAATGTCTTGGCTCAAACTCGTCTTGGGGTTGAACAGCACGTGTCGCATTACACGCCCTAAATTACACACTTGTGACCCTTTGGTTAAATTGTCTGGCTGATGGCAAGTTTGCGAAATACAAAGTTAATATAACATATAATAACAGAAATAATAATATCGGTAACTAAATTAACGACCCATAAATGATGTAGGCCTCACAGTTGCGATTTGGTTAAAATAATGTTTATTCAGAAAGCAAATTAATAGCGGATCCGGTCGTATTTAGAGTTACACTCGAGCGCATATCTATTTGATACAGTTCGATGATTCACAATCTCATCGCGAAATACAAGTCCAGTACTCCGCCTCCGTTTCTACACGAAAAGTTAGCTTTCACAACAGGCCCGCGGCAGCTCACCTCTCAGAGACTAAAAAGTCCCGTGATACCACACAACGCGAAATTTTCTAAGTTGTTTCACTTCCTAGCTACCTGAAGACCGACCGACCGGTATCGAGTCTCCTCCAGCACAGTCCCTCTGCTAGTCCCCGGCCGCGTTTCCTGCGCACCGAATATCCTGGCTCAACTGACTAGGGCAGTTCCCTTTCCTAAATCCGTCCATCTGGTTGGCTACAGCTTATTCTACATGATTTTACATTTTAACATATTTAAATAATCAAAGCTTGACCACTTTCACGTTCTAAATAAAGTAACAATATTATCCATCGTCAAATTCGTTTACGTAAAACCAGTACAATTTCCTTCTTAACTTTGAATGTCATGGCCAGTAGCCTTGCACCAATGTCCTTTCTGATAAATAAATAAATCATCGTGCAAATAATGGTAATGTACAGGTTTCTTTTTGAGGTATGATGATTCATTAATTTCTATACAAAATGTTAAATGTCTGCCATTAAGGGGCTCCGGAACGCCCTATACTTGCAATGTTAAAATAACGCTTATAAATTACATCTTTCCTCACAAAGTATTTGAAGTAGGAAGTTGGACTTTTTACAGATTATTTATTGGAATATGGGCTACAACTTAACACAGGGATTTTACAAAATTTTAGTTCAGTTATTAAAGATGATTTTTTTTTCAATTGTAATGAAAATTCACAACTTTTTATTTATATATTCAAAAATATACAGTTTTTTTGAAAAAGGCTGTGTTAAATTATGCAGAAGGTACTGTGTAACATTTACTGAAAGTTTGAAACAAATATGTTTGGAAGATCCTTAGAAAACATGTAACTAGTATGAGAAAATAAAAGTTTTGGGAATCGAGCGACAAAGATTGGATTAACTTTTTAGTGCATTCCAGGTCCATAGGATGGATTATCTTCATCCTCTGCAAACTCCTCCTCCAGATTCCTCTTGTTCCTCCTCCTGTTTACTCTTGCTTGTATTTCTAGACTCTTTACAGCCCTGTCTGCAGCCCGAAGGCGTTCCTTGTCTAAAGCAAGCATCGCTCGTACCATGTTAGAACCTATCTTCATTCCCATACCTTGCACCTTACAATGTTGCCATCATTGAAAGTCGCAACAGCATCATACACACCAAAGTGAAGTGTTTCTATTCCAACAAATACAGTCTTGGGGATTCTCGACCATATAACACTATTTACACTTTCATTGGGGTTTTGAGTTTTTCCGTGAATACACTTTTTCAACAGTTCAGGTGCTGCTAAGTCTCTGAAAATAGGTTAGCCACAACACATACTTTATCTCACATCACTAAAATGTACCTGATGAACACGGACGTTACTAATAACACCATTTGACAACAGTTTAACAGCGCCACAGTGGGTCACGCCCATGTAGAACACATTTCAAAAAAAAATTAAAAATAGTTGTAGTCTTCGGAATTGAATAAATTATATATCTATTAAAAGGTAATAGTCTGCAGATTCAGAAAACGCAAAAAAGTAAAAATTGAACTTTTCATGATTTTGAGCCTTTCCGGAGCCCCTTAAGGTTTCACAAAGTCCGCCATCTTTGGCACTCTCGGCATGTCTCCTTCATCGACACAGCGTCACCATGGAATTCCCACCCATGTGCTCAGCCTGGAACACGTGGCAGCCGACGAGCCACGGCCTGCTGAGAGGCCCACTCACGGCCAGGCCAACTCCGATGTTAGAATACTTTCAGGGCGCCACAACTCCCCCGTTACAAGGCCATAAAGCCACCATTCAGACTTGATTACAGTGCTGTAATTCCTAAGTTTACTAAATTTAGAAAGCTATTTCTTTACTATAAATATTTTCCATTTATCTCAATGCAGTTGCCATTTTGTGACAGCAAACTTCGTTTGCAGCTTTTTCCAGGCCGTTTTCTTGTATATATATATATATATATATATATATATATATACCTGTGTAATTTCTTACCGTTGGAACATTTTGTACGGTTGAAGTTTACAGCAGAAATGTTATATAGTAGCATATAGACTTGTCTGATGGTTGAAATAAATGTCAAGGACGACAGTGATACACAATAGTATTATTAAGAAACATTTTGCAAATTTGTCTAGTTGTGAGAACTTTATGAAATGGTGTGTTGTTGTTATGGCTTAAGGAAGCAAAGTTTAACTTGGAGTCTTTGTTCTAATTTATTAGTTGTCAAGTTAAGTTCCTCATTCTTCATTCTTTACATTTATGGATATGTTTGTACACTCGCATTGCACATCGCGAGTTGTGTGCTCCAGAAGCATGTTTTATGAAAAGTGTGAAGATGCCGTCTTCCATTGCACATCGCAAGAACGGAAAATCAAATTTGATTTTTGACAGTTTCATCGTTATCTTAATACTAAAAGATAGCAGAACAGAAGAGCGTTCTGTTAGCACAGGTAGGCCAACAAACTTAATTATGACAAACTGCCTATTTGCTTCTGTCTCGGGTTCTTCGTCCGACGTTCGTGTGATGATTTTACTGACGTTTCGCCAGCACAAGTGGCTGCCATTCTCAAAGTTTCACCCTCCGTTGCCGGTGGTAAACTTAATTATCATCAAATTTCATGTCCACTCTAAGGTACAGTAAGGTACAGAGATTGTCGGAATGTATTTGTGAAAATATCAGTTCAGAGATTTCATATCAGTAAAAGATTTCAGAAATGTGCTATCTTGTAAGTTTTAAATCAGTTAAACGGAGTCGAATGCTTTAATTTATATTTCAGTTGCTCTGTATTTATATTAAAAATTCTGGTACAGTGACTTTTGCAAGGCTAAAGATAAAGATTGGCAGTATTCAGGGCCAAAATTTTCATCTGCATCATATTGTCCTGCAGTCAAATAGAATGCAAATTTATTTGAAAACAGGTTGCTTTCTTGCAGGCGAATTCTTTGATGTACTGGATAGTCTGGACTTCGCTTGTGTAGCGTGAGCCTCACACATTTCCGGTCAAAATTAGATCGTAACAAAGTTCTGTAGCAAAGCACTGAGATTTACGAAATTTCTATATCAAAATAAGTTTTCTACCACTTTTTCAAACATGGACGATAAATATCTTGGACAGGAAGAGAATAGAAGCTTTCTAAATGTGGTGCCACAGAAGAATGCTGAAGATTAGATGGGTAGATCACATAACTCATGAGGAGGTATTGAACAGAAGTGGGGAGAAGAGGAGTTTGTGGCACAACTTGACTAGAAGAAGGGAGCGGTTGGCAGGACATGTTCTGAGGCATCAAGGGATCACCAATTTAGCATTGGAGGGCAGCGTGGAGGGTAAAACTCGTAGACGGAGACCAAGAGATGAATACACTAAGCAGATTCAGAAGGCTGTAGGTTGCAGTAGGTACTGGGAGATGAAGAAACTTGCACAGGATAGGGTAGCATGGAGAGCTGCATCGAACCAGTCGCAGGACTGAAGACCACAACAACAACCACTTTTTCAGATACCTACCAGACACTTACAAACACGAGCTTCAACAAATGAAAACACGAATTTAGAGAGGTTTAACATTAAATTTTTGTAGCAATTTTTGTAGTAAATTTAATGTAGTTAAATTCTATTCTTGGGTAGTTTTAGATGGAGGCCACGGATTACGCGTTATTCAAGAAAAACTCGTTTGAAAGTCATTTTTGTACATTTTATTGAATAATTCTGAACTTGCTTCTAGCGAAAAGCGTCCCAGTACAAAATTTACCTAGATTACATTTGCTGCAAAAAGTTCCTGTTCATTTTTTCTCAAGTACTCATATTTTTGGCGCTGCAAGCGAGAGAATATGAAAAATATGTTTGAGGTATTTGAAGGCATTGCAGGTTCCATTAAACCTGTAGGTAGGGACAGCAGAATCACCCTGTATAGCTTCTCAAATGTGATTAATTAAATAATGTAATTAGAGACAGCGTCCCATCAGCTAACCAGACGGGTGAGTGACGAACGCGAGAATATTTGTAGAGACCTCTCACCAAGATTTATGCTTTGACAGCTAGCTGAGTGTCTTATCAATTTTATTAACGGATATAATTAATTTCAGACTATCAGCGAAACATGTGTTTTGGCTAGCTCTAGTTTTCGAGTTGCCAATAGCATTAGAAAATTCTGATAACCATTAATTTAGTCTCAACTTTTTCACAGTTTTTGCTATTGAAGGGCGTTATTTCTTCGTGAAATGTCACAACTAATGCGAATAGTATGAAGTACCACTATGCTGTTTGTCCAATAGCTGCCACTGCTCCATGGATGCTCTCATCCCCCGCCAGTAGTAGGGAGTTGGTGGCACGAGGACACTTTTGATATCAAATTGATATGTAATTAATTAAATCGATCAGTTAATCACCCCCACACCCACCCAGGCGCGCCGACTCCCACTCCCAACCACGCCCACCCCCATCCTGCAGATGATGCCACATGTTTTTCCCAGCTGTACGTGTGCCCAGCCACCTTTTCCGCTCCTCCATCCTTCCCCCCTTCACCACACACACAACTCCACCCAACCTAACCTTTTGGCGGGAATTTCGAATTATGGGAGGAGTTTCTTTGTCCCAAGGCTGTGCAGATGTGCCCTCCCCACCCCCACCCAGAAATTTACGTCAAATTAATAATTGGCAGTACCCTTTCAGGAACTCGAACCCTGATCCTATTGGGCGGAAAGCCCAAGTGTAGCCCCCTAACACAATTGAATCACCAGAGGCACTTGGAATTGGCGGGAAATTAGAAATGGCGATACCCTTTCTGGGTCTCAGACCCTGATTCTATAGGATGGAAACCCCAATTGCAGCCCTCAACACATGGAAACAGTACAGATGCGCGAGAGGAGGATTAAGTCAGTGTACTTTTATTTATTTTGGTTGGGAAACTGGCGCAAATATCGATCCTAAATACGTAATTAATCACAAAGATCCGTCCTAATTACACAACTATGTGCATAGGGCTGCTCAAGGACAGCATAAAATCGCAATACGGAGCAAAAACTAACGACACAATACAAATGGTGTTATACTGTTGGTAAAACATTTCGCAAAAGCACTCCAAACCGACCCAAATTTTATCTTTTTCCTTGTTAGAGGTATTCTCCGTGACTAACGATCATTTTATGTATAACTGATGCGAGCACAGTATAATTTCTGAACCGGATGTGAACAGTGGTCGCTATACATCTCTGTAAAGCTACATTGTGTATGTATCACACAGAATCTATATTTTAAGGAAGTGTTTTTTTTTTCATTTTACAGTTCGTTAGCATAGTTTATCGTAGAGAAACCTACAGGAGGGATGTATGTCGAATGATAACAGCGCTGAATTCCACATGACTGACGTGTCAGAAACTGAAGCGATCTAACATTATAGCCTACTTTAAGTGCAGAACGATGTAGCCTTAGGGTTGCGTGTGTTTATGTTCCCTCTTACCAATACCTTCCTGTTACTGATCCCAGACACTAGAACACTACTTTAAAACTGATAGCGTAGTTGATTTACGTAAAATGCTTCGAACTACATCCATCTGGGGCTCCATCATGCATAAAAACCACCCGTTTCTTGTTCTTCTTAACCGTCTGCTATTGCATCACAGCACTTTCAAATCTACTACTACACACCGATAAAGGGTGCTAACCTCCTAGACATGGTCACGTCTGGAGAAATCTTGTGCACTTGGATGGGCGAGGACTCAGCAAGCTCCATTCATTCACGAGAAACGAAATGTCACGCATACTTCTGGTCAGCGTCAGACTAAATCGGTAACGGTACTGCAGAGTGGATTGGTCAAGGACAGTGCGAGGTAGTCTTTCAGTCTCTAATTTTATTCTAAGACTGCGAGAAGGCTCTGTGATTCAAATCCGCATACAGATAGATCGTAAAGCACTATGCTCGAGGTGCTAGAAATATGTGGAGTGCTGTCTGGTATACTTCGATGATGTATATGCACAGTCATCTACCAACATTCGCAATAATATTCGCAAAGTAGAGAAGGGACGGTTTAGCGATTACATGGAAATTGGGAAACATGCTGTCGCATCTTTGGTCGGTGTTGAAATTACTGTAAAATTGCTAAAATTGTTCGCACTATCAACTGTGATGCTTATTATTACAGTGCATCGACGGTGCCTTTTCCACCCCATCCATCCACTGGTACGCTGTTGTATACCACATAATGACTGGTTGACACCGCTTGTTTGAGATGGAGAAAGAGATTTGGTGGAGGGGCAACACCTTCTGGGGACGGCTAACATCCAGACAGCGATCGAGTACATGATTGCAATATGAGGAATCGGTTGAAGTGGAATGCAGAGCCGTGAGCAATTCCATCACTGTGAAAGATGAGTTTGAATGTAGAGGTCGTCAATCACCTTCGGATAGCAGTTTGGAAACTCTCCACAACGCAGTCAAACGCTTCCAGTTTCCTTATGCTGCAGCTGTCTTTTATTTAAAATCATCCAGTGTGTGTCGTGTGTTATGGTAGCAACAGTATCAACATAATTTATACCGTGCGACTTCTAGTTTTCTGCGAGAAGCAATGGATCAGAACGTGTTAATGTCAGTTTAGAACCTGACACAGACATCGAAGTAGTGGCGGCAAAAAATAAAATGTATGGCAGTGTACAAAGCCTGTTGCAGCAGAAAAAGCAATGTTTCGAACAACGACAGAGGGTTACAGGGAGCGTCTCTTGCGACTCATTGTATAATTTGTGGGATACGGTCATCGTCCTACAGTACAGGAGATGCAACCTTACACCGGTCTGTGCAGTAGATCAACAAATGTATATTTAACAGAACAGTTACATGAGCTCGGTGCCGGCACGCAGATAGTTCGTAATTTTTCTATGCTGGATGGTGCACAATAGCGATGATAGAATGTTTGGGTGATAGACGTAAATGGATCCTGAGGGACACGGATCTGCTTCGATGTTGAGTCTTCCTAATTTCCCCAGCAAGAAACACCTCATTAACTGTTCGTACTGTAGTCGTGTTGCTGGAACAGGCTTCATTTGACGCTGACCTCTCACATCATACACGGGTGGTGGAGCTTTGAAAACATGTTCCCACTTCCAACGAGTGGTCAAAACGCGCTCCTATAGCATTAACTGAGCTCACTCTGTTTCTAAACCGGTTGCAGAATGTGGTGGATAAACACGCGATTAGGAAAAGCAAAAATATTGTGAAAAATAATGAAAGTGCAAATGAACAGGCCATTTTCAAGCTAATCTCTTCGAGGCCTAGATATTTTCTGCAAAAAAATTACTTTGGTGTAGGAATTGTGGAAACTTTTTCCACGTGCAAAAATAAACTAAGTGTCAAAGTATGTATAAATCGAAACTTTTCTTGTTTCTCTTCATGTATAAATATTTGATAATAATGGAATACAAATTGACATTTAAATGTACGATATGTTATACTTTCCGAACAGAAATGTAACACAAAACAATTAAAAAAACTAGGTCAAATGTTTTGTAAAATGAAATGTCTGGAAATAAGAAACAAAACAGATTAGAGAAACATTTTACGCACCTCATTTTCTGTACCTGATTACGTCAAATGATTTTATAACCTATTCTATTTCCTACCTCTATACACATCATTCCACAAAACATTTGAAGTTTATTTTAATGTCTTAAAATTTCTTATCAGGTCCTAGGATAGTTTTTACCTGCCTACAGAGCCATCTCACTTTTCTACTTACAAAAAACAATGTTTCCCCTTGCCTCACGCAGCGCAACGAAATTTCAATCTTTCGTCAGGACAATTGTTAAAGTTCGCTTTCTGAAAGCTTTTCTCACTCTGAACCGCATGCGGCTGACAACGTACAACAGTGTGTTACGTGGGTCCGACTTTACAATTGTTTCAGTGTCTTCCATGACTCACGTAACGACTGCTGTCTCCTTTCGTAAGTGCAAAATTGCCGTCTCGCAGAAGAGCACGTACACAATATCGGCAGAGCTGTTATGGCGCTACTCGAAGCGGAGGTCAGTATATAATGCCTCGTACTAACACTCCTAGACTTATGATTAAAGAAAGACTTTGAGACAAATTACTAGGTTGTCCTTTGTAATCTCATATACTGCGCTGGTGTTCAGAAGTGTAGAATAGAGGCACTGGAAAACCCGGTTACACCATTACCCGACAACATCAAAATAATTCATAATTGTTAGAGCCTGTCGCAAAACTAAAAATAGTAGTTAAAACTATAGTTAACTTGAAACCGGCCAAGCGTTTTATTTCACAGTGAGCAGTTATATCGTTCTCTTGTTCCCAGTTGCGTTATATTTATTGCACTATGTCCAACCGGTTTCAGAAGGAAAAAAATGCTTTTCGTCGCCTTAAAACTAAAACACTGTTGTGAAACGAATGAGAATGAAACTGGCACAGTAAGCCTTAACTAAATATCAAAGGTCCTCCTTAACATCATGTCTGCTGTTCAACTAGTTAAAACCACTAAAATATGGCGTGGCACGTGGAACTTTAGCGTAGTCGTTTCGAATTAGACATGGCTAGAGAATGCAGCCAGTATTCAGTCATAAATGGTAATAGTTTTCAGGGAATAATAAACCTTTGCTTACGACATTCGCGCTAATGGACTGGGTGCCGCCGGCGTTTCTTCGTATACTTTGCACCAAAATTCTGCACGAATCAGATGGTTCATGGGCCATCGGCGTTTCGATACCATCAGCGACCTCAGTTGCTACGAATTGTCTGACGGTCGGTCTGATGCCCCCTTGTTCCAGTATCCTGAGGGACCCTGCTACGTCGAGTCACTAATGTAAACTTTCTCTGACAAGTGGTGTGCGTTGTCTGCAGTTTTTCCTTAAACAAAGCTCTGGGCGTAGCCCCTTCAGACTTTCGCGCTACATGACCATCTCACAGCTTCCCTCCATCCCTCTCTGTCCCTGGTCACCCTCCTCCGCTCCTCTGGAGGGTAAAAGTCACGTCAGGCTAACTACCATGTGTGGAATTGCGATATTTCTTATGTAGGCCTATATTTCGTATCCTAAGAACGAAGGCAGTGCTTATTCAGGTAGCAAAGTGAGTTCATAGGGTTTTTCACGTTAGAAGAGCAACCTCCCCCCTTTAGGGCTAATGTGTAACCCTCCAAGAACTCAGAGATCAGTCACACTACTCTCAAAAGAGAACTTTCGTCCTTGCATATCGGAAAAAGAAAATGTAAATACAATATTAATAAAATGCTGGAGAGCCAGTGTAAGGCCCCAGCATTAGAATTGTTCATTAAAGGAATAATGTCCTCAAAGTACACTCCTGGAAATGGAAAAAAGAACACATTGACTCTGGTGTGTCAGACCCACCATACTTGCTCCGGACACTGCGAGAGGGCTGTACAAGCAATGATCACACGCACGGCACAGCGGACACACCAGGAACCGCGGTGTTGGCCGTCGAATGGCGCTAGCTGCGCAGCATTTGTGCACCGCCGCCGTCAGTGTCAGCCAGTTTGCCGTGGCATACGGAGCTCCATCGCAGTCTTTAACACTGGTAGCATGCCGCGACAGCGTGGACGTGAACCGTATGTGCAGTTGACGGACTTTGAGCGAGGGCGTATAGTGGGCATGCGGGAGGCCGGGTGGACGTACCGCCGAATTGCTCAACACGTGGGGCGTGAGGTCTCCACAGTACATCGATGTTGTTGCCAGTGGTCGGCGGAAGGTGCACGTGCCCGTCGACCTGGGACCGGACCGCAGCGACGCACGGATGCACGCCAAGACCGTAGGATCCTACGCAGTGCCGTAGGGGACCGCACCGCCACTTCCCAGCAAATTAGGGACACTGTTGCTCCTGGGGTATCGGCGAGGACCATTCGCAACCGTCTCCATGAAGCTGGGCTACGGTCCCGCACAACGTTAGGCCGTCTTCCGCTCACGCCCCAACAACGTGCAGCCCGCCTCCAGTGGTGTCGCGACAGGCGTGAATGGAGGGACGAATGGAGACGTGTCGTCTTCAGCGATGAGAGTCGCTTCTGTCTTAGTGCCAATGATGGTCGTATGCGTGTTTGGCGCCGTGCAGGTGAGCGCCACAATCAGGACTGCATACGACCGAGGCACACAGGGCCAACACCCGGCATCATGGTGTGGGGAGCGATCTCCTACACTGGCCGTACACCACTGGTGATCGTCGAGGGGACACTGAATAGTGCACGGTACATCCAAACCGTCATCGAACCCATCGTTCTACCATTCCTAGACCGGCAAGGGAACTTGCTGTTCCAACAGGACAATGCACGTCCGCATGTATCCCGTGCCACCCAACGTGCTCTAGAAGGTGTAAGTCAACTACCCTGGCCAGCAAGATCTCCGGATCTGTCCCCCATTGAGCATGTTTGGGACTGGATGAAGCGTCGTCTCACGCGGTCTGCACGTCCAGTACGAACGCTGGTCCAACTGAGGTGCCAGGTGGAAATGGCATGGCAAGCCGTTCCACAGGACTACATCCAGCATCTCTACGATCGTCTCCATGGGAGAATAACAGCCTGCATTGCTGCGAAATGTGGATATACACTGTACTAGTGCCGACATTGTGCATGCTCTGTTGCCTGTGTCTATGTGCCTGTGGTTCTGTCAGTGTGATCATGTGATGTATCTGACCCCAGGAATGTGTCAATAAAGTTTCCCCTTCCTGGGACAATGAATTCACGTTGTTCTTATTTCAATTTCCAGGAGTGTATTAGCAACCTAAAACTGAAAAAACCAGAAGTAAATAACAATTCAGATTGGAATATATGAAGGGCTTTTCATAAGTAGCGTTAAAGACTGTTCTTTCTCTGCCAATCTCGACTGAAAAAATGTGGAATTCGTTGTGGAACACCGTGGAGTATTTTCACTTCAGCCCCTATTGTTTCATGAAGTTCCGATAAGTGGCAGCGCTGTGCGTTGTCTTCAGAATGGCGTCTGTTACGGAGGTGTGTTCCAAGCGGAGAGCTGTCACTGAGGTCCTTTTGGTGATTAACCAGAGTATCGCAGATGTTCATAGTGGTTTGCAGAATGTTTGCCGAGTCGTGTCAGTGAACAAAAGCACGTTGAGTCGTTCGGTGAACCGTGTGCCATCATCGCAACAAGGTAGCGCAAACCTGTCCGACTTTCCGCGTGTCTGCCGGTCGCACACAGCTGTGACGCCGGTGATGTTGGAACGTGCGGACACTCTCACCCGAGATGATCGACGGATTACAATCAAACACCCCACTGCAGAACGAAAGACCTCACCCAAGCTTGCGCACCCGAGAGGAACCCAAAATACTTCCTTGGAATGTTCTTCCTCATATTCCTTACAGCCCACAACTCGCACCTTCAGAGTTGCATCTGTTTCGCCCAATGAAGGAACTGTTCCATGGGAAGCAGAGTACGTGGATAATGGAGAAATCATTGATGCAGCACAACATTGGCTCCGACGTCGCCCGGTGGACTGGTACCATAAGGACATACAGACCCTGCCAGTGAGGTAGCGTAAGGCCGTCACATTGAACGGAGATTATGTTGAAAAACAGGGTTTTGCAGCCAACAGAGTGGAGAATAATGTAATGTATCCGAGTCCTGAATAAACCGAACCAGCTTTCAGAAGAAAATGTGTCGCATTACTTATTTAATTGCCCTCATACATTGCAAGGATAGGCTGCGCGCTGACGGTGGTGCTGTATATATTGCCTTGAAGATTCGGTTATATCTAGAGAGATTATAACAGAATCCGAAAGTGAAATAACCTGGGGTGAACGCAAGCATTCTAGCGTGGGATTTCGATGCACAGAGGTTCCTGCTGGGGCTTGTGCAGTCACGGGGCTCAGTTTAAAAAATAATTCATTTCACATAATGAAACCTGGTTGGTAGGTACTCAGAAAGTGCACAGGATAAGGTTATGATTGTGGATGGAGCCGTAAGCAGTTACTGTGAGTTGCACTTAAAGAATACAGCCGAAGGCCTAGTTAAAGAGAACTTGACATGCTTTCTGGGCTGAAGGCCCAAAACCACACCAAAAACAATAATGGCTGAAGGCCCGGCTTAGAAATCAAGAGCAATAAAAATAGAAGGTAATTTTTTTTCAAATAAAACAGGTAAGTGAAAACAATTAACGGTTGAAGGCCTACACTATAATTAAAACACATCAATAAACAATTTTTCTAACCAAGAAATTTCTTTTTAAACTTACAACAGAACGGCTGAAAGCCAAATTAAAGAAATATTAACTTGTTGCACTGCTGAAGGCCACAAGCAAATTTGAAACAACGGCTGAGGGCCTGAACAAACAAGTCAGACAAACAATTTAAAATAAACCCCTTCCTACTTACAAAAATAAAATTTCCTTTAAAGAATACACACAGCTGAAGGCCTTATTAAAAGGGGTTCACGTAAATCCTCTGCCGAAGGGCACACACAACACATCAAACACTAACGGCTTAGGGCCTGGATTACAAACTATTACAGAGAGAACAAATTAAAAAAAAAAATATTCTTTTAATAAAATCAATCTTCATAGTTTTAATTTAACAAGGTCTTCATGTAAAATTTAAATAAAACTGAATTAATACAAGGCCGAATGCCTCGCACAATACTTCAAACTAAAATGAAAATCACAATCTAAAACAAACAGAACAAGTGGTGCTCAGAAATGTCCCAGGGGTCGGCCTGAGAAGGTACCTTAAACGTAAGGTGACTTGAGAAAGGCAGCCAAGAGTTGAAGTTAAATAATCTGATGGCAACCCAAACTAGGGATGGCCCAAGGATTGACCAATAATTTAACCAATCTGTCCGACCAATGGCACAACGATGGAAAATATTGGCCGAGGACGAGGATACGAGCAGCACTACGTCTTCAGAAATTGGCATTTAAAAACATCCAAGGCAACAATAACCCACTCTAAGCAAATATGAACCAAACAATTTAAAAGGCGGTCAAATTAGACACCGTGGGACAACATCAACACCACGAGGAAAGGCACACTGCCAGAAAATTATGCTAACGACCAGAGCAGGTAACTGGTGCGCTAACGGCCACAGGGCAGAAAATACTGCTTGTGTACTTCTCTGTCAATTTAATAATATAGGAAGATAGATGCAAGGTTTCGCTGACGCCAACACATCATACGTTGCTGCTAGCTCGAAGGGCCCAGGGAGCAACAACCCGCAAATGAATGAAGAGATTTCACCGTAGATGGGGCACCATAACCGGTTAACTGATCACTCAACTTCAGCGTCCAGGTTCAGTGGGCAACGAACTTGTCGCTCTCGCAGCTAAGCACCTCACACTCTGACACCATGTGCACGCCACCAGTGGCCCCAGCCTGGCCACACACTGCGCACAGTTCCTCGCTGCTCCATCCCAACTGACTGACTACATGCAGCACACAGACAGCATTAAAATAGTGCTCAGTCAAAACCACATAAGCTACACATGGTTCCACGAAGACACTTCCACAAACAACTCAAACAACACTAAAACCAGTGACTGTGGAACGACATGGATGAATCACAATTCGCCGCACACGGAGAAACTACGTAGAAGCAGTCGGCGACGAAATACATGTTGTCTGACGAGACAACCGACCGAACGACCAACAGAGGTCGTATCCCACTCGGTGTGTCGGCAACGGTCGGGCGAGTCATGGTTGTCCGGCCCTCTCTGCTGCTCCGTCCTGACTGAATTCCCGACACACGACGACCCGGAAATATTGGCAGACGCTCCAAAGACAGTACAACAGTGCTCTTATCGATAAGCGCTACTGCTGCCACTCACAGGCAGGCAATAGAATAAGAAACGGGACGGCAGTACCGCAAAGACAAGGTGTCAAGCAATAAATGGCACGAACACTAGCCGCGCACGGTTCAGATAAATAACTTATGGATACAGAATAATGATAAAATAACAGTGAAACAGAATATAATTCTGTAGCCTATTGTAGCTCCTGAAGCAAGGCTCAAACAATAACATAAAACTAAATTATCTTGAATGCAATGAACAGAATGAAAATCAAACCTATATCCCAGGATACGTGACAGAGTGACACGGTATCAATTACAGTACATGCATAAATAGGAAATAAAACACTATTACTTCTGCAACTAAACATAAGAAACCAAAACAACACCCAGATTTAATTAAGATCATCTACACACCATACACTATGTGATCAAAAGTATCCGTACACCTAGCTCAAAATGATGTTAAAAGTTCATGTTGCCCCCCATCGGTAATGCTGGAATTTAATATGATGTTGGCCCACCGTTAGCCTTGATGGCAGCTTCAACTCTTGCAGGTATCCGTTCAATCAGGTGTCGCAAGGTTTCTTGGGGAATGGCAGCCCATTCTTCTTTGAGTGCAGCACTGAGCAGAGGTATCGATGTCGATCGGTGAGGCCTGGCACGAAGTCGGCGTTCCAAAACATCCCAAAGGTGTCCTATAGGATTCAGGTCAGGACTCTGGGCAGGCCAGTCCATTACAGGGATGTTTTTGTCGTGTAACCACTCCACCACAGGCCGTGCATTATGAACAGGTGCTCGATCGTCTTGAAAGATGCATTCGCCATCCCCGAATTGCTCTTCAACAGTGGGAAGCAAGAAGGTGCTTAAAACATCAATGTGGGCCTGTGCTGTGATAGTGCCACGCACAGCAACAAGGGGTTCAAGCCCCCTCCATGAGAAACACGACCACACCATAATACCACTGCCTCCGAATTTTGCTGTTGGCACTACACACGCTGGCAGAAGACGTTCACCGGGCATCTGCCATACCCACAGCTTACTCATCGCTTACCGTGATTCGTCACTCCACACAACGTTTTTCCACTGTTCAACCGTCCGGTGTTTACCGTCCTTACACCAAGCGAGGCGTCGTTTGGCATTTACCGGCGTGAGATGTGGCTTATAAGCAGCCGCTCGACCATAAAATTCAATTTTTCTCACCGCCTACCTAACTGCCATGGTATTTGCAGTGGATCCTAATGCAGTTTGCAATTCCTGTCTGATGGTCTGGATACATGTGTGCCTATTACACATTACGACCCTCTTCAAATGTCGGCGGTCTCTGTCAGTCAACAGACAAGGTCAGCCTGTACGCTTTTGTGCTGTACATGTCCGTTCAAGTTTACACTTCACTATCCCATCGGAAACAGTGGACCTAGGGATGTTTAGGAGTGTGGAAATCTCGCGTACAGGAATTATGACACAAGTGACACCCAATGACCTCACCGCGTTCTAAGTCCGTCAGTTCCGCGGAGCGCCCCATTCTGCTCTCTCACGATGTCTAATGAATACTGAGGTCTCTGATATGGAGTACCTGGCAGTAGGTGGCAGCGCAAAGCACCTAATATGAAAAACTTAAGGTTTTGGTAGTGTTCCGATACTTTTGATCTCATAGTGTATTTTCCTAGACAGCGAGGGAGGAAACTTTTCAGAACTGGTGATTATGTACTGGCAAGGTACACATTATTCCAGGAAAACGGCGCTGGCGTTGCTACATATGGTTGCGCGGCAGAGAACATGTGTTCGATTTCTAAATGCAAAAGCAATTTTTCTGCTTTTAATTTGTATTTTTTATTTTCCAATAATATAAGTGTCTACAGACACCGTATCCGCTATACTAATAAAAAAAACGGCGCACCACTAAGGAATTATCTGAACTGGACAGAAATTGGTAAATGTAATGTCGATTCACATACAAATTATTACAATTTCAAAATAATCGAGTGATTTGTTCAAGAAAATGAGTTTCACAGACTGTACATGTAAATAACTCGTCGGTCCACCTTGGGCTCTTATGAAAGCAGCTATTCAGCTTGTGAGTGATTGATAGTGCTGTTGGATTTCCTCCTGAAGGTTACCGCACCGAATTCTGTCCTCGTTACAGCGTCAAAATATCTAGCCATTTTGAGGGGCCTGCCCGTAACGCTCCAAGCGTTCCCAATTGGAGAGATATCCGGCGACCTTTCTGGCCAAAGTAGGGTCTGACAAGCACTAAGACAAGTGGTAGAAACCCTCCCTGTGTGCAGGGAGCAGCACTGTCTTGCTGAAATGTATGACCAGAATGGTATGCCATGAAGGGTAATAAAACGGGGATGGAGAATACCGTCGACGCAGTGCTGTATTGTAAGGGCTCCCCGTATGACAACGTAAGGGATGGTGTTGTGAAATGAAGTGGCACCCCAGACCGTCACTGGTGGTTATTGGGCGGTATGGTGGGCGACAGCCAGTATGGTGTCCCACCGCTGGCTGTGGCGCCCCCTGACACTTCTTGGGTCTGCAGTCTCTTGGACGGGGAGGACTGTCTTGAGTGACGAGGCCTGCTCCGTACTGTGCCCAGATGACCAGCGAAGTCAAGAGACACCTCTGGCAGCAGTGGGACACCAACCAGATTGTCACGTCCCCTGCGGTCCGAAAACCGGCAGTGATTGTCTTTTGATTGCAGAATCCCTTTGGTTACCACCTGCGGCACCCTTACACCCACAGCGGTATGTCTAGTCCCATTCTGTTGCCCAGCATGGGAAGTCATCTTGGGCTTACATTTCAGGAAGAAGTCCGCCCCGATAGCTGAGTGGTCAGCGCAACAGACTGTCATGCGAAGGGGCCTGTGTTCGATTCCCAGCTGGGTCGGAAATTTTCTCTGCTCAGGGACTGGGTGTTGTGTTGTCTTCATCATCATCATCTCACCCCAATCGACGCGCAAGTCACCGAAGTGGCTTCAACTCAAAAGACTTGCACTTGGCGACTGATCTACCCGACCGGAGGCCCTAGTCACACGACATTTCCATTTCAGGAAAAAAATCCCCACCTCCAAAAGGCGATAGGTCTACTACTTGTTTTCGTGCTTTCCAAATCCTACCTTGGGCAGAAAGGTCGCCCAATTTGTCCCTAGTTGAGAACGTTTGGAGCATTACGGGCAGTGCCCTGCAACCAGTTCGGGATTTTGACGATTTAATTCACTAGTCAGACAGAATTTGATACGATATCCCTCAAGAGGTCATCCTTCAGCAGTATCGATCAATACCAAGCTGAATCACTACTCACATAAGGACCAGTGGAGGACCGACGCGCCGTGTGGGATTAGCCGAGTCGTCGAGGGCGCTGCAGTCATGGACTGTGCTTCTGGTCCCGGCGGTGGTTCGAGTCCTCCCTCGGGCATGGGTGTGTGTGTGTTTCTCCTTAGGATAATTTAGGCTAGGTAGTGTGTAAGTTTAGGGACTGATGACCTTAGCAGTTAAGATTTCACACACACACACACACACACAAGGACCGACGCGTAAGTGACTAGGTCAATTTGTGAAGCTCTTTCTCTTGAACAGACCATCTAATTTTTTGGAATTGTAATCATTTGTTTGTCTTTAAATGTACATCACACCTACTGAGTTCCGGCCCATTCGCGTAATTCCTCCGTGGGGTGTCGCTTTTCCTTCCTCTAGAGTTTATGATGCTGTAAAACGCTCAGTTTACAATTTTCTAATTTTAAGTCGATTGTTAGGGGTGGTTTCCTCAATGACCGGGAGGTACTGAGCAAAATTTTGTAACGTCTTTAATTTTAGGTTGTAGAGGACGGCCTACCAAGTACGAGCCGAATAGATTGGCAGTATCTGAGGCCTTCCCCTTGTCAGCCTATAGGAACCTCAGAAGGCGTACCTGATTGCAGAGAACTGTCTGCACCCGCCAAGGCCGCTGGCGCGGTCGCCCTGCGACTGTGCAGCACGTTAATGTCGCGCCGGACTCTGGCCTAATCCACCGGACAAGGAGTGCGGCCGCCTTCAGATCGCGCAGCAGATACAAAGCGGAGCCGTCCCCAGAGAAAAATGCCCCGCATTAACATACATATTACATAAGGCGCGAGGAGCAGAACGCTGAATTATGTCCACGAATAATGTTCGCAGTTTACAAGGCGCTCGCGCCCGTCCCCTCGGTCAACGTAAGAAATATTTAGCGGCCGCAGCGCGCCACATCTCGCAGGGGAGTCACGATCCAGCACTTAGAGTCGGGCGGACAGCTACACTGTCGCACCACTGTTATTGCTTCAGCGTTACGTATGACAAGCCCAAGTCCCGCCGCAGTATCGAATACGTGATTCCGGTGCAAACGTTTACAGGAGAATGTAACCCTGTAACGTTGTAATCACTCCAGCACGAAAGGTCTCGTATGTAGCTGCTGTGGACGACCACATCTCAAGCACTGTATGTCGGGAACTGCGGGTGGGACACGGAAGGACGAACGGAAGAAGTAAATCAACTGCTTACTGCAATATGTCCGGCAGTTACATTGCCCTTGCACAGAAGTACATACCTCAATAGTTCAGTTGCCTGAGGGAGCAGGATTTGTTAAAATTACATCCGTCTGTTTGTCTGCTAATATTTCAAACTCAGAGTGTATCAAAAACAAGTCGCACATGCTTCTAAAACAACATTAAACTGTAAGTCGTCAAATAACTGCTTAAGTTATCTGATACTTAATGAGGGCATATCATCTATGAAATTATTACGAGATTTGTAATTCTGTGATCAGTTAATGGGGCTCACCTTCAAAATCGGACTTGTTTGATTTTTGTAACGCCTTCATTCGTTCTGTCTACTGCATTTTTCCATTTTGTTTCTACATCTACATCTACATCCACACTCCGCAAGCCACCTGACGGTGTGTGGCGGAGGGTACCTTGAGTACCTCTATCGGTTCTCCCTTCTATTCCAGTCTCGTATTGTTCGTGGAAAGAAAAATTGTCGGTATGCCTCTGTGTGGGCTCTAATCTCTCTGATTTTATCCTCATGGTCTCTTCGTGACATATACGTAGGAGGGAGCAATATACTGCTTGACTCCTCGGTGAAGGTATGTTCTCGAAACTTCAACAAAAGCCCGTACCGAGCTACTGAGCGTCTCTCCTGCAGAGTCTTCCACTGGAGTTTATCTGTCATCTCCGTAACGCTTTCACGAATACTAAATGATCCTATAACGAAGCGCGCTGCTCTCCGTCGAATCTTGTCTATATCTTCTATCAACCCTATCTGGTACGGATCCCACACCGGTGAGCAGTATTCAAGCAGTTGGCGAACAAGTGTACTGTAACCTACGTCCTTTGTTTTCGGACTCCATTTCCTTAGGATTCTTCCAATGAATCTCAGTCTGGCATCTGCTTTACTGACGATTAATTTTATATGGTCATTCCATTTTAAATCACTAATAATGTCTACTCCCAGATAATTATTGAATTAACTGCTTCCAGTTGCTGACCTGCTATATTGTAGCTAAATGATAAAGGATCTTCCTTTCTATGTATTTGCAGCACATTACACTTGTCTACATTGAGATTCAATTGCCATTCCTTGCACCATGCGTCAATTCGCTGCGGATCCTCCTGCATTTCAGTACAATTTTCCATTGTTACAACCTCTCGATATACCACAGCATCATCCGCAAAAAACCTCAGTGAACTTCCGATGTTATCCACAAGGTCATTAAAGTATATTGTGAATAGAACGGTCCTACGACACTCCCCTGCGGCACAGCTGAAATCACTCTTACTTCAGAAGACTTCTCTCCATTGAGAATGACATGCTACGTTCTGTTATCTAGGAGCTCTTCATTCCAATTACACAATGAGATTTCTCTGAATCTTCGCTGTTTTTGCATTTATCTCTTCTCTCGCCCCAAATTAATCCCTTTCTACAGCAGATATGATTTTAGGAAATAGAAAAATCATAAAATGGTTCCAAATCGAGAGGGGAAGGTGGATCTTAAAGTACGGTGACGTCTTTATTGCCAATAATTACTTCACTCGTAAATCGTTTATAACACAACTCGAATAGTCGACCTAAATCTAAACAGTTTAAATGACCGTGTAAACGAGAGGTGAATTAATATCGCAGCGTTACACTGAAAGTGCATTAGTTAACGACATTTAATTTCGCAGGTGGAAATCAAAGGTAAGAAGAATGAAATTAAATTTACTGTTCACCTCAAATCTATAAACTGTATTTTTTTTTCAAACATACAAAAAACAGGCAAAAAAATTAAATAAACATCATTCTCTGGCATTGAATATAGTTGCTACAAGCGTACAGTATCGGTATTGTTGAATAATAACTATGCATGCACCAAGAAATGTACTTAGTTACTCGAAATACGCCGATGTTCCGAACCCAAGCAATTCGTCTAATATTGTTAACAAATCGGCCTCACCACCTATCAAATTGCAGTGCCGTGCGGGCTGTATTTCTCGGCCAATCAGAGCAAACCACTCTTATATGACAGATTCGCGCACATGGCGTACAACGGCGATTAGCAAACTTTCTCGCCTCTTGAAGTTACTTATTTATTACGGATGAAAATTGGAATTGTGAATGATGGTAAATGAACTGAATGAGTAGGAGTAGATGTAACTATTACTTTACTGAACAGCAGAAAAATTGTAGGGATAAATGTGGAGCAAACACTACATTAATAAGTTGGTATTGTTGCAACGATAATGCTGTCTTAGATCGATGAATTGTAATGTTACGTCTGGAATAACATTTTATTTTAAAGAAAAAAGACGGCTATTATATTACTTTTGCAATATTGGCAGCCTGCTTTAATGTAGCAGTCTCTTCCAAAAGTCTCTGCTTTGGCTGCACTTCACCTCGTTGCAGTAATCCGAGGTACTGTGGCACTAGTGAGGCGTAATTCTGGAATTTGACGATTCTGCGTTGAAAATAAGGTCTCCAGGTCCGTTATACTTACATTTCAAGTATGGAAGGACTCCTGTGCTGTCGCAGCTGTCGCCAATAGCTTGATATCATGAGTCGGCAGCTCCGAAGTGCGCACACTTTAAAATACGAGCCACTGATATATTTATTGAGTATATTCCCCTACATACTGCCCTGCTTCGTGGCACTCATGGGACAGTATCATTTCAGTGACTTCTACTAGACAGTTCAGTGCCGTTTCACATCAAAGCACATCTGATGTCATGCACAGACACGTTTCATGAGCGAGACACCGATTTGCATGCACTGCACACACAAAAAGTGTCAGAGTTAATCCAGGCTTAAGGAAGAGAGCATTGTTCATAGTTTGCTCAACATTAATCATTGTCTTTGTGCCCTTCACGTCAATACGGTGCACATATTAATTTAATTATTTAATCGGTGCCTCTTGCACTAAAACTAACACACCAGCTATGCCTTTACGTTAACAACCAGCGTTCTTGTTCGTCACCTACCTAGCACTCTACTGCTCAGTATCAATAGTCGAAAACAAGCTCTATTATGGCAAAGATACAAAGAGAGACATCGAAACATTCACGTTCTGACAGATGTTTTATATGAACATGTTGATATTTACTGCTAAACATAACGAATAAAACAATAAAATGGATTCAACTATTTAAATAGGCTCCCTAGAGCTGTATTTTTACACATGGTCTCCTGTGCGCCTCTTTCCCAGTTACAAAATTGACGCCTTTTAACGCGCATTCATTTTCGGAAATAGAAAATAATCTACGTTACCAAATGAGGATCTTCTAGGGCTGTTATTTTGTTACCCATCGATAATTACTTCACTGGTAAAATATCGTGGACAGGTGCTTTTCTCCGGTGCAGCATCCATTCGATTGTCCACAACTCATGGTATTTTCTCACATGTTCACGGAATTTTTTTCCAAAACTTCTTTACAAAAGTTTCGTAGAACTGTGTCACACAGCGGCAGTTGCTCGCCCTTAACTAAAGTCGTTGGCCCATAAGGTGTTAGCCTATAGCTCCGCTCTCTGTTTATATTATCACGGTAATATTTCAATGAACTGTCTGATTTTGTTCACCAGCGTTCCTGGGTGCTTGGCAGTTACGCAAGTTTGATGGACTTTTATTTACTTGCCGCAGAGTTTCTGATGTTCGACCAAAAAAAACTTATGTTGTGGTCGTCAAGTCGAATCCAGTGTCGATGCTGCCTGGTGCACGTCTCTACTGGTCTGCCGCTTTAGACTTTGTAGACTTCTCCACACAGACAGTCTACGTTGCACAGCCAACAGTGGTCAGAACATTTATCCTGTACGTAGTGGCGTCGATCACATACTGAATCCTACGAATACTGTACAAGACATGCTTAACACACTGTGTTCATCGCTTCCCACGCCCTGGTTCCCGGGTTCGATTCCCGGCGGGGTCAGGGATTTTCTCTGCCTCGTGATGGCTGGGTGTTGTGTGCTGTCCTTAGGTTACTTAGGTTTAAGTAGTTCTAAGTTCTAGGGGACTAATGACCACAGCAGTTGAGTCCCATAGTGCTCAGAGCCATTTTGAACACTGTGTTCACTAGTTCATTCACCGACTACAGCTACTGGTTCCTGTTCATCGATGTGGTACATATATTCCGTTCTTTTGTAGTTTTCCATAGCGCTGGGTATCAATCTGGGGCTATAGCCTCTATATACCACTTCAGCGTAATTGGCTGCGGACAACTTCCTTGGCCAATGGCTATAACCCTAAACGCAGACCGATAAAAAGCAATAAAGAAATGGAAGATAGGCGGGACATCGACAGGCTGCAGCATTTGCACGTTTTCCTTACATGAAAGACGTCAGTGGTAGAACTGATAAATATCTTCGACGATTTGGTGTCCAGCCCATCTTCAAAAGCAGCCGTAACATCCAGGATGTGTTAACTTCGACCAACGAAAACATAAAACCTTTGCACACTGCGTGCGTACACAAGATGACTCTGAGTGTGCAGAAGTCAACATCGATGAAACCGACAGCACAGTAGCAAGACGACCACGGGAGCACGAGCGCATCATCCATTTTCATGATGCTGATTTTGGTTTGTGGGGCGCTCAACAGCGCCGTTATCAGCGGCCGTACAAACTCCCCATCTTTTCACTGCCAGCCTCGTCATATTCCCGAATGATGATGAAATTATGAGGACAACAACAAACACCAAGTTTCCCGCGGAAAACATCCCCGACCCGCCGGGAATCGAACACGGGACCCCGTGATCCAGATGCAGTTACGCTAACCACTACACCATGAGCTGCTTCAGCCATTTTGGGCAGCGCAACAAATCGGCAGAGACAAAGCGCCAGAAAGACAACGGCAAGAAAATGAAATTCAAAAAAACTAGCACACTTACGAAACAGCTTTCACAATCTTGTTTGACAGGCACTACAGCCCAACGGAACGCACAAACAACTTAAGACACGAGCGTTAATACACCAGCGAGAAACGATGTCTTCCAAGAGGAAAATAACAGTTCACATTGCATTCGCCAATAATTACTAGTCATGGCTGGTGGAATAAGTGGCATAGACAACAACACATCCCCACTGGGTACACCACAGGAAACCACCGTAATAAAGTAACCCACTTCTATCACCACAGGAGACAAATAACATCTCCTGTTTCTGAACTTGTGACTTAAGTTCGTGGTCAGTAGAGAAGTCACGACGAAATATAAAGCACGCTGGTCAACAAATTTCACCAGTAGACCCAGAAGGAGGTCATTGCCACAATGGCCGAAATATTGATTTTATTCAGTAATAAAAGTCATTCTGTAGTATGACGTGGCACCATACCCAGAAAACTTTTATGTCGAAACCTCTGCAATTATAACACACAACACGTGATTAGCTCACCCCTTATCGTTCTCTTATAGGTCAAGTATGTAATTATGGTTCAAGGAGTATCCAGCGTTTACAAAGTTCCCAGAAGTGTTGTTAAGAAGTTTTGGAAAACACTGGGTCAACTTGAGAGAAAAGACGCCCTCATTTGTGCAGAGTCCTATGGACGTCGCAGCAGGAAAAAGTACGTGCCCACAACACTTTGCCAGTGAAGCAGTTTTGGGTAGATTAGATTAGATTAGATTTACTTTCATTCCAATTGATCAGTAGTGAGGAGGTCCTCCAGGACGTAGAACATGTCAGAAAAACAACAATACATGACAAATATTTACAACTAAAAAAAAGCAAATGTACCATTCCACAGGTCCCAAGTGGAATGATCGTCATTTTTTAATGAACACTATATGAAAGAGTCATTTTACAGATACTAATGCACTGAATTTAAAATAAAAAAGTTTTTTTATTTATAAGGTAATAAACGTGTAATACAACTACTATAATACTTATTTACAATGAACATATTATTGCACTGAAATGGTGCAGAAGTTAGATTGTACTTACTTGCGCGCACACACACATACACACGCACATTTATAATGTACACATACTGCACTAAAATTGTGCATATATATATATATATATATATATATATATATATATATATATATATATATCAGTTAGTTTTACTGAGAAATTCATCAATGGAGTAGAAGGAGTTGGCCACCAATAAATCCTTTAGGCTTCTCTTAAACTGAACTTGATTGGTTGTTAAGCTTTTTATGGCTGCTGGCAAGTTATTGAAAATGTGTGTTCCCGAATAATGCACACCTTTTTGTACAAGACTAAGTAACTTTAAATCCTTGTGAAGATTATTCTTATTTCTAGTATTGATTCCATGAATTGTGCTGTTGGTTTGAAAAAGTGATATATTTTTAATGACAAGTTTTTAATGACAAAATTAGGTAACATCGCAGTCCACCTCTCACTCCTGGTTCGGTATCGCAGATTATTTTCTATCGTCCGTTTTCTATGGTCACGTGTGTGTCGGAACCCACGGAAGAGCGTCATGGGGATGCTGAACAATCGGAACTGGTAAACACTTCAAAACAGAGCTATCTCGAGAAAACGTACTTATCAAGTTTCAAGAACCAGTGTTAAGTGAGGACTCCAGGAATATATGCTCCAGACCCCTACATACTGCTCATTCAGGAGCCTCGAAGACAATATTGGACCACTACAGGCATTCTTGTAGTCGTTCTGACCGCCATCTGCCGCCAGTGGAAAGTACCCCCTGCCATACACTTCACAGTGGTTTGCAGAGCGTGGATGTAGTTGTAGACACAGATGAAAATATCATTGGTTTGACACAAAAGAATCTAGAGTAATGCAACAAATTTGTGTACTTGAAAAACAAATTTAATTGGTCATGACCGCTTTTCATTAGGACATTCGTTACTTCCACTGTTCGAACCAATCTTTTGTTGTAATTTACCTCTGCGCTCCACAGAAGCCTAACTGTTTTGTTTATCGTTAAGACTCAAAGAACATGTCTGTTGCCACTGAACTGACGGAGCATGTTGATACTTGTCACATCGTAAACACACATTTTAATGGAATAATACACTATGACAAATAATCCCTGAATATATCACCAGCAACTCGTAGGAACATTCTGAGTATTAATATTTTTCTGATGTCAAAATTTAATTGTGGACCTGCATCGTATGCAATTCGAAAGACATATTAAACGTCAGAGGGAAATACAACGGACAAGAAAATGTATTTTTAACAATAAAATGACGATTAACGAACGAAGAATCGAGTCGTAACTTCTGACTCAGCACGCTAGCAGCGTGTGCTCGTTTCGCCTGACTCCCCGAGCGAACACGTCTTACTCTTTTGCACAACACGCATCTGCATCCATCAGGCTAATAATCGCGAGTCATATTGCCAGTTTCGCTGGCAGCTCGAGCATAAACCGTAATGGCAGCTAAATACGTGCTGCGGAAAAATTACACGTGTCAACCTCTGGCGGCGGTGCTGTTCCCCCCGTCGCAGTTACGTGGTTAATATTCTCGCCCAGCTGTGCAACTGGCAGGCAATTTATCATCGCAAGCCCTCGTCGTCTCGACAGAGCTGCAACTTAAAAATTCTCTGCCGCTGCTGACTTACACATTAGCTACAAGCAAGAAATGAGCAACTAGAAAAATTTGAGTTGTAAGTAACACGTAAACATAGAAAAAGCTAGAGGAGCTAAACACTTTTGTATCTGTGTGTGATATTCTTCCTCTGCACCAAATAATTCTTTGGGAAATCTGAAAGTCATGTGTAAACAACTATAATTGTGAACTCGCAGGCTGTCACGTTGTCACCGGATTTTACGAGACGTATACGTGTTGGCAACCGCTACAATGAATCATGGGAAATGAAGGCAGAGCGAGATGCAGGTAGCCAACGAGAATAATGCTTCATTTTTTATGTTACGCAAATGAACTTAACTTATGTTTAATTTTTGTCATGACGACACATTTTTTCGCGTCTTTACTTTTCGTTAGTAAAATAAGCTAATAATTTTGTTTGTCTCGTAGGAATTTAGGATTTTCATTACATACAATTAAGGAGTTTCGATAGGTTTCATACTAGCGAGATTTCTTAGATGTTTATATATTCCTTGATTTATTCTGATTTCTGATACTGTGATGGTTCGCACTAGCTGAACACACACGCACACACGTATATATGGTATTCAATGGTGTCGTCAAAAACGGTTGACGTATATCTCGCCTTAGTAATTGATTTTCTGGCAGTCGACTACCGATTGGTGATACTTTGGAGCTGACATTTATGTGAGACAGTAACTGTTCCAGTACTTTCATAGCTCCAGAACTACACCTAGCTGAACTCACTTGGTATACTGGAGGAGTTTTTGCCTCGGTGTGTGTTGTAGGTTGGCATAGAGACCTTCGTGGCAGTGAAACGAAAGTCCAGAAAAGAATTTCATAAAGGAAAGCGTGTTGTCGGAAGCTGGGTCTTCGTTGGACTGGAAAGAGAAAGCAGTAATTATATCTTCGAAGTAGTACAGAAGAGGACGAAACATATTCTTCTCAGGATGCTGAAGAAGTATGTATTGCCAGGGAGCACTGTTATTCCCGACTGTTTTTCTTCATACAGTTGCCTTGGCGACGAAGGTTTCGTTCGCCTGTCGCTGAAATATTGTTTCCACTTCAAAGGCCCAGAGGCAACTGCACACACGAATAGCACTGAGGGCACGTTACCTGCCATCAAACGTCCTTCCCGTACTTCTAATAAGTGCAAGAACACTTTTGATTTAAAAAGGATTTATAATACTAATGAAACCTGTGGCCTTTTCTCCTTTTTACCTCTTGTTTATCTTAGGAGATAAATATGTCGCTAACTGCACTTCAAGCAATGACAAAGACCTGTGAATATGCAATAAAGTTGTCTTGTTCAGTCCACTTCCCTTTCACTACTTCCTTACTTGATCTACAGAAGAGACATATTTTTTCTGTAGTCTGCAGCATGTCGTTAAACAGGACATAATACCACAGGTTCCAGTTTTGTTACTGATTGTGAAAAATAATTTGATATTTCTTACTATTAATTTAAGATTTACGAATATGCCGTTGGCACGCGACCTAATAGCAAAGGTACAAATACTTCACAATTTCTTGTAATTATGTTACGATGTCAGAGTTTGTCGTTGAACTGTAACTTTACAGCACAGCTTGCTAGTCAAAAACGCTTCTCTGTTTTCTAACAATATGTGACGAGATTACGTTACAATGTCGGAATATGTGGTTAGGGTGGAACTTCATAGTACAGCTTACTTGTCAAAAATGCCTCACTGTTTCCTAACAATAGGTGACGATTCTCTAGGCTGTGGTTATGCAGGAACCTAACAGCACAGCTTAAATTTACTACGAGTAAAACGAACGCCAGTCGTACTAGCGTGGAAGTCCATTTACAGCGTCCAATGCAAATACATTTCTGGAAGCACGGTATGCACGCAGATTTGTTCACATTGTGAAATAAATGAGAAACTGCAACGTGTGACAATTTTCAAGTATGTTGTTACGCAGGAACCTAATAGCGTCGCTTACATTACTGATAGTGAGACAGATAGCTATCGTATTTATAGCCTTGCTTGCCTTAATTGTTTCACTAATTTCTATTAACATATGACGATTTTCGAAGTTGTGGTTAGGCAGGAACCTAATACGACAGCTTAAATTACTGCGAATAAAACGAACAGCAGTCGTATTCGTGTCAAAGACGCAGTGTCCGATGCAACTATGTTACTGAAAGCACGAAGAGAACGCACGTTTGTTTACAGAGGGAAACAAATGAAAAACTAGAATCTCATTGGATACTTGCATCTCGATCCTGATTGGACGTCACCGTTTCATATGATTCACTGCGACGGGTACAAACATATTCATTTCTCGTAAAATCTGCTGACACCGTAAACGCACTTTAACTGTTTTGAATCATTTTCTGAGTACTTTGATGTAAGGGACCCATGCTTTCCTGTGGCTAAACTGTATGTCTTTATTTAAAATTTGTCGTTTATTTGGGTCCCAATTACGTCCCATTCTTAAATATGACTAGTTTCGATCAAAGTTTATCATCTTCAGATTTAAAAATAAGAGTGCTTTTTCCCTACTTTCTCTCCGGTATACCAAACCCCCTTACCACTCTCTTCCCCCTTTTCACCTCATTCCCCCTTCCCCTTCTTCTGCCCTCTCCCCTTCTTCCTCCTCTTGCCTATTTATACCACAATCCAGAGTAGTAAACCACAATATTCTGATGTGTAATTCGATATGGGTTACTTACGCAACTACAAAGGTAAATGCAACTGTTATCCCTAATATTATGCTACTTATTGTAAAGTTAAGGAAAGTAGATACTTACTTTTTGTTTTATTTTCAGGTCTGAAGACACTCAAGTTTAATCGAAATAAACTGTGCAACTGAGACAGTAAAATGAACCACAAATTTTAAATAACAAAACAGTTGCGGAATCTCTCGCAACGAATGTATCTCCAAAACGTGACTGTATTTCCTTTGTTTCTTACTCCATCTATTTTTGCATCTGTGTTGTACTGAAAAACTCACCCCAACAGTGCAGATGACGTCGGTGTGCGCTGTATGTCTTTTTTGGAAACAAACGTGTTCCGCTGACGCACGGTACTCACTGTTGACAACACTAATGAACACTTTACTCTTCGCTCTTAAGCTTGCAATCAGTGTGGCTCGGTTTTGTTTCTCCGGCAGTGGTAGTTGTGCGTTAACAGTAACACACAGCAGCATGGATACTGACGAATAGTTGGCCGATATCCACCTCGTGTATTTCACAGAATACAATGGACTAGCGACACAACTGCACTATGCTACGCTGTTCCCTCTGCGACGGTAACCACACCACAGTACTCACGCCTTACTCGGGGTTTGTGGTGCTCAGGCCTTATCACTTTTCTGAAGGTATTTTGACATAAACGTAGATAACTGGGGCAACAAACTAAATAAATAATAAGTACATTATTGGAAGTCCGACATGACACGGTTTCTACAGCGTTAAGTAGCATTGTAGCATAAGATTTGCAAAATGTAGTATTCGGAGATTCTGTTCTATGTTGTTTGCGAACAAAGGCACAATACCTGACCTTAAAGAAACTGAAATATTTATCTACACAAATATAGCACCTGACTACCTTCTCAATGATCAAACTGAACTGAGAAACAAATTTGTCCTTCAGAACTTTCAAGATCTACTAGTTCAAAACAAGTAATAACTCAACGAACCCTACACCGGCTCCCCCCCCCCCCCCCCGCTCCCAACGACACCCCTTTCCTCTCCTTACATCCTAATCACACTGATGTCAATGTAATATCCTACCACAGCCCTCTACTGCTAACATAAATCAGTACTTTTATACATATTAATTCTAAGTGGAACAAACAGAAGCTACCTTTAACAATATTCCAGATCACTCTAATGTAAGAATAAAAATAAGTCAACAGTTAAAGAACTTTCGTTCATGGTTTTTTAAATATAAATTGTACAGCCGTACAAACAGCTTTAGTCCACTACAATCATTATAACTTTTATACATATACCTTTAGCTAAAATAAACAGAATCTACTCTTGATAATACCCCAGATCATGTACACATAACAATAGAAATAAGTCAACAGTTCATCTGAAGATTTGTTATTAATTTAAATATAAAGGTCCTAGTCATACAGACAGCTGCATCTCACTGCAGATACAATAACTCTGTATTATAGATTCCTGGGTATTCATGTTAATGCCAAACATGATTTAAGAAAAATGCTATAAACTACCTGTAATATACAATTAGAAATAAGATATCAGATCACCTAAAGTTTGTTCTTGTAGTAATTTATTTATTTAATTTATCTTGTACTCTCATGTTACCGGCATTCTGATTAAAATGCTTGCCGTTATATCGACTTCAATACATGTAGAGGACAACAAATTATATCTCTGTACAAAGAAGGTCTATGCCATATCTTTCTGTCAAAATCTTTGTTACAAGCAACAGTTGTAGAACGCATGCTGGTTGCTGGAAAAGTCTCGCTGTCAAAGTGTAAATTAATATAGTTTGTGTGGGAGTGTGTGTACTGACATAACTACTGGACATCAAAATGGAGGCAGACGGATGGACACTAACAGAAAAAACCCGGCTATACTGAAACTTCCTGGCAGATTGAGGCTGTGTGCCGGACCGAGGCTCGAGCTCGGGACCTTTCCTTTTCCCGCAAAAGTCAAAGGTCCCTAGTTCGGTTCTCGGACCGGTACACAGTTTTGATCTGCCAGGAAGTTTCATATCAGCGCACACTCCGCTGCAGAGTGAAAATCTCATTCTGGAAGCCGGCTATACTGTCGCAGCAAGTAAAAACCAAATTTACATCCATATCGACAGATAGGGGTAAGACAGATGCTGCCTACAGGAAAATTAAAGAGACATTTGCAAAAAAAAGAAAAAAAGAACCATTTGCATGAATATCAAGAGTTCAGATAGAAACCCAGTTCTAAGCAAAGAAGGGAAAGCAGAAAGGCGGAAGGAGTATATAGAAGGTCTATACAAGGGCGATGTACTTGAGGACAATATTATGGAAATGGAAGAGGCTGTAGATGAAGATGAAATGGGAGATATGATTCTGCGTGAAGAGTTTGATAGCGCACTGAAAGACCTGAGTCGAAACAAGGCCACGGGAGTAGACAACATTCCATTAGACCTACTGACGGCCTTGGGAGGGCCAGTCCTGACAAAACTCTACCATCTGGTGAGCAAGATGTATGAGACAGGTGAAATACCATCAGACTTCAAGAAGAATGTAATAAATCCAATCTCAAAGAAAGCCCGTGTTGACAGATGTGAAAATTACCGAACTATCAGTTTAATAAGTCACTGCTGCAAAACACAAACGCGAATTCTTTACACACGAATGGAAAAACTAGTAGAAGCCGACCTCGGGGAAGATCAGTTTGGATTCCGTAGAAATATTGGAACACGTGAGGCAAAACAGACCCCACGACTTATCTTAGAAGCTAGATTAAGGAAAGGCAAACCCATGTTCCTAGCATTTGTAGACTTAGAGAAAGCTTTTGACAATGTTGATTGGAATACTCTTTTCAAATTCTGCAGGGAGCGAAAGGCTGTTTACAATTTGTACAGAAACCAGTAGGCAGTTATAAGAGTCGAGGGAAATGAAAGGGAAGCAGTGGTTGGGAAGGGAGTGAGGCAGGTTTGTAGCCTCTCCCCGATGTTATTCAATCTGTATATTGAGCAAGCAGTGAAGGAAACAAAGAAAAATTTGGAGTAGGAATTAAAATCCATGGAGAAGAAATAAAAACTTTGAGGTTCGCCGATGACATTGTAATTCTGTCAGAGACAGCAAAGGACTTGGAAGAGCAGTTGAATGGAATGGACAGTGTCTTGAAAGGAGGATATAAGATGAACATCAACAAAAGCAAAACGAGGATAATGGAATGTAGTTAAATTAAGTCGGGTGATGCTGAGGGAATTAGACTAGGAAATGAGACACTTAAAGTAGTAAAGGAGTTTTGCTATTTAGGGAGTAAAATAACCGATGATGGTCGAAGTAGAGAGGATATAAAATGTAGACTGGCAATGGCAAGGGAAGCGTTTCTGAAGAAGAGAAATTTGTTAACATCGAGTATAGATTTAAGTGTCAGGAAGTCGCTTCTGAAAGTATTTGTTTAGAGTGTAGCCATGTTTGGAAGTGAGACATGGACAATAAATAGTTTAGACAAGAAGAGAATAGAAGCTTTCTAAATGTGGTGCTACAGAAGAATACTGAAGATTAGATGGATAGATCACATAACTAATGAGGAGGTGTTCAATAGGATTGGGGAGAAGATGAGTTTGTGGCACAATTTGACTAGAAGAAGGGATCGGTTGGTAGGACATGTTCTGAGGCATCAAGGGATCACCAATTTAGTATTGGATGGCAGCGTGGAGGGTAAAAATCGTAGAGGGAGACCAAGAGATGAATACACTAAGCAGATTCAGAAGGATGTTGGTTGCAGTAGGTACTGGGAAAATAAGAAACTTGCACAGGATAGAGTAGCATGGAGAGCTGCATCAAACCAGTCTCAGGGCTGAAGACCACAACAACAACATCGACAGATCAGCTATAGTCATGGCGATACATTAAAGTGTGACCCATCTTTCTGTCATAGAGCCAGCACCCAGCATTATGCTACCAGTAGTGATATAACTTCCTGAAACCATCTGAAAATGAACCTGAAAAGGTTCGAAAACCGGTTCATGGAATAAAACACAATTATTCAAAAAAGGGACTGGTTACAGTTCTGTATAACCTATTTATATAATTAGTTACTGCTTTTTAAATCTCTACTGTTTGGAATTGTTCGATATCTGTGGATTGTTGTTTCCTCAGGCGTTCACGCGTGTGATCACAGGTGGTGTGTGTTGTTGTCTAGAACCTGCAGCCTTCTTCCGTTGTGATTTGACAGTTGTGACTTGTGTTTTCAGTATTCTTTTAAACTTGTCTTGAGTGGTGTTTGTTGCCTTGATCTCGGCGAGGCCGAGTTAGAAAGTGCAGGTATCTTTGTTTACTCGACAACGGCCGGTATTCTCTGTTGTTTGTGCAGTTGGATCTGATGGTTGGAAATCGGTCAGATTGTCTGTCGGAGTGCTAGTATGTCTGTCGGTCGGAGCTGCCTCTGTCATGTTTGTCGGATTAGGCGTGTCAACGAATTTATTGCTTGGAGTGTGAAGGCCTAATTCCTGAAACATGTTTTGATCTTGCCTATCATCTTGAGAGGCGGTATCTGTGTACTGTAGAGCATGTTAACTTATTTGGCCAACCTTGTATAATTTTATATAAGATTGCACTTCATGGATTTTATTTAAATGGTCATTTTAGTATATAAAGTTGCCACCCTTCCACCGTAAGACCTTTCTTAGAAGTTAAAATCAAGTTGCATCTTCGGTGGCAAGTTAATCTTTTAATTTTAGTGTTTTGTACCATTTCCATCCCTCCTAAAGGTTGCATAGTTTGTGTGATTGTGTGAATTGTTAAAACTTTTTGTTTAAAGTAATCTGGTGCGTTTTAGACTTGCACCAGTGTAGTCTTTCAGAGGTTGTTGTGAGCAGTCGTGACTACGGCCGTGTCAAAAGGGAGTGGCAAGTTTCTCAGCCCAAAAGCTCATACACTCAAAAAATTTATTTCTTTCTGCCTCTGAATAAATTGTAACTTGATATTTAGAGGGTACTTTCTCCTTATAATTTTAAATCTGTTTCTTTTTTAAAAAAAGAGAGAAACGCTTTTAGAAATAAAATTACCATTTGTTAAAGGCATTTTGATTACTATTTCATCAGTTACTTCCTGACAACTACTTCCACGCTCACATAGTGTAATCAAATGTGTTAATGTTCTTGATGAATTGCTAGTAAATAAAATAAAATTTTAAGAATATTCTTTGAAATTAAATTCACAGTTGATTACTGGTTACCCGTAATACTAGAGGGCATATCATTTATACAAATAAGTAATAGGGGGGCCCCAACACTGATCCCTGGAGCACCCTCCATTTGACCATACCCCTCTCAGACCCCACATCACAGCCATTCTCAGCACTGTGAATAATGACCTCTTACTGTCTGCTGTTAAAATAAGAGGTGAATCAATTGTGAGCTGCTCCCTGTATTCCGTAATGGTCCAACTTCTGAAGCAATATTTTGTCATCAACACAATTAAATGCCTTAGTTAAATCAAAAAAAATATGCCTAGCTTTCGAAATCTTTTGTTTAATCCATCCAGTACCTCACAGAGAAAGGAGAATATGGCATTTTCAGTTGTTAAACGACTTCTAAAGCCAAACTGTACATTTGATAGAAAATGTGTGATATAAAATGTTCAATTATCTTTACATACACAGCCTTTTCAACAACCTTAGCAAACACTGATGGCATAGAAATAAGTCTAAAACTGTCTACATTATCCCTTTCTCCCACTTTATAAAGCGGTCTTACTACTGAGTGTTTAATCGTTCAGAAAACTGACCATTCGTAAAGGAAAAATTACAAATATGGCTAAGTGCAGAGTTAGCAGAGTTAACATGTGCAGGACAGTACTTCAATATTCTGCTAGGCACTCCATTATATTCATGAGAGTCCTCAGTCTTCAGTGATTTAATTATTGACTCACAGTCTCCCCTTCGTCTGTATCACAGAGGAGTATATCAGTCATCAATCTCGGAAAGGCTTTTGCCAAGAGAGTTATATGTAGAAACTAAATTTTTATTTACTTCACCAGCAATGCTGAGAAAAGATTGTTAAACACTGTATGTATATCTGATTTGTCAGTAACAGAAATATCTTCACAAGGAACTGACTTTACGTCGACGACCTTGTCCCGTTGACCAGACACTTGCGTCACATCTGATCATACGGTTTTAATTTTATCCTCTGAATTAGCTATTCTATTTGCGTACCAAACACACTTTGCCTTCCTCATTACATTTTTAAGCACCTTACAGTACTGTTTATAACGGGCTACGTTAGCTCTATTGTGACTACTTCTAACATTTTGATATAATCCTCGCTTTGTTCTACATGATATCCTTATCCCACTAGTTAGCCACCCAGATTGTCATTTACTGCTAGTACCCTGTTTGGAACGTTCAAATGGAAAGTAACTCACAAAGAGTATGAGAAATGTGTTACAGAAAGCATTATATTTGTCATCTATGTTATCGGCACTATAAACATCCTGCCACTCTTGTTCCTTGATGTGGTTTAAAAAACACTCTACTGTCGTTGGGTTAACTATCCTACATAGTTTGTAATTATACGTGACATCTGACTGAGTACAAAAGCCTTTTAGTGTTAAAATTTGTGCATCACCCTTTTACTAGAAGAATTCCCATGTAGTATTGAAGAATGAATAAAAATATTGTCTGTGGCTGTGCTACTGTTCCACTGCACCCTAGTTGGAAATAACACATTCTGCATCAGATCATATGAGGTTAGGAGACCTACCAACATATTTTTCTTGGATAATCATATACAAAATTAATAATGAAGTCACCACATATAAGTAATTTCTGTTACTTCGTATAAAGTGAATCAAGAACTCTTTCTAGCCTGAGCACAATGCTTTGAAGTCAGAGTTAGGGCACCTATAAACAACAAAAATTAGAAGGTTAATTTTACTAAATTCAACTTCCCCTTCACAACATTCAAATGTCTATTCAATGTAGTGTCGTGATATGCCTATGGACTCAAATGGAATACTGTTTCTTGCGTACATGGCCACTTGCCCACTCCACAAGAAACTCCTTGAAAAACAGCCATCTAATCTGTTTCCTGGGAAAGGAAGGCTCTGAATTGTCAAATTACTTAAATGGTGCTCCGATATACCAATAGTTTCAGAATCAAGAGCTATAAGCAGTTCACTAACTTATCTCTAATACCTCTTACATTCTGATGAAGTATGCTAATTTCTTCTCTGAATGGAAACGTGACGTCCTCTGAAGGTGATTCCTTAGTTAGAGCGATTTCCTTTAAGCAGGTATATCTATCAACTGACTTCAATCTAAAAGAAATGCAGTTCTAACACCAACTATTACAGGAATTTTTCCATGAGTCATCCCACCACCACCACCCACTGTTATATCTTTTATTTTTTTCTGGCATGATAATAGAGTTAACCCTAGATTACTAAACCCTCGAAAAATTAACGATTGCAGCACATTACAAAACAGGATATTTTATACTATTCGGTATGCAACATACCATTATAGGTATAATAATTGCAATTAACTAATGCATAACCTATAAATTATGACTAGCTTTGATTAACTCTGGGGTAGTACAATATCTGATGGTTTAGTACCAATGTAATATTCTCCCTCTTTAGTGTTCTAGGGTTAATGAATCATCTTGAACATTTTTACCACAACTTACTGATCCTTAAGTGAACTGATATCATGTCATTCAGCAATAATACTTAAATATTTATGAATACATAGAATTTTGTAGTAAACTGCACACAGAAAAATAAATCTTGCTAGACGAGTAACGGAAACAAAATAATATAGTTTTTTTGGGATTTTGTAAGACTCGCATATACTGTTTCCATACGGCATTATTTGGTTACTAAATGCCTGTCGCACATTCAGATTATTGTTTTCATCTGATCGCCGAAGCTGTATGGTGAATAAGGTTCTTAATACCGTACAGAATTTCTGTTGATAAATTATGCGTCAGTTACGTTACTTTTCTTTATTGTCATTTCGTCCAATCGCTCAACACAAGATGTGTGAAGGAGCAGAGATGGTGAAGATGCAGTGATCGTCACAGACGTGTACGTTTCTACACTAGTGACTTTACTTCGTCTGCTGACATACTCGTAAGTTCCTAAATGTAATAATTACTTCTGTTCTTGATGCTAGTTAGGTCTTTGCACTACAAGTTTTTTTATTATTTTTATTTTTATTTTTGTACCTTTTATGCTGTAATGTTCATTTTTTATTTACTTTATTTATTAATTTTTCATTGTCCTTATATTGAAAATCAGTTGTGATGTACCTGTGTAATGAATGCCTGTTGTCTCAAAAATAGCGATGTTGTTGTTGTGGTCTTCACTCCTGAGACTGGTTTGATGCAGCTCTCCATGCTACTCTATCCTGTGCAAGCTTCTTCATCTCCCAGTACCTACTTCAACCTACACCCATCTGAATCTGCTTGGTGTATTCATCTCTTGGCCTCCCTCTACGATTTTTACCCTCCAACCTGTTCCTTGTCCTGAGGTTACTGAGACAGGAACCGTCCCAGATATTAAATCCCTTTTGGTCCACAGTCATCGTGTGATGATAACTTATTTCTGTTTCTTGTGACTGTGATTCCCTAACTTATTTTGTGTGTTCATCTACACTTAAGTTTATTGCTAATTGTGGTGATTATTCGTTGCATCTAGAAGTTAGAAATGCTGAACAAAGCAAAATACAAAAGTTTAAAGAGTTAACATTCTGCAGCCGTATGAACTGGAAAATTGAGCTAATTTTTCCATACTTGATTTCCTCAGAAAATAATTTTTGTGGACTCCGTATAAGACACTGACTATCTGTGAAGTAGTTTACTTCAATCTGCTTACTTTCGGCACTAAAGATCAGTCAAACTTCTGGCCTGATATTGCTTGACTATTCTTCCGAATGCCTTTTTCTTGATAATAAAAACGCCTGTCGTGTGGCACTGATTTCAGAAGAACGAAAAGAATGAATGGCACATACTGCCCATTGCTGATGGCAAAAATGCGGATGCCAGTCAGTTGTTCGTTGTGATGTTGTACAAACAGGAAATTGTGTTAACGCAGCGTGACTGACTTGTATGCAAGCAAGTGGCGTATAGGCCTATACGAAAGGCATTCGATAAGTAATGCAACATGTTCTTTCTTCGCCAGTTTCAGTTTAAAAAAAGCGGACTTTGCTGTGGAACATCACGGAATATTCCCGCTCCAACGGGAATAGTTGCATGAAGTTCCGATAGGTGGCACCGCGCTACGTAGTCTTCAAAATGGCGTCTGCAACGAAGGTGCGTTCCAAGCAGGAAGCTGTCGTTGTGTTTCTTTTGTCCGAATCCACAGCATCGCAGAGGTGCATTGACGCTTGCAGAACGTCAACAGAGGCCTGGCGGTAAACAAAAGCATGGTGAGTCGTTGGGCGAGGCTACTGTCATCATCGCAACAACATCACGTAAACCTGTCCGATATCCAGCCTGCCGGTCGGTAGGACAGAGCTGTGACTCCTGCCGTGCTGGAACGTGCGGGCACTCTCATTAGAGGCGATCGACAGATCAAGGAGCAAACAACTTGCATAACTGGATGTCTATGTTGGTAGTGCAGCCACATGCGTCCACCAACTGTGGTACCCAAAGATGTGCGCCCACTCGGTTCCGCGCTGCCTATCAGAACACGATAAAGACCACTGAGTTCGGCCCAATGGAGGATGTACTCCGCAGGAAGCAGTATGTGGATGACGGGGAGGTTATTCATGCAGTAGACTGGTACTATTCGGACCTACAGACTTCCCATTATGGTGGTGTAGACCGGCGCATTGGACGAAACTTATGTTGAAAAATAGAGTTTTTGAGCCAAAAGAATAGGGAATGGAAAGGTGTGTGGACATCCTGAGTAAAAACAACCTGCTTTCAGAATGAAATATTTCAATCCTTTTTGAACAGCACTAGCGTATTAAATAATCGGTCCCTAGTCATGCGTCAGGAGTAACAAAGATTAAATTATTCATTTGCGAGGCCGTGGTATTGATAACTGGTGGATAAATGGTTTATAAACCTTGGCGCTATGTACACTACTGGCCATTAAAATTGCTACGTCAAGAAGAAATGCAAATGATAAACGGGTATTCATTGGACAAATATATTATACCAGAGCTGACATGTGATTACATTTTCACGCAATTTGGGTGCATAGATCCTGAGAAATCAGTACCCAGAACAACCACCTCTGGCCGTAATAAGGCCCTGATACGCCTGGGCATTGAGTCAAACAGAGCTTGGATGGCGTGTACAGGTACAGCTGCCCATGCAGCTTCAACAAGATACCACAGTTCGTCAAGAGTAGTGACTGGCATATTGTGACGAGCCAGTAGCTCGGCCACCATTGACCAGATTTTTCCAGTTGGTGAAAGATCTGGAGAATGTGCTGGCCAGGGCAGCAGTCGAACATTTTCTGTATCCAGGAAGGACCGTACAGGACCTGCAACATGCTGTCGTGCATTATCCTGCTGAAATGTAGGATTTCACAGGGATCGAATGAAGTGTAGAGCCACGGGTCGTAACACATCTGAAATGTAACGTCCACTGTTCAAAGTGCCGTCAATGAGATGACCGAGACGTGTTACCAATGATACCGCATACCATCACGCCGGGTAATACGCCAGTATGGCGATGACGAATAGACGCTTCCAATGTGCGTTCAGCGCGATGTCGCCAAACACGGATGCGACAATCATGATGCTGTAAACAGAACCTGGATTCATCCGAAAAAATGACGTTTTGCCATTCGTGCGCCCAGGTTCGTCGTTGAGTACACCATCGCAGGTGCTCCTGTCTGTGATGCAGCGTCAAGGGTAACCGTAGCCATGGTCTCCGAGCTGATAGTCCATGCTGCTGTAGACGTCGTCGAACTGTTAGTGCAGATGGTTTGTTGTCTTGCAAACGTCCCCCTCTGTTGACAGGGATCGAGACGTGGCTGCACGATCCGTTACAGCCATGCGGATAAGATGCCTGTCATCCCGTCTGCTAGTGATACAAGGCCGTTGGGATCCATCACGGCGTTCCGTATTACCGTCCTGAACCCACGGATTCCATATTCTCCTAATAGTTATTGGATCGCGACCAACGCGAGCAGCAATGTCGCGATACGATAAACCGCAATCGCGATAGGCTACAATCCGACCTTTATCAAAGTCGGAAACGTGATGGTACGCATTTCCTCCTTACACGAGGCATCACAACAACGTTTCACCAGGCAACGCCGGTCAAATGCTGTTTGTGTATGAGAGACCGATTGGAAACTCCCCTCATGTCAGCACGTTGTAGGTGTCGCCACCGACGCCAACCTTGTGCGAATGCTCTGAAAAGCTAATCATTTGCATATTACAGCATCTTCTTCCTCTCGGTTCAATTTCGAGTCTGTAGCCCGTTATCTTCGTGGTGTAGCAATTTTAATGGCCAGTAGTGTATAAAAGTGCTTAAAAGTTGTTTTCCATCGCCTTTTTCTTTCATACAATGATGAGGATACGATGTCTGCATACTCGTTTCAGAACAATTTTCCGCTTTGCTATTGATGCTGTAAATTAAAAGTGGGGAAGAAGACCAGTGTTGGAGCGTGCTGATGAAACTACGGGGTCTGTAGTGTCGGTCGACCTCACCCGAAGCTTTCATCGCGCCACTCCGAAGTCAGCCGAGTAAAGAAACCGCAGAATAGCGGCCAGGAGGAGTTTAGTTCAGTTCAGAAACTCCAGCATTCTAGCATTCTCCACAGTTCGACGAGTGGCGCTACATACGCAAATACACGCCGCCGCTAACGGACAGCCGTGACTGCAACTTGGCGAAGAATATTCTTGCGCGTCTACTTAAAAGGCGGCACAAGCGATGAACCTAGGGGAGATGACAAGTTGTACATTGGGAGGCTGTCATCGAACGCTCGTCGTGTTAGTGACTCCATGCCCGTGTCACAATCGTCTGTATACAACAAGCAACGAATCAGTAAAACAAGGATATTAGTCACTTAGATCAACAATTTTTACTTCGACAGAAAATTATAAGTGCTATCTGTTACTACTTTTGCCGGCTTGGCTACTTGCAACATTATGAATACCAGTGCGCAAATTTTACCCATGAAATTGTATGTCGGTGTGCTTTTAGTTTAAAAGGTGTACCTCGTATCCATCTCCTACTACCACAGACGCAACATACAAAAAACTGGAGATTTTAAATGACGTAGAACGAAATACAACATACACTATGTGATCAACAGTATCCGCACACCCACAAAAACATACGTTTTCATATTAGGTGCATTGAGCTGCCACCCACCGCAGTTACTGATATCAGCGACCGCAGTAGTCGTTACACATCGTGAGAGAGCAAAATGGGGCTCTCCGCGGAACTCACGGACTTAGAACGCGGTGAAGTGATTGCGTGTCACTTGTGCTATACGTCTGTACCCGAGATTTCCACACTCCTAAACATCCCTAGGTCAACTGTTTCCGATGTGATAGTGAAGTGCAAACGTGAAGCAATACGTACAGCACAAAAGCGTACAGGCCGACCTCGTCTGTTGACTGATAGAGACCGTCGACAGTTGAAGAGGGTCGTAATGTTTAACAGGCAGACATCTATCCAGATCATCACACAGGAATTCCAAACTGCATCAGGATCCACTGCGAGTACTATCACAGTTAGGCAGAATGTGAAAAAACCTGGATTTTATGGTCGACCGGCTGTTCATAAGCCACACAGCAGGCCGGTAAATGCCAAACGACGCCTACCTTGGTGTAAGGAGCGTAAACATTGGGCGATTGATCAGTAGAAAAAGGTTGTGTGGAGTGACGAATCACTGTACACAATGTGGTGATCCGATGGCAGGGTGTGGGTATGGCGAATGCCCAGTGAAAGTCATCTGCCAGCGTGTGTACTGCCAACAGTATAATTCGGAGGCCATGGTGTTATGGTGTGATCGTGTTTTTCATGGAGGGGGCTTGCACCCCTTGTTTTGCATGGCTCTATCACAGCACAGGCCTACACTGATGTTTTAAGCACCTCATTGCTTCCCACTTTGAAGAGCAATTCGGGGATGGCGACTGCATCTATCAACATGATTGAGCACCTGTTCGTAATGCACGGCCTGCGGCGGAGTGGTTACATGAGAATAACATCCATGCTATGGACTGTCCTGAATTGAATGCTGACCTGAATTCCTTACAACACCTTTGGGATGTTTTGGAACGCCGACTTCGTGCCAAGCCTCACCAACCGACATCGATACCTCTCCTCAGTGCAGCACTCCGTGAAGAATGGACTGTCATTCACCAAGAACCCTTCCAGCACCTGATTGAACGTATGCCTGCGAGAGTGGAAGCTGTCATCAAGACTAAGGGTGGGCCAACACCATACTGAATTCCAGCATTACCGAGGGGGACACCACGAACTTGTAAGTCATTTTCAGGCAGGTGTCCGGATACTTTTGATCGCATAGTGTAGCAAGGCTGACAATGAAGGTTAATAGTAGGGGAACGTTTTTCGGACGACCAACGCCACAGACCATAGGGAGTTGCGGCTTGGCAGAGAACGAAGAGAAGCACTATTTCCCTGCAACCTACCCCACCTCTCGCAGTCTATCATTTGAGACATCTGCTGCATTCGCACAAGTTGTGCTATACTTAAGAGAGCAGACGATACTCCGAGGTGCCGACTTACCTCCCAGGCTTAGGTGTTGTAAACTGTCACTAAAGACAAATCAGTGAACTTATGTCATCGGCCTATAGGTACAGAAGACAATGGGAAGCACTGAATAGAAGACACAAAAAAGTAGGTGCACATGATGTAGTCCTCTACAAAACATTCTCTTTAGGATCATTTATTTCACAATATAATCTACATCTACATCCATACTCCTCAAACTACCTGACGGTGTGTGGCGGAGGGTTAAGCCGCAGGCTCCACTCCTGGTGGTGCCCTTCCGTCAATTCCTTTAAGTTTCAGCTTTGCAACCATACTTCCCCCGGAACCCAAAAGCTTTGGTTTCCCGGAGGCTGCCCGCCGAGTCATCGGAGGAACTGCGGCGGATCTCCTTTCGATTTCTGGATGGGACTGTCCAGAAAGAAGTTATTAGAAAGGGAATGTGTAGGATAAACTGTTCTACGCGTCAGTGTGTGAAATGTTGAGAATCTGGATGTAGTTGGAGAACTGGAAAGAGTGTTACAGGTAGTCTGAAGTCGGAAGTGGAGAAACTTAATGGAAAGAAAAGAATATTCTTGTTAGATGATTAGTGGGTAAAAATATAAGAGTAGTGTGTGGTGTTAAATAAGTTTACAATGGTATGAATAATATGCTAAAAGGAAAGTGAATTAGCGTGAACAGTTTCTGTCCGAAGAATACGTCTGGTGATTGAAGTAAAGCGTGCGTTAGTTATAACTGTATAAATCTTCCTGGTCGTAAGACAAGAGAGAAATTGTTAAAATGTAAGTAGCCCGTTTATATGTTTGTATGTTGGCAGCGCAATAGACTGCATTAATGTCACTGACAGGACTTTGCGCCTTTTGTAAGAAACTCTGTGGCTGATCGGACTCGCACTTAGAAATGAATAGTCCTCAGTGATGGGAGTTAGAAGTTAATAGTTATCAGTGATGGAGGTTGGCTGGACGAGTGTCATTCATGGAGATTTAGTGTTGGTTGGAAGTGGATTGTAAGATGATGATGGATGTATTTGCTAATGTCTCGATAGTGGAATTGTTGATGATTATATAATTTTTGGAACTGGATGTGACATGATTAAGGTAAAATCTGTTAAATACATTGCTGTGCAACAAAATCTTCCCTTTGCTAACCACATGTCTACTAGTAGTTAGAGCCTATAGTAGTTAGAACATTTTTATTTAGCTGGCTGTATGCTTGCTGTATTTGTTGTAGTTCGTGTCATGAACATTTTCTGTGAAGTAAGTGAGTCATGAAAAAGTGTAGGTTATTGTTAGGATTTCTTCTGATTCAGGGCGATTCTTTTCTGTTAATTATTTGAGCAGTCAGATTGCGTTATCCTTGTATATTGTGGGTAATAAATTAATAGAATAAGGCTGAGCTGTACTTGTCAGGCCGTCCGCTGTGGCCGAGCAGTTTTAAGCGCTACAGTCTGGAACCGCGCGACCGCTACGGTCGCAGGTTCGAATCCTGCCTCGGTCATGGATGTTTGTTATGCCCTTAGGTTAGTTAGGTTTAAGTAGTTCTACGTTCTAGGGGACTGATGACCTCAGAAGTTAAGTCCCATAGTTCTCAGAGCCATTTTTTTTTGTACTTGTCAGGGAAAATTCTGTAGGCCACTGATGAAATTATAAAAACAAGTAGAGTGACTGTAGGTTCAGTTTCACTCAGCAGTTCAAGAAGGTTCAGTTGCATTAAGCAGTTTAAGTAAAAACTTTTTCAGAAGTTTCAAAAAGATGCGGAATGGGTCGAAATATTAATACTAATGTACTAATGCTGTACAGGGGATTAAGAAAGGCAGACTTATTTGCGTACACAGGCTGCTAAAACTGCCTTTAATCAAAGAGCCCTTTACGCCAAAGTAGCAAGAAGAGCAGGCAAACTTCGAAAAGGCCAGAAAATTGAAGTAAGTCCATTTTTTCTGTCTTTATGATCTGTATAAGCTTAGACAATACACGGAATGAAAATACTAGTCTTCTATGTATTCAATGAAATCTACGGAGATATCGGAAGGGTGTTAGTCATAAATAAGAATGGTGCACTATTTCATTTTCCAGGTCAGTGGGTAAGGGAGAACGTGAGTTTGAGTAACCACCAGCTTCAAACAGAAGTATTTTGTAATATCATGAAACACAAAATCGTCTCAGGTTATACAGAACTATTACACCGTGAGAGGGCAATGGTACGATTGCAGACCATCCACATCGGAGCGTTTCCAGACAAAACTGCAGTGATTACTAACGCGAAGCGGCACTCATTGTTATTGGGAAACGAGGTAAAAGCAATGCGAGGAAAGTGATCTGAGACGGCCGTAGGTACCCTCCTTGTAAGAGACCGTAACAACTCTGGGATTCACAGCTTGCTTGAGAATATGATTTCTATTACATGAGACACAATGGAAGCCCTTTACACTAAAACAGTGTATTTCAGCATTGAAGCCATCCTAAAAAACGATTGCAGTCTTCGTTAAAGTAGCCGCGAAGTCGGCGATAACCGGTCGAGGAAAATCAATGAAAAAAAAAAGTATGCACGACGTCTGGACACAGTGAAATCCCATATCGTAAATTACGTGGTGCGCGGCGCATTGCTTCGCATTCCAGAGGCTGGAAACGACAAGATGCCGCCCGCAGAGGCCCACAGAGGTCGCAAAGGCTCGCTACCAGCCTTGGAGGCATCACTGGTTACCGTTGGAACCGGACAGCATTGGTTTCTTTATAAGGCGAAAACATTAACACCGTGGCGACGATATTAAAATTACAGGACTGGAAGTCGAATTAGAAATGTTATCGTCACAGTAGTGATCCATAGTTAACGACAGCTGTGAACAGAGGATAATACACTCACTAACAAAAAGATGTAGGGAAGTTCGGGTGAGTACAGGAAAGCCGGACACAACGGGATCATGCTGTTTTCTCGCATGGATAATATTGCAGTTTATTGTAGTGACATGACTCCCAGTGGTGGGGAAGGCGCGACAGCCATTTTGACTTGGTTTGGAGTACGACTTGTAAATGAAAAGTAGATTCCGTGAAAATATTGGAACACGTGAGGCAATACTGACCTTACGACATAGAAGAAAGATTAAGGAAAGGCAAACCTACGTTTCTAGCATTTGTAGACTTAGAGATAGCTTTTGACAATGTTGACTGCAATACTCCCTTTCAAATTCTAAAGGTGGCAGGGGTAAAATACAGGGAGCGAAAGGCTATTTACAATTTGTACAGGAACCAGATGGCAGTTATAAGAGTCGAGGGGCATGAAAGGGAAGCAATGGTTGGGAAGGGAGTGAGACAGGGCTGTAGCCTCTCCCCGATGTTATACAATCTGTATATTGAGCAAGCAGTAAAGGAAACAAAATAAAAATTCGGAGTAGGAATTAAAACCCATGGAGAAGAAATAAAAACTTTGAGGTTCGCCGATGACATTGTAATTCTATCAGAGACAGCAAAGGACTTGGTAGAGCAGTTGAACGGAATAGACAGTGTCTTCAAAGGAGGATATAAGATGAACATCAACAAAAGCAAAACTAGGATAATGGAATGTAGTCGAATTAAGTCGGGTGATGCTGAGTGAATTAGATTAGGAAATGAGACACTTATAGTAAAGGAGTTTTGCTATTTGGGGAGCAAAATAACTGATGATGGCCGAAGTAGAGAAGATATAAAGTGTAGACTGGCAATGGAAAGGAAAGCGTTTCTGAAGAAGAGAAATTTGTTAACATCGAGTATAGATTTAAGTGTCAGGAAGTCGTTTCTGAAAGTATTTGTATGGAGTGTAGCCATGTATGGAAGTGAAACATGGACGATAAAAAGTTTGGACAAGAAGAGAATAGGAGCTTTCGAAATGTGGTGCTACAGAAGAATGTTGAAGATTAGATGAGTAGATCACACAACTAATGAGGAGGTATTGAACAGAATTGGGGAGAAGAAGAGTTTGGGGCACAACTTGACAAGAAGAAGGGACCGGTTGGTAGGACATATTCTGAGGCATCAAGGGATCACAAATTTAGCATTGGATGGCAGCGTGGAGGGTAAAAATCGTAGAGGGAGACGAAGAGATGAATACACTAAGCAGATTCAGAAGGATGTAGGCTGCAGTAAGTACTGGGAGATGAAGAAGCTTGCACAGGATAGAGTAGCATGGAGAGCTGCTACTTCAAATCAGTCTCAGGACTAAAGACCGCAACAACAACAACATCCCTCGATGAATTAATACGTAACGTTAGCTTTTAATTTTTAATTGTACCCACGTAAATGACATGTAATCTTGAAGTACATGACATACGCTATACATTAATTGCATAACACGTTTAAATCCGTCATGGATGCTGTTAACCTGAAATGTGGTATTGTGGCGGATCGGGACGCGGCAGGCTGAGGAAGTGTCCCGTTTTATCCCACCACTTCTCAGTACAAGTACATCTCAGATTCCATATTTCTCTCTATTTCTCTCTCTCTTTTTCCATGTGGTGTGGACGTAGGTTAGAAAGACTGTTAGACAGCAGTTGGACATTAAATCGATGTAAATCGCAGTAGCTTCTTAAACAGGTGTTTTAAAAGTATCTAAGGAGTTTAATGTATCCAAATCAACGTTGGAAAGATACGTTCTTAAAGCTAGGAATAATCCCAGCTACAGAGTTGAGAAATCATTTGGGAAATTTAAAAATGTTTTCACTGCAGTGCAAAGAGACTGCGATCTGGTAGCGTAACTGAAGTTAGTTGGGAGCAGACTTTCTAGTCCAAGGATGAAACCCGCGTCCGGCCATCTTGATTTAAGTTCTCAGTGATTTCCCGAAATCGCTTCAGGCAAATTCCGGAATGGTTCCTGTGAAAGGGCACGACCGACTTCCTTCTCTAATCCGATGCAACCGATGACCTAGCCTTGATCCCCTCCCCTACATCAACCAACCAATAAACCAAGAATGAGACATTTAACTCTCAGGTAGCAGAAAGAAATGGCTTACCATACAGATTTGACAAACTAATTCGTCTAGACTGGCAGGAATAGGCTACAGAAATTTATTACTACGCATGCTAAGTTCTCTATTCGCAAGCGAAAAAATCCATTTGACTCACGTGCGATGGGTTTCAATAAAGTATTAGTAGCAGTGACTTGGTGTTAAGCATTAAAAATAACTGTACATTTTTCAAGTTGAAATGAAATATGTTCTTATTGTTAACGATTTTGTTGAAGATTCGATATTCCTTACTCTAAATTGTTGATTAAACGACCTTAGGTCTTAATACGTCCTAATAATCTGAAACTGTGTGCAATAATTTCACAAAAAATTGCCTTATTCCATTCTGGGACTGAACGGGATATATCCAACAATTTATTTGAAAAAAAGTAAAAAGTATATAAGCTTTAATTTAAGCATTTTCAGTTAAGATACATGGTTTTTTTATACCTTTAAGAAGCGTATTTTTACTTTTTTATGTTAAACGTAACGTATCGCATTCCACCCCAAGTTCCCCTAATTATCTCAAAGAAACAGTCGGATGTAGACTTAATTTCGTGCATATTCCTACCATTAACATGTATGTAAATAATCAGAGGTGAAATGGTTTATAGTGACTAGAAAAGATACAGGAGTACATTGGTGTTGTCATCATGTGACCATCTTATCAGACCTAAAATGCTATACGGTGGAAGCGCACAACATCAGATAATTTGTGAGAGCTGTGAAACACTGCGGAGCACATCGCTTTATAAAGGCACATTTGCATGCCGTGCGTGAGTTTCCTCGGAAAAGCGAAATCTTAATTAAATAATTAATCTCTGACAAATAAATAAAGCCTACGGCACATAACTGCAGCGCTGTAACATAATACAATTATGACACTCTTATGTTTCATTAAGAAGAAGTAGGTCTTGTACAATAGCTGGTGCGGGAAGCACGTATATTTCATTAACTGGCACATCGCCATATTTCGTGTTATATAAGAACACTGCGAGTTGCAATCTCACTAGGCACCCGACCCTGTAAAGATTCTATATTTATGAAAGTAAGTTGAATTATTTAACTGTAGGCTTATTCGTTGAATATATCTGATTTAACTAACTGTGTAAACTTTTTTATGTTTAGTAGACAGTCACCTCTGTACGACGTATTGACATCGCTGGCAAATTATTCTAATATTGAGATTTTGAGTCCGCACCTACCGCAGCAGTCTTTGGAAACGATTTAAATACGAAGTCCGATTATTTGAGTTGCATTTCACGGTCAACTACGAATAACATTTCATTTACGAAAAAGCCATTGTCAAGCGTCTGATACCAAATAATCAAACGTCCACGTTCTAGATAAGCAAATAGTAATTGCAACCAATCACTATCATACATATACAATAATTAATATTTTTTTAATTTTTTTATTTATTTATTTTATAGCTTTCTCGTGTGAGACAACATTTTGATCCCAGCACTTAACAGACCTTGAAACGGCCGCCGTTGTGGCGCTGAAGTTGGCGAGCTAATCGAACTGTGTACTGCTGTAACCAACAGCAATAAGTAAACAATTTAAGCTAATCGAACTGTGTACTGCTGTAACCAACAGCAATAAGTAAACAATTTAATGGTCATCAAACAGACAACTGAAATCCGGGGAAAGCTCCGGTCCACGAGGAAAGAAAAACGAAACACTTCGAACTGATAGTCTTTTGTATGCACCGATCCACAGCCATTATGATTTTCTTTAAGCAGGTTTCTCCTTACGTCATTGTTTTATTTTGAAATTGACACATTGTTTCATAATTTAGCGATTAGGAACGTTATTTCGCCCACTTATATATTAGAAAGCTACATCACAGTAAGAAATGCTATGTACTCTGCCTGACAAAAGAAGTGAAGCGCCCAGAAGACATGGCCGTGTTAATGTATGGCTATTGTGATCAAAATGCCCAGCGGGCGTGTGCTATGTATGCTGCTCGGTATCCTGGACGACATCATCCAAGTTTTGGGACCGTTCGCCAGATAGCTACGTTATTTAAGGAAGCAGGAACTGTTCAGTCACATGTGAAACGTCAACCACGAGCTGCAACAAATGATGATGCCCAAGTAGGTGTTTTAGCTGCTGTCGCGGCCAATCCGCACATCAGTAGCTTTCTGTGGGGAAAGTTGAACGATAATTGCCATCGTGACCCACCGACAACGCCTGACAACATGCGTCAGCGCATTGTCAGTGCATGTGCAAACATTACGGAAGGAGAATTACTCTCTGTTGAGAGGAATGTCGTTACACGTATTGCCTAATTAATTGAGGTTGACAGACATCATTTTGAGCATTTATTGCATTAATTTGGTATTTACTGGTAATTACGTTGTAACAGGATGCGTTCTCAGAAATGGTAAATTCACAAAGGTACATGGGTCACATTAGAACAACCGAAATAAAATTTTCAAATGTACCTATTTTAATTTAAAAAACCTACCTAATACCAGTGTTCGTCAAAAATTGTGAGCCGTATGTTTGGACTATTACAGCGCCATCTACCACAAAGTGACAAATGTGGTCCAACTAAAACATTCATATTTCTTTACGTACTACACGAATATGTAATAAGAATGGAGGTTCCTATTTAAAAAAACGCACTTGACACCCGTTTGACCGATGTCAGTGCCATCTAGCGAGCCAACCATAGCGCCATCTGGTTTGCCCCTTCAAGCTAGACAAGTTTCGTTCTTCGTAGTTTTCTCGGTTGACGCTTATTTCGTGAGATATTTGGCCCGGTCACGAGCAATGGACCACCCTGTATAAGAGGCCCGAACAGCGTCACATTTTGAGTAATCGTCATGAAAGACACGGAGAGAGCTTAAAAGTGGCCCACTGTGGATCTTCACTTTTTTGTCAGTGTATACCGTACGATACATTTCGTACGTCGATGTGGGGGAAGGCACTCGTATTAGGGTTGGTCCACCACACCAATGTGTAGAAAATGCATGGCTCGGACAAAAATGCGGAAACACCGAGAGAAATGATTGCTTGAACATGAATGGAGATGCTAGCCAAGCCTGCACCGTGCTCTATTGTATCTTGCCACTAGCGGCGACTATAAAATGTCCTCAGTGCGTTACAAGTGTCGGTCGCGGTCAGAACACAGTTCTGTGTGGTTGTGAGTGCATTATATCAGAGCTAAGAGAATTCAGATGTGGGAAAATTGTTGGTGCTCCCATGGTGGGTGCTTCTACAAGGTAGCTGAAGTGTTTGGTGTTTGAAGGAGATTCATACCGCTTACAGGGAAAGTGGAGAAAACGCTTCATCCTTTGAGTCACAACGCGGATGGCGGCACGTGTTGAATGACAGCGACAGACGATGACTCTAGAGGACTGAGACGAAAAAGTCACTGTAGATCTGGAAGTCGCATTTGCGAACCCTGTCAGCACAAAAACAAAACGAAGGGAGCTGAATAGTTACAGAATTGCAGGGCGAGCTGTAATTTCAAAAACGCTCGTCAGCGGTGCAAATTCCCGTAACAGGAAAACGTGGTGCCGAAGCCATAAAACCTGAACTACGGTGCAACGAAAGAAACTTACGTGGCCGGATGAGTCTTGGTGTGCACTCTTTCCAACTTCTGTCCGAGTTTACGTCCCCGAGCATAAGACATTGCGCGGTTTGGGCATCCACGTCGTGGTTTTCCATGAGCCCCATGGTTACTCTGCAACGTCACATTACTACCAAGAATTATGTGAACATTTCGGCTGATCAAGTCCTTCCCATGATGAAGTTGTTTGTTTCCTAGTGATGATTTTGTATTCAACAGCTCGTATCGACCAGGGTGCTCGTGAGGACGAATTGTCGCATCTCGCCTGGGTACCGTAGGTACGGCATCTCAATATGATTGAGCCTTTGTGTCTACCGTGAAGAGAAAGGGCGTGATCGCTATCCACGGCCATAATCTTTAACTTAACTTAACACTATATTACGGAAGGAATGGCATAAGATTCCATTGCAAACCATACGGGACCTGTATTTATGCATTCCAAGAGGATGGAAGCTGTTTTGAATGCCGACAGATACCCTAAGTCGTATTAGGCTTAATATGCGTTTTCGGCGTTTCCATATTTTTGCCCACCCGATTATCATGCCATTAAAATTGCTACACCAAGAAGAAATGCAGATGATAAACGAGTATTCACTGGACAAATATATTATACTAGAACTCACATGTGATTACATTTTCACGCAATTTGGGTGCATAGATTCTGAGAAATCAGTACCCAGAACAACCACCTCTGGCCGTAATAACGGCTTTGATACGCCTGGCCATTGAGTGAAACAGAGCTTGGACGGCGTGTAAAGGTACAGCTGCCCATGCAGCATCAAAACGATATCACAGTTCATCAAAAGTAGTGACTGGCGTGTTGTGACGAGCCAGTTGCTTGGCCACCATTGACCAGACGTTTTCAATTGGTGAGAGATCTGGAGAATGTGCTGGCCAGGGCGGCAGTCGAACATTTTCTGTATTCAGAAAGGTCCGTACAGGACTTGCAACAAGCAGTCGTGCATTATCCTGCTGAAATGTAGGGTTTCGCGGGGATCGAATGAAGGGTACAGCCACGGGTCATAAGACATCTGAAATGTAACGTCCACTGTTCAAAGTGCCGTCAGTGCGAACAAGAGGTGACCGAGACGTGTAACCAATGGCATCCCATACCATGACGCCGGGTGATACGCCAGTATGGCGATGACGAATACACGCTTCCAATGTGCGTTCACCGCGATGTCGCCAAACACAGATGCGACCATCATGTTGCTGCAAACAGAACCTGGACTCATCCGAAAAAATGACGTTTTGCCATTCGTGCACCCAGGTTCGTCGTTGAGCACCATCGCAGGCGCTCCTCTCTGTGATGCAGCGTCAAGGGTAACCGCAGCCATGGTCCCCGAGCTGATAGTCCATGCTGCTGCAGACGTCGTCGAACTGTTCGTGCAGATGGTTGTTGTCTTGCAAACGTCCCCGTCTGTTGACTCAGGGGTCGAGACGTGGCTGCAAGATCCGTTATAGTCATGCGGATAAGATGCCTGTCATCTCGACTGCTAGTGATACGAGGCCGTTGGGATACAGCACGTTGTTCCGTATTACCCTCCCGAACCCACAGATTCCATATAATGCTACCAGTCATTGGATCTTGACCAACGCGAGCGATACGATAAACCGCAATCGCGATAGGCTACAATCCGACCTTTACTAATGTCGGAAACGTGATGCTACGCATTTTTTCCACCTTACACGCGGCATCAAAACAACGTTTCACCAGGCAACGCCGGTCAACTGCTGCTTGTGTATGAGAAATCGGTGGGAAACTTTCCTGATGTCAGCACGTTGTAGGTGTCGCCACCGGCGCCAGCCTTGCGTGCTCTGAAAAGCTAATCATTTGCATGTCACAGCATCTTCTTCCTGTCGGTTAAATTTCGCGTCTGTAACGCATCATCTTTTTGATGTAGCAATTTTAATGGCCAGTAGTGTATTTCCACTGTGATTTAGGTTATAATTCTTGAGGGGGTGAAATTAACTAGTTACTAAATTATGAAATAAAGTGTTTACCTCAAAAAAAGTCCGCAGCTCGTGGTCATGCGGTAGCGTTCTCGCTTCCCTCGCACGGCGTCCCGGGTTCGATTCCTGGCGGGGTCAGGGATTTTCCCTGCCTCGTCGTCTTCTTCATCATCATTCGTCCCCATTACGGTCGGAGAAAGGCATTCGCAAACCACCTCCGCTAGGACATTTCCTAGTCGGCGGTGCGGGTCTCCCCACACCGTGCCCAACGCTCCTCCGAGTATGGGACCTCATCATCATCATCATCATTACTTCTAAACAAAACACCAACCTAACGAGGAAAATGACTTCCGTCAAGATGTAAATGACTCTTGGAGTCCCACGAGTTCAGTGTGTGTCGCAGGAGGCAACGAGTGACACTTCATACTAAAGTGAGAGAGAGATCACAATTCTCCATACGGTATAGTATAGATATTCAGAGGACGTGACTCTATCGACGAGTCAATCACGTCTGACGGAGTCAAAATCCCAGGGCAGTATAGCAGAGCGTGACGACGACTTCGGCTGTATCTAGTGGAGCGGAACGTTGTCGTGTTCACAGACCAGCGGCTGTGGCGCTGAGGAGACGGTGCGTGTCGTGGCTGCGGATGCTTACGGTCACTGCCTGGAGAGGCACCACCTTCGGCCAGTTGTGTCGCCATACTTTAACACCCAGGGCGGACCACCTGCGCGGTCTGCGCTCACATGTCGTAGTTACATGTCCGCTTGTGGAGAAGCTCGTAACCCTACCACGTCCGTAGCCTAGGTAAAGATAGACGGAAGAGCCAAAGTACTGGTGTACCTGCCTAATATCGTGTAGGGATACCGCGAGCATGCAGAAGTGCCGCAACACGACGTGACATGGACTCGACTAATCTCTGAAGTTGTGCTGAAGGGAAACGACACCATGAATCCTGCAGGACTGCCCATAAATCCGTCGGCCTACGAGGGGCTGGAGATCTCTTCTGAACACACGTTGCAATGCATCCCACATATACTCAATAATATTCATGTCTGTGGACTTTCGTGGGCAGAAGAGTTTTCCTGGAGCAATTCTGTAGCAATTCCTGCTGGAATTGTCCAAGTCCGTCGGAATGCACAATGAACATGAATGGATGCAGTTGATCAGACAGGATGGTTACGTACGTTTCACTTGTCAGATTTGTATCTAGACGTATCAGGGATCCCATATCACTCCAACTGCACACTCCCCACACCATTACAGAGCCTGCACCAGCTTGTACAGTCCCCTGCTGACATACAGGATCCATGGATTCATGAGTTTGTCTCCATACCCGTGCATGTTCATCCGCTGGATACAGTTTTAAAGGAGACTCGTCCAACCAGACAAAACGTTTCTAGTCATGAACAGTCCAATGTCGGTGTTGGCCGGCTTAGGCGACGCGTAAAGCATTGTGTCGTGCAGTTGTCAAGGGTGCACGAGTGGGCCTTCGGCTCCGGAAGCCCATATCGACCATGTTTCATTAAATGGTTCCCACGCAGACACTTGTTTATGGCCCAGCACTGAAATCTGCCGCAGTTCCCGGAAGGGTTGCACTTCCGTCACGTTGAACGGTTCTCTTTAGTCGCCGTTTGTCCCGTTCTTGCAGGATCTTTTTCCGGCCGCAGTGATGTCGGGCATTTGATGTTTTACCGGATTCCTCTTATTCATGGTGCACTTGGAAAATCGCCACTTCATCGTTACCTCGGAGATAGCTGTGTCCCGTCGCTCGTGCGCTGAACTATAACACCACTTTCAAACTCACTTAGATCGGTTACTGCTGCTACAGTGGCAGGTTATCAAGATTTAAGTACTGCGACAGACAGTTGTTGTCTTACATAGGCGTTACCAACAGCAGCGCCGTATTCTGTCTGTTTACATATCTCTGTATGTAAATACGCGTGCCTATACCAGTTTCTTTGTCACTTCAGTGTATATGCTAGAGAGAGCATCGTTGAGTGTAGGGTGGGATGAGTCAAAGAGGGGGCCGAAAGAGGGCGGTGAAGGCAGACTGAACAGAAGGCGAGTTCAGATAAAATGTTAACAACTAAGTTTCAGAACCAGATAACAATAGAGTAAAATATGAGGGGCAGTCGAAAGAATGCCGAGCCCCCACAACGGGAATACAGAATGGTTCCATTCAAAATTAATCACAACATACATAAAGACATTTATTCCGCTGTGTGACGACACGATCCATTCCTGCTTCGCAGAACGCGGTCGACCCTTGATGGGTCGACAACGACACCTACTATAGCACTCCCTCGTCCGCATGAAAAAGGCGCCCATACATGTCTTTCTTCGGGTCGCTAAAGATGTAAAAATCACGCGGTGAAAGATCGAACTGTACCGGATGACGTTGCAGTGTTTCCCAACCCTTCATTTGACTGCACTAGGGGACGGACTTTATCATGGAACGGGATTCCGAGAGCCCGAGGGCAAAAGGGCAAACCCAAAAACGGAAACATCCCGCATTTCATCCGCCAAAGAAATCCAAAAACTGTTCAAACAATTTCCAGCAAGGTGATACCTCCAACTGCAAGGAACCCTGCTTGTCGAGTTGCTTGAATGTAAAACCATATCAATGCGCAGCGCTATTAAGACACTTTGCAGAGACTGCGATGCGCCTTAAAGTAAAAACACGATAACGCTCGCCCTAGCACTACCAATCGGACGAAGACTACGATTCAGCGACTTGATTGGGAAACACTGCAACATCCTCCGTACAGCCAGGATCTTTCACCGTGAGATTTTACATCTTTCGCGAGCTAAAGAAAGACATCCATGGACGTCGTTTCTAGTCAGACGAGGAAGTGCAAGAGTGAGCAACGTTTTGTATCCGTCAAGGACCGACCATGTTCTGCAAAGCAGGAATCTACCTTTTCTTCCCCCAGTCGGACAAATAAATGTCTTAAAGCGTGTGGTAATTGCTTTTGAATGAAACCATTCGTGGGTCCCATTGTAGCGGGTGTTCGATTTTCATTTCGCTGCACATCTAGATAACAGGTATAACTTCGAAGCAGGAAGTGTATATAAAATTACTGCAAGTGAACTGTGAAAAAGAAATCGAAGTAGAAATCAAAAACGCAAAAGAGAATTACACAAAGTCGTAAGCATATATAACAATGAACTGTTTTCCATAAAATGTAAAAAAAGGTGGTCTTATGGACGTTCTTGATCAAAAATAAAAGTTACGTTTATTTACTCCACAAAAAATGCAAAGTCCTCGACTAATTGAGAACTCTGAAAAAACATCGAGATCCTTAAAAGCTTAACCAAACTCGGAGGTAGTCATAAAGTTGTTTGCTCGAGAAGTAAAGTTACATAATTAATTTTTTGTTTCTTTGCATGTATCTATTTTCAGCGCTGGTACATATTGAAACTCGTCTAATCAGAGTACCGCACCGGGACACTAGACGAGGCAGAAAAACTGGACATCGCACTGATTAATATTAATGTCCTGCGATAATTCGTCTTCTGCACTGAAGGGGAACAACGCGGAAACAGCTGGGTTGTTGAAAGTACATGACAGTGCTAAGCAAGTGTGATAGGACCGCTGTTGTTCTGTATATACATAAAGGATTTGGCTGACAGGATGATCAGAAAACTCCATTTGTTTACTGATGATTCCGTGGTGTACGGTAAGGTGTCGAAGTTGAGTGACTGCAGGAAGATACAAGGTGACGTAGACAAAATTTCAAGTTGGTGTGATGAATGGCAGCTAGCCCTAAATGTGGGAAAATGTAAGTTAATGCGGATGAGTAGGAAGAACAAACCTGTAATATTCGGACACAGTTTTATTAATATGCTGTTTGACACAGCCAAGTCATTAATTACCTGGGCCTAACGTTGCAAAGCTACATTATGTGATCAAAAGTATCCGGACACATGGCTGGAAACGACAAGTTCGTGGCGCCCTCCATCGGATCGCCACATTGTGTGCCGTGATTCGTCACTCCGCAGTTAACAGACGAGGTGGATCTGTCCGCTTTTGCAATTCACTATCACATCGGAAACACGGATGTTCAGGTGTGTGGAAATCTCGCGTGCAGACGTATGACAAATGTCACACCCAATCACGTGACCAAGTTCGAAGACCGTTAGTTCCGTGTAGCGTCCCATTCTGCTTTCTTACGATGTCTAATGACTACTGATGTCGCTAATACGGAGTAGCTAGCAATAGGTGGCAGCACAATGCACCTAAAATGACAAACGTATGTTTTTGGGGGTCTCCAGATACTTTTGATCACATAGTGTGTATATGAGGTGGAACGAGCATGTGAAAACTGTGGTACGGAAGACAGATGGTCGACTTCGCTTTATTGGGAGAATTTGAGGAAAGAGTGGTTCACCTATAAATGCTATCGCATATAGGACTCTCGTGCGACCTATTCTTGAGTACTACCCGAGCGTTTGGGATCCACAGCACGTCTGATTAAAGGAAGACATGGAAGCAATTCAGAAGTGGACTGCTGGATTTCTTACCGTTAGGTTCGAGAAACATGCGAGTATTAAATACTTTGGGAACTCAAATGGGAATCCCTGGAGGAAAAGCGTCGTTCTTTTCGTGAAACGCTATTGAGGAAATTTGGAGGACACGAATTTGAAGATGACTGCCGAAAGATTCTCCTGCCGCCAACACATATCTCGCATAAGGACCGCTAAGACAAGGATACGAGAAATTAGGGCTCTTACGGAGGCGCAGATGGTCGTCTTTCCCTCGCTCTACTTGCGACTGAGCAGGAGGGTAAATGACAAGTAGTGGCACCATACGGTGGCTTGCAGAGTATCTGTGTAGATGTAGGTCTAGGTGTACTGCAGCATTATATAACACAGTCGTTAGGTTACTCAGACGCTTCCATTGTCTACTTGTAATATGGATTTCATAGTACACTCCTGGAAATTGAAATAAGAACACCGTGAATTCATTGTCCCAGGAAGGGGACACTTTATTGACACATTCCTGGGGTCAGATACATCACATGATCACACTGACAGAACCACAGGCACATAGACACAGGCAACAGAGCATGCACAATGTCGGCACTAGTACAGTGTATATCCACTTTTCGCAGCAATGCAGGCTGCTATTCTCCCATGGACACGATCGTAGAGATGCTGGATGTAGTCCTGTGGAACGGCTTGCCATGCCATTTCCACCTGGCGCCTCAGTTGGACCAGCGTTCGTGCTGGACGTGCAGACCGCGTGAGACGACGCTTCATCCAGTCCCAAACATGCTCAATGGGGGACAGATCCGGAGATCTTGCTGGCCAGGGTAGTTGACTTACACCTTCTAGAGCACGTTGGGTGGCACGGGATACATGCGGACGTGCATTGTCCTGTTGGAACAGCAAGTTCCCTTGCCGGTCTAGGAATGGTAGAACGATGGGTTCGATGACGGTTTGGATGTACCATGCACTATTCAGTGTCCCCTCGACGATCACCAGTGGTGTACGGCCAGTGTAGGAGATCGCTCCCCACACCATGATGCCGGGTGTTGGCCCTGTGTGCCTCGGTCGTATGCAGTCCTGATTGTGGCGCTCACCTGCACGGCGCCAAACACGCATACGACCATCATTGGCACCAAGGCAGAAGCGACTCTCATCGCTGAAGACGACACGTCTCCATTCGTCCCTCCATTCACGCCTGTCGCGACACCACTGGAGGCGGGCTGCACGATGTTGGGGCGTGAGCGGAAGACGGCCTAACGGTGTGCGGGACCGTAGCCCAGCTTCATGGAGACAGTTCCGAATGGTCCTCGCCGATACCCCAGGAGCAACAGTGTCCCTAATTTGCTGGGAAGTGGCGGTGCGGTCCCCTACGGCACTGCGTAGGATCCTACGGTCTTGGCGTGCATCCGTGCGTCGCTGCGGTCCGGTCCCAGGTCGACGGGCACGTGCACCTTCCGCCGACCACTGGCGACAACATCGATGTACTGTGGGGACCTCACGCCCCACGTGTTGAGCAATTCGGCGGTACGTCCACCCGGCCTCCCGCATGCCCACTATACGCCCTCGCTCAAAGTCCGTCAACAGCACATACGGTTCACGTCCACGCTGTCGCGGCATGCTACCAGTGTTACAGACTGCGATGGAGCTCCGTATGCCACGGCAAACTGGCTGACACTGACGGCGGCGGTGCACAAATGCTGCGCAGCTAGCGCCATTCGACGGCCAACACCGCGGTTCCTGGTGTGTCCGCTGTGCCGTGCGTGTGATCATTGCTTGTACAGCCCTCTCGCAGCGTCCGGAGCAAGTACGGTGGGTCTGACACACCGGTGTCAATGTGTTCTTTTTTCCATTTCCAGAAGTGTATTTTGACGTGCACTGCTGCCATACCAGTAATCTTTCTGAAAGTTTGTCTCCATACCTGAGTTATTAGGGTATGTGACAGCCATGCAGTGGAATGCGCGTCAGTTACCAGTACTGCCACCTACTCTTTCTTGTTGAATGAGAAGTAACGGTTCAAGGGTTCATGAGGCAAGCAACGGCCGGAGAGTCATGTGCTAACAACACAAGCATTCAAATAACGCCGTTTCCGGAGAATAACATGGCCGACTGTTGGTACTAAATGCCGCCAGACTCAAACCCGACGTCACTATGGTATAATTCAGTAAATACCGTGTGTTCTAAATTAAAATCAGGGTTTTAAGCCATTCTAACATTTATTAGATTCAGCTTACAATTTTAAATAACGGGCCTACATCAAATGAAAGAGCAACTCAAACTGTTTTGTTTGTACAACGTGCACAAAGGGAAGAGTGCGAAACGACCAAGCGTAACCGAAGACCGTGATGAAAGAGTCAGAGAGTGCTTCAGGTATTGCCTCAAGAAATCAGTTCGGAAGGCTAAACGTGAATCAGCAATTCCAGTGACATCTCTGTGGAGATGCGGTGTCGTCCGAAAAAAAGAGGTCCAACAATGAAGTTGGCAGCTCACGACGGAACCACAAGCTACAGACAGTCGCTGCCAGACGCAGCCACGAATCTCAAGACGTCGTAAAAGACACGTCCTCAAGAAATTACGTACGCCACCGCTGCTGGAAGTCCACTTAAGCCAGAGTGCAGCCCCGCTCAGCCCATTCTGATAGTTATTCTGATAGCAGCCTTAGAGTAGTTCACATCAAGCTAGCTTATGTCGTTAAGTCATAACACTGCTCCACAGTTCGCAGTTCAATGCACGTCTACATGGACATGGATAGTTCTTAAATCACACTTACGTCACTGGAAGAGGGTGTAATGTAAATTGATATTTAACTGTCACTCAGTATAAGAACTGTAAAGAGTCTCAACGTTACAGTACTTATTCGATGTAAGAAACAATTATCATTGTTTTCTGCGATTGTATCAAATGTAGAATGCATATCGTCACTCATATGGGCATAGATGTCTTCCAAAGTACCTGTTAATAACCTGATTTAATGTTAATAACATATTTTTGCATCTACTTGACCTCCTCCAGGCTTGCTACGAAGTACACTGCAGCTCCAAAGAAACTGGCTTGGGCATGCATATCCATACGGAGACATCTAAGCAGGTAGAAGACGGCGCTGCGGTCGGCAACGCCTATATAAGACAACCAGTGTCTGGCGCAGTTGTCAGATCGGTTACTGCTGCTACAATGGCAGGTTATCAAGATTTAAGTGAGTTTGAACGTGGTGCTACAGTGGGTGCACGAGCGATGGGAGAAAGCATCTTCGAGAAAGCGATGAAGTAGGGATTTTCCCCTACGATCGTTTCACCAGTGTACCGTAAATATCAGGAATAAGGGAAAACATCAAATCTCCAACGTCGCTGAGGCCGGAGAAAGATCCTGAAAAGAGCGGAACCAACGACTGAAGAGAATAGTTAACATCACCGACGTGGTCTTTCGGAGCCGAAGGCCCACTCGCTTACGCTTGATGGCTGCACGACAGAAAGCCTTGCGCCTTGCCTGGGCCCGTCAACATCAACATTGAGCTGTTGTTGAATGGAAGCATGTTGCCTGGTCGCACGAGTCTCGTTTCAAATTGTATCCAGCGGATTGACGTGTACGGGTATTGAGACAATCTCATGAATCCATGGATCCTGCATGTCAGCAGTGGACTGTTCAAGCTGATAGTGGCTCTCTAATGGTGTGGGGCGTGTGCAGATGGAATGATATGAGAGCCCTGACACGTCTAGATAAGACTCTGACAGGTGACACGTACTTCCATCCATTCATGTCGATTGTGCATTCCGACGAAACTTGGGCAATTCCAGCAGGCCAATGCGACACCCCACACGTCCAGAATTGTCACAGAGTGGCTCCAGGAACACTCTTGTGAGGTTAAACACTTCCACTGGCCACCAAACTCCTCAGAAATGAACATTGTTCAGCATATCTGCGGTGCCTTACAACGTGCTGTTGAGAAATCTCGATCCCCTGGTACTCTTACGGATTTATGGACAGCGCTGGAGGATTCATGGCGTCAGTTCCCTCCAGTACTACCTCAGACATTTGTCGAGTGCATGCCACGACTTGTTGCGGCACGTCTAAGAGCTCGCGTGGGCCCTACACGATATTAGGCAGGTGAACCAGTTTCTTTGGCTCTTCAATGTATAAAAGATCGTTTTAAGGAGATACTTACAACTATGTCCTTATCGTTTGCAGCTGCTATAAGCTCCAAGGCCTGTAGACTAAGTTTTACATTCTAACTTTGGAAACGAAATGTTACTGCATGACGAAGATTTTCTGGATCGTGTCGTCTTCAGTGATGAGTCGAAATTTTACCTAATTGGTAATGTGAGCGCACAGAATGCGGATATCTGGGTGTCAGCAAACCCAGTGAGATGGTACAGTTGCAATGAGACCCATACATTGAATGTTGTTGTTGCTATATCCCGGAGAAAAGTTTGTGTCTCTTGCTTTTTCGGCAAAGTTTCTGTGACTGGTGTTTCTTATCTTGGTGCCCTATAACTATGGGCAACGGCCTTGCCGCAGTGGATACACCGATTCCCGTGAGATCACCGAAGTTAAGCGCTGTCGGGCGTGGTCTGCACTTTGATGGGTGACCATCCAGGCCGCCATGCGCTGTTGCCATTTTTCTGGGTGTACACAGCCTCGTGATGCCAATTGAGGAGCTACTCGACCGAATAGTAGCGGCTTCGGTCAAGAATACGATCATAACGACCGGGAGAGCGGTGTGCTGACCCCACGTCCCTCCTATCCGCATCCTCCACCGAGCATGACACGGAGGTCGGATGGTCCCGGTAGGCCACTCGTGGCCTGACGACGGAGTGAGTCCTATGACTGTGGCTATTTCCTGAACTCAGACTAGCTGAACCACAGGACTTTATTTGGCAGCAACATGGTGCGCCGGTCCAGTAGCATAACAAAATATGCGACTGCCTAACAGACGTCTTACTCGGAATTGGCCTTAATGGGCCGAATGACAGACCTTGCTTCGCATGACCTCCACGTTCATCCGATTTGGCGTCATGTGATCTTTGCCTTTGGGGGTTCATAAAGGATCATGTGTACGTCCCTTCGATACCAGCTTACCTACCCGACTTAAGAAACAGAATTCAAGAGAATGGTGCTCACATTGAACACTGATAAGGAAAACTGAGTTGCTCTTTCATTTGATGTATTATTTATAACTGTAAGCTGAAAGTCATAAATGTTATAAAGACTTAAAACCCTGATATTCACTTTGAAAATCCCAGTAGAGCTTGCAGCGTAATGTAATATATTGCCATCTATTTTCGATATACAGTTTTTAGTAATTTGTGTATATTCAACTCCTGTTTATTTCTCCTTTATCACCCTCCGCATACTCCCTCTTTTACTTACCCCGCCTCCTACAACTGTAACACCTTCTCTTGTTCCTTATCTCTTTCTACCAGTTCTAACGGCCCCCTCTAAAGTTCTCCTTATCGTTCCATCGCAGACTGTCCTTCTCTTCCCTCCACATTTCCATTCCCAGCCCTACACCCTACTTACACTAAACCCAAATCCATGACTCACTTCTTTTCACCCTCTCACATTACACCCATTCGCTAAAAACACCATTCGTCCACTACGCCTCGAAACGTTGAAAATGAACACCATTCGCACTCCACCGATCCCTTCACTTCAGGTTCCAACACCAATCAACCTTTCCTCTCTAATACTATCCTCTCCTCTTAATTTATTGTTTTACTTAGCCTGTCCAGATAAGGGTCTTGAGGTCCTCTCTTATATAGAATTAGGAACTAACGCATAAATATACAAACAAATCGTACGGAACATTCTCAATTTACAAAAGTACTTGTGATTCAGTAATGTCTACATGAGATATAGTTACGAGGGTAATTTTAACTATCAACACAAATAACAGTAAACATTAAGAAAAACAACAATTATAATTCTTTTACTACTCCTAATGACATGTTTAATATCGTCAGGGATAGCGGCAGAGAAAAATAAAATGACAGTGACAACGACGGTGAAGAAATAGAAGTCCGAAACTTCCTGGCAGATTAAAACTGAGTGCCGCACCTTGTCTCGAACCGACGACCTTACCTTTTGCGAGCAAGTGCTCTGCTGACTGAAATACCCAAGCACGACTGACGACCCCTTGTCAAACCATTACTTCCGTCAATATTTCATCTCCTACCTTCCGAACTCTACAGAAGTTCTCCTCCGAAACATGCAGGATTGGTACTTCTAGAAGAAATTACACTCCTGGAAATGGAAAAAAGAACACATTGACACCGGTGTGTCAGACCCACCATACTTGCTCCGGACACTGCGAGAGGGCTGTACAAGCAATGATCACACGCACGGCACAGCGGACACACCAGGAACCGCGGTGTTGGCCGTCGAATGGCGTTAGCTGCGCAGCATTTGTGCACCGCCGCCGTCAGTGTCAGCCAGTTTGCCGTGGCATACGGAGCTCCATCGCAGTCTTTAACACTGGCAGCATGCCGCGACAGCGTGGACGTGAACCGTATGTGCAGTTGACGGACTTTGAGCGAGGGCGTATAGTGGGCATGCGGGAGGCCGGGTGGACGTACCGCCGAATTGCTCAACACGTGGGGCGTGAGGTCTCCACAGTACATCGATGTTGTCGCCAGTGGTCGGCGGAAGGTGCACGTGCCCGTCGACCTGGGACCGGACCGCAGCGACGCACGGATGCACGCCAAGACCGTAGGATCCTACGCAGTGCCGTAGGGGACCGCACCGCCACTTCCCAGCAAATTAGGGACACTGTTGCTCCTGGGGTATCGGCGAGGACCATTCGCAACCGTCTCCATGAAGCTGGGCTACGGTCCCGCACACCGTTAGGCCGTCTTCCGCTCACGCCCCAACGTCGTGCAGCCCGCCTCCAGTGGTGTCGCGACAGGCGTGAATGGAGGGACGAATGGAGACGTGTCGTCTTCAGCGATGAGAGTCGCTTCTGCCTTGGTGCCAATGATGGTCGTATGCGTGTTCGGCGCCGTGCAGGTGAGCGCCACAATCAGGACTGCATACGACCGAGGCACACAGGGCCTACACCCGGCATCATGGTGTGGGGAGCGATCTCCTACACTGGCCGTACACCACTGGTGATCGTCGAGGGGACACTGAATAGTGCACGGTACATCCAAACCGTCATCGAACCCATCGTTCTACCATTCCTAGACCGGCAAGGGAACTTGCTGTTCCAACAGGACAATGCACGTCCACATGTATCCCGTGCCACCCAACGTGCTCTAGAAGGTGTAAGTCAACTACCATGGCCAGCAAGATCTCCGGATCTGTCCCCCATTGAGCATGTTTGGGACTGGATGAAGCGTCGTCTCACGCGGTCTGCACGTCCAGCACGAACGCTGGTCCAACTGAGGCGCCAGGTGGAAATGGCATGGCAAGCCGTTCCACAGGACTACATCCAGCATCTCTACGATCGTCTCCATTGGAGAATAGCAGCCTGCATTGCTGCGAAAGGTGGATATACACTGTACTAGTGCCGACATTGTGCATGCTCTGTTGCCTGTGTCTATGTGCCTGTGGTTCTGTCAGTGTGATCATGTGATGTATCTGACCCCAGGAATGTGTCAATAAAGTTTCCCCTTCCTGGGACAATGAATTCACAGTGTTCTTATTTCAATTTCCAGGAGTGTATATTGCGGAGACGTGGCTTAGCCGCAGCATAGAGGTTGTTTCCAGAATGAATTTTTCAATATGCAGTGGAGTATATAATGGTATGAAACTGGTAAGGCTGAGAGGAAGCGTCGTGTGTCCTGCCTGGATAGCTCGATCGACAACCGGCTCGGTAGCTCTACGTGTTCTGTCAGGGACTGGTTACTTCCTATAATAAAAAAGAAGAGTGGAGACCCCATCGGTAGAATTTCAGAGGTGTCATGTGACATGTGAACAGAAATAACGACGAAAAATACGAACAAACAGGTAACGACAAAAAGTCGGTAGAGCACTTGCCTGCGAAAGACAAAATTAATTCTGGAAAGAACAGTCTGTTTAAGTATAGACCTCTGCAGTCAAGAAGGAGAGAAAGGTGTGTTTAAGGGTCTTTTTAAGTTTATTTTGTCAACTGTTTTGAGGAAGATCAAATGGTTCAAATGGCTCTGAGCACTATGGGACTTAACATCTATGGTCATCAGTCCCCTAGAACTTAGAACTATTTAAACCTAACTAACCTAAGGACATCACACAACACCCAGTCATCACGAGGCAGAGAAAATCCCTGACCCCGCCGGGAACAGAACCCGGGAACCCGGGCGCGGGAGCCGGCCGAAGTGGCCGTGCGGTTAAAGGCGCTGCAGTCTGGAACCGCAAGACCGCTACGGTCGCAGGTTCGAATCCTGCCTCGGGCATGGATGTTTGTGATGTCCTTAGGTTAGTTAGGTTTAACTAGTTCTAAGTTCTAGGGGACTAATGACCTCAGCAGTTGAGTCCCATAGTGCTCAGAGCCATTTTTTGAACCGGGCGCGGGAAGCGAGAACGCTACCACACGACCACAAGCTGCAGACTGAGGAAGATCGTTCAAAACTCGGGTTGTTGTTGCAAAAATGGTTTTGTGATTATCAGGTTTTCTCTGTACCATTGATTAATGGTGGATTTCTGAACGTAGAGCCGGAATGTTGTTTCCATGTTGTGCACAATATTTCGATGACCGACGATTCTTATTCTTCAGGTTCTGTGAGTTGAAGTGTTATGTATACTCGTCGCCTGTTCTCCAACCCGACTGTCAGCTATTTTTGGTCTCGCGCAGCCATTTACAGCTCACTGTCAGATCCTCCACGTCAACTATGATGGATTAAAAAAAAAGGGGGGCAGCTGCCTTTCTTCGACGTGTTACTCAGAAGAAGAACGGGCGGATTCCTGGGTCTCATAGTGTACATAGAAAACGACGCAGACTTAACTCTGCCTCCGCACCTCAATCTACCAACATCAGTCAAAACGGAATTCGGTGCTAAATACTCTGCTCCACTGGCTTCGAACCATTTGAAAACACAAAGCTTCGCCGAAGATTTACAACTCCTAAGAATAGTAGTCTGAAGGGACGCTTACTCAGTCAGCTTGAGCGGGCGTTGCAGTCAAAATCAACAACGTTTGCGAAAGAAGCTGAGACCGAGAAGAACAAAAGAAGCAAGCTTTACGCTTTGTATACGTTGACTCTTACAGAGAAGACAACAGCAACCAACCACTTTTTACAATGCTATTGATTTATTTAAATAGCGCCGTTGCCGGTTTCGAACCAGAAGGTTTGTCTTCAGACGGCTAGTTCAAGTGAAAATACATTTACACTTCTTGTTTTCGCAAATGATGAAATTTCCTTGGAGAGGTGGTGTAGTTGAAAAAACCGCGTCATTACGTTCCACTGCCGACTGCTTGTGGTCATGCAGCAGCGAAGATCGCATGATGCTCTTTTTTTAAGTACACTCCTGGAAATGGAAAAAAGAACACATTGACACCGGTGTGTCAGACCCACCATACTTGCTCCGGACACTGCGAGAGGGCTGTACAAGCAATGATCACACGCACGGCACAGCGGACACACCAGCAACCGCGGTGTTGGCCGTCGAATGGCGCTAGCTGCGCAGCATTTGTGCACCGCCGCCGTCAGTGTCAGCCAGTTTGCCGTGGCATACGGAGCTCCATCGCAGTCTTTAACACTGGTAGCATGCCACGACAGCGTGGACGTGAACCGTATGTGCAGTTGACGGACTTTGAGCGAGGGCGTATAGTGGGCATGCGGGAGGCCGGGTGGACGTACCGCCGAATTGCTCAACACGTGGGGCGTGAGGTCTCCACAGTACATCGATGTTGTCGCCAGTGGTCGGCGGAAGGTGCACGTGCCCGTCGACCTGGGACCGGACCGCAGCGACGCACGGATGCACGCCAAGACCGTAGGATCCTACGCAGTGCCGTAGGGGACCGCACCGCCACTTCCCAGCAAATTAGGGACACTGTTGCTCCTGGGGTATCGGCGAGGACCATTCGCAACCGTCTCCATGAAGCTGGGCTACGGTCCCGCACACCGTTAGGCCGTCTTCCGCTCACGCCCCAACATCGTGCAGCCCGCCTTCAGTGGTGTCGCGACAGGCGTGAATGGAGGGACGAATGGAGACGTGTCGTCTTCAGCGATGAGAGTCGCTTCTGCCTTGGTGCCAATGATGGTCGTATGCTTGTTTGGCGCCGTGCAGGTGAGCGCCACAATCAGGACTGCATACGACCGAGGCACACAGGGCCAACACCCGGCATCATGGTGTGGGGAGCGATCTCCTACACTGGCCGTACACCACTGGTGATCGTCGAGGGGACACTGAATAGTGCACGGTACATCCAAACCGTCATCGAACCCATCGTTCTACCATTCCTAGACCGGAAAGGGAACGTGCTGTTCCAACAGGACAATGCACGTCCACATGTATCCCGTGCCACCCAACGTGCTCTAGAAGGTGTAAGTCAACTACCCTGGCCAGCAAGATCTCCGGATCTGTCACCCATTGAGCATGTTTGGGACTGGATGAAGTGTCGTCTCACGCGGTCTGCACGTCCAGCATGAACGCTGGTCCAACTGAGGCGCCAGGTGGAAATGGCATGGCAAGCCGTTCCACAGGACTTCATCCAGCATCTCTACGATCGTCTCCATGGGAGAATAGCAGCCTGCATTGCTGCGAAAGGTGGATATACACTGTACTAGTGCCGACATTGTGCATGCTCTGTTGCCTGTGTCTATGTGCCTGTGGTCCTGTCAGTGTGATCATGTGATGTATCTGACCCCAGGAATGTGTCAATAAAGTTTCCCCTTCCTGGGACAATGAATTCACGGTGTTCTTATTTCAATTTCCAGGAGTGTATATACATAATCTGAAGTACCACTCACACACCAAGAAGTTTCACCACATGGAAGTATGTACAGAAAGATGGCGATATGGTAACCATAACAGTATGTATACAAGAGCTGCCTAGAAAGTAACGCACCGTATCTCTTTTTTTTTTTTTTTTTTTTTTTTTTTTTACTCAGCCGAAAACAATGCTACGAATGCGAAAGGTTACGTATAGGTTACGTATGTAATATTTGAAGTCTCCTAAGTGAGCGCGTCAAGTTTCCGTACTTCCGACAGGTAGCGTAGCTGCAGGACAGATTCAAAATGGCATCTGTACATATTGTACGTTTCAAGCAACGTGCTGTCATTGAATTTCTCACTGCAGAGAAACAAGCTGTGGGTAATATTCACAAACGCTTGTGAAAAGTTTATGGAGCATCTGCTGCTGACAGAAGTATAGTTACTTGCTGGACAAGGAGGGTACCGTCATGAGAAGGCGGTTCGGCGGAGCTCCACGATTTGCAGCGGTCGGGGAGACCATCCACGGCCGTCACACCTGACATGCAGCGAGCTGATGTCACTCGCGATGACAGACGCATTGACTCAGCTGCTGCAAGACTTTTTGAGGACGTTGAATAAGTGATTCATACAGTGAAGCACTGGCTCCGTCAATAGGACAAGGATTGATACCGACTGGGCATACAAGCCCTTGTTTCTCGCTGGAGGAAGGCCATAGAACGGGATGGAGACAATGTGGAAAAATGCAGTGTGTAGATAAAACACCAGTTTTTCGTATGTTGTGATATTCCTGGCGGTGTCCGCCAGTATTTTATTTTGCTAGAAACTTGCCTTGATGCAGCTTGATACACGTGGAGTAGCATACGGTACAAAAGTGGAGTGAGCTACAAGCGACAGATGGTACAGTATGTACCAGTCCAGTGGGAGAGTCCGACAGTCGTACAGAACTTGCTTCTGATTGGTGGGCACATTCTGGTGTTAGGAGCCAAAGCGCCTAACTTCTCTTATTAATTATTTATATACTTTTCATTGTACATAACCCAGTTTTCAGTATGACAAACTCTCATGGTTACCCTACGAGTCTGTCGTTTTTGTTTATTAAATTTCACTATTTTTGAGAAACATAAGAGTAACGATATTGCAACCGAAGTGCTTCGGATACCTTCGGGTCACTTTGGCTCGCCTGGGAGACGAGAAGTAGTTCGGCTGTGCTGGTCAGACTGTTCCGGAGTGTCGGACGCCTAACTCTGTTTCGGGCATTTTGAAGGTCCGGTTACGCAACTCGGTTTCGGGTGTTCTAGAAGAACGTACGTGTAACTATGTTTCGGTCGTTCAGGAGGAACGGAGATGTCGTGCTCTATATCGGAAGCTGTCAGAAAAGCTACCGTACAAGTAAAAAAGCTATGTCGAGTGTTGTAAAAGACAGTATAAAATGAGAGATTATTTAAAATATAACAAAGCAGGAATACATCAAAGAGAAGTGTGGCCTACCATCATTGTCACTACTAGAGATCTTGCCCTCCGTAGGTATGGAGACTAACCGGGGCAAGTGGAATCCCATAAAAAGCACAATCACAGGTTCAAGTTGACACAATAGCAGCCTCCGCCGAAGATTCCACGACCGACGAGCTGTCTTCTGCGCTGAGGACACAAGTTTAGAAGACGACAGGTTGGTGGAAAGAATGGTTGGGGACTCTTATTCAACCTCTCCAAATCTCTCCAGCTTCCAGATCTGATTTTCAAAGGACAGGTAAAATTTATAGTGTGGAATTCTCACTATGTTCAATAAAGAATGCGGTGCCTTACTTTCTGGACACCCATATATATATATATATATATATATATATATATATATATATATATATATATATATATATATATATATAGGATGGTCCATTGGTAGTGACCGGGCCAAATATCTCACGCACGAAATAGGCATGAAACGAAAAAACTACCAAAAACGAAACTCGTCTAGCTTGAAGGGGAAAACCAGATGGCGCTATGGTTGGCCCGCTAGATGGCGCTGCCATAGGTCAAACGGATATCAACTGCGTATATGTAATAAAAAATGGGGGTTCCTATTTTAAAAAAAAACGCAGTTAATATCCGTTTGACCTATGGCAGCGACGTCTAGCGGGCCAACCATAGCGCCATCTGGTTTCCCTCTTCATACTAGACAATTTTCGTTATTTGTAGTTTTTTTCGTTTGACGCTTATTTCGTGAGATATTTGGCCTGGTCACGATCAATGGACCAATCAAGTGCTGGTTCTTGTGGGGCCCCTTGGGTTATATCACTTGAGGAGAGAGAGAGAGAGAGAGAGAGATCACACAGCTAATAGATCGAAGTGTGGAGATGAACCAGGCAAGCCAACAGATCCGTAAAGAAGAAGAGGAGGAGGAGGAGGAAGAGAAGCAGGAAGCTTCATCGGTCGTGAGAGAGCGACTGGACACAACCTCCCAGACGGCCAGCGGGCGTCACCTGACAGAGAGAATGCCTGACGCACGGGAGACGCGGCCACGTATGCGAATCCGCATTCCTCCAGCGGCCTCCAGAGCTTGGCGCTCTTGTAGGCGGCCGCCCCTCCCCCCTTCCGCCCTGGAAGGACGAGAACTGCGGCCGGAGCGCCTCCCACGTGGGAGCGGTCGCTGGCCCATCCTGCCGGCCTTCCGCAGCTTAAAAGAGCCGCAGGAGGCGGCCTATCAAACCGTTTCCTGGACGGCCGGAAAGGCAACTCGTTCCAACGCCGCCAGCCAAGGACATCCCGTCCCGTCGTCAAATGGAGTTACTCATTTACTGATGTACCAGATATCCCTCGGATATCCCTCGGACGGTCTGTAGCTCAACATCACCAGGCGGATGTTCAAAGCCACGATTTCTGAATCCTCTGTGGTACAGTATCTGGTGAAAATATTGTCATCTACTCACGTACCCTACATTTTGACACATAACTGTAATTACTTTATACTTTTCTGTAAGATTTAAGTGATAGATTTTGATGTGACTTTTCACAACTAATGTCATATTCGTATTCTCATGTTCACCACCCTTTCTACACATCAATATACTCCAATCTGCTAAAAAATCTGCTGCTAATTAAAGCAAACAAGAAATAACGAATTTTGTCTTTTTTTAAATCTTTTGTGGTCATAAAAACATTTTCAGTTTCTACACCCAAGGAAAGCGTTTCTGAAGAAGAGAAATTTGTTAACATCGAGTATTGATTTAAGTGTCAGGAAGTCGTTTCTGAAAGTATTTGTATGGAGTGTAGCCATGTATGGAAGTGAAACATGGACGATAAATAGTTTAGATAAGAAGAGAATAGAAGCTTTCGAAATGTGGTGCTACAGAAGAATGCTGAAGAGTAGATGGGTAGATCACATAATTAATGAGGAGATATTGAACAGAATTGGGGAGAGGGGGAGTTTGTGGCACAACTTGACTAGAAGAAGGGATCGGTTGGTAGGACATGTTCTGAGGCATCAAGGGACACCAATTTAGTACTGGAGGGTAGCGTGGAGGGTAAAAATCGTAGAGGGAGACCGAGATATGAATACACTAAGCAGATTCAGAAGGATGTAGGTGGCAGTAGGTACTAGGAGATGAAGAAGCTTGCACAGGACAGAGTAGCATGGAGAGGTGCATCAAATCAGTCTCAGGACTGAAGACCACAACAACAAAAACAACAACACCCAACTTACACATTATTAGCATAGGTCACCTCCACCGCACTCTTTTAACCTTGGCAATCAAATCTGTCATATAATAATCTTGTTTTACTTCTTCAGTTTGCTTGACTGCATAATGACCTTTCTCATGCATAAGTTCGATGATTTCACAGTGCGTAGTGCATGGAACCACTCAAGCCTCTCATGCATCATAGTGCTTGAAAAGGACCCCACCTCTCATTAAAAAGTTTTCATAAGGCCATTCTCTGAGATTGCTCTTGATACCAGCTAAACGATCATACTTCTTTAGCTTTCCTGATTATAGCTATTAAACCATCTGTGAAATCAAACCGTACATTCATCCTAGAACCAGATTGGTGTTTCATGCTGTAGGAATAAGCTTCCAAGGCCGCAGCCCATCTTGCTATTTTCAGTGACGAGTCCTTCTTATCCATAGTCTTTCGGGATGCAGCACAGTCCATTGCAATTTTGAAACATAATCCTAGCAAATATACCTGAAGTTTCTGTAAAGCTTTAACAGTACCTAAACATCAAGCTTATAACTACTGTATTTTTTCTCTTGAAAAGACAGGATGAAACTAATCATATGAAGTTTTTTTGTAATACCACAACTCGAAACCCTTCTTTGCTTGCCCTGTATGTAGTCCAGTTTCATGTTTTGTGTTGTAGATTTTTAATACTCGGTCTGTTCTTGATTATTACTTAGTAAATTGCTGAGAGGTTTGGCAATTGCAGAGTAATTTGAGATAAACTTCGTAAAGTATCCTGTTCGGCCAAGGAATCTTTGTATTGCTGTAATAGATTTTGGTACTGGAAAGTTTTGAACGGCTGTTGTGTTCTCAGGAGGAGGTCAGATTTGTTCACACCGTATAACATACCGGAAAAATTCAACAGTTCTCTTCAAGAACTAGCATTTTCGAAAATTGACTTCCAAACTGTATTCTGCGACAATTTTCACTCCTACGTTAGTATACTTTATGGAAAGGATGTTGGTATTGCTTAATGGAGGTTTGATGTCTGCTGGGGACATTTTCATTGAGACAGAGGCACAACAGTCTGTTCTTCATCAAGAGAGGAAACAGAGAAGGGAGCAGTGTTGGAAGCTGGACACTGGAGCGAAGCCGACGTTCTGTCTCAACCCGAAGGTACTCCATTGGGTTCAGATTGAGATTCTGAGCTGCTCAGTCATTTACAAAGATGTTGTTGTCCGCAGACCAAACCCTCAAGGACGCTGCTTTATGCCAGGGTACACAGTAATGCTGATACAAATAACCATCGTCTCGGAAAACTTCTTCCACTACAGGCGGTACACAATGGTCTACAATCTGTTCGCAGTCTTCAGCACTGTGCTTTTTCTCAAGCGCAACAAGAGGTCCGCACCATAACCACGAAAAACACCTGCAAACCGTCACTCCACCTGTTTCATACCTCACTGCTGGCAATACACACGATGGCAGGAAACGTTTCCCAGGCGTACCCCAATCCCAAGCCCTCCCACCGGACTGGCACAGGGCAAAGCGTGACTCATCATTCCAAATCACTCATTTCCAGTCATCCAGTGTCCTCTGGCGTCGCTCTTTACACCGCTTCACGCGTAGCAGAGCACTGACTGTAGATATTCTGGCCTGTGAGGACCTGCCCCACCATTGCACCCCATTACTTGAAACTCCCTATGCACAGTGAGTGTGTTAGATGGATGTGTGTTAGTACTTTGAAACTCACGAGTTCCATCTTTTGCTTATTTCACGCGATGTTCTACAACTACCCTCCGCAATATTCGACGGTGCCTGTCCATCAGTACGTGAGGTCTCCCTGATCTTGGTTTAGTTGTGGTTGCGTCTTCGCATTTCCACTTCACCAACTGTCGATTTGGGCAGCTTAAGAAGGGCTGAAATATCCCTAATGGATTTGTTACTCATGTGACATCCAATGACTCGTTCACGTTCAACGTCACTGAGCTCGTCTGACCGACCCATTCTGCTATTCTACATATACATCTACATTTATACTCCGCAAGCCACCCAATGGTGTGTGGCGGAGGGCACTTTACGTGGCAATGTCATTACCTCCCTTTCCTGTTCCACTCGCGTATGGTTCGCGGGAAGAACGACTGCCGGAAAGCCTCCGTGCACGCTCGAATCTCTCTAATTTTACATTCGTGACCTCCTCTGGAGGTATAAGTAGGGGGAAGCAATATATTCGATACCTCATCCAGAAACGTACCCTCTCGAAACCTGGACAGCAAGCTACACCGCGTTGCAGAGCGCCTCTCTTGCAGAGTCAACCACTTGAATTTGCTAAACATCTCCGTAACGCTATCACGCTTACCAAATAACCCTGTGACGAAACGCGCCGCTCTTCTTTGGATTTTCTCCATCTCCTCTGTCAACCCGACCTGGTACGGATCCCACACTGATGAGCAATTCTCAAGTATAGGTCGAACGAGTGTTTTGTAAGCCACCTCCTTTGTTGATGGACTACATTTTCTAAGGACTCTCCCAATGAATCTCAACCTGGTACCCGCCTTACCAACAATTAATTTTATATGATCATTCCACTTCAAATCGTTCCGCACGCATACCCCCAGATATTTTACAGAAGTAACTGCTACCAGTGTTTGTTCCGCTATCATATAATCATACAATAAAGGATCCTTCTTTCTATGTATTCTCAATACATTACATTTGTCTATGTTAAGGGTCAGTTGCCACTCCCTGCACCAAGTGCCTATCCAGCCTATCCGCTGCAGATCTTCCTGCATTTCGCTACAATTTTCTAATGCTGCAACTTCTCTGTATACTACAGCATCATCCGCGAAAAGCCGCATGGAACTTTCGTCACTATCTACTAGGTCATTTACATATATTGTGAAAAGCAATGGTCCCATAACACTCCCCTGTGGCACTGCAGGTGTTACTTTAACGTCTGTAGACGTCTCTCCATTGAGAACAACATGCTGTGTTCTGCTTGCTAAAAACTCTTCAATCCAGCCACACAGCTGCTCTGATATTCCGTAAGCTCTTACTTTGTTTATCAGACTACAGTGCGGAACTGTATCGAACACCTTCCGGAAGTCAAGGGAAATGGCATCTACCTGGGAGCCTGTATCTAATATTTTCTGGGTCTCATGAACAAATAAAGCGAGTTGGTTCTCACACGATCGCTGTTTCCGGAATCCATGTTGATTCCAACAGAGTAGATTCTGGATTTCCGGAAATGACATGATACGCGAGCAAAAAACGTGTTCTAAAATTCTACAACAGATCGCTGTCATACTTTTGCGCATCTGCTCGACGACCCTTCTTGAAAACTGGGACTACCTGTGCTCTTTTCCAATCATTTGGAACCTTCCGTTCCTCTAGAGACTTGCGATACACAGCTGTTAGAAGGGGGGCAAGTTTATCGACTCACAACACAAAAACACGAGGGCCTGTTTCTTTTGTGGTCAGTTCCTCATTACGAGGGGATGTCACGATACTTTTGATCACACAGTCTATAACTACAACTATGAGTGCTGTATAGCACCTGCACATACACGCTCAGCAGACAGTGACGCAACAGTATTTGAACCCGCAGTGTGACCATCGTACTGCATTATCAATGTATTTAGGAGTCTACAGTCGTCCTTGACACTACTACATCGACTCTCACGACAATCTACGCTTTCTGTACCGGGCTCGATTATTGGCATCCATGTTATTACGTGGCTTCCGTATCGAAAGCGCAAAAAACATCTTGAACGACAACAGGCGTGTGAACAGCTTTGATGGCACGATGAGTGGCAAAAATAAAGTGTGAACATTAATAAAACCGACAAACTGCCGGGACGGATTCCTGGAAAAAAAAGGAAAAGAAAGGTTCCAAGCACAATGGGACTTAACATCTGAAGTCATCAGTCCCCTAGACTTAGAAATACGTAAACCTAACTAACCTAAGGACATCACAAACATCCATGCCCGAGGCAGGATTCGAACCTGAGACCGTAGCAGCCGCATTGTTCCGGACTAAAGCACCTAGAATCGCTCGGCCACAGCGGACGGCCCAACGAAAACAAATGGTCCAGGAAAGCAGTACAGAGCTGCATCGCATCCACGTCACAACAGATGTTCAAAGTGGCGTCCATGGTATTGCAGGTGACAGGGAAAGTAGTGATTGTCATAACCATACTTTAGCTTACACCATGTAGGCGGGTCACTTGCCTGGACCTTGTACTAGGGTTCGTCTCAATATCCCGTAGAACCCGTTCTTTCAAATCTGGCGCATGCGGAATCCGCCGTCTCCCTGCACGATCGTCTACCTGAAAAGACCCTTGTCACACAAAGACCTGAAAAGGACTTGTAATGTTTCGTGATGCATTTGGTGTCTCTGAGGGTACTTGTTTTATTATAGCTGTGTTGTCTCCCGACCGTTTCCATCTGCTTAGCCATATACAAACACCATCTCGGCTTGTTCACAACATGAATATCGGACCACTCTGCTGCTTGAAGTACGTGGCGTCAATCACAGAGCTTGCAACACACATGTGTTCAGAGAAATTGTCATTCATCAGCGCCATGTACCGTGACAACGATGCATTTCCGGGCACGTGTTCGTAGTACCTTTATCCTTCCATTTCCAGTCAAGAATCCGTCCCTCCAGTTTGCCGTTTTATTAATATTCACCCTGAATAATGTATTTGTCCGCAAGTGGGAACATTCGCTACTCTCGTGGCGTACCAGACCATCGCTAAACATGATGGTTCGCATGCCATAGGACACAACACTCCACAAATTCACTCGGGCAAATAATGAAATTCAATCAAGATTATAGTAAATTGTTGACTACATCGAATGGGTTCCTGGGTAGCAAGTCTTTGACTGAAGAGGTGGCATAGCAGTTGGCTTTGGCCCCTGTAACTGCGACGCTCTGCAGCGTCATTGGATGAGGTTTCCAAACATGGCCTTCTATCATCAATTTGCTCTTCTAAAGTAGAAAGTCAGCAAGCTTTCGAAATTTGTACACATATTTTTACTATAACGTCATTATCATTTCACTAAACCCATACTAGATAAGACTGATCAATGTGGATTAAAGGCTGTTTTCATAATAAACACAAGTTTGAGCCTGTGATTTAAAAAGTTAGTATCGCTACCAAGAGCGCATTACAGATCTGTGACATTTAGTAATTTTTCTTTTTAATTTTATCATATTTCCTCAGTGAATCAGCAGCCTCATCTTATTTACCTTTCGAAAGATATCATCGTCGTCTTTGACTCATACATTAAAAATATGGAATTGCAAGTTCACCCATTTTGCCATTTGGGTGTTGAATGCAACGAATATTCTGTCCCCCAGCATGTGTAAAAGTTTCAGAAATACTTGCACTTATGGCATCATCACAACGATAGACGGATTATTTAATACTGTTTGCAACTTTTCCATAAATAACAAAAAATACAGTACAGGTTCACAGTTTGATAGCAGCAGAAGCTGTTGAACAGAGATCTTCCACTTTCAGGCCCTCAAGTAGAGAGTATTTTTAATCATCACTCTCTAAATATTGCAGTAAAATGGGATATAATGTTTTAGGTTAAGAAGCAAGGAAATATACTAAAAATGCTATTTCGCATAATTTTAAGAAAATAGAAGTGTCACAAAAAACATCTTTCGCTGAAACTGATGAAATTGTAAAACTTCTCAAAGTTAGTAGCTCATACAGTGTGAAACGTCCCCTTTAGAACTATTTATACACGACTGTGCTGATAAACCTCTTACACTATTTGCTTTTCAAACAGCTGAGCAAAACTGAACGTACTCAAACATTCACTAAAGTGACACACAATATTTTTAGCGCAACGCAATCTGACTATCAAAGATCCCTGCAAAAGAATGGCCCTGAGTAACATTAAACTACACCTTTCAAAAATCACTTACCTCACAAAAATCTTCATTACTCGAACTACTGCAATACAGCGAGCACCACTACTGCCAGCTAAATAAAAGATTCAAACTACGGAAGGCACTAACTACTGATAGGGATAGTTAGCAAATTAAAGATTTTACTAGAGAACAAACAATGTATTTACCTTAATATCATCACAAGTCATAATATATGTAATTTCAAAACTCCGCCATCTCTCTCCTCACATCCACCACTGCTGGCGGCTCACCTCTAACTGCGCAACGCTACGCGCTGTTAACATCCAGCTGCCCCTCTACAATGGCAGACAACAATGCAAACTAGTCACAGACTGCACACAGCACAGCCAGTGATTTTCATACAGAGAGCGCTACGTGGCGGCGGCGTTATCAATATAAGAACCTAAACAGCCTACTTACATAGCCCCCACGCTCCCCACAAAAAATTTTACAAATTTTTTTGGGCAGTGGCCAAGACAGATTTGAAAAATTTTTTCATAATTACAGTAAGAAAGATATCAAATGCACACACTTATTAATACAATGTTGGTCAAAAGCTAAAATTTTCTCACAGTCCATAAAGATAGTCCTGATCATTCATCATAATAGTAATTACAGTTTCTCATTAGTAAAAGAAATTGCACACAGAAGTAGTGGATTTTCATGCAGTCTTGAAGAAGTAGTGTTGTCCTTCCAACGGAAAGACAGTGCTGACTCTTGACATGCTGACAGGTAATGGGCCACAACAGAGCAAACCCACAGCAGAGTCATTCGACGTTTTGAAGAAGATTGGTAGGTAGGTCATCACAGAGTAGACCCACTGTAGTCCTGGTAGAGATTACGGTATTGGTGAGTCACCAGAGGTGTAGACCCACTGCAGTCCTTCTAGAGATTACGGTATTGGTGAGTCAGCAAAGGTGTAGACCCACTGTAGTCCTTGTGGAGATGGCCAGCAGCCAGCTGTTGTGACTGTGCGGGTGCACAATCACCAGTGAAGAGTCTTGCAGTTAATATAACAAGTCCATAACCACCACTTGTGCACTCACAAAGTTTTTGGAATTGTCCTTAGAACCAGCAATGCTGTTATCCAGTCCCTTGCTGAATTATTAACACACGTGCAAACACTAACAGTCCCTACTTCTCACATATTGTCCATATACTATGACCAACAGAAAAGTGTGCAGTGAAATGAATGCTTACAAGTGAATAACATGATGAACTGGTGTCAATTACAATTATATAACATAAGAATACAATTACAAAGATACAAAATACATCATTAAAAACATAACAATACAGATAATATTTGTAGTAATAGGGGCTTTACAAAAGAATAGAAATAAACATATACATCAGTGTTACAGGAATTATGACATAAGTAAATACATAAACGATCAGAATAACTTTTGAAACATCAACTTTACACATGAGCATTAAAACAGAATAAATAATGTCTAACATCTTTACAAAGTAAATAACATATTATTAATGCCAATTATATTTGAGGATAACACTATTCCTCATCATAGTGAATGTAGCTTAATATTAAAAGAAGAAAAAATTCTATGAAACTACACAGAGACAGGAAGAAAACAACTACACAAGGGTACACAAACACATGATGGGATAGCACAAAAGGAAAGGACAGGGTTTGTTTTCAGTGTATTTCAAACAGAATTCTAAAGAGTTGTTCTAACTTAATTATTAATGTCCTCAGTGATATTCGAAACACATCACTGTCCCAGGGATTTTTTCCAGACAGATTAAGTATGTAATTGTTAAACCTTTTTATATGTAAGTTCACAAAAAAGTTAAAATTCTTATCGCCCAGCTTCCTTACTAACATCTTTTTACAAAATATTCGAAAACGCAGTGTACGAAAGATTATGTCAGATTTACATATGAATTCGCACATCACAGTTTGGGTTCCAGGAAGGCTGCTCGACTCAGAATGCTACTAATATATTCACTCGCAAATATTACTGTTCAAACAGCTTAGGGAAACTACTTTTGCCCTTTGTGTAATTGCTAGTCTTAGAGATAAACGAATCTGCCTAGAATATAATTTGCATACTTCCACTCATCAATGTCTTATAACAATTTTCTGGGGTAACTCATCATTTAGAACAAACTTATTGGTTGCACAAAAGCTAATAGTAAGAATAATACGTTCAAGTGCAGGCAACTTGTAGATACTTCTCTTAACATTTAGGCATAACTGGATCTTCAGAATATATATATTCGGCAATGAAATTGGTCTTCAATAATGCATCACAATTTCCGAAGAATAGTGACGTACATACTTATAACACTAGAAGAAAAAATGACCTTTACTCGTTATTAAAGCTGCCAGTGGTTCAGAACATAGTTCAGTATGTATGACAAAAATCTTCGAGTATTGGTCCAATAACATAAATGGTCCGATGAAAGGTAAAGCAAGCAAGTTTTAAATCGATCCCAAAATCATTTCTTGTGGAGAACTCCTTCCACTCCAAATTAGATTAGATTAGATTAGATTTACTTTCATTCCAATTGATCCGTAGTGAGGAGGTCCTCCAGGATGTGGAACATGTCAGAAAAACAACAATACACGACAAATATTTACAACTAAAACAAGTAAGCTAATGTACCATTCCACAGGTCCCAAGTGGAATGATCGTCATATTTCAGTGAACACTAAGAGTCATTTTACAAATACTAATGCACTGAATTTAAAATAAAAAAGTTTTTTATTTATTTATAAGGTAATAAACATGTAATACAACTATTGTAATACTTATTTACAATGAACACATTATTGCACTGAAATGGTGCAGAAGTTAGATTATACTCACACACACACACACACAAATTTTCAATGAACACATTACTGCACTGAAATTGTGCAGAAGTTATGTTGTACTTATATACAAATCAGTTGGTTTTACTAAGAAATTCATCAATGGAGTAGAAGGAGTTGGCCACTAATAAATCCTTTAGGCTTCTCTTAAACTGAATTTCATTGGTTGTTAAGCTTTTTATGGCTGCTGGCAAGTTATTGAAAATGTGTATTCCTGAATAATGCACACCTGTTTGTACAAGACTAAGTGACTTTAAATCCTTGTGAAGATTATTCTTATTTCTAGTATTGATTCCATGAATTGAGCTGTTGGTTTGAAAAAGTGATATATTTTTAATGACAAATTTCATTAAGGAACAAATATATTGGGAAGCAGTAGTTAGTATCCCTAGTTCCCTAAACAGGCTTCTGCAGGATGTTCTTGAGTTCACACCACATATAACTCTTACTGCACGTTTTTGTGCCCAGAAAACTTTAGCTTGGCTTGATGAATTACCCCAAAAAATAATCCCATATGACATTATGGAATGAAAGTAAGCATAGTATGCCAGCTTTTTCATTTTTATATCCCCAATGTCTGACAAAATTCGCATTGCAAACAGAGATTTGTTAAGACGCTTCAGCAGTTCTGTGGTGTGCTCCTCCCAGTTGAATTTATTATCAAGCTGTAATCCCAAGAATTTAACACTGTCCACTTCTTCTATCTTCTTGTCATCATATGTTAGACATATACTCTTGGGACACCCCTTACAAGTTCTGAACTGCTTGTAGTGTGTTTTTTCAAAGTTTGGTGACAAAGAATTGGCTAGGAACCAGTGACTAATGTCCACAAATATTTTATTGGCTGATCTTTCTAAGACTACACTTGATTGCTATTTATTGCAATGTTTGTATCATCGGCAAACAAAACAAACTTGTCATCTGGTAATGTTACTGATGAAAGGTCATTGATATACACAAGAAAAAGTAAGGGCCCCAAAATGGAACCTTGTGGGACCCCACATGTAATTAGTTCCCAGTTGGATGATGCCTGACAGCTTGATACATGTCTCTTTCCTAATAACACCCTTTGTTTCCTACCAGAGATATAAGATTTGAACCATTTTGCAGCATTTCCCATTACACTATAATATTCTAGTTTACTTAAAAGGATATTGTGATTTACACAGTCAAATGCCTTTGACAGATCACAAAATATACCAGTTGCCTGCAATTTTTTGTCTAATGAATTAAGCACATTTTCACTGTAAGTGTGGATAGCCTTCTCAATATCAGAACCTTTTAGAAATCCAAACTGTGACTTTGACAGTATGTTATTTGAGATAAGATGGTAATAATGAAGACTGTACATTACTTTTTAGAAAATTTTTGAGAATGCTGGCAACAGTGAAATTGTACAGAAATTTGATGCTATTTCTTTATCTCCCTTCTTAAACAGTGGCTTAACTTCAGCATATTTCAGCCATTCAGGAAATATTCCACTGATAAACGACTGGTTACACAGATAGCTTAATATGTTAATTAGCTCAGAATCACATTCTTTAATTAACTTTGTTGATATTTCATCATACCCACTAGATGTTTTTGATTTTAAAGATTTTATGATGGACATTATTTCTGTTGGGGTAGTGAGGGTCAAATTCATATTATGGAAGTTACTTGAAATGTCTGGTCTAAGGTAATCCATAGCAGCATCTACTGAACCTGACAACCCCATCTTTTCAGTAACAGTTATAAAATGTTTGTTAAAAAGTTCTGCAACACTATACACATCTGCCACCAATGTATCATTTACTCTTAATGCTATTTGTTCCTCTTCATGTCTGGTTCTACCGTTCTCCTCCTTCACTATATCCCATATTGTCTTTATTTTGTTATCTGATATGACTATCTTTTCCTTGTAATATATTTGCTTTGACATCCGTATTACAGTCTTTAATATTTTGCAGTATTTCTTATAATGTGCTATAGCATCAACATTGAAAATGTTTCGGATTGACAGATACAGTTTTCTTTTTGTGTTACAAGATACCCCTATTCCTTGAGTAGTCCATGGCTTCTTTGTAGACTTTGCTCTAACCTTGGTAAGTTTTGGGGGAAAGCAGTGTTTGAATAAGGTAAGCACTTTATTAGCAAAAATTTTATATTTTTCATTCATGCCATGTGCACTGTAAACATCAGTCCAGTGAATGTCTCTGAGGAGTGTCCTAAAATAATCAATTTTTGGCTTACTGATTTCCCTCTTGAGCTCAGATTTAACAGATTTTATATCCTGTTCAGTATTAACATTTAACAGAAGGAACTGCATGTCATGGTCTGAGAGGCCATTGACTATTGGTTTTGTAATATAATTTTGTTCATTGGACTTTTCTATAAAGATATTATCAATGGCTGTTTGTGAGCAAGTGGCTATCCTAGTGGGGAACTTTACTGTCGGAATTAAGTTGAATGATAGTGTTACTAACTCAAATAAGTTCTTATTGGGAGAGTCTTTAAGGAAATCTACATTGAAATCACCAGCAACCACTATTTCTTTGTTTTTGGTTGTTAAATGGGCCAGTACAGCTTCAAGGTGGTTGACAAACAGATTGAAGTTACCTGCAGGTGCTCGATATACACTTAATATTATGAAGGATTTTTTGTGAAATTCTAATTCTGTTGCACATGCTTCCATATGCTGTTCTAGGCAAAATTTATGAATGTCTATGTTCTTAAATTTATGACAGTTCCTGATGAATGTGGCAACTCCTCCTTTCTCCATTTCTGATCTACAAAAGTGAGATGCTAACCTAAACCCTGTAACACTTAAAAGTTCTATACCAGTGGTCACATGATGTTCAGAGAGGCAGATTATGTCAGCTGGGTTTGCAGACTCTAATTCATCTATGCAGATAGTTAATTCATTAATTTTATTTCTCAGTCCTCGAATATTTTGATGCAATAAAGATAGCTGACATTTCACATTGACTGAGTTAAAAATGGGTGGAGTTAAAATATCTGCTGACAGTTGAAAATTCTTAACCAATGGCTGTTTATGCTGATGTAATAAGCTGGAATTATGTTTTTTGATTTCTTTCTCAAACTGAAGGTTTGTCTCAGTTCTAACCTCTCTTAAAATTTGCTTTCTTTCTGTCCTCCCTACCCTAAAAAAGGGTCTTTTCTGAATCCTATAACCACTGGTATTTTACCACTCATGACAGTGCCTCCCCCTTTAACTTTCCTGCTATTTCCCCAGCCAATTTACCCTTCCCCTTCCTGTTGAGGTGAAGGCCATGCCTAGTATAATCCCACCTACTGAGAGAATCAACATGAACCACACCAATGTGTGACCCCGCACCCGACATGAGCAGCCGTTCCAGCTCCAAATTAACTCTCTTGACAGAAGAGTTCAAATGAGGTCGGTCATGGCGCCCAAGAACAGATACAAACTCAACACTAGTATGCCTCGATGCTGATGCAATCTTCGCCAGGTCACACTCTATACTGTACCCAGGATCTCTGTCAATACTGTTTCCTGCCCCACCCACTAAAACCACCGTGTCTTCCTTAGTGAAATCTTTGCAAAGTGATCCTAAATCCTCTGTCACCTGCTCCAGACCAACACTAGGTTTAAAAAAATTGGTGACCTGGTATTCTGATCCTAGTTCATCCTGCAAAAGTTGGCCAACACCTCTTCCATGGGAACTACCTAACAACAACACTTTCTTTCTCTTTACTGATTTCCCTACATTCTTACTTTTCTATTTGCTGCTGAAAGTTTGTTGTGCCCTGTCTACACCTGCAACTGCTTGAGGCTCACCAGCTTCTAACTGAAGCAACAGGTCAAATCTATTTTCCACATTCACCATAAAGCTGTCAGACAAAGGTCTAGGCCTGTTCCTCCTGTTGCCTGTTGCCACTTCCCACCTCTCTTTACCCTTCTCCCTCCTTAACCTGTCAAGATCTCCCATGGCCTTGTCTAACTCAGCCTGAAGGGCGGCAATTTTCCCCTCCTGTGCTAGTATCTTCCTATCTCTACTACAAATCCTACAAAACCACTGATGAGTCTCATTTACTTCCCCTATTCCCAGGCCACTACAGTCACCCACATGGAAAAAACTACAGCACCCATCACACCAAAGCCCCGACCTAACAGTTCTACGGCAAGTCAAGCACTTTTCACTCATGATAAACGTACTAGTTTATTAAGAATAAGTCAGTTAAATTACAGATAAACACGAAAATATGGTTACACAAATTTGGCCTATACGCAACTGTGTGTAAATAAAAACAAAATTGCAAAGTTTCTAAAACAACAACTCAAACTTTACGCTACTTTCCGGAAATGCTAGTTAAATAATGAAGAGGTACGCTAAGTTAAATTGCTGGAGAGAGCAAGCAACAACTAAACGAAATTCTATAGATTTGCTGCAGCAGAACGTAAACAGAAAATACGACTGTAGGGTCTTTTCGCGTTTTCTGCTATATTAAGTAAAGAAAAATAAAACCTTTAATGGTACACTTAAACGGCACACCTATTTACCACGTAATCAGTACTAATCTATATGTTTTATAATCTAAAATGACTTATCTTTACGAGAACACCAAAACTTTCGCTAGTCGCCTGGCTGCAGGGTTAGTTCTTAAATATTGTTTAAGAACTAATAGCCAGTAAAAAAAATTGGTTTCAGGTTTAGTTGCATCAGTAGGAGTGAACTTATGCCAGTGTGCCACTTTGGAAATTGTAAATGGCCAACATATAGACATCCTCTACAATTAATCAAGTATACTTATCCTGTGAACTAACTCGTTCCACACCATTTCTATAGAAAATTGTTCAAATTATCTGTGGAACATATAACTAACTAACTAACTAGCTCACTCGCCACGCTCTGCCAGTTCTTATTTTAAGATGATCTTTTGCTTTGTATCACAAAGATTTTGCTTTGCCTTATTCTTGAAAAAGGACCAGTGTCAATACAGTACTTATATATGTATATTTTATTCTTGAGATAACAAACTTTTCAAATCTGATATTGTGTTTACAAAATCGTTAACAGAAATGACAGTTTACGTTTTAAATGTAATTTGAAACATTTTAACATCAAAACGATGGGGAAGGGGGGGATGGTCATACAACTTATGTGTATGTAGGACTGTGTTGCATGTGTTACTAACTGACTGGCTACCATCAGTCAGAACACGTGTTCTGCGTTCAAGAGGCGTGGTACCGAAGTCTGAGACTTAACGCAGTACGCAGGTGCTCCCTCACTGTTCAGGATACGTACGCCACCACTGCTTTTTTCCTTAACAGATAATAACAGTTCATGACTTTTTGGGGCTAGATCCCTGTCTCGAATGGCATCGGCGTATCTCGCCTCGAAAAGTCGTGCTTTTAAGCGGTGTTAAGGAGGATAGTTCCAATCGTAAATTTTTGGTTACAAACAGTATCCCGTTCAAGCACTGTAACTATAAAACTGGGGTTTGTTGTGTTCACGTATTTTTTGGATCAAAATAGGACATAAGAGATTTTTTTGTACTGCACGGCATCATTTTTTAACAAGAAAGTAACTGTAAAATAAAATCGCCCCATCCTCTGCCGAGCAGGTTCCTCACCCTGAAGAGAACCGATGGAAAGGCGGTCAAGACGACGTTTTGTGTCATAGATTATTCTGAGTGGGATGGTATCACATATGGGGTTCCTCAAGGCTCAGTCTTCGGTCCATTGGTGTTCCTCATATATGTAGGCCCTAAACGGTCTTCTGTCTAATATAGAACAAACAGGATCATTTCTTATTGCGTTTCACACTAATATTGTAATCATTCCAAGCAGTCATACAGAAACAAAAGAAATGGTAAACAATTTTCTTAAAAGTATCACTGTTTTTCTGTGAGTGAACGAAACATATTCAGTTCTGCACATGTGTAGGTACTGCACCGATGGTAAGTATTGCACATGGTGCAGAAATAATAAAAGTGGAGGGAACTTTTACATTCTTAGGAGTCCATACTGACGAAAATTGTAACTGGAAAAAGAACATTTTGAAACTCCTAAACAACTTAGTTCAGCCTCATTTGCATTTGCAAATCTTGGGGAGAGATAAATTAAAAACATGACATATTTTTCATATTTTCATTCAATAATGCCATATGGAATAACGTTCAGTGGTAATTCATCTTTAAGAAAGGAAGTCTTCATCGCTCAAAAACGTGTTGTAAAAATAATACGTTGTGCTCACTCACGATTATCTTGTACACATATGTTTAAGGAGTTGGGCATTCTGGTTACTGATACACAGTGCACCTTTTCCCTCATGGAGTTCGTTGTAAATAATCCACTGCAGTTCAAACCGAACAATGATCCTTATAGTTACAGTACCAGAAGGAAAATGACATTCACTATCCCGCATTAAGGCTGTCTTTAGCACAAAAAGGCGTGCACAATGCTGCAACAAAAATGTTTCATAACTTACTCAGTAATATAAAATGTCTGACAAAAGCAACTAAAATCTGAAAACAAAAAATGGCTCTGAGCACTATGCGACTGAACTACTGAGGTCATCAGTCACCTAGAACTTAGAACTAATTAAACCTAACTAACCGAAGGACATCACACACATCCATGCCCGAGGCAGGATTCGAACCTGCGACCGTAGCGGTCGCTCGGTTCCAGACTGCAGCGCCTAGAACCGCACGGCCACTCCGGCCGGCGATCTGAAAACAAATTGAAAAATTTTCTCCTTAACAACTCCTTCCATTCCGTACAATAACTCGCATCACCGTAATGTATAAAAGGTAGAGGGTTGGATTCTCTGCCTCACATGTGCATTCTAAAAACAAATCTTTATCAATGGTTAGCATATAACCACGTTTCCACGTTAATTTACGCTGTCAATGTAAAATGACTCGTTCCACTAAGATTTATCGTGCAAATGATCCATGGAACATGAAAACAACTAGCTAAGAAACTAACTAGTATTACTAAAGAACGTAGCGTAATACCGGAAAAGGATTGCATTGGAATTGTCGCTGACCGTGGAAGACTACGTTCTTTGTCCAGCGAATCTTTGACGGTTGCATCAGAAGTGGCTTGGGTCAACAGCCGGAAATCTGCATAAGGAATTTCGAACCAAGGTTCTCCTCGGTGAGGATCCCAGCGACCGTTGACAGTGCCGCTTCCTTTAGACGAAGTACCGTTGTCTCGGAATCTTCAGCGGTAAATGCTAAGCACTAAGTATTACGCGGTGCTCAGCGGAATTTGCGATACAAAGTACAGATGTCTCTCCTCGTTAGGCCTTAGGTATTACCATAAGCCTTGCTGACAACGGGGTCACATAACCGTTAATAACTGCGACACACGAGCCTACTTATACGTGCTGCAGACAAGGAAACGTTAGCTGATATTTTACTTGAAAACGGCTATTCACATTTAAATTATTACAGAATATCCGATCTAAATTTCTGAGAAATTTACTTAACTGAACACGGTATTAAGGAAGGATTTGAAAGTATTTCTTTGATGACTGACCTGTCGTGGCCCATTAGCATCATATCTGAAACCGCACTGAGGGTTATAGTAGTGTGGGAAGGAAAATATAGTTCAACGCGGGGAGACGATCGCAAACGAGGTGCGATGTTGGTGGGAAGAAAAAGTATTCATGCTGTAAACCATTAACTAATAACGTAACTAACGAACAACTTGAACCAATAATCCTACACGAGTGAACTGCTTCCACTTATTAAACAAGCTGAACGGTATGAATGATCCTTATCAAAGGGTCGTAGATGAACTGACACAATGACCGAACAATGGTTTTAGTATTTTGTGCATTGTGTGTAGAGGAGAGTCTCGTCACTGATTTACGGGACTCGATACGATTCAAGAAAAGAATTAATTCATCCTAAAAATATTGTTTACATTGAGAGCGACGCTAAAATTACAGGAAGCTTACGGACGTCTTTCTTAGCGTACCGTCTGTGAATGAAATAGTATTCGGGATGATTAGTGAGGGGGAGAGGAGGTAGGAAGGTAAGAAGGTTTTAAATGGAATACCGTCCATTACGTACCTTCTGCTAACTTTCTGAGTACAAATGTACACGTAGATATCTTGTTTGCCCTGCTCTACCTTTAATACAGTTATCTAATTCTGTCCAGACACGATCATATAGTTTCTGGATGTTAACCTGGGAAATACTCGCAAATGAAAAGAACGACATTCTATCAATGGGGAATGTGACTGACATGTCATGCACTTCTTTTTATTTCAGCGCAGTCATAGAATATCATTAAAATCATTACCGGTTTCTCCTGTATGGTGGTCACATTCACGATCTACAATGACGATAGGAATAAATGGTTCAGGTTTTCTGTACTTTTTCTAAACCATGTAATGTAGATACTGAGATTGTTCTTTGAGTGGCACAGGACCGATTTTCCTCTCCGTATTTGCACGGCTCCGCATTTTTCTCCGTCGCCAATAACTCCATGATCGACGAGACGCTAAATCCTACTCTCCCTCCTTTTGTTTCCGCATGTATTACTGTTAGTTACCCAAGTCAAAACATACAAATGCTGGGAAGACTCACAATTACACCTCCCCATTTCCCACGTCAACAGAAAAATAATTCTAATTGGTTTTGGATCCATAATATTACGTGCGTAAAGTAGGAGGTAAAGCTGTCTGTAACACGAAAGCCGGTTTGGAAACTACAGTTCACTAGGAATAGTCCCATTGAGATATTACGCCCCTGCGTTTCACCGACCCTTGACCTGGTTACCAAGTCAATTCCAAAGGGACCTACACTTTAATTTAGATTCCGAAGGAGGGAGCAATATTTCACATTAGCATGTCATGGCTGACAGCGACGTCTAACAGGAAAAAAACTCTAGGACCAAGTATAGTCTCATCCCCGGATCTTTGGATTTGCCCGACACTTATACTCGTTGATGCACCTGTAAAAGGCAGAATGGCAATAAAGTCTAGCAATGAAAACATGGTTTCAAATTCCGTAGATACGACGGCATGCTGAAAATTAGTTCAAAAATGGTTCAGATGGCTCTGAGCACTATGGGACTTAACATCTATGGTCATCAGTCCCCTAGAACTTATAACTACTTAAACCTAACTAACCTAAGGACATCACACAACACCCAGTCATCACCTGAAAATTAGTGCCCTCGAATGTTTTGTTGTGTTCTCAGTATCGGTTGAGGTGTTAAACGTCATGCACGTTACTCGGTCGACTTTCCCGCTTCGCTGACGTAAGATGAAAGCCTCTGCTGCTAGAGGACTCCGAATTGTAGAGTGTAACATGGCGTTGCTCAAAATACCATGCGGTGTGCGAGAACAGAGTACTGTAATCGAGTTTATAACCGCAGAGGAGTTCGTCCACATATGTGGCTCCCTCTGCTTCAGCATGACAATGACGACCACACACGAGGCAGCGACATGTGCGACAATCCGAGCCTTGGGTTCACTGTCATCGATCATCCTCCATGCAGTCCCGATTTGTCCACTGCCGATTTCCATGCTTAGAAAATTTAAAGACCCACTTCGACGACTTCATTTTGTTAGTGATGAAGCGGTGAAACCAGAGATGAGGTTGTGGCTTCGTCAATACAGTCAAACATTCTACAGTGACGGTGTCAGCAAGCTGGTCTTCGATTAAAAAAAAAAAATGGTTCAAATGGCTCTGAGCGCTATGGGACTTAACTTCTAAGGTCATCAGTCCCCTAGAACTTATAACTACTTAAACCTAACTAACCTAAAGACATCACAAACATCCATGCCCGAGGCAGGATTCGAACCTGCGACTGTAGTGGTCGCGCGGTTCCAGACTGTAGCGCCTAGAACCGCTCGTCCACCAAGGCCGGCGGTCTTCGATTCAGAGAAACATGTATGTCGCCAGTGTGTACATCTTAAGAAGTAAACATTTAGATATGAAGAATGAAGATGCAGAATGTTAATAACATTTGTTTTATTTAAAAAGCTATAAGAATTCTCGCATAAATATTCGGAGACATTACTTTCCTACACGCCCTCGTAATCTCATACGACAAAAAGAGTACTTCGACATCAGTGAACGATAATAATAAAGGGTGCGACAATGATGAAGGAGAACGTGATGTATAGCGAGTTTTCACAAATGAAGATATCGTCACTAGACAGAAAAACTGGAAACTAGCACTAAGTAAGCTGTATTTCATGTGTCTGTACAAACATTTCCAAGAAGAAAAAAATTCTGATAACGCCGAATTCTCATCATCCCTGTTACATTTTGTTCGAGTAGGATTTGGGAAGGAAGCACCTATCACATTATTAATGGAACCCTCGCAACGTGTAGCTGAAATGATAGAGAAAAGCACCGGAAAATCATTATTTTTGCAGTGCACCACCGACGCAAAACCATCTTTTATGGTTAACGGTATTTCCAAACGGCAAATTGCATTTTTTCTTCAAAAATACATCACTATGCTGCAGAGTGAAATCTCATTCTGGAAACATCCCCCAGGCTGTGGCTAAGCCATGTCTCCGCTATATCCTTTCTTTCAGGAGTGCTAGTTCTGCAAGGTTCGCAGGAGAGCTCCTGTGAAGTTTGGAAGGTAGGAGACGAGACACTGGCAGAAGTAAAGCTGTGAGTACGGGCCGTGAGTCGTGCTTCAGTAGCTCAGATGGTGCCGGCACGGTAGCTCAGCGTGTTCGGTCAGAGGGTTAGCTGCCCTCTGTAATAAAAAAAAAAAACTGAGTTTACCGATCAACAACGAACGAAACCGGGTGTCTTACGACGTCCGCCCCGAGCAGATACAACGAACGAAAGAGAACAAAATGAGATTAAAAAAAAAAAAGAGAGAGATGGTAGAGCACTTGCCCGCGAAAGGCAAAGGTCCCGAGTTCGAGTCTCGGTCGGGCGCACAGTTTTAATCTGCCAGGAAGTTTCATATCAGCGCACACTCCGCTGCAGAGTGAAAATCTCATTCTGGAATTCAAGAATCTGTTTCTTCGGTCTCCTTTCTCTTGGAATTTCTTTGGGAGCTTAAACTACAATTGAAATGTAAGGAATCTTGAAATAAAAAAGAAATCACTTGTGGAATGGTCATTAGCAAAGGATCTAGAATCCCTAACTAGATGGAAGCATTATTAATTATTAATTATCTATTTCTTTGTTTGAAGCTGTGTGTAATTCTGTCCCACTCGACACACATTCCGTAAATCCGAGATCGATTGCGACCAGTCAGTCTAATCCCAATCGATCACGTCAGATGAGAACTTCTTTGTTCATCATAACCAACTTAATAAAAGTTGGTTCTTATTTAATATTATGGCCACTGTACAAAATTGCTTTACATTATCAGTCCCTTTTCCTTTCGGGCTTTTTATTCATATTTACCTTAAATGAAATCTCACGTAAAAGAAATAATAGGAAAAGCAAAGCCAGACTTAGATTCATAGGAGGAATCTTAAGGAAGTGCAGCTCAACCACAAAGGAAAAGGCTTATAAAATTCTTGTTTGACAAATTCTCACAAGGTAGGAGTGATAGAAGAGACAAAACAGATCCAACGAAGAGCGGCACATTTTGCCACGGGTCTAAAGAGCGCTACTGAGATGCTCGACAAACTCCACTTGTAAGGTGGCAGCTTGAATGAATCTCAGTTTCGCACCTTACATGAGATTTTATACGTCGCAACAAGTAGATGAATATGTCACCTGACATACTTTGGCGATAGTGAGCAGAATTGTCTATCAAAATGTACTGTATATAATGCAAAGGGACGACACTCGATTCGACAGTATTAACACACTGAACCGAAATCCTGCATGTCAATGAGCAAAAGGTGACAAAAGCTGCTGGAAGAAATGCGTTAATTTGGGGGCAGACGCGAGCTGTGCCGTCATGGCCCGCATACAACGGAATGCTTCTAAAAGGGGTTGGTGACTTGTGGCGAGGACAACAAACGCGCCAGGCGATACGTCGAGGGGAGCAGGTAGCGGCCCGGCGCTGCTTGCGATGGAGAAATTCCATAGAAAACTGTGTTGGGGAATTTACAGATGGACACAAGCAGACCAGTGCCGCAGTTGATCATGTGAAATGCCCGTGGTACACTTTGGATGTACGCGTGTAACTTTTAGGCGTCTGGAGTGGGCACAAAATGTCCGATTGGCTGAAATAAACTAGGAGGGAGAAAAAGGGTTGATATTTCGATGCACTTTGAAGGTAGGCCCTTTGAGATTGGCAGGGGTAATTTCCACAAGATGGAAGTAACTCTCCCAATGGTCTGAAAAAGCTGTGACGTGAAGCATGAACGGACACAGGTGGGCGACAGTTTGTTACGAAAGACACAATGCCGAAAACTTTTGGGGACTCTCCTCTGAACCAGCGTCAAATGTAGAACAGGGCGCATCACGCTCTGTATGATGCCAAAAGAGGAATTTTGTGTGAACATTGCGTTCGCTTTGGCTGACATTCAGCTAGAAATTAGCTGAAGAGACGTTGAGCTCCGACAGCAGAGAAACGAAACAGCAACGTAGTTAATTCTTCTTGCAGGAACTGAGAAGGCATTGAAATATACTTACTGCTCCATCTATGCACGTGTATATCGCCATATTTGACAGATTGGGGATGAATGAATGTTTTCTCGCCTATCGAGAAACATAGGACAGTTTCAGCTGAAAAAATTAGTACAGATTTTGATTAGCTTTTTATAGGATTTTCAGAGAGCTAGAGCAGCCATGCAGCTAAAGGTAAATGCCGCTGGCAGAGGCAAAAAATTGTGAGATCGCCATCTTGTGTCCACTGTGAACTCGAGCAACCTTGAATTACTTTTTGCTCATCTTGTCACAAAAAGTAACCATCCTCTGTAGACTTCATTGTCATCCTAAATAGTACCGAACTTAGAACCGGAATCGGATGATTTGTCGTAATATCAGCCAACTTCACTGAGTAGAAGTAAGAAAAATCTTGTAGAGAACTTCTATTTAAATTTGTTACTGTTTTGTTCAGTGTTATTTCTGCTGAACAGGACGTAATGCGTTATATTGACAACTGTCCTGAAATTGTCATATCACAATCTATGTAAACACGTGTGCTTCTTTGACAATAATAGAGAAATTAAACCAATTTTACTGCTAAACACCTATGCGCTCTGTCATAGAATAAGTGTCCACTCCTAACCCCAAAATTTTATTCTAGTGACGCTATAACACTCACAGGTTCTTTTTGCTGATGTCTGACAAACGTGAAAAGGAGTGGATTGTGTGACACGGGCAGATTTAACAAGAGAGGCATCGTGCATCACGGAGAGGTATATTGCTGAGATTTCGAGAGAATACTTTCCGGGAAGAATCGGACAACATTTTATTTTCACCAGCATACATGACCACAACAAGAAAATTCGAGAAATTGGATCCAATACAGAGGCTTTCCCGACATTCGTTCTTCCCACGCGACATTCGCAAGTGGAACAGGGCAGGGGGTGTCAGTTAGTGTACGAAAAATGTCCCCCGCCACGCAGCATCAAGTGGCTTCCCGAGCATGATCTAGATAGATATCGACGTACCTTATCAGCTTCCTCCGAGTGTGTCAAGTTCTCGTATGTGGTTTCTCTTTTAGGAATTATCCCCAAGTTACTAATGTGTGTTGGAAGTCATGACCACCTGATATTCGCAGTGACATAATAGGTTTTGCTGTCGGATATCTCCTGTCAACCAAGTCTGCAAAGCGTGAATGCTTGATAAGAGAACACTGCTCATCTTATTTTTGAGAAGCTGTTTGAAGCCACCAACCGGCCAACGTGTGTCACTTAAAAGCTGATGTTTTAGTAACTGTTAATTAAAACATCGGTAAAGGTGTACCACCCTTTTTGTAATCCTTTGGCGAGACAAAATTCAATTTCAGTTTTTGTAGTACTCTAATCTGACGGAAGCGTTTAATATAAACCATGATAAAATTCTGTTAGATTTTCATTTTCTTATTTGTGTGTTTTCATCCGTTTCCTTTGACCCAACTCACGTGAATTGAACGTTATGAACACAATTTGCATGCGCCCTGAACCGGGAGTATGTGAGGGACTCTCAATTTCGCTTGGATGAAACTGAACCATTTCCACTATTAGGTATCAGTACAGGCTAAAATTACACTCTAGTTAATTTGAGTCATAAGGCACGTCATAATTCTGACGTAAGGCTTGTCTAATGCTGCAGGAATGACGTCACTAGCCCCTAGAATAAATATAACGGCCTCAACTCTAGGAGAGTCCTCTTTGGCAGCAGCTCTTGTGTGGGCGGTTGTTGTAGCAGTAGTCTCGACCAGTGTTTCAGTAGGTGACCTCCGTGTCTATGTTTCCACGATGGGACTGTATCGTTTTTGCCCTTAGCGAAGGTGCCAACACTGACTCACTGAGGCAGCGAGATACTTCAGTCGTTCGGTGCAATGATCTAATTTTGTTGTGTGTGTACAAATGGTTGAAATGGCTCTGAGCACTATGGGACTTAACATCTGAGGTCATCAGTCTCCTAGAACTTAGAACTACTTAAACCTAACTAACCTAAGGATATCACACAGATCCATGAGGCAGGATTCGAAGTGCGACCGTAGTAGTAGCGCGGTTCCAGACTGAAGCGCCTAGAACCGCTCGGCCACACCGGGCGGCCGTGTGTGTACAGAACAACAAGAAACTAAGATTATTTCAAGTGTTTTTGTGTCATTTATAAAGTTGAAAGATCACCTGAAACATACATACCCTATGTGATCAAAAGTAACCGGGCACCCACAAAAAGTACGTTTTTCATATTAGGTGCATTCTGCTGCAACCCTCTGACAGGAACTCCATATCAGCGACCTCAGTAGTCATTAGACATCGTGAGAAAAGTGAATGGGGCGCTCCGTGGAACCCACGGACTTCGAACGTGATCAGGGGATTGGTTGTCACTTATGTCATACGTCTGTACGCGAGTATTCCACACTCCTAAACAACCCTAGGTCCACTGTTTCCGATGTGATAATGAAGTGGAAACGTAAAGGGACACGTACAGCACAAAAACGCACAGGCCGACCTTGTCCGCTGTCTGACAGAGACTGCCAATAGTTGAAAAGTGTCGTAATGTGTAATAGGCAGACATCTATCCAGACACATTTATCCAGACACATCTATCCAGACACAGGAATTCCAAACTGCATCAGGAGCCAAGACATATACTATGACACTTAGGCGGGAGGCGAGAAAACTTGGATTTCACTGTCGAGCGCCTGTTCATAAGCCACACATCACGCCGGTAAATACCAAACGACACCTCACTGGTGTTAAGAAGCGTAAACATTGGACGATTGAACAGTGGAAAAGGGTTGTGTGGAGTGACGAATCACGGCACACAATGTGGCGATCCGATGGCAGGGTGTGGGTATGGCGAATGCCCAGTGACCGTCATCTGCCAGTGTCTGTACTGCCAACAGTAAAATTCTGAGGCGGTTGTGTTATAGTGTGGTCGTGTTTTTCATGGAAGGGCCTTGCACCCCTTGTTGTTTTGCGCGGCACTATCACAGCACAGGCCTACATTGATGTTTTAAGCACCTTCTCGCTTCCCACTGTTGAAGAGCAATTCGGGGATGGCGACTGCATCTTTCAACAAGATCGAGGGCCTGATCGTAGTGCACGGCCTGTGGCGGAGTGGTTACACGACATTAACATAACTGTAATGGACTGGCCTGCACAGAGTCCTGACCTGAATCCTATAGAACACCTTTGGGATGTTTTAGAAACGCCGACTTCGTGCCATGCCTCACCGACTGACATCGATACCCCTCCTCAGTGCAGCATTCCGTGAAGAATGGGCTGCTATTCCCCAAGAAACCGTCCAGCACCTGATTGAACGTACGCCTGTGAGAGTGGAAGCTGTCATCAAGGCTAAAGGTGGACCGACACCATATTGAATTCCAGCATTATCGATCGAGGGCATCACGAACTTGTAAGTCATTTTCAGCCAGGTGTCCGGATACTTTTGATCACATAGTGTATGCAGTCGTGGGCCTGCAACCCTGGAGAGAAAACGACTACAAGACACGCTGGAGTGTAAAACTTAATAACGAAAGTAACTTTCGCCTGATGTGTTACTGCAGAGTAACCTAGTTCGATGCACCATACTTAGGAAGAACAGCTGCATTATAATACGGAAGACAACTGAAAGAAATGTGAAATGACACTTTTAATCAGAGATAATAATTAAAGAGAAGTCACCGCGATTTCTGATTGTCTCCTGGACATTATAAAAAGCGGGATATAGGTCTTAATAGAGTGCGTGATCACCGCCGACAGCAAAAGCATGCTCTGCAACGTACTCCCCGCATCGAACGCGCTGGCGAAGGAACACGTGTAGCGGGTCGGTATTGGACGAATGGACTGGCCCGCGTGGGACGCAATGCAGAGACGTGTTGCAGTACTTACACGTGTAGCAACGACCATGCAGGAGTTGTCAACAGCAACGGTGGACGGATGGAACGCCCTACCACGAGAACACGTTATCAACCTTGTGGCCAGCGTAGAAGCACACTGCAGAGAGTGATTTGCCGTCCGTTCAAATCAAACACGTCCCATCATGAAAGATAGTCGAACACGTTGGAGGAAAGCTTACGGCTGTGCATTGTCTACCCGAAGACGATGCTCATGCCCGTTGTGGTTTCGGGAGGCAGTGGCTTACAGATTAATACCCAGACCGCCAATATAGATGAGCACTCATGATGAAAGTATGCCGATGGCAGTACGTATCAATCCATTCTGCAATCAAAGTGCAAGCTAGGTTAATCAGTCGCTTCATGCAAACTTAGCTATGAAAAAGAATTCTGCTCACATCGTACAGGTAACCTCCAATGACATTGCGAAAGACGTAACTGGAGGGGTGAAGCGTTGGCAGCAGAGTCTACACTGGCGTCAGTGATGGTTCAAATGCTCAGGTGTGTATGAATCCCTAAGGGACCAGACTGCTGAGGTCATCGGTCCCTAGACTTACACACTACTTAAACCAACTTATGCTGAGAACAGCACACACACCCATGCCCGAGGGAGGACTCGAACCTCCGGCGGGAGGGGCCGCGCAATCCGTAACATGGCGCCTCAAACAGCGCGGTCACTCCGGGCGGCTCAGTAATGGTAAATTGAAAGTATAATATCGACCATAAGAATGGTAAGTAATGGAGTGTTTTGAAAGCATACACGTCCAAATCCGGGAGCCTCTGCGTGGAGATCTGTAGTCTACCATGACGGCACACATACTGCGTTCGTTGATTTCTCGCATCCTCCGCGTGCTAGCTGCCGTATTAAGTAGAAGATAACAGGTTACACACAGTTTCTGCGGTGGGTAAGAGTGGGTTTCACTTCCCAATTTAATGGAATCGATAATAGGGCGTTGCTCCTTCTTTTACACATTACCAGTGACATCATATATTTACGCTTGATAGTTACGTGCCGTCGTATATGTCGCTGGCTCAGCAAAACAAATAAGATAAATAGTAGAAGACTTTTCTTGCAACTATCACAACGTCTGTGATGGTATGTTTATTAACATCTTCGGTAGTTTCCGAGTCTTTCTCGTGTTCAGTTGGAACGGATGTTCTCCCACAAATGGGACAGGAAAACTGAAGTAGTTATCCATATCACAGAACTTACACAGAAAAGATGTACCAACATATTTTATGGACATCCAAGCTTAAATCTGTTTTGCTCAGACGCCTAACGATATGGACATCGAAATTTCTAGTCCTCATATCCGGAATCTTTGTTGTTTATCGAGTACAGCAGGATTTTCACATTTAATTAGAACTGCGAAACCATAAGAAAAATTGGAATAAATACCTCTGTGCCAACATTTATCCATCCCGTTACAGTACCTCACTAAGGTCTGGTATATTTGTAGTCAAAATATCGCCAAAACACACATTTCTCTCCGTCATGTGCCAACAACGCTTGTTGATGTTCGTATCTCCTGAACAGCAAAGCGAGGCCATTGACAGAAATTCTTATGCGTTCTGATGAAATTAAGTTGCACCAGACCACAAACTCCTTAGTCGTGACCTTAGATTTTATGAATGTGAAGCTTATTTCGTCATTCAGTGCATTTTTATGGCACAAAACAGGACTATAACATTAAATTTTGAAAAAAATTCTTGTGATTTACCAAAATTTTGGGACATGGAGGTGAATACAATTTATTTTAGAAAATAACTGAAGTACATGCAGTATTCAGAGAACTCAATACTAAACATTTAAAAATTATGAAACCAATGTGATTGGAAAGTAATAGTACAGGTTGCCGAATATAGACCCAGTAATACACCGAAGAAAACACGTTGCTCTAGTGTTGTGATGAAATGAACAATGACTTATTCGATGGTGTAGGATGTATTAGCACGGTACAACATATTCTAAACGCATTCTGGTCCAAAATTACTAAAACCAAACAGAAATAACATTCATTTCTTAAAGATATGCAGACAGTACGATAAGCAGTTTTCTACAAGCAGATGCTGCAACCTACTAAAAACACGCAGAAACAAAAACGTACACACAAAGCAAACAACGGTAACTACATGCTACAATCAGGCACAGCGAGTTTAATTTGTACTCTGAGCTAGAAACAAAGTAAACGTTGGATGTAGCATATATGCTAGATAAAGATTGACTTAAAAATTTGTCGTTGTTTCGAGAACATATTGTAAACCAAATCATGAAGATCAAATGCTCTTAGAATGGCCCATGAAGCTTTCTCAACATATTCATGCTTCAATGCGACACCTTTTTGCCAACAGCGGATGGCTAGACAGAGACCTTTTGTAGAAGTCTGCATTTTGGATGTTCGGGAAATGCTGTATCTCTAAAGTCACCTCGCCATCATTTTACAAATGCAGTGGCACGAAATCATTTCTTTTTCATTTGAGAGAAGACGATGAAGTCGCTGGTGCCATGTCAGGGGGATACGGAGCAGGGGAGTAAACTTTTGATAACCCAAACAAGTAGCACCGATGACTCTGGCTTGTGCAGAGTGATCCAGGATGATTTCGCGGAACCAAAACATCCATTGGACAGCTTCCCCCCCCCCACCCCCACCCCCCGTTTCGTCTTGACAGTCTCCCGAAATCTCAGTAGGAGACGTCGGTTGTTGGCTCCTATGTAATTTGCCCCTTACGAGCTTAATCGCACTATGGCAGTCCGAGAAAACACTCGATATCTCGTTTCCTCGATTCTGGTTAGGTGTTTACCTTTTTCGGCTGTGCTGAATCCAAGAGTTTCCACTGCTTACTGCGCTCCTTTGCTTCGGGGTCATAGTAATACAACAAGAACTAGTCCGTAGTAATTAGGCAACTTAAGAGGTTATCAGGATTGGCTTGATACAGTTGCAACATTTTTAATGCTTCACCGTTCGGTGGGGTTTTAGACTGGGTTTAACCGAGCAGTCGTTTAACCGAGCAGGTTATTACCTTCCTGATATTTAAAATGGCCTCCAAGAGACTGAATACTGATCATGACAGATTTTCGTTTTTTCCACTGTCGCCGGTAGTCGAGCACCAGGCCCTCAGCTTATCACGCAAGCGTGTTCGAAGGAGGATTGCATCATACTTCTTAATAACACAGTCACTGATATTTCGTACTTATTCCCGAATACCAGGCCCTCGACTTTCAATAGATATGTCCTGGACGGAAATATACGTCACCTACGAGTTCTTTTTAAGTACATCAATAGCCTAAAGTGCATGCAAGTAAGAGTACTCCTAGTAATATTTAATGCATGTTCAAATCTACCATATTTTGAAATACCGCTTGTACATCTTTAGGAAAAATCAGCATATTGACAGAGGAGATTATAGGGTCCTTTAACCTGGGCATACATCCATGGAATGTGATAAGGATTTTGGTCTCTCTGAAAAGGCACAAAACACTTCCAACATGTATCTGCTCCCCAAGACAGGATGGAAGCAGTGAATCAGGCCAGCAGAAAGTTTTCCATAGTGGAAATTAAAACAGAACACGTCTTTCAATTAGAGTCATGGTTGCCATAGCAATGGATAAAGCTGCTAGGGACACAAAAGGAAACAACATACACGCAATAATACCAGATGGATGCAAATCAGCGATGAGAATCCTCTAACAAAGCAATTCAAGTATTCAATAAACCGTAATCTTGCATTTATGGTAGCGGGATTTAGGAGGCCCTATATTAATCCCCCATCAATATCGCTTCTGCAGCTTTCGCATCCAAATGAGTTTGAAATAAACTTCGAGATATGGAAAATCTTCATCCCTCCGCTTTATTATGAGTTTTATAACAGTATATCCCATTCCCAGATAGCAGTTATCATGGGTGAAAGAAGAGAGATTAGAGAAAGAAGAGGACGTGGTCAAAGAAGAAGACTGAAAAATGCACAATGGTACCGTATAGCTAGTGTTCACATTACGAAGGACTTCTCCAACAGATGTGACAGTACGAAATGATTATGATTCTGTAGACACTAAATGTGAGGGAAAATGACTACGAATAATCTCTCATATAAGGGGAAACAACACCAATATGTTTTCGTTTTGGTATTGTAATTTTATTTTCTATTTACTTATTGTTTTTCAGCTTGTTATATTAAATTCGCTTTAATTACTCATATATCTTTTTATATTGGATATGTGTTTTACTATGTATATCATGTTTCTTGTACAAAACATTTTCAAAATGTAGTGCAGTAAACAAAGCGTTTTTGCACATTTATCTGTTTTGCTCTGAAAATTCTAAAGACACAGGGAGTATAAGTATTTTTAATATTTTGTAAAAAATAAAGCCTGAGTACTAAAATCTCTAGCAATACCTTCAACTATACACAAAATAATTGACCATTTGGAACAAACATTTGATGTTTCAATACCAATTTATAAATAGTCATTTAACTTCGGCAGTCATTTACTCAGTTTGGTTCATCGGCTACTTATAACATTTGTATTCTCTACCCCCGAATTGCGAATGGGTGAGGAAGTAGGGTTAACTCTTTCAGCCTGTTGTTTGACCACAGAGAGAGCAGGATTCCACGCAGAATTTAAGATTAGGCCCCTTCCGGGGTCTGTAAACAATGATTATGGTTTGCGAGAGGTGGGAGCCTACTGTATTCCATGCAGTTGTTCATGTCATACAATGGTCAGAGCATCACGAAGGACCAGCAGACAGAGCATACGCGACACACACGCATACAACAGGAGAGAAAAATCTGGGATTGGAGAATATAGAGTTGGTGCCTATGGAATACAACAACACGGAGATTCTGGCTTTGACTTCCCGCTGTTGGGATAGAGATGGTTCAAATGGCTCTGAGCACTATAGGACTTAACATCTGAGGTCATCACTCCCCTAGACTTAGTATTACTTAAACCTAACTAACCTAAGGACATCACACACATCCATGCCCGAGGCAGGATTCGAACCTGCGACCGTAGCATCAGCGCGGTTCCGGACTGAAGTGCCTAGAACCGCTCGGCCACACCGGCCGTCAGTGCTGGACTCTCCCTGGTCAAACAACAGAGGAACAGAGTAAATGATAATATTTCGCCAACTGGTAGTGAATATTCACTATCGATAAATTGTGACGTTCGTTTTCTTTGGTTGTGTGGTGGTGCTAGTTCTTTATGCTGAGTGTTTCTGCGTATCCCTTATTATGGTTCTTGGCCGGCGTAGCCCGGCTTTTTTGCTGTGACTGGTTCGATACTGCCTACCACGACTTCCTTTCCTCTGCCACACTCTACATCTCACAGCAGTCCCTGCACCAAATGTCCTCGGTTATTTCTCGGATATATACGAATTTTTATGTTTCCCTAAAGTTTCTACCGCCTAAGACTCCCTCTAGTGGCACAGATTTTATCCCCCCTCCCCCCCCCCCCCCCCCGATTCTTAACAAATGACCGTCATGCGGTCCTTTCTTCTTGTTAATATTTTCCACCGATTCTGCGAACCTCCTTATTTCTTATCTTAGGTAAGGTAAGCCTCGCCAACCGAAGGCTTAAATTTCCTTGCACAGCGCTCACCAGTTACATTTGTAATTTAATAATGGGTGGTCTTGACCCGTCAAGCTGTTGGAGGTTGCCGAAGACGTCACCCGACTGCGGCAACCTTTGTTTGATCATATTATACGGCGGAAAAATTCGAGTTTTAAGCAAAAAATTGTTTACGTAAAACTGTTTTTTATGGTAATTTGAACCCGACATCTGAAAACCGTCGTAGTAAATGTTGTTGATAATATTCTTCTCGGGTGTGCAGCCGGATCATAACGTATTCATGACACAATATTTCCGCGGTCCAACTGGTCGCCATCTTCAGGTGAGAG